>NC_092721.1:193619276-194241776 GCF_047496885.1 Scyliorhinus torazame
CCGCTCAAAAATACCCCGGTCCTGTATGAGGCCCCCCCTGCCCTCCGATCGGCCCGCCCCCGACCATGGCGGCCGTGAACTGAGTCCGCAGCCACCACGCGGGTATCCCAAACGACAGGACCAGATTAGATCCACACCATCGGGACTTCGGCCGGTCGGGGCAAAGAATAGCAGGGCAGGCCTCTGGCGATGGCCACAGGTGCAGGTGGGGGATACGCAGTGCGGCGAACTCCCCGAGTAATCCACTTTTTGGGGGCCTGAGAATCAAGGAACCGGTGCTGGTCCAGATTCCATGCGTGGAAATGGATTCTCCACCCAAGCAGCGGACGCAATTTCGGCGTTGGGGTGCGGAGAATCCAGCCCACTGCCTGTGTATTTTAATCCAGGGTTTTTTAAATATAATATATAACAATTACTTACATTCATCACACCCTATAAAATTGTATCTTTGCACTTATACTCGAATCTTTTTGTAACAAAAGCTAACACTATTTGTTTTTTCTAATTTCTTGCTGTACCTAGTGATGTACCATCAATGACGACAGACGAGAGTCGGAAGAGTAAACTGTGGCTTTAATCAGCTAAAAGATACCTGCTGGGAGCCGGTCCCAGAATGAGGGCAGGGCTGGAGGTTGGCAATCTTTATACTTGAGCCCGTGGGGCGGAACCATCAGTGACAAACCCAGACATGTAACAAACAGTAAGAAGAGTAAGTATAATAAGTAAGAACAGTATGTAAAATATAATACAGTGGTTCACCACATTCACCCCCTGTTAAAAAAGAGTCGGGCGGGGGTGAAGTGGACGGGTTGAATTAGAGATCGAGCCTGTCGGGGGCTTTGACCTCCCGCTTTGATCGCCTCAGTCCTGGCTGTGGTGAGGACACTGGTGTCGTATGAAGTGTTGAGGCCTGTGTATCCAGGAGCGTGTCATCTTCCGGATAAGTAGCGGTACATGTGCCAGCGCACAAGTAGACCGACTTCCGGAGGGAGATGGTGTAGAGTCGTGAGTAGCAACGGAGGGAGACAGTGTAGAGTTGGGGGTAGTGGTGATGGTCGCTGGGGAACCTGCGGGTGCCAAGTCCCGAAGGGAGACTGTGTCCTCCCGCCCGTCATGGTGTGCCACGTAGGCATATTGGGGGTTAGCATGGAGGAGAACGAAGAACAAAGAACAAAGAAAAGTACAGCACAGGAACAGGCCCTTAGGCCCTCCAAGCCCGTGCCGACCATGCTGCCCGCCCAAACTACAATCTTTTACACTTCCTGGGTCCGTATCCCTCTATTCCCATCCTATTCATGTATTTGACAATATACCCCTTAAATGTCACTATCGTCCCTGCTTCCACCACCTCCTCCGGCAGCGAGTTCCAGGCACCCACTACCCTCTGTGTAAAAGGACCAGTTTGACCAGGGGATCCGACTTGTGACTCCTCGCCTGCTTCCGGAGAAGGACGGGCCCTGGAACCGTCAGCCAGGACGGGAGCGAGACCCCTGAGGTGGACTTCCTGGGGAAGACAAACATTCTCTCGTGAGGTGTCGCATTGGTGGCAGTACACAGGAGCGACCGGATGGAGTGGAACGCATCGGGATGGACCTCCTGCCAGCGGGAGACAGGGAGACTTCTAGACCGTAGGGCAAGAAGACGGCCTTCTAGACCGTCGCGTTCTCCCTCTCCACCTGTCCGTTTCCCCGGGGATTGTAGCTGGTAGTCCTGCTTGAGGCGATGCCCTTGCTAAGCAGGAACTGACGCAGCTCATCACTCCTGAAGGAGGAACCCCGATCGCTATGGATGTAAGTGGGGAAACTGACCAAGGTGAAGAGGCCGTGCAGGACCTTGATGAGTGTGGCAGAGGTCATGTCAGGGCACGTGATGGCGAAAGGGAAATGTGAGTACTCATCAATGATGTTGAAAAAGTACACATTACGGTCAGTGGAGGGGAGGGGCCCTTTGAAATCGATGCTGAGGCGCTCAAAGGGGCGGGAGGCCTTTACCAGGTGTGCTCTATCCGGCCGATAGAAGTGCGGTTTGCACTCCGCGCAGACCTGGCATTCCCTGGTCATGGTCCTGACCTCCTCGATGGAGTAAGGCAGGTTGCGGGCCTTGATAAAATGAAATAAACGGGTGACCCCCAGGTGACAGAGGTCATTGTGGAGGGCCCGAAGTCGGTCTACTTGTGCGCTGGCACATGTACCGCGGGATAGGGCATCTGGGGGCTCATTGAGCTTCCCAGGTCGATACAGGATATCGTAATTGTAGGTGGAGAATTCGATCCTCCACCTTAGGATCTTGTCATTCTTGATCTTGCCCCGCTGCGTATTGTTAAACATGAAGGCAACCGACCGTTGGTCAGTGAGGAGAGTGAATCGCCTGCCGGCCAGGTAATGCCTCCAATGTCGCACAGCTTCCATAATGGCCTGGGCTTCCTTTTCGACGGAGGAGTGTCGAATTTTGGAGCCCTGGAGGGTACGGGAGACGAAAGCCACGGGTCTGCCCGCCTGGTTGAGGGTAGCGGCCAGAGCAAAGTCAGACGCATCGCTCTGCACCTGGAACGGGATGGACTCGTCTACTGTGTGCATCGTGGCTTTGGCAATATCTGTTTTGATGTGGTTGAAGGCCAGTCGGGCCTCAGCCGTTAGGGGAAAAATGATGGATTTAATGAGTGGGCGGGCCTTGTCCACTAATTGGGGACCCACTGGGCATAATAGGAAAAGAACCCCAGGCATCTCTTCAGGGCCTTGGGGCAGTGGGGAAGTGGAAGTTCCAGGAGGGGGCGCCTGAAGTCGGGTTCGGGCCCTAGGACTCCGTTTTCCACAACGTAGCCAAGGATGGCTAGGCGGGTTTTGCGGAAAATGCATTTCTCCTCATTGTATGTCAGGTTAAGGAGCTTGGCGGTGTGGAGGAAATGTTGGAAGTTAGCGTCATCTCGTGGCCGTTGATCCGGACGGCCATCATGGATTTAGTGAGGTGATGAGGTCGAGATTGGTCGAGGGTGATGGAGGCGAGCTTCGGAAGGTGGGTGGGCTGATCGAGGGTAGCGGAGGCCAGCGTACGATCTGGTGAGCAAGGGTTCCAGGAGCGGCGGGGTGATTCCAAGATGGCGGCCCCCACGGGTCGCACGTGGCGGATGGCGTCGGAGATGGCAGCCCCCACGGGTCGCACATGGCGGGTGGCGTCCAAGATGGCGTCCAAGATGGCGGCCCCCACGGGTCACACGTGGTGGATGACGTGGAAGATGGGGCGGTCCTCGCGGGCTACATGCAGCGCTGCTGGGTTTAGAAACAGGTCGGGTCTGGCAGACTTTAGAGAAGTGGCCCTTCTTTCCGCATCCGTTGCAGATCGCGCTCCTTGCTGGACAGCGTTGTCTGGGGTGCTTACCCTTGCCACAGAAGTAACATTTTGGGCCTCCGGAGTTGGCGGGTCGCTGCGCGGCACATGCTTGCGGCGCCCCTGGGTCGGGTGATGGCGGCGCCCACGACGTCCACGAGGGTGCCCTGTGGTCGGAGGTGTAGGCATCCATGTTATGGAAGGCCACTTCCAACGAGTCCGAGAGTTGGACTGTGTCTTGGACATGTGTCTTGGAGGTCGAGTCTACCCCCTTCTAGTAGGTGCTGGCGGATATAATTAGATTTTATGCCTGTGACATAGGCGTCCCGGATCAGCAATTCGGTGTGCTTGACAGCCGATACCGCCTTACAACTGCAGTTCCGGCCTAGTACCCGCAAGGCGCGCAGAAATGCAGCTTGCGACTCTCCGGGCACTGTCGCCTCGTGGCAAGGAGATGCCTAGCGAACACCTCATTGACTTCCTTAACATACTGCCCCTTCAACAGGGTTATCGCATCCTCGTACGAGGTAGCGTCTCTGATCATAAGGGAAACTTGCGGGCTCACCCGGGAGTTGAGGACTCGCAGCTTGTGTGTCTCAGCGACGATGGTGGCGGAGGAATCAATGTAAGATTCGGAGCAGCTTAGCCAGTGTTCAAACGTGGCAGTGGCGTCGGCTGCTTGGGGGTCCAGCTCCAGGCGATCAGGCTTGAGCGATGGATCCATCTTAAAATTTAGCTGATTAAATTGATGTACCATCAATGACGACAGACGAGAGTCGGAAGAGTAAACTGTGGCTTTAATCAGCTAAAAGACACCTGCTGGCAGCCGGTCCCAGAATGAGGGCAGGGCTGGAGGTTGGCTACCATTATACTTGAGCCCAAGGGGTGGAGCCAGCAGGGACAAACCCGACATGTAACAAACAGTAAGAACAGTAAGTACAATAAGTAAGAACTGTATGTACAATATAATACAGTGGTTCACCACACCAAGATGTTAACTTTCTGTGGTTTGTGTACAAGAACATCCAGAGTTCTCTGAGTACTTCTTACAGATCAGATCGTGGATCACTGACCTGAAATTCATAGAATTTAGAGTGCAGAAGGAGGCCATTCGGCCCATTAAGTCTGCACCGGCTCTTGGAAAGAGCACCCTACCCAAGATCCACACCCCCACCCTATACCCATAACCCAGTAACCCCACCCAACACTAAGGGCAATTTTGGACACTAAGGGCAATTTATCATGGCCAATCCACCTAACCTGCACATCTTGGACTGTGGGAGGAAACCGGAGCACCCGGAGGAAACGCACGCACACACGGGGAGGATGTGCAGACTCCGCACAGACAGTGACCCAAGCCGGAATCGAACCTGGGACCCTGGAGCTGTGAAGCAATTGTGCTATCCACAATGCTACCGTTAATTTGATTTCTTTAGCTCTCCCCAGTTGCTGTCTGCCCTGCTGAACATTTCCAGCATTATTTGTCTTCATTTCTGATTTCTAGCAGCACACAACGTTTTGCTTTATTCACTGTGGCTCGGACCTTTGACCTTCCAACCTTGAGGTCGCACCTGCTCTGAAGGACAGGAGATCTAGAAGTGGCTTGCAATCTGCCTAGCAACAGCAATTAACCCCGAGGTAGCTCAGGATGCTTCATTTAGCCTCTTACATCACTTCAAGGTTGTTCCAACAATTCAGAATAATGTGCTTTGCATTACATGGTATTGTGTTCCCTTTTCTAACTTATTTTCCTAACTCGCAAAGATGTGCCAGAGGATATTCTAACAATAAGAATATCAATTTCCAATCAATTGCAATTCACTGCTCATGGCTACATTCTCAGGGAGTTGTAACTTTTCACAAAGTGCTTACAACACAGAAACAGGCCATTCAGTCCAATTGGTCCATTCTGGTGTTTATGGCCTACACAAACCTCCTCCCACCCATCAGTCTGCATATTACAGGGTGGGCGGAATCAAAGTCTGGAGAGAGCTGACTTGCCCCGCGCCAGCCTACCCCACAGTCATAACGCACTGCAGCTGGGCTAGGTTGCCTGCCAGTGGGATCTCCGGCCCTCACTGGGGAGGATGTTCCTGCGGTCGAGAGCTGCCAGCCGGTCCAATTGGATGGCAGCTCCCGCAGCTGCTGCAGTGCCAAGAGCACAAGAATGGCCGCTACCAGGATTGCAAGGAGGTCCAAGAAGAAGGCCCAATGGATCCCAGAGCAAGTTGAGCCCGGGGTATTGAGCAGAGATGGTTCGGCCTGTTCAGGGAGGGGTGGCGGTTGTGAGCGTTGGCAAATGGGAGGGTTGGAAGAAAGGGGGGAGGTTCGATCTTGCGAGGCGGACCCCGATGTACAAAGGGCATCCCCTGAAGCCAGTACCCCCTTCCTTACTAACTATTAAAACATTTTTTTTAAAAAAACAGCCTGGCCACTCCCGCCCACATGTCCCCACCCAAATATTATGATATGAGCAGTGTATTATCAAGGTCAATAAGCTTGTTACCAAGCCCAGTTGACCATATATAAATATGGCAGGAGAGCTGTCGATTTTGGCACCCACCCACTTACCGTTTTATGGGGGTGAGCTTGGGAGTGGATGGAAAAGTGGTGGGGTTGACACCCACCTTTTATGATGTATTCCACTACACACCGAAAATATGTCCGGCGGGGGCATATAAAATCCAGCCCACCTTCGTCTAACTCCCTTCGCATATCCTTTTATTTCCTTTTCCCTCACATACCTCAAATAAGGTAGGGGAACTGGCAGCATGGGTTGGTACCTGGGACTTTGATGTTGTGGCCATTTCGGAGAGATGGATAGAGCAGGGACAGGAATGGTTGTTGCATGTTCCGGGGTTTAGGTGTTCTGGTAAGCTCAGAGAAGGAGGCAAAAGAGGGGGAGGTGTGGCGCTGCTAGTCAAAAACAGTATTACGGTGGCGGAGAGGATGCTAGATGGGGACTCTTCTTCCGAGGTAGTATGGGTTGAGGTTAGAAACAGGAAAGGAGAGGTCACCCTGTTGGGTTTTCTATAGGCCTCCAAATAGTACTAGGGATGTAGAGGAAAGGATGGCGAAGATGATTCTGGATAAGAGCGAAAGTAACAGCGTAGTTATTATGGGAGACTTTAACTTTCCAAATATTGACTGGAAAAGATATAGTTCGAGTACATAAGATGGGTCGTTTTTTGTACAATGTGTGCAGGAGGGTATCCTGACACAATATGTTGACAGGCCAACAAGAGGAGAGGCCACATTGGATTTGGTTTTGGGTAATGAACCAGGCCAGGTGATAGATTTGGAGGTAGGTGAGCACTTTGGGGACAGTGACCACAATTCGGTGACGTTTACGTTAGTGATGGAAAGGGATAAGTATACCCCGCAGGGCAAGAGTTATAGCTGGGGGAAGGGCAATTATGATGCCATTAGACATGACTTGGGGGGGATAGGTTGGAGAAGTAGGCTGCAAGTGGTGGGTACACTGGATAAGTGGAGCTTGTTCAAGGAACAGCTACTGCGTGTTCTTGATAAGTACGTACTGGTCAGGCAGGGAGGAAGGCGTCGAGCGAGGGAACCGTGGTTTACCAAAGAAGTGGAATCTCTTGTTGAGAGGAAGAAGGAGGCCTATGTGAAAATGAGGTGTGAAGTTTCAATTGGGGTGCTTGATAGTTACAAGGTAGCGAGGAAGGATCTAAAGAGAGAGCTAAGATGAGCAAGGAGGGGACATGAGAAGCATTTGGCAGGTAGGATCAAGGAAAACCCAAAAGCTTTCTATAGATATGTCAGGAATAAAAGAATGACTAGGGTAAGAGTAGGGCCAGTCAAGGACAGGGATGGGAAGTTGTGTGTGGAGTCTGAAGAGATAGGCGAGATACTAAATAAATATTTTTCGTCAGTATTCACTCAGGAAAAAGATGATGTTGTGGAGGAGAATGCTGAGACCCAGGCTATTAGAATAGATGGCATTGAGGTACGTAGGGAAGAGGTGTTGGCAATTCTGGACAGGCTGAAAATAGATAAGTCCCCGGGGCCTGATGGGATTTATCCTAGGATTCTCTGGCAAGCCAGGGAAGAGATTGCTGGGCCTTTGGCTTTGATTTTTATGTCATCATTGGCTACAGGCATAGTACCAGAGGACTGGAGGATAGCAAATGTGGTCCCTTTGTTCTAGAAGGGGAGTAGAGACAACCCCGGCAACTATAGACCGGTGAGCCTCACGTCTGTTGTGGGTAAAGTCTTGGAGGGGATTATAAGAGACAAGATTTATAATCATCTAGATAGGAATAATATGATCAGGGATAGTCAGCATGGCTTTGTGAAGGGTAGGTCATGCCTCACAAACCTTATCGAGTTCTTTGAGAAGGTGACTGAACAGGTAGACGAGGGTAGAGCAGTTGATGTGGTGTATATGGATTTCAGTAAAGTGTTTGATAAGGTTCCCCACGGTAGGCTATTGCAGAAAATATGGAGGCTGGGGATTGAGGGTGATTTAGAGATGTGGATCAGAAATTGGCTAGCTGAAAGAAGACAGAGGGTGGTGGTTGATGGGAAATGTTCAGAATGGAGTTCAGTTACAAGTGGCGTACCACAAGGATCTGTTCTGGGGCCGTTGTTGTTTGTCATTTTTATCAATGACCTAGAGGAGGGCGCAGAAGGGTGGGTGAGTAAATTTGCAGACGACACTAAGGTCGGTGGTGTTGTCGACAGTGCGGAAGGATGTAGCAGGTTACAGAGGGACATAGATAAGCTGCAGAGCTGGGCTGAGAGATGGCAAATGGAGTTTAATGTAGAGAAGTGTGAGGTGATTCACTTTGGAAGTAATAACAGGAATGTGGAATATTTGGCTAATGGTAAAGCTCTTGGAAGTGTGGATGAGCAGAGGGATCTAGGTGTCCATGTACATAGATCCCTGAAAGTTGCCACCCAGGTTGATAGGGTTGTGAAGAAGGCCTATGGAGTGTTGGCCTTTATTGGTAGAGGGATTGAGTTCCGGAGTCATGAGGTCATGTTGCAGCTGTACAAACCTCTGGTACGGCCGCATTTGGAGTATTGCGTACAGTTCTGGTCACCGCATTATAGGAAGGACGTGGAAGCTTTGGAGCGGGTGCAGAGGAGATTTACCAGGATGTTGCCTGGTATGGAGGGAAAATCTTATGAGGAAAGGCTGATGGACTTGAGGTTGTTTTCGTTAGAGAGAAGAAGGTTAAGAGGAGACTTAATAGAGGCATACAAAATGATCAGGGGGTTAGATAGGGTGGACAGTGAGAGCCTTCTCCCGCGGATGGAAATGGCTAGCACGAGGGGACATAGCCTTAAACTGAGGGGTAATAGATATAGGACAGAGGTCAGAGGTAGGTTCTTTACGCAAAGAGTGGTGAGGCCGTGGAATGCCCTACCTGCAACAGTAGTGAACTCACCAACATTGAGGGCATTTAAAAGTTTATTGGATAAGCATATGGATGATAATGGCATAGTGTAGGTTAGATGGCTTTTGTTTTTTTGACTTCCCATGTCGGTGCAACATCGTGGGCCGAAGGGCCTGTACTGCGCTGTACAGTTCTATGTTCTATGTTCTATACCTATCCCGCTTCCACTTAATGCAATATTGAAATTTGTTTCAACTAGTCCTGGTGGGGACCAGTTCTGCTTTCTCACACTCACCACTCTAATGAGGTTTCTCCTGGGTTCCCCATTGGATTTAACATATTCATGAACATTTTGCAATCTTGGCCATTGGTTCTGATCTCGCCATTGCTTTCACTCCAAACTCCATTCCCGAACACAAATACCAAAAGCTAAATCCTGAAAATTCTGGACATCTAAACAAAAAGAAAATGCCGGAAACAATAGTTCCGATGAAGATTCCGGGCGGAACTTTCTGCTCCTGGTGATGTTGAACTTTGAGACGGGAAAGCCACTTCATTGGGCAGAATGTTGGCATGTCCAAGTCCTCCCGCCTGCCCGCCTCCACTGTTCTTGGTGGGAGAGCCCATGAACCATCTTCCCCCCATGCTGCCAATTGAGGTTCTTAAGCGACCATTTAATGGCCACCTAATGACCTCACAGCACCCCTGCTGATATTAACTCAGCTTCAGGCGAGTTGCTCCTCCTGACCCTCCTGCCGACTATCCCTGTGAGTCCCCCCTACCTAAGAGTAGCCCTCTACTCGCCCCCCCCCCACCGCTCCTGCCCACTTCTCCGCCATTCTCCACCCACCCCTCCCCCGCCACATCATTTACCTTTTAGCTGGATCCAGAAGATCCAGGGACTGCAGAAATGCACTCTGGCAGGAGTCACAGCCTCCTCCTTGCTCCTGCTGACTACAAGAGCTGCTGGCCTCTGATTGACTGACAGCTCTCATTGGGTGTGACTTCTGCCCCCGAGCCCTTGATTCCAGGGAATGGCCTGCTACTGGCCACCACTGCCTGATTGGTGTGTGGTTCAGCAGGCCTTCCCCAGCTGGGACAGCATGGGTCTCTCGCCAGCTCTCCAGCTGGCAAGCGAGATCCCCAGTGCCTCAACAAGAGTCTAATAATAATCTCTATTAGTGTCACAAGTAGGCTTACATTAACACTGCAATGAAGTTACCCATTAACTCTGTTTCTCTCCATAGATGCTGCCTGGTGTGCTGAGTATTTTCAGAGTTTACTGTTTTTATTTGTGCTCCCTAGCCACTAACTCCATCCCCCTCCCTGGCCACAACCTTAAGATTATAAATCAAGGCGGCTCATGGCGCAGTTGTTCGCACTGGGACTACGGCACTGAGGACCCGGGTTCGATCCCGGCCCTGAGTCACTGTCCATGCACATTCTCCCCGTGTCTGCATGGGTTTCACCCCCACAACCCAAAGATGCGCTGGTTAGGTGGATTGGCCACGCTAAATTGCCCCTTAATTGGAAAAAAATAATAATTGGGTCCTCTAAATTAAAAAAAAAAAATTTTTAAAGTCTGCTTGCAACCTCAATGTCCTGTTTGATGCCGAGATGAACTTCTGACCTCATTCATGCCATCATGAAGAAAAGCAGTTCCCATATCCTGCCTCAGCTCATCTGCTACTAAAACCCTCATTGGTGTCTTCGATACCTCTACACTTGACTTTCCCAATGCACTCCTGGCTGCTCTCTTATGCTCTACATTCTGCAAACTTGAGGTCATCCAAGCCCCTTCTGCTGTGCTCTAAACCTATCCCCGATCACCCCTGTGCTCGCTGGCCTACATTGGCCCCGCTCAAGCAATGTCTCAAATCCCTCCGTGGCTTTTCCCCTCCATGGCTCTGTAATCTCTGGCCCCGCAACCCTCTGAGATACATGCACTCATCTAATCTTTGTGCATTCCCAATTATAGTTGCTCCATCATTGGTGCCGTTCCTTCAATTGCTTCGATCCCAAGCTTTGAAATTCCCTCCCTGCACCCCTCCCCCATCTATCTTAGCTTCATCCTTTAAGCCATTTTTTAACAACTAACGCTATGACCAATCCTTTTTGGCCATCTGACCAAATACCTTATGTGGCTTGGTGTCATATTTTGTTTTCTATTGCTCCTGTAACGTGCGTTGGGATGTTTCCTTCCCTTAAACGCGCTATTTAAATATGTCATTATTGTTGTTTCCCTCCCTGTCAAACCCTTTCAAGAGCTCCATCACGTCACCCCTCAGTGCAGAACATAGCCTCAACCTGCAGATTCAGAATAAAAAAGATCTATCAGCATATTGTTACAAGAAAGCCTTGAATTTTGAATAACTTTAAGTGTTAAGGAAAAAGCTCCTTAAATCCTGGTTGGCTTTTAAGACCATTAAGCCATAAGGTGCAGGAGCAGAAGTGGGCCACGCGCCCCATCGGGACTGCTCCCCCAATCAATGCGATCAGTTATTTAAACATCTGGCGTTTCCTTCTTACACGTATCTAATCATTTCACATTGGATTGTACGGTGCCATTATATATGTTAAATCTAATGTGTCCCTGGTGTTTGCAACAATAACTTGTAATCACAGTGAATTCCATGCTCTTATATCCTTATGCCCAAACATATGTTTTCATTGATGTTGGGTGCAGTACTGAGGGAGTGGCATGGTGCTATCTTTTAGATAGGAGATTAGATCACCAGCAGGCTTTGGTGGTGCAGCGTCAAACAGTCCTGGCCAACATTCGTCCCTCAGTCAGTAACGGAGACTGAGTGCAAAGTGTGTAATGATACCCAGCTTTATTTTCAGGTTCCTCTGCTGATCCAAGGTGCATTTGCAGCACCCAGAGATGAATCAACCATCATTTCCCGCAGCTTAAATTTAACAAGCCAAATCAATCCTCTTTGGCTGCTATTGGCGCTGATGTTCTGTTCTGGCATTCATCGACCACCCAAACTCCGACTGAATCAAGGGTTTCTGAGCACTGGCATGCTGAATCCCCCCGAGCTCAGCTGCCTTCTCCTGTTTGCTCGATTACATAACAAAAACTTGTGTTTAGATATTTTATTCTTTCATGCGATATGGACATCACTGGCTAGGCCATCATTTATTCCAATTTCAATTCTCTTCCCACACCTAGTGGTGCACTAAGGCAGACATTTGTCTGTTTCCATAGCTAGTAATTCCCGGAACAGGTCGCTAGTCTGTCGCCGGAGGCTTCTAGCTTGAGAGGCACTACTCCACATCAAGCGCGGCTGACCAGGAGTCTCTCCCACTCTTATCGCCAGTGTTATGGGTGAGGCGTTTTCAGAACCCCAAAATGTATCATGGAGTTCAACCAACCCTTTAATGTATTTGTTGCTTTTCCTAGCACACGGCTTGTTCCCTAGGAGTGGGATTACAATTATGGACACGTGGGTTTTTAAACACAAAACAATATTTATTCCATGAACTCAACTTCACATCTTAAATAAACATTGGATCTCTTAACACCCCTTACTTCAAAGATAACTCCGAAAAATATTGCAACAGTAAATAATTCCTCAAAATGTTCCTTCAAACTTCCAAGAGACTTAACACCTTTAAACAGAATCACATCTGGTTAAAGGCTTTACTATTATGAGTTTAAATCACCCAAATGATCCGGAGATAGTTTTTCATGGCAGAGATCACAGCAAATCCAGCTCACTACAAAACACAGACACTCCCCAAGCTCTTTTCCTCCAAACTGAAACTTCAGAATGGCTGACCTGAGCTCAGCTCCACCCACTCTCTGACATCACTGTTTTCTTAAAGGTACATTGCTTAAACATCCATGTCTTAAAGGTACTCTCACATGACACCAGCCATTGGAATGTTGGAAGGATTTACAGGTAGATATACTCAACCTGTTTGGCTGCATTATGAACACATCTTCCTTGACCATCAAGTCCTGGGGTGGGACTCGAACAAGGATCTTCTGGCTCAGAGGCAGGGACGCTACCCACTGCACCACAAGACCCCAGAATTTGCTGCCCATCCCTAATTTCCCCTGAGAAGCTGGTGGTGGGTCGCCTATTTGAACCATTACAGTCCATGTGGTGTAGGTACATCCACAGTGCTGTTTGGGAGGGAGTTCCAGGATTTTGACTCAACGGCAATGAAGGAACAGCTTTATAGTTCCAAGTCAGGGTGGTGTGTGGCTTGGGAGGGGACGGCAGGCAGTGGCGTTCCCAGGTGTCTACTGTCCTTGTCCTTCTCAGTGGTAAAGGCTGCTGGTTTGGAAGGTGCTGCTGAAGGTGCCTTGGTGAGTTGCTGCAGTGCATCTTGTAGATGGTACATACTGCTGCCACGGTGCGTCAGTGGTGGAGGGAATGAATATTTGGAGATGGGTTGCCAATGGAGCAGGCTGCTTTGTCCCGGGTGGCACCTTTGATGATATAAACCATTTAAGTTCATTCACTGGAGCATAATAAAGCAAAACTTGACACTGAGTCAGGTAAGGGAATACAACTGTGTACAGTTCTGGTCACCTCATTTTAGGAAGGATGTGGAAGCTTTGGAAAAGGTGCAAAGAAGATTTACCAGGATGTTGCCTGGAATGGAGAGTAGGTCTTACGAGGAAAGGTTGAGGGTGCTAGGCCTTTTCTCATTAGAACGGAGAAGGATGAGGGGCGACTTGATAGAGGTTTATAAGATGATCAGGGGAATAGATAGAGTAGACAGTCAGAGACTTTTTCCCCGGGTGGAACAAACCATTACAAGGGGACATAAATTTAAGGTGAAAGGTGGAAGATATAGGAGGGATATCAGAGGTAGGTTCTTTACCCAGAGAGTAGTGGGGGCATGGAATGCACTGCCTGTGGAAGTAGTTGAGTCGGAAACATTAGGGACCTTCAAGCAGCTATTGGATAGGTACATGGATTACGGTTAAATGATATAGTGTAGATTTATTTGTTCTCAAGGGCAGCACGGTAGCATTGTGGATAGCACAATTGCTTCACAGCTCCAGGGTCCCAGGTTCGATTCCGGCTTGGGTCACTGACTGTGCGGAGTCTGCACGTCCTCCCCGTGTCTGCGTGGGTTTCCTCCGGGTGCTCCGGTTTCCTCCCACAATCCAAAGATGTGCGGGTTAGGTGAATTGGCCAATGATAAATTGCCCTTAATGTCCAAATTGCCCTTGGTGTTGGGTGAAGGTGTTGAGTTTGGGTGGGGTGCTCTTTCCGAGGGCCGGTGCAGACTTGAAGGGCCGAATGGCCTCCTTCTGCACTGTAAATTCAATGATAATCTATGATTAATCTAGGACAAAGGTTCGGCACAACATCGTGGGCCGAAGGGCCTGTTCTGTGCTGTATTTTCTATGTTCTATGTTCAACAACACAATCACTTTGGTCCACCACCACAACATTGCCCGGGGGAATTATTTTGCTGAAGGATGATTTGAGGTGTTATGTGGGGCCTGTGTCAACAAATGCCTGTTTAAGTACATGAGGCAAAGGGGAATGGATGTTTAATGCTGACAGGTTGAGATGAAAAAGGGTGAAAGGAGGCATGTGTGGAGCATACGGCCTGTTTTTGTGCAGTGCACTCAAATTAATACGCTGTTGTTCAGGACAGTTAAGCAATAAACCCAAGACTTTTTTGAAACTCATAAAGGTGATAATAATGCTGTCACTGTAATGTAGTCACAAAAAAAAAATCAATTTTACCATTGGTTGTGTGCAGATAATGTCACCGCATGATTAGATATTGATTTTAAATGTAAAAATAGATTACTGCATAGGCAGGAACCACCTAACAAAAAAATTGTCAATCCGCGATATAAATGTGACAATGCACGACTACAAAATGAAAGTTCAGAAACCAAATTCTAATCTTTTCCTCAGCACGAGAAGATCAACCACAACAGACTGGATTTTACATTGGGGCAGGGTTACGCCCCTTTTGGTGTACAGGTCAGGGACGAGCCAGCAGCCCCCACCCCATCCCGAGCCAGTCCCCAACAGGCAATTCTTGATGTAGCTGGATGCTTATTTAAGTTAGAATGGTTAGGGGGGGTGCTGACCAGCGCCAGGCTTCAGGCCCGGATTGGGTGGGGGGGGGGGGGGGGGGGGCTGAGCTAGATTAGGCTGAAATGAAGACAAAACTGCAGTGAAGAACTTTGGAGCACCTCCAGCGGGCACCCATGGCCCATCAGTCAAGTACACCCTCCCCCCTCCCAGGCCCAGCCACCAGCCTGGGCAATGAAAGCTGTCACTCTGTCTTTCCTGCAGAATGCTAATTCCTAGTGGTAGCAGGGATTCATTAATCGGCCACTTCAGGACCTCAATCTGCCCATGGATGGACAAGCCTTCCAATGGCCCCCTTTGGCCCTGTAGAATTGCGCATGTGGGCAGGTGGGTGAGCGTCACAATGCTGCCCACGGCATGGACGCCCAGTTTGATGGCTCCCTCCACACCAAGCTATCCATCCCGCCCCCCCCCCCCCCCCCCCCGCCCTCCCTGCCCTAGCTTTTGAATTCCTTCCTGAACATCTCCATCTTAACACAACTTTCTCTCTCACCACCTTCACGACACTCATTACGACTTACTCCTTCAACTGAGGTTGCTGGTGCTGCAGAAAGAGCAGGATGGGGTCACTTTTGAGATTTGTGCTTTCGGATGAGAACTCTAAAAATCGAGGCATTGCCGGACCGAATTCCCTACGGTCCGAACATTATGGAGGGTATAAAATGGTTGGTCCTTAATTGACATAATCACAAGAGGGAAATCACAGCTCGCACACTATCGGGGGTGGGAGAGGGCTGAAGGATCACAAAATTGGTCCATCTGACCCTGAGTTTTGCACACAAAAAGTCAGGATTGGGTGCTTCCGAATTCCTATCCTTTTTTGTTCGTCTTTCGTGGGTGTGGGGATCGCAGCTAGGTTAGCATTTATCACCCGCCCCTAATCACCCTTGAGAAGGAGGTGGTGAGCCGCTTTCTTGCACACTGCAGTCCACATGGTGCAGGTCCATCCACAGTGCTGTTAGGGAGGGAATTCCTGGCATCCCAATATTCCGTTCATTCTGCTGCAAAGATCTCCAGTTCGCAATGGAGAGAACAAGTACCACAACTGTCAGAAATATCCAAAGTAATATTGGTTCGGATTTTGCGGTCAGAGGTATTTCAGTCAGATGCATTTTTACCTCCCAGTCAGCTGAAGCCCACACAGAGCAAGGAGACACCTGACCAGAGAGTCAATATTTGGCATTTTGGCTAATGCTCGATGAGCAAATCC
The DNA here is from genome assembly GCF_047496885.1 of Scyliorhinus torazame. NCBI lineage: Eukaryota > Metazoa > Chordata > Chondrichthyes > Carcharhiniformes > Scyliorhinidae > Scyliorhinus > Scyliorhinus torazame. The sequence goes on from NC_092721.1 coordinate 193,635,260, forward strand.
ACCCACCTGACACCAGACTGCTGACCCGGTGAATGAAGTGAGCGTCAAATCTGTGCATAACAAATCACGTGTGTTTAATTACTTTTTTTTTGCAATCTTATGGCTAATAAATTGTGGATTGCAGAGTCAGGGCCCCAAGGCACTGCAGAGGGAAGAAAACATTCACACTCAATGCCATTCCCTCGGGCATTTTACAAGCATTTGTAAGTATTTTGCTTCTGAATTAATTTCAACACAGCTCATGAACTGCGGTGAAAATATCTTGTTCTGTTATAAATAGCTGGACGCTTCAGATCAAAATTTCCTTTGTCTATCCATTTCTGACTAAGGGGTTACACTTGTAAAGCCAATAGCTGGGCTGAAGGGTCGAGAACAACAGGTCATCCACGAAGGGTGAATGACATAAGAATCAGCGAGTAGTTAGGATCTGGAATGTGTTGTGTTTGAGAACATGGGGGAGGCAGATTGAATCGTGGCTCTCAAAATGCAATCAAATTTAATCGGAATAGAAACACATTTGAGGGGCTACTGGGAAAACGGGAACGGCAGAGTTGCTCTCGCAAGGGAGGACGTGACAGGCCGAATGGCCTCCTTCTGAACTGTAACTATTCTGTGATTCTAGATGCCGACCGACCTGCTGTATCAGTCAAGCATTTTCAACTTTTATTTAATTAGACGAACGTCCATCCCAAATTTTAGAATTACATGTCAATATCAATTTTATCCGACGGTTATCCCAGACACGTTTTTTGTTCTTTCGATATGAGGAAGTGCTGAGAGTTTTGGCCAAGGGTGGTATCATGACCGGTACAGGCTTGGAGGGCCGAAGGGCCTGTTCCTGTGCTGTATTCTTCTTTGCTCTTTGTCAACATCTATGAAAGGAAAAATGTATCATTGCCATGTAACACACTTTCTTGTCTCGCTGAGCACACTGGGGTGAATCCCAGACTTTGAGCATTCATTCTTGGTGCATGAACATCATGGGCAAAGCTGACATTTACGAACCCCCCCTCCCCCGTTAGCCCCCACCCACCCCCACCCTCCCTCCTGAAATTGAGGATTTTCGTTCTTTTTTTGAAATTTGTTCTTGAGGTTGGGGGTTGAGAAGATGCTGATGAAGGAGCCGCGCGCGCCGTTGTTCTGCATCTCGTGTACCGTGAGAAATTAAACATCGAGGATGGGATTTTCGGGCCCCTCCCACCGCCGGGAGCGTCCAGTCCCTCCAAAGGTCAATGGACCTTTGGTTGGGCTGCGGAATCTCCTGCGGCGGGTCCCGTCATGCCGGGGTCGGACATTCGCAGCCATGATTAGTTAACTTATGTATCAGTAGATCAAGACTATGCAAGTCTTGGGACGGCACGGCAGCACAGTGGTTAGCATTGCTGTCTCACAGTGCCAGGGACCCCGGCTCGATTCCGGCCTCGGGTGACTTTCTGCGTGGAGTTTGCAGGCTCTCCCCGTGTCTGCGTGGGTTTCCTCCGGGTGCTCCGGTTTCCTCCCATAGTCCAAAGATGTGCAGGTGGGGTGCTCTTTCCCAGGATCGGTGCAGGCTCGATGGGCTGAATGTCCTCTTTCTGCACTGTGGGAATTTTATGATTCTATGAAGCAAAAAATTTCCCGAAATGACAATAGGAAAAGCTTACATTCATATAGCGCCTTTTATTTGGATCAGTGCAGAGTTACTCTCCTCCTTTGAGGCACCTTGGCTTGTTCGCCTACATTAAAGGCAGTTATATAAAAGCAGACTGTTACTGGTGTGACTCTTGATGCCCTGGCATTTGCAGCTGACAGTTTTTAATCCTAGCAACCATGGCAACACAAATGAATCATTTTAATTACCAAAGACTGTAAAACACCATTGCTCAAGGAATAACAACTAATTGTGCCATTTTGGAGAGATGACCTGTTCTTTTGTTGAACAGTCTTTCATTCCCCCCCCTGTGTTTCTCTTTTGGAAAGATTGGTTTAATCGTCCATTTTAAAGGTTAATAGACAATTTAAAGGTTACGAAGAACAAGAGGGAGGTGAGGCAAAGTTTTTTTTAAACACGGTATGTTGTGATCTGGAATGCCCTGCCTGAAAGCAGATTGAATAGTAACTTGCAGAAGCAAATTGGATAAATATGTGAAGAGGAAAGTGTAGAATGTTGTGGGTTGCCTAAACCACCGACAACAAGGACTTCCAATAAAGCTAGCTTACTCCTGAACTCAACAGCTACGTACATGATTTGTGCCCTGCCCGCACTCCTGGGGATAACTCCCGTGCTCCCACCATGTTATCTCTTTTGTAGCCGTGTCGCCACGTTCTCACATGACCACTCGGTCTACATCTTCCCCATTTACTTGGGACACCATTGGGATGAGATGTAACAGTGTGCGCATTAGGAAGCTAACTACAGACCATTGTGTAACATGCAATTAAAAAAACTGACAATGAATAACTATTTACATGCATATTGAGGCATGGATTAAGATGTAGCAACTGAGGGCGGCACGTTGGCACAGTGGGTTAGCATTGGTGCCTCGCCGTGCCAAGGTCCCAGGTTCGATTCTGGCTCTGGGTCACTGTCCGTGTGGAGTTTGCACATTCTCTCCGTGTTTGCGTGGGTTTCACCCCCACAACCCAAAGATGTGCAGGGTAGGTGGATTGGCCACGCTAAATTGGCCCTTAATTGGAAAAAATGAATTGGGTGCTCCAAATTTATATTTTAAAAAATTTGGCAACTGGTTCATAGCCCCCATTGCGTCTCTTTCTTCTCCCCCCCCCCCCCCACCCCTTCCCCACCCTTTTTCTGTTGGAAAGAAATACTGAAATTCAAAAGTCAGCTCGAGGTTAAATGCTAATAATAATAAGAATCTTTATTAGTGTCACAAGCAGGCTTACATCAACACTACAATGAAGTTACTGTGAAAAGCCCATAGTCGCCACATTCCGCCACCTGTTCGGGTACACAGAGGGAGAATTCAGAATGTCCAATTCACCTAACAAGCACGTCTTTCGGGACTTTGTGTTCAGCTTGCTCAGCTTCCTTGAGCATGTGATTACACCAGTTAGTGCTTTTGTAGACTTTCTGTGGCCAGTGTCCTCACTGTTAGCAACACGGTTCATTCCACCTGTGTGTACCTTAGGTGCAGGATCCACTGCATTGGCCTCTCTGCGGGTTTGCATGCCTGAAGGTGCCGCAAGGCTAGTGCCATAGGCCGGATGACTGAAGTGCTGTGTTACCTGTTGCCGCTGGTTCTGCTGCTTGCAGATGGGGATGGCGATTACTACATAATGGCATATCTAAGGCTGCCGCCAAACCGTTTGGTTACCACCTCCAACTGGTCATCGCCACATGCGGTCTGACTCCTGACTGTCTGACCATAGTTAGAGGGCATTTCAATCAAAGTGGGTTTTGCTTCTCAATCTGCATTGCAGGAGGGCATCATTCACTTGGTTTCAAGTTTAGGCTGCAGCAGAGCTTTATCAGTAAGATAGGCAGAACATGTAAAATAGAGTTTAACCCTGAAAAGCGTGGAGTGATGCATTTTGGGAAGGCTAACAAGGCAAGGGATTACACAGTGAACAGCTGGATACTAGGAAGTACAGAGAAACAGAGGGACATTGGTGTGCGTGTCCATAGATCACTGAAGGCAGCAGGACAGGTAGATTCTATGCCGAGGCATAGAATATAAGAGCAGGGAAGTTATGATGAAGCTGTATAAAAAACTGGTTAAGCCACAGATAGAGTACTGTGTGTAGATCTGGCCATCACACTACAGGAAAAATGTGATTCCACCAGAAAGGGTGCAGAGGAGATTCACCAGGATGTTGCTTGGACTGGAGAGTTTCAGCGATGACAGGGGACTGGATAGGCTGCTGTTGTTTTCCTTGGAGCAGAGCAGGCTGAGGGGGAACCTGATTGAGGTGTACAGAATTATGAGGGACATTGATAGGGTAAATAGGAAGAAACATTTCCCCTTTGGAGGGGTCAATAACCAGGGGGAATAGATTTAAGGTAATTGAGAAATATTTGGATGCGCACTTGCAATGCCACCGCACGCAAGGCTATGGGCCAAGTGCGGGAAAATGGGATTAAAATAGATGTGTGTTTGATGGCCAGCGCAGACAAGCTGGGCCAATAGGCCTCTTTCTATGCTGTAAAGCTCCAGGACTCTGTGTCAACTGCTTGTATTCTAACCCTCTCGACATGAATGCTAACATTGCATTTGCCTTTCGAACTACTGACTGAACCTGCACGTTAACCTTAACAGAATCTTGAACAAGGACCCACAAGTCCCTTTGTGCTTTTGATTTCTTAAGCATTTCCCCATTTAGAAAATAGTCTATGCCTCCATTCATCCTTCCAAAGTGCATAACCTCACACTTTTCCACATTGTATTCCACCTGCTACTTCTTTGCCCACTCTCCTAGCCTATCCTAGCTATTCTGCAGCCCCCCTGCATCCTTAATACTACCTGTCCCTCTACAGATCTTTGTATCTGCTTTTTTTTAGTCTGTTTTCGTTGAATTAAAAATATTCTGATGAACTTGATTCAATTCTTCAGTACATTTGGCAGTGCCATCTTTCATTGTTCCTTCGATTTCCAATGGGACTAGCTAGGTAGCTCTTTTAGGAACCGGTACAGACACAATGGGCCAAATGGCCTCCATCTGTGCTGTACAATTCTATGATGGGCCGAAGGGTCTTTGCTGTGCTGTAGACCTCAATGATTCTATGACATTTTTACTCAGCAAGGTTATGGGACCAAATAAATTACGATGCAGATCAGCCACAATGTAACTGAGTAGCAGAAGAGGCTCGAAGGACCCTGTGGTATATTGCATGATATATCCATTGCATGGATACAGAACTGGCTCGGTCAGAAGGCAAAGGGTAGCAGTAGAAGGGTGTTTTTCTGAATGGAAGATTGTGACTAGTGGTGTTCCACAGGGATCGGTGCTTGGGCCTCTGTTGTTTGTGGTGTACATAAACAATTTGGAGGAAGATGTATCCGGTCTGATTAGTAAGTTCGCGGATGACACCAAGGTTGGTGGAGTGGCAGATAGTGTTGAGGATTGTCAGAAGATACAGCAGGACATAGATAGGTTGGAGACTTGGGCAGAGAAATGGCAAATGGAGTTTAATCCCGACAAATATGAGGTAATGCATTTTGGTAGGTCTAACATAGGGGGGAAATATAATACTCTTATAATACGTAAATGGTAATACTCTTAGGAATATAGGAAGTCAGAGAGATCTGGGCGTGCAGGTCCACAAATCTTTGAAGGTGGCAACACAAGTGGACAGGGTAGTCAAGAAAGTATATGGAATGCTCCTTCATTGGACGGGACATTGAGTATAAAAACTGTCAAGTCTATGCTACAGTTGTACAGAACCATGGTAAGGCCGCACTTGGAATATTGTGCACAATTCTGGTCACCACACTACCAGAAGGATGTGGAGGCTTTGGAGGGGGTGCAGCGGAGGTTTACCAGGATGTTGCCTGGTCTGGAGTGTGTTAGCTATACTGAGAGGCTGAATAGACTCGGGCTGTTTTCATTAGAAAGACGGAGGTTGAGGGGTGACCTGATAGAGGTCTATGAGATTATGAGGGGCATGGAAGAGTGGATGGGCAGGCACTCTTTCCCAGGGTCAGTCACCAGGGGGCATAGGTTTAAGGTCCGTGGGGCAAAGTTTAGTGGATATGTGCAAGGCAGATATTTTACGCAAAGGATGGTGAGTGCCTGGAACGCATTGCCAGGGGAGGTTGTGGAAGCAGATACATTAACGGTGTTCAAACGGCATCTTGACAAACACATGGAGAGGATGGGTATAGAGGGATATGGCACAAGGAAGTGCTTAGGGTTCTGGCAAATGTTGGCATCATGACTGGTACAGGCTTGGAGGGCCGAAGGGCCTGTTCCTGTGCTGTATTGTTCTTTGTTCTTTGTATATGAGCAATCTGCAGTTGGGGAAAGCATATGTTGGTTTTGCTCTGTCTAATATACAACAGGCTAAACATCCTCCTCCTATAAATTTCTATTTTTTCTCTTCATCCCAGTTTCAATTTGTTTATTGATCGATTTTAAGGTAATTTTGTTTTGGTAAAATAGGGACTATCCTGGCTTGTATTAAAAAATAAACTCTGTCATCAGGAGAACTCCAAACAATAAATATTCTGAAGGTATCTCTTCCTCCAAGTAATCACAAGGGAAAATCTCTCAAGTAAAATCAATTACTTCACTATAAATGACATCGAAGTCCTGGAAAAACAAAACGGGACCAAGAAATATAACTCTCCAGGGATAGACATTGACACTGTAACTTAGACTGAACAGACTTAGTCCAATACTTGCACGATTCAGGATGCAGCAGTTTAAGATTCATGTCAGCAACTCGCCAAGCTCCCTTTGACAGCGCCTTTCAACCCCATGGCTTCTAACAACTAGAAGGACAAAGGCAGCAGGCACAAGGCAATGCCACCGGCTGCACATTGACCCCCCAAGTCCAACATGATGCTGATTTGGAACCATATCGCCTTTCTCCCCGGTCGCTGGGCCAAAATTCTGGAACAACCTTCGTGACAGAGGCATGGACTGCAGCGGTTTAAGAAGGCAGCTCACTGCCACTTTCTCAAAGAAAGGACAACAAATGTTGGCCTTGACAGTCATGCCCACATCTCATTTATGAATGAAATATAAACAGACAAGATTAATTTGCCGTGTCTAGAAGCCTTCCACAAAGGAAACATAGCAGCCAGTTTACACACCGTGCAATCTCAGGAACAACAATGTGGTAAAGACCAGATAATCTGTTTTAGTTATGGTAACGCCCAATGGTTCACTTGTTCTATGTTTTAATATGGGGAGGCAATGGCGTAGTGGTATAGTCACTGGACTAGTAATACAGGGACCCAAAGTATTATCTGGGGACCTGGGCTCAAATCCTGCCTTTGCAGATGGTGCAATGTGAATTCAATAAAAATCTGGAGTTACAAGTCCAGTGATGATGACCCCAAAACCATTGTCGATTGTCATAGAAGCCCATCTGGTTCACCAATGTCCATACCTGGTCTGGCCTGTATGTGACTCCAAACCGTCTGAAAGTCAATTGTGGATGGGAAATAAATGCTGGTTAAGCCAGGGGCACCCACATCCCATGAAGGAATTTAAAAATGTGTGAGTCTGGTAGCTGACTTATGCTCACTGTGTGTGATTTGTTAAGCCTGGGTGTTGATTCAGAGAAAACTAGAAGCACGGTTTGGTCATTTTAAAGCATTGCATTGTAAATAAAGTTGCTGCGCCGCTAAAACTCAATGTCACTTCTGCAATATTCTGAGATCTCTAAAATATGCAACAAACTGACCAAGCACAACGGTTATGACACAATGAATATTGACCAGGACACCAGGGAAAACATTCCTGCTTGTCTCTGAGACAGCGCCACGGGATCTTTTAGATTGAGCTGAGTGGGCAGACAAGGCCTCAGTTTAACGCCTCATGAAAACATTCCTCAGTCTGCTTCGATATTGTCCCTGGAGTGCAATTTGAATCCACAACCTATTGACTCAGAGATGAAAGTGCTGCCAATTGAACCATAGATGAAAGCTAGACCGGGCCCCTTTAACATTCACAAATAAGTGGTGAATTTGCTCCCTCTCATTTGTAATTCGTAAGTGGGATCTTGTAAATGTATTTGTAAGACGTCAGTTACTTGGCTCAGTGGTGCAGTAGATTAGATACTTACTTCAAATCATAAACTCCTGGCGTTTAACTCCACTGACATAATCATTTGGGTATATTGCAGTAATAGAACACTGCACATATACCTGTCAATCAAACAGGCCGCCGTTAAGAAGAAATTTGCAAACAGCTTGTGAGCCTACTTGAATTCAGTCCACCAGCAGTGTAGCTATTCTTATAACTAATGCCAGGTTACAGGAGCCAGCATTAAAACTGTCACAGCAATCTAATTCTCAAATAACAAATCAACATTTAGTAAAACCTGTTTGCATCAGGAGTAGCTGGAGCTGCTAATTTAAGACACCAAGCTGACTAGTGCGGATTCCACTTCACAGTTAGATAAAGGGAAAGTATTTACATGAATCGTAACTGAATAGCTTTATGTCAATATATTTTTTCTGTCCGTGTGTAATGTTTATTTGGGACAATATATTTAGATAGCACCTTTAATAAAGTGCTTTACGTGAGTGTTGCCAGATAAAGTTTGACATCAAGCCACACAACATCAATATCCTGGGGTTTACCATTCATCAGAAACTGAACTGGACTAGTCATATTAATACTGTGGCTACCAGGGCAGGTCAAAGGCTAGGAATCCTGCGACGTGGAACTCACCTCATGACTCTCCACCACCGATGAACGGTGGCAGCCGTGTGTACCATCTACAAGATGCTTTGCAGGACCTCACCAAGGTTTCTGACACAGGACCCCATGACCATGTGGGAGCTCAGGGACGTGGCCGATGTCCCTGACGCCTTCACATGCGGGAAGTGTGTCCAGCTGCAGCTCTTGTTAGACCGCATGATGGCTCTGGAGCTGCGGATGGACTCACTTTGGAGCATCCGTGATGCTGAGGCGTTCGTGGATAGCACGTTTAGCGAATTGGTCACACCGCAGATTAGGATTGCTGAGGGAGAAAGGGAATGGGTGACCAAAAGACAGAGAAAAAATAGGAAGGCATGCAGGTGTCCCCTGCGGTCATCTCCCTCCAAAGCAGGTGTACTGTTTTGGATACTGTTGAGGGAGATGGCTCACCAAGGGAAGGCAGCAGTAGCCAGGTTCATGGCACCGTGGCTGGCTCTGCTGTACAGAACGGCGGGAAAAAGACTGGAAGGGCTATAGTCATAGGGGATACAATTGTAAGGGGAGTAAATAGGTGGTTCTCTGGTCGAAAACGAGACTCCCAAATGGTATGTTGCCTCCCGGGTGCACGGGTCAGGGATGTCTCAGATCGGCTGCAGAACATTTTGAAGGGGGAGGGTAAACAGCCAGTTGTCGTGGTGCATATGGACACCAATGATATAGGTAAAAAACGGGATGAGGTCCTACAAGCAGAATTTAGGGAGTTAGGAGCCAAGTTAAAAAGTCGGACCTCAGAGGTAGTAATCTCAGGATTGCTACCAGTGTCACGTGGTAGTCAGATTAGAAATGAAAGAATAGGCAGGATGAATGCGTGGCTTGAGAGATGGCGCAGGAGGGAGGGGTTCAGATTTTTGGGACATTGGGACCGGTTATGGGGGAGGTGGGACTACTACAAATTGGATGGTCTACACCTGGGCTGGACTGGAACCAATGTCCTTGGGGGTGCTTTTGCTAACGCTTTTGGAGAGGGTTTAAACTAATGTGGCAGGGGAATGGGAACCAAATGAGGAGGTTAGTGGACAGTAAGGAGGTAGTAACTAAAGCCTGTAAGGAATTAAATCATGAAGTCAGCGTGACTAAGGGGAAGAGTAGGCAGGGAGCAGATGATGAATGCAAAGGGACTGGTGATCTGAGGTGCATTTGTTTTAATGCAAGAAGTGTAGTAGGTAAGGCAGATGAACTTAGGGTTTGGATTAGTACCTGGGAGTATGATGTTATTGCTATCACTGAGACTTGGTTGAGGGAAGGGCATGATTGGCAACTAAATATCCCAGGATATCGATGCTTCAGGCGGGATAGAGAGGGAGGTAAAAGGGGTGGAGGAGTTGCATTACTGGTCAGAGAGGATATCACAGCTGTGCTGAAGGAGGGCACTATGGAGGACTCGAGCAGTGCGGCGATATGGGCAGAGCTCAGAAATAGGAAGGGTGTGGTAACAATGTTGGGGCTGTACTACAGGCCTCCAAACAGCGAGCGTGAGATAGAGGTACAAATATGTAAACAGATTATGGAAAGATGTAGGAACAACAGGATGGTGGTGATAGGAGATTTTAATTTTCCCAACATTGACTGGGATACATTTAGTGTTAGAGGTCTAGATGGAGCAGAATTTGTAAGGAGCATCCAGGAGGGTTTTCTACAGCAGTATGTAAATAGTCCAACTCGGGAAGGGGCCACACTGGACCTGGTGTTGGGGAATGAGTCTGGCCAGGTGGTTGAAGTTCTAGTAGGGGATTACTTTGGGAATAGTGATCACAATTCCGTACGTTTTAGGATACTCAAGGACAAAGACGAGAGTGGTCCTAAAGGAAGAGTGCTAAATTGGGGGAAGGCCAACTGTACCAAAATTCGGCAGGAGCTGGGGAATGTGGATTGGGAGCAGCTGTTTGAAGGTAAATCCACATTTGATATGTGGGAGGCTTTTAAAGAGAGGTTGATTAGAGTGCAGGACAGACATGTCCCTGTGAAAATGAGGGATAGAAATGGCAAGATTAGGGAACCATGGATGACAGGTGAAATTGTGAGACTAGCTAAGAGGAAAAAGGAAGCATAGATAAGGTCTAGGCGACTGAAGATAGACAAAGCTTTTGATTTAGCACACTGGGCTAAATCGCTGGCTTTTAAAGCAGACCAAGGCAGGCCAGCAGTGCGGTTCGATTCCCGTACCAGCCTCCCTGAACAGGCTGAATGTGGCGACTAGCTAAGAGGAAAAAGGAAGCATAGATAAGGTCTAGGCGACTGAAGATAGACAAAGCTAGATAGACAGTAAATTCATTTGAAGCCTACTTGTGACGATAAGCGATTTTCATTTCATTTCAAGAATATCGGGAATGTAGGAACAATCTGAAACGAGGAATCAAGAGGGCTAAAAGGGGTCATGAAATATCTTTAACAAACAGGGTTAAGGAAAATCCCAAAGTTATGCGTGGAGTCAGAGAAAATGGGTGAGATTCTTAATGAGTACTTTGCATCGGTATTCACCGAGAAGAGGGACATGACGGATGTTGAGGTTAGGGATAGATGTTTAGGTCAAGTTGGCATCAGGAGGGAGGACGTGTTGGGTATTCTAAAAGGCATTAAGATGGATAAGTCCCCAGGTCCAGATGGGATCTATCCCAGGCTACTGAGGGAAGTGAGAGAGGAAATAGCTGGGGCCTTAACAGATGTCTTTGCAGCATTCTTGAACACGGGTGAGGTACCGGAGGACTGGAGAATTGCTAATGTTGTTCCCTTGTTTAAGAAGGGTAGCAGGGATAATCCAGGTAACTATAGACTGGTGAGCCTGACATCAGTGGTAGGGAAGCTGCTGGATAAGATACTGAGGGATAGGATCTGTTCCCATTTGGAAGAAAATGGGCTGATCAGTGATAGGCAAAATGGTTTTGTGCAGGGAAGGTCATGTCTTACCAACTTAATAGAATTCTTTGAGGAAGTGACAAAGTTGATTGATGAGGGAAGGGCTGTAGATATCATATACATGGACTTCAGTAAGGCGTTTGATAAGGTTCCCCATGGTAGGCTGATGGAGAAAGTGAAGTCTCATGGGGTCCAGGGTGTACTAGCTAGATGGATAAAGAACTGGCTGGGCAACAGGAGACAAAGAATAGTAGTGGAAGGGAGTTTCTCAAAATGGCGAACTGTGACCAGTGGTGTTCCACAGGGATCCGTGCTAGGACCACTGTTGTTTGTGAAATACATAAATGATCTGGAGGAAGGTATAGGTGGTCTGATTAGAAAGTTTGCAGATGACACCAAGATTGGCGGAGTAGCAGATAGTGAAGGGGACTGTCAGAGAATACAGCAGAATATAGACAGATTGGAAAGTTGGGTGGAGAAATGGCAGATGGAGTTCAATCCGGGCAAATGCGAGGTGATGCATTTTGGAAGATCCAATTCAAGAGCGAACTATACGGTAAATGAAAAAGCCCTGGAGAAATTGATGTACAGAGAGACCTGGGTGTTCAGATCCATTGTACCCTGAAGGTGGCTGCGCAGGTCGATAGAGTGGTCAAGAAGGCATACGACATGCTTTCCTTTATCGGACGGGGTACTGAGTACAAAGGTTGGCAGGTCATGTTACAATTGTATAAGACTTTGGTTCGGCCACATTTGGAATACTGCGTACTGTTCTGGTCGCCACATTACCAAAAGGATATGGATGCTTTGGAGAGGGTGCAGAGGAGGTTCACCGGGATGTTGCCTGGTATGGAGGGCGCTAGCTATGAAGAGAGGTTGAGTAGATTAGGATTATTTTCATTAGAAAGACGGAGGTTGAGGGAGGACCTAATTGAGGCCTACAAAATCATGAGAGGTCTCGACAGGGTGAATAGCAAGAAGCTTTTTCCCAGAGTGGGGGACTCAATTACTAGGGGTCACGAGTTCAAGGTGAGTGGGGAAAGGTTTCAAGGAGATATACGTGGAAAGTACTTTACGCAGAGGGTGGTGGGTGCCTGGAACGCATTGCCGGCGAAGGTGGTAGAGGCGGGCATGATAGCGTCATTTAAGATGTATCTAGACAGATACATGCATGGGCAGGGAGCAGAGGCATACAGATCCTTAGAAAATTGGCGACAGTTTTAGATAGAGGATCTGGATCGGCGCAGGCTTGGAGGGCCGAAGGGCCTGTTCCTGTGCTGTAATTTTTCTTTGTTCTTTGACCACTACCATCTGGAAGGACGAGAGCAGCGGATACTTGGGAACTCCACCACCTGAAGGTTCCCCTCCAAGTCACTCACCACACTGACTTGGAAATATATCCTTCACTGTTGCTGGGGCAACATCCTAGAACTTCCTCCCTAATAGCAAAGTAGGTGTGCCTACAACTCAAAGACTGCAGCGGTTCAAGAAGAGCAACAAGGGCTGTCCTAACCAGCGACGCCCACATCCCATAATTGTATAAAAACAGCACAAGGAGATAGTAAGGACTGATGACCAAAGGTCTAATCAAAGAGGAAGGGATGACTCACAGGAGGAGAGATGGGGAGAAAGGTGGTTAGGTTTAGGGAGGGAATTCCAGAGCATGGGAACCAGGGAACTGAAGGCACAGCTGCAAATATGGTGGAGCAATGAAAATACGCAATTCATCGGAAGCCAGATTGGAGGAGTGTCGAGACCTCGGGGGAGGGGGGGGGGTTCTTGGGATGGAGATAAAGAGGGGTGAAACCACAGAGGGATTTGGAAATGTTAACGGGAATTTTCTAGCCAAACATTGCAAGGCAGAGAGCCAAGATAGGTTGGCGGGCACAGGGCTGATGGGTGAATGGGATTTGTGGAGGGTGGAAGGTGGGGGGGGCAGATATTATTATGAAGACTCCACGCAGGCAACACAGGCGGCAGCTACACGGCGATACCTTCCCACAGGGAATCGCTGTAAATCTGCGTGGAATGCATCTCTCCGCATAGGAGAGCAAACACTGAACAAAAATAAACTGGAGAATGACCTGTTGCACCTCACTGGCATCCTTCACCTTGGTCAGAACAAAATAGAGTGTTTTCTTTGAAACAGTACAGCAAGAACAAGAATAATGAGTGGACAGTGACAGCTTCCATACACAGCTTAATTATTCCCATTGGCAACCCTTCATATCTTTTCTCCCTTTGAGACGTCTCCATACATTCCCTTTGTGCCAACACCTATGACGTTTCTTAGGTTCCAGTTTCATAGTTGAAGAAGGTTAAGCTGCAGAATTGCATTGAAAAACATCTTCACAATAGATCGAGCCCACATTTCGTGCCAGTCAAACTAAAACAAATAAATCACAGTTCCTGGGAGGATAAAACTGGAGCAGACTGTGTTGATGCCCTGTGACTGTTATTAAAAAAATAATCTTTATTAGTGTCACAAGCAGGCTTATATTAACAGTGCAATGATGTCACTGTGAAACGTCCCTAGGTGCCACAGTCCGGCGCCTGTTCGGGTACACTGAGGGAGACTTCAGAGGGGCTGGTTTAGCACAGGGCTAAATCGCTGGCTTTGCAAGCAGACCAAGGCAGGCCAGCAGCACGGTTCAATTCCCGTAACAGCCTCCCCGAACAGGCGCCGGAATGTGGCGACTAGGGGCTTTTCACAGTAACTTCATTTGAAGCCGACTTGTAACAATAAGCGATTTTCATTTCCAATTTTATTTTCATTTCAGATTGTCCAAGATCTGATCCCAGGATAGCCCAGGGAAGGAACAGGCCACGGGACCCAGCCCAACCTGCCTCAGGAAGCCCCTGCCCACGACCCAGGACCCCCGAAACGGCGGAGACCGCGCACGGGGACCCAAACGCGCTGCAAAGTATTCCCGCGCCCGCAGAACGCCGGGACCCATCTGGACCGCAAACATGCCCCCTAGCAACCCCTCTACCTCAACCAGTGCCCGGGACCCTGCCAGACGCGACCCCAGATACGTAAACAGCGCCCTGGTCCCCGCCAGCGCCCTGGACCCCGCCAGACGCGACCACCTACCTTCCACAAGAGCTGACATCTGCCATCGGATCCCAGGATCATCCAACAGCAGCCGCCGAACGAGGAAGCGAGGGAAACACGGCGGTCTGCAGGTTAGACTGAAGCAACGCGGTTTGAAGACCCCTCTCCCCAGCATGATCCTGGCAAACGTCCAAGCGATCGAAAACAAGCTGGATGAACTTAACGTCAGACTTACCTCTCAGAGGGAAGTAAGAGACTGCTGTGTGCTTTGTTTCACAGAGACATGGCTCACCCCCACCTCACCGGACTGTGCCATACAACCTGAAGGCTTCTCAATTCACCGGGCGGACTGCACGGCATCATCAGGCAAAGCAAAGGGTGGAGGGGTTTGCCTCCTCATCAACTCCTCCTGGTGCTTGGATGTGGCGACTCTGGCGACCTACTGCTCCCAGACCTGGAATACCTGACCGTGAAGTGACGCCCATATTATCTTCCACGTGAGTTCACTTCAGCCATTATCACAGCGGTCTACATCCCACCCCAGGCAGTAGTGAGGAAGGCGCTGGACGAACTATACACAGTAATAAACAACTACGAAACAGAACACCCGGAGGCCTTGTTCATCGTGGCTGGAGACTTCAACAAGGCCAACCTCAAGAGTGTTCTGCCAAAATTCCACCAGCACATCTCCTGTCCCACCAGGGGTGACAACACTCTTGACCACTGCTACTCAAAAATCAAGGGCGCCTACCGTTCCATCCCCCGACCGCATTTTGGGAAATCAGACCATAAGACGGTGCTCCTTCTCCCGGCATACAAGCAGGAACTCAAGCGGGAGAATCCAGCTAAGAAGGTTGTGCAGTGCTGGTCCGAGGAGACAGAAGAGCTCTTACGTGACTGCTTAGAGACAGTGGACTGGTCCATCTTTAAGAACACAGCGACCAACTTAAATGAGTATGCCATCACCGTCACAGACTTCATCAGCAAATGTGTGGACGACTGCGTGCCAAAGAAAGCAGTACGTGCGTTCCCCAACCGGAAACCATGGCTCAATCGCGAGATTGACTCCCTACTGAAGGACAGATCTGAGGCGTTCAAGACAGACGACCCTGACCTATACAAGAAATCCAGGTACGACCTCCGCAAAGCCATCCGGAATGCCAAGAGAGAATATCAAACCAAGCTAGAGTCACAGACAGACTCTCGGCGGTTGTGGCAAGGACTAAACAACATAACGGGCTACAAAGCGAAGCCGAACAGTATCTCTGGCAGCAGCGCACCCCTCCCCGATGAACTCAATGCATTCTATGCTCGGTTCGAGCAGGTAACCAACAATCCGCTGGCGAGTGCCCCAGTAGCCCATAATTCACCCATACCCGCCATCACAGCTTCCGAAGTCAGATTGGCCTTCCTGAAAGTGAACCCTCGGAAGGCGACGGGCCCAGACAGGATCCCTGGTCGTGCACTCAGAGCCTGCGCGGACCAGCTGGCAGAGGTATTCACGGGCATCTTTAACCTGTCCCTACTCCACTCCGAGGTCCCCACCTGCTTCAAGAAGACCACCATCATACCGGTACCAAAGAAGAACCAGGCAACGTGCCTCAATGACTACCGACCAGTGGCCCTGACTTCAGTCATAATGAAGTGCTTCGAGAGGTTGATCATGAAGCGCATCACCCCCATACTCCCAGAACGCCTTGATCCACTGCAATTCGCATACCGCTGCAACCGGTCCACATCAGACACCATTTCCCTGGCCCTACACTCATCCCTAGAGCATCTTGAAAACAAGGACTCCTACATTAGACTCCTATTTATTGACTACAGCTCCACCTTCAACACTCTGCAACTGGATCCTCGATTTTATGACCAACAGACCACAATCAGTAAGAATGAACAACAACACCTCCTCCATAATAGTCCTCAACACCGGCGCCCCGCAGGGCTGCGTACTTAGCCCCCTACTCTACTCCCTGTACACACACGACTGCGTGGCAAGTTTGCTTACGATACAACCATAGTGGGCCGGATCTCGAATAACGATAAGTCCGAATACAGGAGGGAGATAGAGAACATAGTGGAGTGGTGTAGCGACAACAATCTCTCCCTCAATGCCAGCAAAACTAAAGAGCTGGTAATTGACTTCAGGAAGCAAAGTACTGTACACACCCCTGTCAGCATCAACGGGGCCGAGGTGGAGATGGTTAGCAGTTTCAAATTCCTAGGGGTGCACATCTCCAAAAATCTGTCCTGGTCCACCCACGTCGACGCTACCACCAAGAAAGCACAACAGCGCCTATACTTCCTCAGGAAACTAAGGAAATTCGGCATGTCCACATTGACTCTTACCAACTTTTACAGATGCACCATAGAAAGCATCCTATCGGGCTGCATCACAGCCTGGTATGGCAACTGCTCGGCCCAGGACCGCAAGAAACTTCAGAGAGTCGTGAACACCGCCCAGTCCATCACACAAACCTGCCTCCCATCCATTGACTCCATCTACACCTCCCGCTGCCTGGGGAAAGCGGGCAGTATAATCAAAGATCCCTCCCACCCGGCTTACTCACTCTTCCAACTTCTTCCATCGGGCAGGAGATACAGAAGTCTGAGAACATGCGCAAACAGACTCAAAAACTTCTTCCCCACTGTTACCAGACTCCTAAATGACCCTCTTATGGACTGACTTCATTAACACTACACCCTGTATGCTTCATCCGATGCCGGTGCTTATGTAGTTACATTGTATATGTTGTGTTGCCCTATTATGTATTTTCTTTTATTCCCTTTTCTTCTCATGTACTTAATGATCTGTTGAGCTGCTCGCAGAAAAATACTTTTCACTGTACCTCGGTACACGTGACAATAAACAAATCCAATCCTGTTCACCTAAAAAGCACGCCTTTCGGGACTTGTCGGAGGAAACAGGAGCGCCCAGAGGAAACCCCGCAGACACGGGGAGAATGTGCAGACTCCCCGCAAACAGTGACCTAAGCCAGGAATTGAACCCTGGTGATGTGAAGCAGCAGTGCTAACCACTGTGTCACTGTGACGCAAAGGTAAACTGCTAATAGACACTGTTTAGCGGAAAGGGTCAGCATCTTCAATTTCATATTCTGGTGCACACCTAAAAGATTATTCCCTTTCGGGATAGGTGACATATCTAAGTGGGATATGCAAGGCCAGCTGTTTTTTTTGTCCATGTCTAATTATCTTTGAGAAGGTGGTGTTGAGCTGTCTACTACTTGAACCCCAGTCAACGGTGTGATCCAAAGGCATTAAGACCATACGACGCGGGAGAATAAGTAAGCCATTTGGCCCATTGGGTCTGCTCCGCCAATCAATGAGCTCATGACTGATTTGCTATGATAATCCTCAACTCCACTTTGATATGATGATTCTCAACTCCCACCTTATCCCCATAACATTTGATTCCTTTGTTGATTAAACATCTGTCTATCTCAGCCTTGAACGTACTTAATGACCCATCCTCTACAGGGGGTTGTAAAGAATTCCACAGATTCACTGCTCTCTGAGAGAAGGAATTCCTCCTCATCTTTGTCTTGAACATGTTCAGAAAATGAAGGCAGTTTCAAGGTATTTATACTGGCGAAATTTGGAAATAAGGTATATTTTTCAGTCGGTTTAATTTTATATTTGTGTGCCGGAAAGGATAACAACGAATAGTTACATTCATGCTGGACAAAGCTGTTAGTATGCGTGGGGGTTGGTTAACTTCCAACTATGTTTCTATTGTGCTCAGAGACGGCTATGCGTGAAGAATAAATAAAAGGCATAAGCATGTGGGTGTTGCTTAGCATCTGGGGCCTTCTAAGGTGGCAAAGCTTTTACGTTTTAGTTCAGCTAAATTGATTGCAGTTAGAGGTAGGTAGTGAGAGAGAAGGCACCTCTCCCAGCTCTGATAGAAGCAGTTGGCTCAGAAGGCGAGGGAGGGAACATATCCCTCAGCTTTGCGAGAAGAAAAGCCATTCCATGGGGTAATGGTTAAGAAAACAAGTGCAGAGATCTGGGGCGTCATTCTCCGACCCCCCGCCGGGTTGGAGAATGGCCGTTGGCCGCCGTGAATCCCGCCCCCGCCCCCGCCGAAGTCTCCGCTCCCGGAGATTGGGCGGGGGCGGGAATCCGGCCGCGCCGGTTGGCGGGACCCCCCGCTGGATTCTCCGGCCCGGATGGGCCGAAGTCCCGCCCAGGAATTGCCTGTCCCGCCGGCGTAAATCAAACCTGGTATTTACCGGCGGGACCAGGCGGCGTGGGCGGGCTCCGGGGTCCTGGGGGGGGGCGCGGGGCGATCTGACCCCGGGGGGTGCCCCCACGGTGGCCTGGCCCGCGATTGGGGCCCACCGATCCGCGGGCGGGCCTGTGCCGCGGGGGCACTCTTTCCCTTCCGCCTCCGCCACGGTCTCCACCATGGCGGAGGCGGAATTGACTCTCCCCACTGCGCATGCGCGGGATACTGACAGCGGCCGCTGACGCTCCCGCGCATGCGCTGGGAAACTGACAGCGGCCGCTGACGCTCCCGCGCATGCGCCGCATTTCCGCGCCAGCTGGCGGGGCAACAAACGCCATTTCCGCCAGCTGGCGGGGCGGAAATCCCTCCGGCGTCGGCCTAGCCCCTCAATGTTGGGGCTAGGCCGCCAAAGATGCGGAGACTTCCGCACCTTTTTGCCGGCGCGATGCCCGTCTGATTTGCGCCGGCTTTGGCGCCAGTCGGCGGGCATCCCGCCGTTGGGGGAGAATTTCGCCCCTGAAGAGCAGCCAGTTCAGGAAAGTAAAGAGAAGTTTCCAAGAAGTCTGAGGCTAAAGGTACTAGAACATAATACTGTTGAATAAAGAAGACAGAGCTCAGAGTAAAGCTGAGATGACAGAAAGATGTTTGAAGTGATCTTCAGGTTTGTAAAATTTTACTCCAGCATGTGGAACGTGAGTTAAAATAACTGTGGAAATTGGTGGCTGGATCTCAGAGTCTGTGTAAAGGCGATTAAGATGAAGGAAGCCTAAAATGGGGCGGCATTAAATCCTGGACTGCATTTGTTGTTAAATGTGGTGTGGAAGCTTTGTTTAAAAGTGTCAGTTGCAAAACCTGGGGCGTCATTCTCCGAACCCCCAGAGGGTCGGAGAATGGCCGTTGGCTGCTGAAGTCTCCGAAGGGAGAAAAGTCGGCGGGGCGTTAATGGCGCCGCTGCCGTCGGAGAATGGCACGGGTCTGCACAAGGCAGCCGATTTTCGGCCTGCCGATATTCTCCCTTCCAGATGGGCCGAAGTCCCGTCGACGTGATGACCGTTCACGTCGACGTAAATTAAACCTCCTTTTCATCGGCGTGACCCTGTGCTCCAGGTTCACGCCGACCAGCGTGGAGGTGAGTGACGGCCTGGGGGGTTGGCTCTGGGCAGGCGATGGCGTGGCAGCAGTCTGAATGTGTGAGGAGAGGTGTGTCTCGGGTTGTGTGTGTGTGTGTGTGGCGGGGGGGGGGGGGGGGGGTGGTGGTTAGAGTGGGCTGGGCTCCGGGGGAGTGCCGGGAGGGGGGTCCGTGCCGGGGAGGGGGATGGGGAGGTCCGTGCCGGGGAGGAGGTTGGGGTACGTGCCGGGGAGGAGGTTGGGTGGGTCCGTGCCGGGGAGGGGGATGGAGGGTCCGTGCCGGGGAGGGGGATGGAGGGTCCGTGCCGGGGAGGAGGTTGGGGTCCGTGCCGGGGAGGAGGTTGGGGTCCGTGCCGGGGAGGAGGTTGGGGGGGTCCGTGCCGGGGAGGGGGATGGGGGGTCCGTGCCGGGGAGGAGGTTGGGGTCCGTGCCGGGGAGGAGGTTGGGGGGGGTCCGTGCCGGGGAGGAGGTTGGGGGGGTCTGTGCCGGGGGGGGGGATGGGGGGGGTCCATGCCAGGGAGGAGGTTGGGGTCCGTGCCGGGGAGGAGGTTGGGGGGGGGGGTCCGTGCCGGGGAGGGGGTTGGGGGGGGGTCCGTGCCGGGGAGGTGGATGCGAGGGCAAGTGAGTTGGTCCACCTGGCCAGGTGCCAGCCTCCAACAGTTGGACCCATGCGGTCCATGCCACCTGGCTGGGGGGAGGAGGGGATATGGGCAATGATGACATGTCGTCGTTCCCCTCCCCCCCACCAGGCCGTCATGTTTTCCGATCATCCAGCGATGTTGGCCGCCGTGGCGGCAGCCGCTAATGTCTATGTTGCCCTGGATGAGGAGGAGGAGCGTGCCAGAGAGGCGGCGCAGGCTGGAGGGACACCTGACCGACAGGACAAGGAGGGGGAGGAGGACGTCGCGGCCCCACGGCAATGGAGGCACCCGAGGGCGCCCCGTGTGTACCGGCCCCAGCAGTCATATCAGGACCTCACGGGCCGGGAATGCAGGAGGAGACTCCGGATGAGGCGGGAAACCGTGGCACACATCTGCCACCTGCTGGCACACCTGTCACCACGTGGCACTGGCGGGGGATACCCTCTCCCCGTGTCCGTCAAGGTTACGGTGGCCCTGAACCTTTATGCAACGGGGTCATTCCAGGTACCGAGTGGGGACCTGTCCGGCAATTCGCAGACATCGGTGCATCGGTGCATCCGGGCAGTGACAGATGCCCTATATGCCATGGCGCACCGCTACATCCGCTTCCCTGTGGACCGGGCCAGCCAAGATGCCCGGGTCGTGGGCCTCTCTGCCGTGGCCGGGTTCCCCATGGTCCAGGGCGCGATTGATGGGGTGCACGTCGCCGTGCGGCCACCTGCAGATAACAGGGCCGTGTTCACCAATAGGAAGGGGACCTATTCGATGAACGTACAGGTGGTCTGCGACCACCGCATGATGATCCTGCACGTCTGCGCCCGTTACCCAGGCAGTGTATATGACTCATACGTGTTGTCGCGGTCATCCATCCCCGGCATGTACGAGGGACGCCATCCCCGGCTGAGGGGCTGGTTGCTGGGCAACAGGGGCTACCCATTGCGATGGTGGCTGATGACGCCAATACGGAGGCCACGCAATGAGGCGGAGAACCGCTACAATGATGCCCATGTAGCGACAAGGGGAGTGATCGAGAGGTGCTTTGGCGTGCTGAAGATGCGTTTCAGGAGCCTGGACATCTCTGGGGGCGCCCTCCAGTATTGGTCAGATAGGGTCGGCCGCATCATTGTGGTGTGCTGCGTCCTGCACAACATAGCCCAGCAGGGGGCGATGTGCCGCAGGCAGAGGAAGGCGGAGTGGAGGAGCAGCAGGAAGAGGCGCAGTCCTCCGCAGATGAGGGGGATGGGGGTAATGGTCAGGGCAGACGGGGTAGACACAGGCGGGTGGCTGTCCACCGTTACCGGCTGGCCCAGCGGGCACAGGACAGACTGATAGCCGCCCGCTTCACTGACTAGATGGGCGTGGGAATCGGGTAGTATGGCCACAGACCGCAAACCATGGCAACAGCCGACCACCCACACCCCCCACCCATCCACCCACCCAGCACCCTCACCCCCCTCCCCAACCCCACCCACCCCACCCGCATACACACCACCCCCCCCCCCCATTGCCGATCCACCTGCAGCACAACGGGCCGGGCTCACACAGTTGCGGGTGGACGCTTGTCTATTGCTGGCCATGGAGGATGATGACAACCCGCCCTGCGGTGAGCTCCTGGCTCCACATCGTTGGACTATGTCTGACCCATGGCCACAGTACCACCATCCACCCAGACCATCCCTGCATGCGGCTGTGACACTGCAGCGCACGGTCCCGTCCTCTGCCCGGGGGGATGTTGATGGCGGCCCAGGGGGAACGGGGCAGACTCACCTGGGGCAGAGGCAAGACCACCCCTCACACACACACTTGCGCTCAACGTACATGACACCCCTGCACGCTTTGGACAGAGCACAAAGGCAGCTTCTGTAGGTGTAACATTGACTTTAATAACCAAACGAGTTCATGCACGTGCCCTAGCCCCTAAAACTCATCTGTGCCCTGCACCCGTGCCAACTTACTCAGTGTCTAATTGTTTGGCCTTACGGGCCCTTTGACTACGTCTACGTGGTTCCCCAGACGGTACAGCAGAACTGGAGGTGGACTCCTGTGATTCCTGCCCTCTGACACTGGATCCCTTTGGCGGCCGTTTCCTGGGACGTCCTGGCCTAGATGGGCCAGGCTGCGGCCCGGGCGACTGGGATGGCGAGCTGCCAGCCTGTCCTGCCCGTTGCCCACCCGATGCACCTGGGACGGAAGGGGGGGAGTCCGAGGTGTCGCGATGTTCCCGGACCTCCCCTACAGAGGGAGCCGGGACGGACCACACCACCTCCTCCTCCCTCGGGGTGCCCGATGGCCCCCAGGCCTCTACATGGGTGGGGGATGCGAACGGACTGGCCATCCGACGACCCCCGACATCTGGCGCTGCCAGTCCTGGAGGCTCGTGCTGGTATCGACAGGGGTCTGCAGGTTTGCAGCCATGGAGCCCAGGGGGTTGGCAAACCCTGTCTGTGACAGTGCGACGCCGGCTCGCACATGGCCACTGGCGCCGATGCCCTCAGCGATGGCCTGCAGAGACTGGGCCATGGCCTGCAGAGACTGGGCCATGGCCTGCTGAGACTGGGCTATGGTGTTGAGCGCCTCTGCCATCTGGCGCTGGCACTGGCTCATGGCCTCCTGTGAGAGGGCAGCCATGTCCTGGGCCACAGACGCCGCCTGCACGGAAAGCCCCAGGCCTCGCAAACCGTTCCCCATGTCTGACACCGTCGCACCCATTGCCTCCACCGCGGTCGCCACCCGTGCGGTGTCGGCCTGGGTGGCACGCATGACCGGCACCACTCCCAGCTCCTGGACGCGGGTGGACTCCTCCACCTGCGACTGCAGCCGCCGCAAGCCGGCCGTCACCCTCTTCGCTCGTCTCCGGGTCGGTGGTTGCATCGGATCTATGTGTGGGTGTGGTAACTCCAGGAACCCGGGATCCATCTGGGCGGCAGATGTTCGCTTGGGCTGGGCTGCCCTCCGACCGCCCGGCCCCTCTGCTGCTCCTACCTCCACCTGCTGTGCCGGGACGGCTGTCTTGTGTGCACCAGTGAGTGTAGCAGACGCCTCATCACTAAAGTGCCCAACCGAGGTGAGTGTTTCTGCGATGGTGGAGGGTGTTGGTGTCAGCAGTGGCGTTGTGTCGTGCTCTTCGTCCCACTCTGAGTCCATGGCATTTTGGGGTGGGGGTTCGTCTCCACCCATCCACTCTGTGTCACTGTCCGGTATTTCATCTTCCTGGGTAGTGCTGTCCCGGGTAGGGGTGTCCTGGGCAGTGCTGTCCCGGGTAGTGGTGTCCTGGGTAGTGGTGTCCTGGGTAGTGGTGTCCTGGGTAGTGGTGTCCTGGGTAGTGGTGTCCTGGCTCGGATGTGACGGGGGCCTGTGGCTGCCCCCCTCGTCGCTGGGTGGTCGCTCCCGCATGTGACGGGGGTGTCGTCTCCCTGTTGCTCAAGGTGTCTCCGTCTCCCGTGGCCTCTGAGGGGCATCCTGCGGGCGTCGCATGCTGGAGGGTCCGGGTCTCTCCGTCTCCCGTGGCCTCCGAGGGGCATCCTGCGGGCGTCGCATGCTGGAGGGTCCGGGTCTCTCTGTGTCCCGTGGCCTCCGAGGGGCATCCTGCGGGCGTCGCATGCTGGAGGGTCCGGGTCTCTCTGTCTCCCGTGGCCTCCGAGGGGCATCCTGCGGGCGTCGCATGCTGGAGGGTCCGGGTCTCTCCGTCTCCCGTGGCCTCCGAGGGGCATCCTGCGGGCGTCGCATGCTGGAGGGTCCGGGTCTCTCTGTGTCCCGTGGCCTCCGAGGGGCATCCTGCGGGCGTCGCATGCTGGAGGGTCCGGGTCTCTCTGTCTCCCGTGGCCTCCGAGGGGCATCCTGCGGGCGGTCTGCATCTGCGGGGATGGGTGCCTGGACGTTTGGTCCTGCGATACACAATGAAGCATGCATGGTTAGACATCAGGCAGTGATCAGGTGATATGGGGGAGGGGGATATAGGGGAGGGGCAATATGGGGACGGGCTGTATGTGGCTCACTTGCTAGTACGCCCCCGACCTCTGCATCAGCAACCTCCCGGTCCTCAGGTCCGCCAGCCAGTTCCAGGGCCCTTTCCTCGTGTTCGGTCAGTGTCCTCTCATCAGCGGGGCCTCCTCCAGTCCTCACGTGCTCCCTATTGTTGTGTGCGCGCTTCTCCTGTGGGGGTGGGGGGGGGGGGTGGCAGGGGTAAAAGGCAACACTGTTAGGCAGGTATATGAATGCACGCCATCGGTGGCGAGTGCATTGCAGAGGTTAAGGTTAGGGCTGGATTCACTTGGGGATATGGGGGAAGGGGGATATGGGGGATATGGGGGATATTGGGGAGGGGGGATATGGGGGATATGGGGGAGGGTGGATATTGGGGAGGGGGGATATGGGGGAGGGGGATATTGGGGAGGGGGGATATGGGGGATATGGGGGTGGGAGGATATGGGGGATATGGGGGAGGGGGGATATTGGGGAGGGGGGATATGGGGGATATGGGGAGGGGGGATATTGGGGAGTGGGGATATGGGGCAGGGTGGATATGGGGAGGTGGGGATATTGGGGAGGGGGGATATGGGGGAGGGGGGATATGGGGAGGGGGGATATGGGGAGGGGGATATGGTGGAGGGGGGATATGGTGGAGGGGGGTATATGGGGGAGGGGGGATATGGGGAGGGGGGATATGGGGGAGGGGGGATATGGGGGAGGGGGGATATGGGGGAGGGGGGATATGGGGGAGGGGGGATATGGGGGATATGGGGGAGGGGGGATATGGGGGATATGGGGGAGGGGAGATATGGGGAGGCTCACCCTGCCTGCTCTGACGAGGTTGTTCACCTTCTTGTGGCACTGGGTGCCTGTCCGTGGTGTCAGGGCCACAGCGGTGACGGCCTCTGCCACTTCCCTCCACAGACGCCGGCTGTGGCAACTCTGCGGCTGTGTCCGGGATACAGGGCGTCCCTCCTCTGCTCCACTGCGTCCAGGAGCGCCTCCACATCCCGTGACTCGAACCTCGGGGCTTAGCGGCGGCCAGCCATCCAGTCGGGTGTTCCGGTCGGGTGGTGGGGAGCAGCGTGGCCTTATGAGCCGTCACGCCGTGCGGCGCGTATGACGCTGCATGGCGTGAACCACGTGCGCAGGCGCAGATCCCGTCACGTCGCTGCTGGCCCATTTTGGGCCGGAGACTTTCGACCCATTTTTCCGGCGTGACGCAAGTCGGATTTGTGCCGTTTTTTGCACCGATCGGCGGACTTTCCACCGATAACGGAGAATTTCACCCCTGCTCTCAATTTCGGGGTGCAAACCACGAAGGGAAAGCATAATTTAAAACAAGATTTGAAAGAATGACTTTTTGAAAGCGGAATTCAAAATTACTCAGGTGGAAGCCAGAGTTCAGTGAGACAAGATGGTTCATGGTATAAGAACCTCTGGGGAAGTCTGGGGAGAAAAGCATAGACACAAACTTGGGTTCAGTGCAGAGTGTGTGTATTTGACCACTGCCAATCTGTGTACTTAATAGGGATTTTGTGTTAATGGGACCATTATAGTTTAAGATGCACTTTGTAATCTGTGTTAATCTTAAAATCTGTGTGTATTTGTTAAGATAAGGGGGAAGTAAAGGAGTATTGTATAACATGTTTAATAAATGTTTTTGTCGTGTTAAAACTAATTTGTGTTCCTGTGACTCCGTTACTCCACATTTTATTTAAAAAAAATACAAGTTACAGGGCAGAATTCACCATTTATGAGACCAGGAGCTGGATTCTCTGATCTTGAGGCTATGTCCGGAGCATGTGTCTGGTCTTACGACCAAAATGTTGGCGCCGCCCCCGCACAGATGCTCCGCCCGGTGTGGGGCTAGCAGCCGAGCCAAGTAAAGCCCCCGGCTTTACCTGAAGATACGGATGGAGAATTGCTGGGTCCCTGACTGCAAATGCACACGGTAGCGACCTGCGGCGGTCGTGCCGTACAACATGGCGCCAATGGCGCAAGAACCCATCCTGCCAGGTAGTGCCCCCCTGTAATCTCCCTCGCCACCCCCCGGACCACCCCCCACCAGCCCCCAGCCCCCGCCGAAGCTTTCCCGGCCAGCTGAACGGCACCTCCCCCCCCCCCCCCAACTGTGGCGGCGCTGGACACAGTCCGCAGCAGCCAGGCGAGGTCCCCGAAAGTTGTGAGCACACCTGTCCCACGCCGTCGGGAAGTCGGCCCATCGGGGGCGGTGCATTGTGGGAGGGCCTTCAGGTGACGTCATACTCACCGATGACACCCTTTTGGATGGGGCGGAGCATCTTAAAAACAGCGCCGCCCCCGATTTCGGCTTCGAAACGGATTCTCCAGCCAATCACCGAATTCGATTTCAGATTTGGCAATCGGAGAATCCGCCCTAAGCGTTGATGTCAACGCAGAATCCATGGACTTCTACGACCGAAAAGCCGGCGCCACACCTGGACCGATTCCGCGACCATTGAGGGGCTAGCACCAGTGCTGCGTGGAACACAATTGATTCCAATGAAAAATGGTGCGAGACTCACCGGGTTCGTGATTGACACTCGGGAGGCTGACAAACTGCAGCCGTATATACACATTACACTCCCTGCACACACATATTCCAGCTAACAAGATGGTACTGGTTGCGCTGGAGCACGCCCATCCAACTGATGGGTCGGCTGGGGCCAGAGGGCACTCAGGGGGGTTCCCTGGGGGGACACCTAGACGAGTCTTGGTACTAAGTTCACAGTGGGAGGTCAGTAGTGTGCGCAGCTGCATGGCTGCCTTGCCGGCTGTGGCAATGGTGTTCCGTGCCCGTCCACCCTGACCTCACAGCCCACCTCCTGGCCAACTCCACTACTCCCCCCGGCCCTGGCAGAAGCCCCCGGCCAGCGTCACAACTGCCAGCAAACTATGGCGAGGTTGTACACATTCCGTATGCCCCCCCCCCCCACCCCCCCCCCCCCTCAGCAGCCGCGATTATTAAAACCACAAGTGAACCACGCCTTCAGGAACTCAGCCCATTGGAGGCAGAGAATACTGGGTCGGGCCCGCCAATGATATGCAAACAGTGTCTCCTGTACGTGAATTCCGGAACTCATTGATGTCGCTGTCGAGGTGCGAAACCCACGGAACCAGGGGGAGAATGTGCAGACTACACACAGACAGTGACACAGAGCCGGGATCGAACCTGGGACCTCGGCGCAGTGAGGCAGCAGGGCTAACCCCCTGTGCCACCGTGCTGCCCCTGAGGTGCTGGAGCATTGCGATGTGGCGTCAAATCGGCGCCTGCCATGGTTTCGGCATCTGCACCAATTCTCCGCCCAATCGCTTTCCCGATTTCGGCGTCGGCTAACGGAGAATCCCGCCAATAAACCTTTGAGCTGGGGTTTCATTCTGGAATATTTCTGTCCATTTATAACGTCAACTGGGGTTGTAACAAATAGGTGACCCCTTACTCTGAGATAGTACACCCTGGTCCTAGGCTCTCCCACAGGAGAGCACAGTCACTCAGCATTTGCACTGTCAAGCCCAAGGTCACCTCTCATTCTTCTGAACTCTAATGAGTACAGGCGCAATCGACTCACCCTGTCATCATAAGAAAATCCCTGCATACCCGGGATCAAACAAGCGAACCTTCGCTGGGACTGCCTCCAATGGCAGTATATCTCACCTTCGATACTGTCGACAGTATTCCAGGCGTGGTCGAACCAGAGCCTTGTATAGCGTTAGCAAGACTTTCCTATTTTTGTACTTCATGTCATGGGATCGTAGAATTTACAGGGCAGAAGGAGGCCATTCAGCCCACTTAGTCTGCACCGGCCCTAGGAACCCTACTTTGACCCACGCCTCCACCCTAGCCCCATAACTCAGTAATCACACCTCACCTTTGGGACACGAAGGGGCAATTTAGCATGGCCAATCCACCTAACCTGCACATCTTTAGACTCTCAGGAAACCGAAGCACCCGGAGGAAACCCACGTCGGCTAGAGGAGGAAGTGCAAACTCCACACAGACAGTTACCTGAGGTCTTAATTGCACCCGGGTCCCCGGAGCTGTGAGGCAGAAGTGCTGACCTCTGTGCCGTCCCTTTTAAATTAATTTATTTTGAAATAATGGCCAACAATCCCTTTACCTGCTGAACTTGCACAGTAGCTTCTTGTGCTTTATGCCGGAGGACCCTCAAATCTCTCTGTGCTGCACCTTTCTGCAGTCTCTCTCCATTTAAATAATATTCAGCTCCTTTATTTTTCCTACCAAAGTGTGTAACTTCACATTTTCCTCCATTATATTCCATCTGCCAGGTTTTTGGTGCTCTTCCTGTATTCTGAAGCAGCAGTGAAAGATCGACAATATATTTCCAAGGCGGGATGGCTGAGAATTTGCAGATTGTGGTGTTCCCATCCTCATAGTGCACTTGTCCTTCTAAACTGGCAAGAACGCAGGTCTGGGAAATGATATTAAAGAAGTCAATACATAGTACACACTGCCACCGCTGTGCACCAGTGTAGAGAGAGTCGATGTTTAATTAATCACCCTTTGCTGGTAAATGTGTGTCTCATTAGATCTGAGGATTAATGCCTGATTCTGGCTATTCTTGGAAGGAATAAAAAGCAGAGAATATGAGCAGATTTGCCCTTTGTCAAAACCCATAGATCCCACATCTGGAAGCGCAGGATAGTGAAGTGTGATGTTCCTGCGTTGGTTGCTTTTCTGCAAAAGATTATTTGTTTCATTGGAATGATGGCTGCTGTGTTCAATGATTTAATTGTTCTGTGTTTGATTTCTGCAAGACTGTTAATTATCATGCTCACTGTGCTTGATTGGTTAAGCCTGGGTGTGGACTCAGAGAAAAGTAAACAAAACTGTAGAAAGTGCTCGAAGCCTGAGCTGAAGCATGGAGTTGGCATTGTGAAGCACTGTATAAAGTGCTGAAAATAGAGTTCCAGCACACATGGAAATGACAGTCATCGCTGCATGGCTCTGAGATATAAATGATACAGCGATGACTGTCCAAAGCAGATTATCTTTACATAATTGTTCCATTATTTCAAAACAGTAAAGGGCAAACAGGCCTCAGGGTTCTAGTCGCTCTTAAGATTTGGTGGAACATCTGGTGATGGGCAATTTATTTGGATGTGTTTCATTGAAATCACATCAATTATCCGAATATACATACATAAAAAATAGAAGCAGGGGAGGCCGTTCGGCCCTTCGAGCCCACTTCGCCATTTGTTATGATCATGGCTGATCATCACCCTGATCCACCTTCCCCCCATATCCCTTGATTCCTTTAACCCCCAAGAGCTATATTTAAATACATCTTGAAATTACACAATGTTTTGGCCTCAACTACTTTTTGTGGAAGTGAATTCCACTCTCTGGGTGAAGAAGTTTCTCCTCACCTCAGTCCTCAAAGGTTTATCCTTTATTCTCAAATTATGACCCCTAGATCTGGACTCCCCCACCATTGGGAACATTTTTTTTGAATCTACCCTGTCTAATCCTGTTGGAATTTGATAAGTTTCTATGAGATCCCCTCTCACTCTTCTAAACTCCAATGAATATAATCCTCATATGATCTCCTCGGATGACAGTCCGGCCATCCCAAGAGATCAAGTATGTGTCAGTTTATTTGCCTGGCGGCAACATTTAGACACCAGGGTCGGGATCCTCCGGTCACCGACGCCGAAATCGCGTTTGGTGATCGGCCGGAGGATTCCCATTCCTGACGGAATCAGGGGCGGCGCCGCTTTCGCGATGTTCCATTCCCTCCAATGCGCCGTACTCATTGCCTGCAGCCGCCCCCCCCATGCTCCGCCCCCGACTCAGTCCAGCATCGCCACAGTCGGGGGAGGGCTGATCCACGGGCCGGGGGACTTTGTCAAGGGCTGGGAGGGCTGTTGGGGGGTGGGCCATGTCTGGCAAGCCGTCCAAAGAGGGGGCACTATTCTGCAGGCCGAGGTTGCGCGAGGCCGGCGCTCCATGTTGCGCGGTCGCTGCAGGCTGCCGCCATGCGCGGCGACGGACCCGGCAATTCTCCGGACTGGATCGGCAGCTAGAGCCGGGTGCTCTACGCTGCCAACACGCTAGCCCCCAGCCAAACGGAGGATCGGTGGCCGCTTTGCGCCATATCCTTGGTCGTAAAACGCCACCATTCTCACGCTGGCGTGAGGACATAGTCTCAGAATCGGAAAATCCAGCCCCAGATCTGTTGCCCAGCCTTGGTGTAATAAGCTGGTTGAGTGTAGTACATGTGTGTTATTACATCAAGGATCCGTAACCTTTATCTTCTTTCCTGGCTCTTTTCGAATGTGACTTCTCCCATTCTTCCGAGGTTGGCCTCCTGTTGTAGTCAGGGATCAAATCGGAAACCTGGCCAATTTAACCTTGGAAAATCGTCCTGGAGACAGAGTCACATACTCGGGAAGGTAGAGGTCTCCAATCACTCGCTCACATAGGCACTGACATTGTGGCTGTTTGGAAAGCCAAGCTTGAAACACTGCTCCTTCAGGTTCTTTGTGTTAAAGAGGGGTTTGGGCACGACCTGTATAATATTGTGCCGAATGCTGACATGTGGGTATGTTATCGTCACCATTAAAACAAACAGAAATGGTTACAAATTAGAAAACATTCCTTCCCTCCTACAAGATATCCAATGAGTTTTGTGCTGTACAGTAGGTATGCAAAGAAGCTTTTGAAGTCTAACTTATTTTGGAATCTTAACATGCCGAGACTCCATGGTGATTTTAAATCAAGTCTCATGAATTGACCCATCTCAATAATTTCAGTATACAGGTGTTCTCCTCGGCATACGTATCACATTCTTATCCTCTAATAGTAGGTAATGATTTTTAGTTCTTCTTCAGAGGCTTGAGCTGAGAGTTTAGGCTGATATCCATGCGTACGGTTATCTCAGGTGACTGGGCGGCTGGTTTGTGATATGGAGCAAAGCCATCAGAGTGTGCTCAATTCCCGTGCCAGCTGAGGTTATTCATGGAGGCCCGCATTCGCAACCTTGCCCCTCAGTTGAGGTGTGGTTAAATCACCACCAGTCAACTCTTCCTCTTATAGGGGAGAGCAGCCTATGGTCCTCTGGGATTGTGGTGACATTTACCAAGGGAGATGACACTGTTGGAGCTGCCACATAGAATCGTAGTGCAAAGTGGTTAGCACTGCTGCCTCACAGCAGGTTCAACTCCAGCCTTGGGTGACTGTGTGGAGTTTGCACTTTCCTCCCCGTGTCTGCGTGGGTTTCCTCCGGGTGCTCAGGTTTCCTCCCACGGTCCAAAAATGTGCAGGTAGACGGATTCGCCATACTAAACTGCCCTTCAGTGTCCAAAGGTGTGCAGATTAGGTGGGGTTATGGGATACGGGACAGGGTGGGGGGAATGGGCCTAGGTAGGGATACAGAGGGTCAACTGCATTGCTGTGGATGTGGAGTCATATGTAGCCCAAGCCAGGTAAGGATGGCCGATTCCTTCCCTCAAGGAGATTAGTGAACCAGGTGGGTGTTTACGACAATCGACAAGAATTTCATGGTCATTGTTAGACTTTTAATTCCAGATTTTTATTGTATTCAAATTGCACCATTTGCAGTGATGGGATTTGAACCTGGGCCCCCAGATCATTACTCTGGATCTCGGCTTTACTAGCCCAGTGGCAATACCAGTAGGCCACCCCCTCCCCCATTGAAGTAACAACTATATACAGAGAGTGAGATGAAAGAGTACGATGTACCCAGACTTCAAACTCCAAAATTACTGAGATTCTGAAAAGGTTCCATCAGATTGGAAAACAGCAAACGTGACTCCTTGGTTCACAAAAGGAGGAAGATAGAAAACAAGGAACTACAGGCCAGTTAGTTTAACATCTGTCATAGTGAAATTGCTGAAATGTATTATTAAGGAGATAATCACGGGGCACTTAGAAAATCTCAATGCAATCAGACAGAGTCAACATGGTTCTGCGAAAGGGAAATGTTGTTTGACTAATTTACTGGAGTTGTCTGAAGAAGCAGCCAGCATTACCAATGCGTTTTTTTTTTCGCTCATGGGACATGGGTGGCGCTGGCATGGCCAGCATTTATTGCCATCCCTAACTACCCTTGATGGGCAGTTAAGAGTCGACCACATTGCTGTGGGTCTGGAGTCAGATTGAATTGAATCTAATTTGATTTATTGTCATGTGTACCGAGGTACAGTGAAAAGAATTGTTCTGTGTCCAGACAGATCGTTCCATACATGAAAAAAATAGGCCAGGCATAAATACATAATGTAATTATATAGATACTGGCATCGGGTGAGCATACAGAGTGTAGTATTACTCTGTGGAGAAGATGTGTGAGGAGATCAGTTCAGTCCTTAAAAGGGTCATTCAGGAATCTGGAATCAGCGAGCAAGAAACTGTTTTTGAATCTGTTCGTGCATGTTTTCAGATGTGATGGACTGGGCTGTGTTCATGACTCTCTGTAGTTTCTTAGAGTCTTGGGCCAGGCAGGTTGTGATGCAGCTAAATAGGATGCTTTCTATGGTGCATCTGGAAAGGTTGGTAAGAGTCAATGTGGACATACCGCATTTCTTTAGTGCCCTGAGGATGTATAGGCACTGTTGTGCTTTCTTGCTCGTAATGTCAATGTGGGTGGACCAGGATAATTGTTGGTGATGTGCACATCGTAATGGGTCGGATCTCAAAAAACTATGTGTCAGAGTATATGAGGGAGATAGAGAACCTAGTGGAACTCTCCCTCAATGTCAGCAAAACTAAAGAGCTGGTCATTGACTTCAAGAAGCAAAGTATTGTACACACCGCTGTCTGCATCAATGGGGCTGACTGAGGTGGAGATGATTGACAACTTCAAATTCCTAGGTGTGCCCTGTCTGTGTGGAGCTTGCACTTTCTCCTCGTGCCTGCGTGGGTTTCCGCCGGATGCTGTGGTTTCCCAACAAATTCCAAAGTGTCCAGATTAGGTGGATTGGCACTGCTAAATTGCCCATTAGTGTCCAAAAGAAAAGGTTTGGTGGGGTTACGGAAATAGAGTGGGGGTGTTTGCCTGGATAGGGTGTCTTTCAGAGGGCTGGTGCAAACTCTGTCATGATATCCATATTAACATATCATGGTGCAATCACACACACACACTGATGGGCAGGTCGACGGACCAATCAAAAGAACGCAACATCACAGCCAATCACCAGTGAGAGCACACGCACTATAAACAGGGAACACCACAGTTCCCACTTATTCCACCAGGAGATAGCTCAGAGCACAGAGCTCACAGCGTGCCACTCAGACATAGACCATGTGCTGAGTGCCTCACTAAGATAGTGCTCGGGCTGGGTACACAGGTTAGCTGGTGAAGTACGGACCACAGCCAGAAGTTAACAGTTGTTATTATACAGAATGATAAAACAGAGTTGTACCATCTACAACCGTGTTGGTTCATTTGTATATCGGAACACCCAACACAACAAACATGATGGGTTGAATGGACTCCTTCTGCACTGTAGGGATTTGATGACTCTAACAAAAGCTTCAATAATTTTAAAGACCTCTATTGGATCAGGACTGTAAGGAAATGGTAAGATGGAGACAAAGAGGGGTCCATTTGCACCAGAGGCAGATTGCCCATTCATAGATTCATCCACACATTAGCATTTACATAGCTCGGTACACAGGAAAGCAGGGCTTCCATGTACATATGAACATGCAAATTAGGAGCAGATGTGGGACACTCTTGAGCCTGCTGCGCCTGCTCCCACATTCAATAAGATCATGGATGATCTGATTGTAACCTTGTTGTACCATTAATTCACTGCGAGACAATGAGAGTGAGTGAACGTAGGCTTTATTAACCAAGAACTAGCCTGCCTGTGTCTGCTGTACAAATGAGCACGCCCCCAGGCGGCCGGTCTATATACCGTCCAGAGGTGGAGCCCACCAGGTTCCAGTACAATGCCTGTAAGGAGATCACATTACTATTGGCCCACAGTGCTACACAGACAGCTTATACAATGGTGAATACATTCACCACATTCACCCCCTGTTAATAAAATGAAGTCCAGCGGGGTGAAGTGGGCTCATCATGTGTTCAGTCTGTCTGGAGACCAGACTGTTCTTCTGGACTTCCTCAGCTCTGGCAGTGCGGTGGGTACGGGCGTTGCAATCGTTGACTCTGGGAGTGTGTTGTCTGGAGCTTCGGTCCGGTGTGTCGGCGACGGTTGAGGGGGGGGGGCGGGTGAGGCAGGGGGGTGGTGGGTGGCGGCAGTGTGGATGGCGGCAGGGGGGTGGTGGATGGCAGTGTAGGCTCTGGGCAGTACAGGAGCCCCGGGGGAGCGTAAGAGGTTCGGGGGGTGGGGGCGGGGTGGGGGTGGGGGGTGCTGGCCTGGGAACCAGCGGGCACCAGGTCCCGGAGGGAGACCGTGTCTTGCCGTCAGTCTTGGTGTGCGACGTAGGCATATTGGGGGTTGGCGTGCAGCAGCTGAACCCTCTCGACCAGGGGGTCGGTCTTATGGCTCCTCGTATGCTTCCGGAGAAGGACAGGTCCCGGAGTCGTCAGCCAGGATGGAAGCGAGAACCCGGAGATGGACTTCCTAGGGAAGACAAACAAACGGTTGTGAGGGGTCTCGTTCGTAGCTGTGCAGAGGAGTGATCTAATGGAGTGGAGCGCGTCGGGGAGGACCACCTGCCAGTGGGGAATCTGGAGATTTCTCGACCGAAGGGCAAGAAGGGCGGCCTTCCATAACGTTGCGTTCTCCCTCTCATGTCCCTGCAGGTTGTAGCTTGTAGTCCTGCTCGAGACGATGCCCTTACTGAGCAGGTACTGATGTAGCTCGTCGCTCATGAAAGAGGAGCCCCGGTCACTGTGGACGTATGCAGGGAAACCGAAACAGGGTGAAGATGCTGTGCAGTGCCTTTATAACGGTGGCCGAGGTCATGTCGGGACATGGGCTAGCGAAGGGGAAGTGGGAGTACTCGTCAATAACGGTCAGGAAGTATACGTTACGGTTGGTGGAAGGGAGGGGACCTTTGAAGTCGATACTGAGGCGCTCAAAGGGCCGGGAGGCCTTTACCAGATGGACTTTGTCTGGCCGGTAGAAGTGCGGTTTGCACTCCGCGCAAACTCGGCAGTCCCTGGTCATGGCCCTGACCTCCTCGGTGGAGTAGGGCAGGTTGCGGGCCTTAATAAAGTGAATGAGCCGGGTGACCTGCGGGTGACAGAGGTCATTGTGAATGGCCCGAAGTCGGTCATCTTGCGCGCTGGAGCACGTGCCGTGGGACAGGGCATCTGAGGACTCATTGAGCTTCCCAGGACGATACTTGATATCATAAGTGTAGGTGAAGAGCTCGATCCTCCACCTCAAAATTTTGTCGTTTTTTATTTTGCCCCCGTTGTACATTATCAAACGTGAAGGCTACCGACCATTGGTCGGTGACGAGGGTGAACCTCCTACCGGCTAGGTAGTGCCTCCAGTGCTGCACAGCTTCCACAATGGCTTGTGCTTCCTTCTCAATAGCGGAGTGTCGAATCCCGGAGGCGTGGAAGGTTCTAAAAAAGAAGGCTATTGGCCTGCCCGCCTGGTTGAGGGTGGCGGCCAGGGCGACGTCTGACGCATTGCTCTCTACCTGAAAGGGGATGGAGTCGCCCACCGCATGCATCGTGGTTTTGGCGATGTCCGCCTTGATGCGGCTGAAGGCTGAGCGGGCCTCAGCCGTCAGGGGGAATATCGTGGCTTTGATAAGTGGGTGGGCTTTGTCCGCATAGTTGGGGACCCACTGGGCGTAATAGGAGAATAACCCCAGGCAGTGTTTGAGGGCCTTGGGGCTGTGGGGGAATGGGAATTCGGTGAGGTGGCGCATGTGGTCGGGGTCGGGCCCCAGGATCCCGTTTTCCATGACATAGCCAAGGATGGCGAGTCGGGTAGTGCGGAAAGCGCACTTCTCTTTGTTATATGTGAGGTTGAGGGATTGGAGGAACCTCTGAAGGTTGGCGTCGTGGTCCTGCTGATCATGGCTGCAGATGATAACATTGTCCAAGTACGGGTATGTAGCCCGCAACCAGTACTGGTCCACCTTTCGGTCCATCGTTCTCTAAAAAACCGAGATCCCGTTAGTGATGCCGAAAGGGACCCTGAGGAAGTGGAAGAGTCGGCCGGCTGCATCAAAAGCTGTGTAGTGGCGTTCTTCCGGGCGGATCAGGAGCTGGTGGTAGGCCGACTTCAGATCGACCGTTGAGAACACCCAGTACTGTGCGATTTGGTTGACCATCTCTGCTATGCCGGGGAGAGGGTACGCATCAAGTTGCGTGAACTGGTTAATGGCCTCGATGACCCCCTCTGTCAACAGTCGCTGGACCTCCGACTTGATAAAAATCATGTCTTGTGCACTGTACCGCCTGCTCCTGGTGGCGACGGGCTTACAGTCGGGAGTGATGTTCGCAAAGAGCGAAGGGGGGGGACCTTAAGGGTCACGAGGCTGCATACCGTCAGGTGAGGGTAGGGGTCCGCCGAACTTTAACGTTAGGCTTCAGTGACTGCATTGGAAGTCGAGTCCAAGCAGTAGGGGTGCGCAGAGGCGAGGAAGGACAAACAGATTAAAATGGGCGTACTCCGCGCCCTGTATCGCGAGGTTCGCGACACAGTACCCCCGGATCTGCACCGAATGGGATCCGGAGGCGAGGGAGATCGTCTGGGATGCGGGGTAGATGTGGAGGGAGCAGCGCCTTACCGTGTCGGGCTGGACGAAGCTCTCTGTGCTCCCGGAGTCGAAAAGACAGGGGATCTCGTTCCCATTGACCTGAACGGCCATCATCAAATTCCTCAGATGTTTTGGCCGTGACTGGTCGAGGGTGACTGCGCCGAGTTGCGGGTAGTCTGCATGGTCTGAGGTATCGAGGTCACAAGATGGTGGCCCCCACGGGTCGCACATGTCGGGCTGGGTCGAAGATGGCGACCAAGATGGCCGCCCCCATCGGTAGCACATGTCGGTTGGTGCTGAAGATGGCGGCCAATAGGGCCGCCCCACGGGTCGCACGTGTCGGGCTGAGTCAAAGATGGCGACCCCCACGAGCTGCACGAGGCGGATGACGCGTCAGAAGGGGTCGGTACTGGCAGGCACGCAGCCACATTGTGGGGTCTGCGGGCCTGTGAGTCCGTGGATCGAACCTGGTGAGCTTTCGACTTCGGGGCTTTGGACAGGGCAGACAGACTCTGGCAAAATGCCCCTTTTTGCCACAGTCGCTGCATGTCGCGGTGCAGGCTGGGCAGCATTGCCGGGGGTGTTGGCCCTGCCCGCAGAAGTAGCACGACGATCCCCCGGGCTGCACGGGCAGCCGCGCGGCACAGGCCTGAGACGTAGTCGAGTCTGATGATGGCCGCGTCTGTGGTGCCCATGAGGGGTTCGCTGGGTCTGCCAGGAATGTGCTGAAACTCTGGTGGACCACCTCCAACGAGGTGGCTATTTTTACCGTGTCCTGTAGGTCGGTGGCCCCGTTTTCCAGCAGTCGCTGCCGGATGAAGTTAGACCGGACCCCAGCCACGTAAGTGTCCCAGATCACCAGTTTCATGTGCTCCTCGGCCTTCACGGCTTTGCAGTTGCAGTTGCGGGCGAGTAGCATTAGATTCTCTAGGTATTCGTCGAGCGATTCCCCGGCACATTGACAGCGGGTAGTGAGGAGGTGCCGCACGAACACTTCATCCACGGGCTTCACGAACTGTCTCTTTAGGATCGCGACCGCCGCTTCGTACCTGGCCACGTCTTGAATCATACCCGATGTTCGGTGGCTCACCCGGCTGTGGAAGATGCGCAGCTTGAGGGCATCGGAGAGAGTCGCTGCGAAGGAGTCGAGGTAGGTCTCAAAACAGCGGAGCCAGTGGGAGAAGATTTCCTTAGCTTCTGCTACTTGTGCGTCGAGTTCCAGTTTGTCAGGCTTCCATAGTGATGTCTTTGGTTAATAAATTGATGTACCATTAATTCACTGTGAGACGATGTGAGTGAGTGAACTTAGGCTTTATTAACCAAGAACTAGCCTGCCTGTGTCTGCTGTACAAATGAGCGCCGCCTCCAGGCGGCCGGTCTATATACTGTCTGAGTGGGGGCGGAGCCAGACGCGGAGCCAGAGGCGGAGCCCACCAGGTTCCAGTACAATGCCTGTAAGGAGATCACATTACTATTGGGCCACAGTGCTACACAGACGGCTTATACAATGGTGAATACATTCACCACAAACCTCAACTCCACAATCCTGCCTAATCCCCAGAAAACACTTCACCTCTTTGCTTATCAAGAACTGATCTAGCTCTGCCTTAACAATATTCAAAGGACCTCCCTCCGCTGCCTTCTGAAAGAAGAGAGTTCACATCCCGCTGTGAGATAAAAATTCTCCTCATCTTTGTCTTAAATGGGCGACTCCTTATTTTTAAATGGTGATCCCCAGTTCTAGAACTATCAACAAGAGGAAACATCCTCTCCACATCCACCCTGTTAAGTCCTCTCAGGATCTTGAATGTTTCAATCAAGTCATCTCTTACGTTTCTAAGCTCCAACAAATACAAGCCTAGCCTGTCCAATCTTTCATCATCAGACAGCGGGGGCAGCACTGTGGCACAGTGGTTAGCACTGTTGCTTCACAGTTCCAGGGTCCCAGGTTCGATTCCCGGCTTGGGTCACTGTCTGTGCGGAGTCTGCACGTTCTCCCCGTGTCTGCGTGGGTTTACTCCGGGTGCTCCGGTTTCCTCCCACAGTCCAAAGATGTGCAGTTTAGGTGGATTGGCCGTGCTAAATTGCCCCCCAGCGTCCAAAAAGGTGAGGTGGGGTTACTGGGTTACGGGGATAGGGTGGAGGTGTGGGCTTACGTGGGGTGCTCTTTCCAAGGTCCGAATGGCATCCTTCTGCACTGTAAATTCTATGAACCCGTCCATTCCAGTTATTAGTCTAGTAAACATTCTCTGAACTGCTTCCAATGCACTTCCAGCACTGGAATATAACTTGAAGATAACAACAGGCAAAGGGCCAACACATTCATGTGGCTGCAAAAGTGCGCACAGCACTCAACTTTAAAGCCTGCAGATCCCCTCAGGCTCCCTCATGGGTGCTCAATGTACCATCAGACACATCAAGCTCCTCAATCTCCTTCATGGAAACCATCAGAATTGGGAAATGAGCAGAAAGGAGAAGGAATAGTCGGGACTCCAGCAGCCTATGCTCCAATCAAATCTTCTGTCCCCCCTCCCCTAAATCCACTTGTAAGGATCCTTCTGTTTAAACCCTGTTTTCCCTGTTTACTCCCTTTATTTTCTTTTGCTTTGGTTTTTATAATTTTTGTACCTGCACAAAGTTCGCCGACACTATTAAGGTGGATTTCACCTTTCATTTTAAAAAATGAACACCCAGCAGGCTATGTTGTTGTGCTGATATAAATGATGACACATCTTGATGGACTTGGCTGTCGGGCAATGGACTGTTTCAGATTGCCAGGCCTTATCGTGCTGATTGGTCAGGATTTCCTCTGGAATATTCCCTACTCTGTGTGACAATTTTTTGCTGTAGTTTGAGTTTGATCAAGAAGCTGGAGGGTCAAAGCTCTGATCTCTCTCTCTTACCTGCTGGACTCTGCGTAAAGGTTCAAAGTAAAGACCTTTCTCTCTCTGCAGTAAGATTGAACTGCAAAGAATTTCAGTCCAGCGAGGGCTGCAGGAAGGGCTAGTTGTTTAAAGAAACCTCTTTAAAATCTTGTGAGGGGAACTTTGCTTTTCCTCAGTAAAGCTAGGGGAAATTCTGGTGGAGTTGGAAACAATTAGGAATGACACAGACTTGAGGTAGATCTTCTGAGTGAAGGCCCTGGTTAATAAAAGTGAAAGTGGCTCTCCAGAGGGAATCCGACAGTCTGGGGATTTGGACTGAATGTTCCAGGCAGAAGATGCTCACTAACCATTCAACCTTTGGTTCCCAATCACTCCATGTCCTGGAAGGACAGTCAGTTGAAAAAACAACTTCACTATCCGAAGCAAGGGCACTCATCTTCCATGTCACATAAATTCTCCTTTAGTTTTTCCCCTCCCCCTCCCCGCATCTGTATGTCTTGTGTGTTTAGGTAGAGGGTGGGATGGGAAAAAGGGGGATGAGTAGATTCGCTGGCCGTTATTGTAGTAATATAATTCCATAACTGGGGCGGGATTCTCCCCTACCCGGCGGGGCGGGGGGTTCCGGCGTAATGGAGTGGCGGGACCACTCCGGCGTCGGGCCGCCCCAAAGGTGCGGACCTTTAGGGACCAAGCCCTCACCTTGAGGGGCTAGGCCCATGCCGGAGTGGTTTGTGCTCCGCCGGCTGGCGGGAAAGGCCTTTGGCACCACGCCAGCCAGGGCCGAAAGGTCTTCGCCAGGCGACGCATGCGCGGGAGCGTCAGCGCCTGCTGACGTCATCTCCGCGCATGTGCAGGGGAGGGGGTCTCTTCTGCCTCTGCCATAGTGAAGACCACGGCGAAGGCGGAAGAAAAAGAGTGCGTCCACGGCAAAGGCCCGCCCGCGGATCGGTGGGCCCCGATCGTGGGCCAGGCCACTGTGCGGGTACCCTCCGGGGCCAGATCGCCCCGCGCCCCCCCCCCCCCCCCCCCCCCCCGCCCAGGACCCCGGAGCCTGCCCGTGCGGCCTTGTCCCGCCGTTCAAAAGGTGGTTTAATCCACGCTGGCAGGACAGGCATTCCAGCAGCGGGACTTCGGCCCATCGCGGGCCGGAGAATCGGCGTGGGTGGGCCCGGCGACCGGCGCGGTGCGATTCCCGGCCTCGCCGACTGGCGCGGCGCGATTCCCGCCCCCCGCCGAATCTCTGGTGGCGGAGACTTCGGGACATGGCGGGGGCGGGATTCACGGCGTGGGGTCGGAGAATCCCGCCCCTTATCTCTATCATTGTTATAAATAAACAGTTGTGCTTCACTAACAAATCTGGTGCCTTTAAGTCATTTCAGCAGTCAAGGGCCAAAGGTCTCAGGAGCTTTCCATGAATTTTGGTTAATTCACTTGTGTCGGGGTCTCTGGGGCTGGAATTGACTGTGCACCAGCCCAGGGTGTCCTAACACACTAAAATATTGGCAGGAAATTTGAGTCATTGTGTAGAATTTTGAATACCTCCAAAACGGCACTGAGGCAATTAATATAATTAAGAGCAAGAAAGGTGCCTTGAAGTCACAAAGAGGGATAAAGTGAGAATTGCTTGCTTTTAGAAAAAAGCATGACGGGAGACACGATTGTCTGGAACGATGGATGTGTGATATGGATTAGATGGATGTGAACTTGGGGCGAAATTCTCCGTTATCGGCGGAAACTCCGCCGATCGGCGCAAAAAACGGCGCAAATCCCACTTGCGTCACGTCATAAAAATGGGCCGATAGTCTGCGGCCCGAAATGGGCTAGCAGCGACGTAACGGGATCCGCGCTTGCGCAGTGGTTCACGCCGTGCAGCGTCATACGCGCTGCACGGCGTGACGGCTCATAAGGCCGCGCAGCTCCCCCCCACCCGCCCGGAACACCCGACCGCAACACCCGACTTGATGGCTGGCCGTCGCTCAGCCCCGAGGTTCGAGTCACGCGATGTGGAGGCGCTCCTGGACGCGGTGGAGCAGAGGAGGGACGCCCTGTATCCCGGGCACGGCCGCAGAGATGCCCCATGCCACAGCCGGCGTCTGTGGAGGGAGGTGGCAGAGGCCGTCACCGCTGTGGCCCTAACACCACGGACAGGCACCCAGTGCCACAAGAAGGTGAACGACCTCGTCAGAGCAGGCAGGGTGAGCCTCCCCATATCCCCCATATCCCCCCCTCCCCATATCCCCCATATCCCCCCTCCCCCATATCCCCCATATCCCCCCTCCCCCATATCCCCCCCTCCCCCATATCCCCCCTCCCCATATCCCCCCTCCCCCATATCCCCC
The DNA here is from genome assembly GCF_047496885.1 of Scyliorhinus torazame. Taxonomy (NCBI): domain Eukaryota; kingdom Metazoa; phylum Chordata; class Chondrichthyes; order Carcharhiniformes; family Scyliorhinidae; genus Scyliorhinus; species Scyliorhinus torazame. The sequence continues at coordinate 193,677,449 of NC_092721.1, forward strand.
CTCCCCCATATCCTCCATATCCCCCCTCCCCCATATCCCCCCTCCCCCATATCCCCCCTCCCCCATATCCCCCATATCCCCCCTCCCCCATATCCCCCCTCCCCCATATCCCCCCTCCCCCATATCCCCCTCCCCATTTCCCCCTCCCCCATATCCCCATATCCCCCCTCCCACATATCGCCCCTCCCCCATATCCCCCATATCCCCCCTCCCCATATCCCCCTCCCCATATCCCGCATATCCCCCCTCCCCCATATCCCCCCTCCCCCATAACCCCCCCTCCCCCATATCCCCCCTCCCCCATATCCCCATATTCCCCCTCCCCCATATCCCCCCTCCCCATATCCCCTTTCCCCCATATCCCCCCTCCCCCATATCCCCCATATCCCCCCTCCCCATATCCCCCCTCCCCCATATCCCCTATATCCCCCTCCCCCATATTCCCCCTTCCCCCATATCCCCCCTCCCCCATATCCCACCTCCCCCATATCCCCCATATCCCCCCTCCCCCATATCCCCCCTCCCCCACATCCCCCCGCCCCCATATCCCCCCTCCCCCATATCCCCCATATCCCCCCTCCCCCATATCCCCCCCTCCCCCATATCCCCCCCTCCCCCATATCCCCCCCTCCCCCATATCCCCCCTCCCCCATATCCCCCCCTCCCCCATACCCCCCTACCCCATATCCCCCATATCCCCAAGTGAATCCAGCCCTAACCTTAACCTCTGCAATGCACGCGCAACCGATGGCGTGCATTCATATACCTGCCTAACACTGTTGCCTTTTACCCCTGCCACCACCCACCCCCCCACAGGAGAAGCGCGCACACAGCAATAGGGAGCATGTGAGGACTGGAGGAGGGCCCGCTGATGAGAGGCCACTGACCGTACACAAGGAAAGGGCCCTGGAACTGGCTGGCGGACCTGAGGACCGGGAGGTTGCTGATGCAGAGGTCGGGGCCCCACGAGCAAGTGAGCCACCAACAGCCCGTCCCCATATCCCCCCTCCCCTATATCCCCCTCCCCCGTATCACCTGATCACTGCCTGATGTCTAACCATGCATGCTTCATTGTGTATCGCAGGACCAAACGTCCAGGCACCCATCCCCGCAGATGCAGACCGCCCGCAGGATGCCCCTCGGAGACCACAGGAGACGGAGAGACCCTCCAGCATGCGACGCCCGCAGGATGCCCCTCGGAGACCACAGGAGACGGAGAGACCCGCACCCTCCAGCATGCGACGCCCGCAGGATGCCCCTCGGAGACCACGGGAGACGGAGTGACCCGCACCCTCCAGCATGGGACGCACGCAGGATGCCCCTCGGAGACCACGGGAGACGGAGAGACCCGGACCCTCCAGCATGCGAAGCCCGCAGGATGCCCCTCGCACACCACGGGAGACGGAGAGACCCGGACCCTCCAGCATGCGACGCCCGCAGGATGCCCCTCGCACACCACGGGAGACGGAGAGACCTGGAGCAACAGGGAGACGACACCCCCGTCACGTGCAGGAGCGACCACCCAGCGATGAGGGGGGCAGCCACAGGCCCCCGTCACATCCGAGCCAGGACACCACTACCCAGGACACCACTATCCAGGACACCCCTACCCGGGACACCACTACCCAGGACATCCCTACCCGGGAAGACGAAATACCGGACAGTGACTTAGAGTGGATGGGTGGAGACGAACCCCCACCCCAAAGTGCCATGGACTCACAGTGGGACGAAGAGCACGACACAACGCCACTGCTGTCACCAACACCCTCCACCATCGCAGAAACACTCACCACGGTTGGGCACTTTAGTGATGAGGCGTCTGGTACACTCACTGGTGCGCACAACACAGCCGTCCCGGTACAGCAGGTGGAGGTAGGAGCAGCAGAGGGACCGGGCGGTCGGAGGGCAGCCCAGGCCAAGCGAACATCTGCCGCCCAGATGGATCCCGGGTTCCTGCAGTTACCACACCCACACATAGATCCGATGCAACCACTGACACGGAGACGAGCGAATAGGGTGACGGGTGGCTTGCGGCGGCTGCGGTCGCAGGTGGAGGAGTCCACCCGCGTCCAGGAGCTGGGAGTGGTCCCGGTCATGCGTGCCACCCAGGCTGACACCGCACGGGTGGCGTCCGCGGTGGAGGCAATGGGTGCGACGGTGTCAGACATGGGGAACGGTTTGGAGGACTGGGGCCTTCCGTGCAGGCGGCGTCTGTGGCCCAGGAAATGGCTGCCCTCTCACAGGAGGCCATGAGCCAGTGCCAGCGCCAGATGGCAGAGGCGCTCAACGCCATAACCCAGTCTCAGCAGGCCATGGCCCAGTCTCAGCAGGCCATGGCCCAGTCTCAGCAGGCCATAGCCCAGTCTCTGCAGGCCATGGCCCAGTCTCTGCAGGCCATGGCCCAGTCTCAGCAGGCCATCGCTGAGGGCATCGGCGCCAGTGGCCATGTGCGAGCTGGTGTCGCACTGTCACAGACAGGGTTCGACAACCCCCTGGGCTCCATGGCTGCAAACCTGCAGACCCCTTTCGATACCAGCACGGGCCTCCAGGACTGGCAGCGCCAGGTGTCGGGGGCGCATCGGATGGCCAGTCCGTTCGCATCCCCCACCCATGTAGAGGCCTGGGGGCCATCGGGCACCCCGAGGGAGGAGGAGGTGGTGTGGTCCGTCCCGGCTCCCTCTGTAGGGGAGGTCCCGGTACACCACGACACCTCGGACTCCCCCCCTTCCGTCCCAGGTGCATCGGGTGGGCAACGGGCAGGACAGGCTGGCAGCTCGCCATCCCAGTCGCCCGGGCCGCAGCCTGGCCCATCTAGGCCAGGACGCCCCAGGAAACTGCCGCCAAAGGGATCCGGTGTCAGAGGGCAGGAATCACAGGAGTCCACCTCCAGTTCTGCTGCACCGTCTGGGGAACCACGTAGACGTAGTCAAAGGGCCCGTAAGGCCAAACAATTAGACACTGAGTAAGTTGGCACGGGTGCAGGGCACAGATGAGTTTTAGGGGCTAGGGCACGTGCATGAACTCCTTTGGTTATTAAAGTCAATGTTACACCAACCGAAGCTGCCTTTGTGCTCTGTCCAAAGTGTGCGGGCATGTCATGTACGTTGAGCGCAAGTGTGTGTGTGACGGGTGGTCTTACCTCAGCCCCAGGTGAGTCTGCCCCCTTCCCCCTGGGCCGCCATCAACATCCCCCGGGCAGAGGACGGCACCGTGCGCTGCAGTGTCACAGCCGCATGCAGGGATGGTCCGGGTGGATGGTGGTACTGTGGCCATGGGTCAGACATAGTCCAACGATGTAGAGCCAGGAGCTCATCGGAGGCGGGTTGTCATCATCCTCCATGGCCTGCAATAGACACGCGTCCACCCGCAACTGGGTGAGCCCGGCCCGTTGTGCCGCCGGTGGATCGGCAATTGGGGGTGGGGGGGTGGTGTGCATGCGGGTGGGGTGTGTGGGGTTGGGGAAGGGGGTGAGGGTGCTGGGTGGGTGGATGGGTGGGGGGTGTGGGTGGTCGGCTGTTGTCATGGTGTGCGGTCTGTGGCCATACTACCCGGTTCCGACGCCCATCTAGTCAGTGAAGCGGGCGTCTATCAGTCTGTCCCGTGCCCGCTGGGCCAGCCGGTAACGGTGGACAGCCACCCGCCTGTGTCTACCCCATCTGCCCTGACCATTGCCCCCATCCCCCTCATCTGGGGAGGACTGGCCCTCTTCCTGCTGCTCCTCCACTCCGCCCTCCTCTGCCTGCGGCACATTGCCCCTCTGCTGGGCTATGTTGTGCAGGACGCAGCACACCACAATGATGCGGCCGACCCTATCTGACCGATACTGGAGGGCGCCCCCAGAGAGGTCCAGGCACCTGAAACGCATCTTCAGCACGCCAAAGCACCTCTCGATCACTCCCCTTGTCGCTACATGGGCATCATTGTAGCGGTTCTTCGCCTCATTGCGTGGCCTCCGTATAGGCGTCATCAGCCACGATCGCAATGGGTAGCCCCTGTCGCCCAGCAACCAGCCCCTCAGCCGGGGATGGCGTCCCTCGTACATGCCGGGGATGGATGACCGCGACAACACGAATGAGTCGTGTACACTGCCTGGGTGACGGGCGCAGACGTGCAGGATCATCATGCGGTGGTCGCAGACCACCTGTACGTTCATTGAATAGGTCCCCTTCCTATTAGTGAACACGGCCCTGTTCTCTGCAGGTGGCCGCACGGCGACGTGCATCCCATCGATCGCGCCCTGGACCATGGGGAACCCGGCAACGGCAGAGAAGCCCACGGCCCGGGCATCTTGGCTGGCCCGGTCCACGGGGAAGCGGATGTAGCGGTGCGCCATGGCATAAAGGGCATCTGTCACTGCCCGGATGCACCGATGCCTGCGATATGCCGGACAGGTCCCCACTCGGTGCCTGGAATGACCCCGTTGCATAAAAGTTCAGGGCCACCGTAACTTTGACGGACACGGGGAGAGGGTGTCCCCCGCCAGTGCCACGCGGTGACAGGTGTGCCAGCAGGTGGCAGATGTGTGCCACGGTTTCCCGGCTCATCCGGAGTCTCCTCCTGCATTCCCGGTCCGTGAGGTCCTGGTATGACTGCCGGGGCCGGTACACACGGGGCGCCCTCGGGTGCCTCCGTTGCCGTGGGGCCACGGCGTCCTCCTCCCCCTCCTCGTCCTGTCGGTCAGGTGTCCCTCCAGCCTGGGCGGCTGCCGCCTGCCCCTCTGCGGCAGCCTGCGCCGCCTCTCTGGCACGCTCCTCCTCCTCCTCCTCATCCAGGGCAACATAGACATGAGCGGCTGCCACCACGGCGGCCGACATCGCTGGATGGTCTGAAAACATGACGGCCTGGTGGGGGGAGGGGAACGACGACATGTCATCATTGCCCATATCCCCTCCTCCCCCCAGCCAGGTGGCATGGACCGCATGGGTCCAACTGTTGGAGGCTGGCACCTGGCCAGGTGAACCAACTCATTTGCCCTCCCATCACCCACCCCGGCACGGACCCCCTCCCCAACCCCCAACCTCCACCCCGGCACGGACCCCCTCCCCAACCCCCAACCTCCACCCCATCACGGAGCCCCCCCCAACCTCCACCCCGGCACGGACCCCCTCCCCAACCTCCACCCCAGCACGGACCCCCCCCCAACCTCCACCCCGGCACGGACCCCCCCCAACCTCCACCCCGGCACGGACCCCCCCCAACCCCCGGCACTCCCCCGGAGCCCAGCCTACTCTAACCACCCCCCCCCCCCCCCCCCGCCGCACACACACACAAGCCGAGACACACCTCTCCTCACGCAATCAGTCTGCGACCACGCCATTTCCTGCCCAGAGCCAACCCCCCAGGCCGTCACTCACCTCCTCGCTGGTCGGCGTGAGCCTGGAGCACCGGGTCACGCCGATGAAAAGGAGGTTTTATTGACGTCGACGTGAACGGTCATCACGTCGACGGGATTTCGGCCCATCCGGAAGGGAGAATATCGGCAGGCCGAAAATCGGCTGCCTTGCGCAGACCCGTGACATTCTCCGCGGCAGCGGCGCCATTAACGCCCCACCGACATTTCTCCCTTCGGAGACTTCGGCGGGGGCGGGATTCACGGCGGCCAACGGCCATTCTCCGACCCGGCGGGGGTCGGTGAATGACGCCCTTGGTCTTTGACTGACACCTGGGGCGTCATTCTCCGACCCCCCGCCGGGTCGGAGAATCGCCGGGGGCTGCCGTGAATCCCGCCCCCGCCGGTTGCCGAAGTCTCCGCACCGGAGATTCGGCGGGGGCGGGAATCGCGCCGCGCCGGTTGGCAGGCCCCCCCGCTCGATTCTCCGGCCCGAATGGGCCGAAGTCCCGCCGATAAATTGCCTGTCCCGCTGGCGTAAATTAAATTAAAGCCCCTATTTACCGGCGGGACAAGGCGGCGCGGGCGGGGTCCTGGGGGGGAGCGCGGGGCAATCTGACCCCGGGTGGTGCCCCCACGGTGGCCTGGCCCGCGATCGGGGCCCACCGATCCGCGGGCGGGCCTGTGCCATGGGGGCACTCTTTCCCTTCCGCCTCCGCCACGGTCTCCACCATGGCGGAGGCGGTAGAGACTCCCTCCACTGCGCATGCGCGGGAAACTGTCAGCGGCCGCTGACGCTCCCGCACATACGCCGCCCCGACATGTCATTTCCGCGCCAGCTAGCTTGGCAACAAAGGCCGTTTCCGCCAGCTGGCGGGGCGGAAATTCCTCCGGCGTTGGCCTAGCCCCTCAATGTTGGGGCTCCGCCCCCAAAGATGCGGAGCATTCCGCACCTTTGGGGCGGCGTGATGCCCGTCTGATTGGTGCCGTTTTGGGCGCCAGTCGGCGGACATCGCGCCGTTTCGGGAGAATTTCACCCCAGGTCCTGAATTAAAAGTTCAGAAAATTCATGTGAGAAAAATGGTCTTTTTTTAACTGGTTCAGAAAGTAGTTGATATGTGCAAATGTCCCTCAGAAGAAATAATTAATGGCATGTTGACTGACTCCTAAAGTAGTTCAACAACCCTCTATTTACAAACAAAGGTACAGAGTATAATCATAGAATATCCCACGGAGTTCAGAGTTAGTGGCATGATGGATCAGTCATCCATGCATTGCAGATAATGGGAATTGAAAAGCTTGGGTTGAAAAATTGCATTTTCACTTCATTATTTCTACGTCACTGGAGTCAGGGAAAGTCCCAGAGGATTGGAAAATCGCTGTTGTAACCCCCCTATTCAAGAAGGGAACAAGGAAAAAGATGGAAAATTATAGGCCAATTAGCCTAACCTCGGTTGTTGGCAAGATTCTAGAATACATTGTTAAGGATGAGATTTCTAAATTCTTGGAAGTGCAGGGTCGGATTAGGACAAGTCAGCAAGGGGAGGTCATGCCTGACAAACCTGTTAGAGTTCTTTGGAGAGATAACAAATAGGTTAGATCAAGGAGAGCCGATGGATGTTATCTATCTTGACTTCCAAAAGGCCTTTGATAAGGTGCCTCACGGGAGACTGCTGAGTAAAATAAGGGCCCATGGTATTCAAGGCAAGGTACCAACATGGATTGACGATTGGCTGTCAGGCAGAAGGCAGAGAGTTGGGATAAAAGGTTCTTTTTCGGAATGGCAACCGGTGACGAGTGGTGTCCCGCAGGGTTCAGTGTTGGGGCCACAGCTGTTCTCTTTATAGATGACGGGACTGGGGGCATTCTGGCTAAGTTTGCCGATGATACAAAGATAGGTGGAGGGGTAGGTAATATGGAGGAGGTGGGGAGGCTGCAGAAAGATTTAGACAGTTTAGGCGAGTGGTCCAAGAAATGGCTGATGAAATTCAACGTGGGCAAGTGCGAGGTCTTGCACTTTGGAAAAAAGAATAGAGGCATGGACTATTTTCTAAACGGTGACAAAATTCATAATGCTGAAGTGCAAAAGGACTTGGGAGTCCTAGTCCAGGATTCTCTAAAGGTAAACTTGCAGGTTGAGTCCGTAATTAAGAAAACAAATGCAATGTTGTCATTTATCTCAAGAGGCTTGGAATATAAAAGCAGGGATGTACTTCTGAAGCATTATAAAGCATTAATTAGGCCCCATTTAGAATACTGTGAGCAATGTTGGGCCCCACACCTCAGGAAGGACATACTGGCACTGGAGCGGGTCCAGCGGAGATTCACACGGATGATCCCAGGAATGGTAGGCCTAACATACGATGAACGTCTGAGGATCCTGGGATTATATTCATTGGAGTTTAGGAGGTTGAGGGGAGATCTAATAGAAACTTACAAGATAATGAATGGCTTAGATAGGGTGGATATAGGGAAGTTGTTTCCATTAGCAGGGGAGACTAGGACCCGGGGGCACAGCCTTAGAATAAAAGGGTGTCACTTTAGAACAGAGGTGAGGAGAAATTTCTTCAGCCAGAGAGTGGTGGGTCTGTGGAATTCATTGCCACAGAGGGCGGTGGAGGCCGGGACGTTGAGTGTCTTTAAGACAGAAGTTGATAAATTCTTGATTTCTCGAGGAACTAAGGGCTATGGAGAGAGAGCGGGTAAATGGAGTTGAAATCAGCCATGATTGAATGGTGGAGTGGACTCGATGGGCCGAATGGCCTTAATTCTGCTCCTATGTCTTATGGTCTTATGGTCTTGGATGAACTTCAAGCTCTCTCATGGCTTCATATTTGGATCAGTTTGCAGCAGTCTCTTTTGAGACAGAAGGTGATAACCCCACCCCATGGAGTTTTGGACGTAATCTAGATTGACATTCAGCACAATATTGAGGGAATGCTGTGTTACTGGAGTGAGTATCTTTAAGATCAGCTGCAGGATTCTCCCTCGGCGGGATCCTGCACTTCGCCGGCAGCGCACCCACACCCGTGGGTTTCTCGACGGCGGGGGATGGCCACAATGAGAAACCCCATTGGTCAGCTGCCGGAACGGAGGATCCTGCTGCCGGCAGGGGCGCGCCAGAAAACGGAGCTGGCGGATCGGAGAATCCCACCCCTCCAGGTGTCAAATATCAGTCCTGAGCTCTTAGGTGGATGTGAAGGTTCTTATGGTACTACTTAATGAAGAGCAGGAAAGTCCATCTGGCATCCTGAACAATGATAGCTCCTAAGTCCACTTCACTAAGACTCAGATTACATGGTCATTGCTATTTGTGGGATCTTACTGTGCACGAATTGAATGCAGCGTTTCCCTTAATTGCAACAGTGACTACACTCCCAAAGTACCTCAATGGCTGTAACCCATGTTGGGACATGTTGAGGTTTTGGAAGGTGCTATCTCAATGCAGGTTAGGCTTGTTTGCCTGTGTGACCCCCCATGCAGGCCCCATGCAGGCCCCATGCCTCTGAGTGCAGCGATTGCGCGCGTAAGGCTCACTCCATCACTTAAGCAGTGCTGCAAGAGTACTGCACTGTTGCAGGTGCTGTGTTTGGCGTAACCTGTTCAAGCAAGTCTTTATCTGCCTGATCGTGTGGATAGAGAGGATCCAGCATGATTATCGGAAGAATTATTCCCATCAACAATTCCTCCTCAACCAAAAGAAGATTTGCCCCACGATTCACCTCATTTACTGTCTGTGGGACCTGACTTTCATTGCCACCCCTTCTAACTTGATGATAACAATGAAAATGCTCAGAAAGTAATTCGCTTTGAGTTATGGGCAACTGTACGAGTGTATATTCTTTCTTTTTTGAAGGATTTATTTGTCTTTGGTCTCTTCCCTTAAGCACTTATTCCATGAAAGGAGTTGAATTTCGTTGCCAAATGTCCTTCTGTCATTCTATACTTCCTTGTGTTCAGACGGAACCTAAGAGATATCAGGGTCAAGAATCTCCGTCGTCCCCCGCCACGTGTTTCTCGGCAGCGCGCCGCTCGCTAGAGATGAGATTCTCTACTCTTACCGCTTGTCAATGCCATTTCCCAGTGAAGACACTCCACACCGCTGGGAAACATGTGGGCAGGCGTGCATCACTGGTGGGAACAGAGAATCCTGCCAGCTGGAGAATCCGACCGATAACACAGGAACTAGGAGCTAGAAATGGCCATTCGGGCCCTCGAGTCCACACCGCCTTTCGATAAGATCATGACCAATCTGATTGTGGCCAAAATGTCAAATTCCCGCCTTACACCACGGCAAGTTTCTTGCGCAGCAAACCTTATCAAATTGACCCACGCCCGTGGGTTTCCTGACAGCTTGGGAGGACCACACTAGGAAGGCCCTTTGGCCGGCTGCCAGAATGCAGGATCCCGCTGTCGGTGGGGGCTGTCATAATATACATCTATGTATACAATGGAGTGGAGACAGGCAGTGATTGACACACAGGATGACCAGTAAGCACACAGAACAGAGCAGCCAATCACCAGACAGGACACGACCACTATAAAGCCAGAGGGCACCAGTTTTCCCGCTCTCTCGGGACCCAGCCTCTGAGACAGTCAGAGTTAGTGAGCACCATGTGGTAGCTAAGTTAGTCTGGTTAGGCTAGTATCAGGTCTCCAGTCAAGTCAGCATAGTGTCAGCACAGTTGAACATGTATAATAGTTTTGATGTTAAATAAAATTGTGTTGCATCTTATCAAGTGTTGGAAGTCTGTCTCTCGCTACACTGCATCAAGTGCAGTCCACATCGACCCAGCCTACCCAACACATCAGGGGCACGCCGGAAAACGGGGCTGACGAGACAGAGAATCCCGCCGCTGATTTGAAAACTTTATTTCAGCCAGTCAGAGCCTGACACTCTTGAGAAATTATGCACAATTCCTGCCCCTCGAGGGAGTTTGCTACAGAATGTGTACTTACCAGAGGGCTGGTAATGCAGTTTGAATGGTTTTATCACACTTTTACATGTCGACTTCCGCCTCTGAGGAAAGTTATTTGAACGAACAGCTGAAGTGTTAAAGTTCTCTCACTATGGTGGCTGCCATCGTAAAAGTATTTTGTTTGGCTTTTCAAACAGAGTTCTCCGATCAGAATAAAGCTAGCTGCATTTTAATGTAACAGCGATTCAGAATGTGAATTGTGGGCCCGGCAGTGGCAGTGACAGCTCGCATTGTGTCGCGTAAAAGATGTCTTGAACACCGAATGCAAGCGAGTTACAACTTCTTCCTCTGTGATTGTTAGCGCAAGGCCCGACTATCTCGGAGCTTGAGTCTCCAATCCCCTTTCCTGCCACATACTGATGAATAGAAACTTTAAAGCTGTAATGCATTATTTATAAATCTAGGACTAGAAGGCCCGCGTTTCCTTGGCAGTATAAAAAAAAGAGGACAGCAACTGGCCAGGAACTGTCAAGTGCCCGAAAGCTTTTACTGGTGAATTAGTAATGTCGACTAAAGTTTGTGCGGCTCCTTCCTTTCATATGCTAATGTTGAGATAGCTGGATGAAGCAGTGGGTTTGTCTGCCTTGCAAAGAAGTGACGTGAGGGATTCACGCTGCAAAGAAAAATACCGCGGATCAGGCCTGGGGCCTAAAGCGATCAATTATTACTGCTATTGTAATTTTTAAGTGGCTAACTCTTACAAACAGGAACTGGATAATGACTTTTCAACTTTAACTGCTGACAAGAGCAACTGCAGCTTTGCTTAAATAGGTCACAAAAGACTACATTATGTATCAAGAAAAAAAGTTCAAAGAAAAGGCTAGATTAATGAACAATTCTTTATTTACATCAATCGTTGTCAGTACTTCATCTGTGAAATTCAAGTGGGAGTAATAGTGATTCGATTAGTTAATTAATAGCCCATTATTTGCCTTAAGTATAACGTATGACCCCATTGACAATGAACTGTGGGTGTTCTTTCAACTGTGTGAATGCTTAATAGCTCGCGGAGCTGAAGGCATTGGTGAATTATAGGCATCATTCTTGGGTGAATGAATAATTCTGTTTGAACTACAGGGGAGCACAAGGTGCTAAACCTTAGCAGTGGCTTTCTGAATGTAAAATACGCTTAGAATTTTGTTCCTACCTGCTACGGATTGGATGGGCTGAATGGCTTCCTCCCGTGCCAAAATGACTCTCTGGTCGGGCGGCATGGTGGCACAGAGGTTAGCACTGCTGCCTTACAGTTCCAGGGTCTTAGGTTCAATCCCTGCCTCGGGTGACTGCCTGTGTGGAGTTTGCACGTTTCCCCCGTGTCTGCGTGGGTTTCCTCCGGGTGCTCCGGTTTCCTCCCACAGTCCAAAGGTGTGCAGGTTAGGTGGATTGGCCATGATAAAATTGCCCTTAGTGTCCAAAAAGGTTCAGTTGGGTTACAGAGATAAGGTGGAGGCGTGAGCTTAAGTAGGGTGCTCTTTCCAAGAGCCGGTGCAGACTTAATGGGCCGAATGGCCTCCTTCTGCACTGTAAATTCTATGGTTCTATGATTCCATAGTCCAAACATCTTTGCAGTCATCAACAAAATTATCATATACATCCATTTTCATATTTATTGCAGTGTTTGGGTAAAGGTACGGTATGATTAGTACTCCACCACCCCCGCCCTCCAATAGATAATGTATCGCTTTGGAAATAATGACGTGCATTCCGTTTCATGCCTGTCACAAGCTGAGGATGACTCATTGTACTTTATAGCCAATGAGATAATTTTGAAACACACTGGGTAAGATTTCCTGGAAAATGGCCAAGGCCGATGGCAGGTGGGAAAAGGGGTGCTGAAGCCACCACTGGCAATGGCGACATTTCCCAACGGATAGTGTAACACTTGGAAAACAAACGTCAAGAATCAGGCCCCATGATGTATTGCTAGAGGAGCGGGCTCTGATTTGCCCGCCCCACCAACAACTTCGAAACACAAGGATCGGGGGGCCATTTTTAAAGGTCGCCCCAATGTACAGCGGGCAAACTAATTAACCCTGGAACCGTCCACCGGCACTCCCCCCCTTCCCCCCCTTAGGCATCCCACGGGCACTACTCGATCAGTTCACGGACAGTTCCTGGGGATGTGTGGAAAACTGGGGTCAGTATGCGGAGCGCTTACGATATTTTTTCAGGGCGAACGTCTTTACCAGGGAGGACCGCCAGAAGATGATTCTTTTGACCGGCTGTGGGGCCCCCACTTTCAGTGTCATAAAGAGCCTAACCTACCCAGTGGCCCCAGACTCCAAGACGTTTGATGAATTGGTGGCGCTAGTAACCAAGCCGTCGGTCATTGTCCAACGATACCAACTCAGTACGGCCGAGAGAACCCCGGGAGAGTCTGTTACTGAGTTTCTGGCACGCTAGCGCGAACTGGCAGAGCACTGGCCATCCCTACCGGAGATGCTACGTGACCGCCTTGTGTGCGGAGTTAATTGTATGGTGTTCCGGCCCGAGTCTGATGGACCGTGATTAGCAGTGGAGGCTCCCTTTGGACTGGCAGTGGATTTTCAGGATGGGCACTGGTGATTATACAAAGTCTTGGGGAAGTACCCGGTAATTTTCCAGGAAGAGCTGGGCAAGGTGAAGGGTGCTGTGGCCAAGATTCACGTGGACCCTGAGGCTCAACTAAAGTTGTCCAGGGCCCACTCAGCTCCCTAAACATTGCTGACAAAGGATGAGCTCAACTGCTCGGAAAGTCTGGGAAACATCCCGCTGGTACAATTTGCAGATTGGGCACCATCTGTAGTCCCAGTACTGAAACCAGATAAACCCATCCGTCTGTGTGGGGATTGCAAGCTAACTGTGAATAAGGCCCCTCGTTTGGACCAATACCCAATGCTGCGAATAGAGGACCTCTACGCAAAGCTGGTTGGAGGACAGTCTTTTTCTAAACACAACATGAATCATGCATACCTCCAATTGGAGCTTGATGCGGATCCCAGAAAACTCGTGGATATTAATACTCACAGAGGTCTCTATGAATATGCAAGGTTGCCATTTGGGGTGTCATCGGCTTGCGTTATTTTCCAGAGAGTCATAGGTGACATCCATGACTCTCTGGAAGGGCATGAGGAAACAGGCCACGGGCTCCATGGAGACGAGCCTGCTGCATTTTTTGATTAGATACCCGACCATGCCACGCTTTATGACTGGAACAGTTGACGGGCTGGAGGCTCAGAACCCACGTTCTAACCTTCTTAAAAATAAATTTAGTGTACCCAATTCATTTTTTCCAATTAAGGGGCAATTTAGCGTGGCTAATCCACCTAGCCTGCACATCTTTTGGGTTGTGGGGGCGAAACCCACGCAGACACGGGGAGAATGTGCAAACTCCAAACGGACAGTGACCCAGGGCCGGGATCGAACCTGGGACCTTGGCGCCATGAGGCTGCAGGGCTAACCCACTGCGCCACCGTGCTGCCCTTCCCACGTTAGAACCTAACGTTCCCCGATATTGGAGGGACAGTGGAATGGGGACAAATACTCCATAGGCAGTACCGAAGCAGGCGGATGCGAGACAGAAGTTTCCGACCAGAGGACACGGTATTTGCTGGCAACCTCAGAGACGGTGCCCAGTGGATTCCAGGGATGGCGGTGTAACAGACTGGACTGGTATCTTAGATATAAAAACATGAGAACGGACGATGCAGAAGCTTTCGGACAACCTCCAGAGCTGGGAGCCAGCATCAGGACCAACCCCACCGGAGGAACCATTGTCCAGCCTGTCTGCCTGGCACAAGGAGGCCTGAGGACATGACCTCTTGGGGCCCTGACACTGAGAGGCGTAAGGTGGAGGAATCAGGTTCCGGCATGGAGATTCAGGTATCCGCGTTTTCTAATGAGAGCCTCGCCAGGGAATGGTCCCTGACAGTGCCCTCCAGGTGATGAATGCGAAAGCGACGTTTCCCAACTCGCTACCTGCCCCCCGCCCCAGCCCCGCAACAGTCAAAGGCGGAACTGCGGGCAAGGCGAAGAAGACAGCCTCCTCCACTCCCCACGACTGTATGACTTATGGGCCTTGGGGGAAGGGATGTTATAACCCCCACGAGACCCCCGGGGAGATCGATCAGGTCAACTTGTGGAATACGAGCTCTCCAGCCGAGGGGTGGAGGCCCAACAGTGCCCCTCGATAAAAGTCAGCCCAGGAGGTAGCCAGTATCTCAGGATGGTTCCGGCTGGGACTTGGAGTATTGCTTAGTTGCTATATTCCCTAACTGTGAGTAGGAAATAATCTACTTTTGACTCATCGTTTCGGGGCTCCTCACTGACTACAATAGGGTGGAAGGAGAAATCTGCTGGCCTTGTTGATAACGATGTGGAGATGCCGGCTTTGGACTGGGGTGAGCACAGTAAGAAGTCTTACAACACCAGGTTAAAGTCCAACAGGTTTGTTTCAAACACGAGCTTTCGGAGCGCTGCTCCTTCCTCAGGTGAATGAAGAGGTATGTTCCAGAAACCTATATATAGACAAAGTCAAAGATGCAAGACAATACTTAGAATGCGGGCATTTGCAGGTAATTAAGTTTTTACAGATCCAGAGAGAGGGGTAACCCCAGGTTAAAGAGATGTGAGTTGTCTCAAGCCAGGACAGTTGGTAGGATTTTGCAAGCCCAGGCCAGATGGTGGGGGATGAATGTAATGCGACATGAATCCAAGGTCCCGGTTGAGGCCGTACACATGTGTGCGGAACTTGGCTATAAGTTTCTGCTCGGCGATTTTGCATTGCCGCGCGTTCTGAAGCCGCATTGGAGAACGCTTACCCGGAGATCAGAGGCTGAATGCCCTTGACTGCTGAAGTGTTCCCCGACTGGAAGGGAACATTCCTGCCTGGCGATTGTCGCGCGATGTCCATTCATCCATTGACGCAGCGTCTGCATGGTCTCGCCAATGTACCACGCTTCGGGACATCATTTCCTGCAGCGTATGAGGTAGACAACGTTGGCCGAGTCGCGCGAGTATGTACCGCGTACCTGGTGGGTGGTGTTCTCACGTGTAATGGTGGTACCCACATCGATGATCTGGCACATCTTGCAGCGACTGCCATGGCAGGGTTGTGACAATGATGTCGTGATCGCTGTTCTGAAGGTTGGGTAGTTTGCTGCAAACAATGGTTTGTTTGAGGTTGCGCAGTTGTTTGATGTTTGCTTGATGAAAGGTATTGAAGGTGTTCGCGTCTATGTCGATGACATAATCATTTGGTCCACCACCCCGCAGGAGCATGTTAGTCGCCTCCAGCGCATATTCAGACAGGGCCAAATGCCTCAACAGGGCCAAATGCTCTTTTGGTCAGACAGAACTTAAGTTCCTCGGGGACCACATCTCCCAATTGGGTGTGCTGCCAAATACGGACAAGGTAGCTGCCATCACAGCTATGAAAACACCAGAGGACAAGAAGGTGGTCATCTGATTTCTGGGCATGGTCAATTTTTTAGGGAAATTCATCCCTTACCTCACCTCTCATACCACGGCTCTCAGGAACCTGGTCAGGAAGACGACAGACTTCCAATGGCTCCCTGCCCACGAGCGCGAATGGAGGGAACTCAAGGCAAAACTGACCACGGCCCCGGTCTTAACCTTCTTTGATGCAGCAAAGGAGACCAAATTTTCGACCGGTGCCAGTCAATCCGGCATTGGGGCAGTGCTCCTTCAACATGATGAGGCCTCATCATGGGCCCCCGTTACATATGCGTCACGGGCGATGACCCCCACGGAGCAGCGCTACGCGCAGATAGAAAAGGAGTGCCTGGGCCTTCTGATCGATGTTGTTAAGATTCACAATTATGTCTATTGACTTCCTCAATTCACCGTCGAGACCGACCATCGCCCGCTGGTCAATATAATACAGAAAGACTTGAACGACATGACGCCTCGCCTCTAGCGTATTCTTCTCAAACTCTGGCAATATGACTTCCAGCTGGTATACACCCCAGGCAAGGACCTCATCATTGCTGACCTTATCTCCAGGGCAGTCAACATTCCATGTGACCCAGCGGGATTTGTCTGCCAGGTTGACGCCAATGTGGCATTCGCGGCCTACAATCTACCTGCCTCGGATGAACGCCTCGTCCAAATTCGCCGCGAGACGGTGGCTGACCCCTTCTACAGCGTATCATGCGCCACCTAACGGACGAGTGGCTCAAGGGCCAATACCCTCAATTCTATAATATCAGAGATGATCTGGCGGGAGTAGACGGGGTTCTTCTAAAACTGGACCGCATTGTCATCCCGCATAGCATGCACCAGCTTGTCCTGGAACAACTACATGAGGGCCACCTTGGCGTGGAAAAGTGCCGCCACAAGGCCCGAGAGGCAGTGTACTGGCCTGGCATTAATGAGGACATAGCCAACACAGTGCTCAACTGCCCCACTTGTCAGCACTTCCTGCCGGCCCAACCACGTGAGACCCTGCAGCCCCATGAGTTGGTCACGTCACCATGGACCAAGGTGGGCATCGACCTGTTCCACGCGCTGGGTAGAGACTATGTCCTGATAGTGGACTACTTTTTGAATTACCCGGAGGTGATACGGTTGCACGACCTCACCTCGTCTGCAGTCATTCGTGCATGTAAAGAAACCTTTGCTCAACATGACATCCCGCTCACGTTTATGTCGGACAATAGCCCCTGCTTCGCCGGGCTGGAATGGTCCAACTTTTCCAGGCGGTACAATTTTGCCCATGTGACGTCCAGTCCCCTGTACCCCCAATCCAATGGCAAAGCAGAGAAAGGAGTACATATCTCTTTCCAAGAGCCGGTGCAGACTCAATGGGCCGAATGGCCTCCTTCTGCACTGTAAATTCTATGATAATCTATGATTAATATAGGTCAAAGGTTCGGCACAACATCGTGGGCCGAAGGGCCTGTTCTGTGCTGTATTTTTCTAAGTTTTATGTTCTATATCGTCAAACGGCTCCAATGCGAGGCTGCCGATGCTGGGTCTGATTTCTACCGTGCCTTGCTAGCCTATCGCTCCGCCCCACTGCCAACTGGCCTGTCGCCAGCCGAATTACTCATGAGTCGCACCCTGAGGATGACGGTGCCGTCCATCCATGTCCCAGACCTCAACCACGTTCCGGTCCTTCACCTGATGTAGCTGTCTCGTGCACAGCACAAGGCTGACTCCCGTGCAGCTGATCTCCCTGCTCTGGCTCCAGATGACAACGTCCAAGTCCATCTTCCGGATGGTGGCTGGTCTGCAACCGCTGTTGCCCTTCGGCAGGTGGTCCCCCGCTCGTTCCTGGTTCGTCTACCGGATGGCTCTATTCTGCGCCGCAATCGACACGCCCTTCGTCTCGTTCCACGCTCGCCACGTGATCCTCCAGTGTCGCCTCGCCCTCCTGCTGACCCTGCCACGGACTATGCAGAGCTCCCTGTCACTCTGCCTCCCCCTGACTTTGACGCAGTCCAGCGCGCTCCTGAACCGACGGCTCTCGACCCACCCTTGAGGCGGTCAACCAGAACTCGTCGCCCACCTCAGAGACTAGATTTATGAACTTTTTCGAATTTATGGACTCTCTGAATTGTTTCGTTGCTTTGTTTGATCGTTTCCCTGGTTTGTATATAGTGTTGATCTCGTTACTCTTGTTGCGTACTGATTCTCTGCATCAGACACCTTCCCATGTAAACAGCTTCGTTCTCATGTACGTAGTCCTGTCTTCGCACCCCACATGTAGTTAGGGACATTCTCACCACACATCATTTATTGCCACACACATACATTTTTTTTATAAAAGGGGGATGTCATAATATACACCAGTATATCATGGTGCAGACACACACACTGATGGACACACAGCAAGACCAATCAACACACAGAACACCGCAGCCAATCACCAGTTAGAGCACATTCACTATAAAGACAGAGGGCATCAGAGTTCCCGCTCATTCGGGATGCAGCCTCTCAGAAGGACAGAGCTTACAGCTTACAGTACAGATCTTCACCATGTGCTGAGTGCATAGACTGGTTAGGACAGGCATAGGTCTTTAGTTTAATCTAACATCGTGTTAACCCACAGTGAAAGTATGTTCAACAGTTTCTAGCTTAATAAAATAGTGTTGTACTATTTTAAGTGTTGGTGGCCTGTATGTGTTCCACGGATCCAGAGCACCCAACACATCAGGGGAGACACACACAATTCTTTGCAAGAAATACCGCCTGGCAGCCATAACAGAGAGTCTAGAGAGGTTCGAAGTGGAGAGAAATTTGGTCTCCAAAATGCTAGAATGATCACGAGGTGCAAACAGCGACATTTCTAGAGAGAGAGAAGAAAAGGCACTGAGAAATGATTGAATGAAGATGTATCAGATCTGACAGGAAGGGAAAAACAAACATTCATGCCAGCCAGAGTCAATCATTTATTCTATTGCTGCTGATGGAAGGATGACAGATGTGAATGCAGCTAATGGACAACTGTAAACTAGTAAAGAATTTTGAAAACCATCCCAGGTAGACTTTGAGGACTGATGGGGCGGAACTCTCCCAGAAAGGTTTTGTAGTCCGGCGGGAAAGGAGGTGCAATTCTCAGGGTAGTGTCCTAGGCTCGAACATCTTCAGCTGCTTCATCAATGACCTTCCTTCAAACATAAGGTCAGATGTGGGGATGTCCGCTGATGACTGCACAATATTTAGCACCGTTTGCAGCTCCTCAGACACTGAAGTAGTCCATGTCCAAATGCAGCAAGACCTGGACAAAATCCAGGTTAGGGCTGACAAGTGGCAAGTTACATTCACGCCACACATATGGCGGACAATGACCATCCCCTATAAGAGAGGATCTAACCATCTACCTTGAAATTCAATGGCATTATCATCGTTGAATTAACATCCTACTATCAACATCCTGGGGGTTACCATTGGCCAGAAATTGAACTGGACTAGCCATATAAATACTGTGGCTATAAGAGCTGGTGAGGCCGATTCTTTGGAATGCTTTCATAAAGGTGTCAAGCACGGCTTTGAGATTCTCTTCTGAGAGTGACGAGATAGCGATGTCATTTGTGTACTCCATGTGTACTCTGTGTACTCCATGTGTACTCCATGAGCAATGTCAGTGTCATTTTCTTCTTGGATTTCAACCAGTTGAGCTTGAAAAGTTTTCCGTCCATTCTGTAGATGATGTCCGCTCCACTGGGAAACTTGCTCTTTACAAAGTGAAGGATGGTGATGATGACACATCCCTGCTTGACTCCAGTCTTGATCTCAAAGTCTTCTGTCTTATTTCCGTCGGTGAGGACTGTTGCCAAAATCTTGTTTTGGAGGAGTCCGAGGATGGGCAGGACTGAGACTGATAACCTTGGCGGGTATTTGCTGGAGCGGTTGGAGAGGGTTTAAACTAATATGGCAGTGGGATGGGAGCCTATATAAGGATTCAGAGCAGAGGGGAATCAAGAACAAGCGAAAAAGACAGAAAGGAGAATAAGAAAAGTGATAAGCAGAGAAATCGAGGACCGGGATCGGATAATAACACTGTAAAAAATATTAGGGACAGGACACGGAATAGTAAAAGGACTAGCCATAAGGTTTTGTACCTGAACACGGGGGGCATTCAAAATAAAATGACTGAATGGGTTGCGCAGATAGATGCAAATGGATATGACATTGTTGGGATTACGGAGACACGGCTCCAAGGTGACCAAGGATAGGAACTAAACATTGTGGGTTATTCAGTTTTTTGGAAACACAGGCAGAAAGTAAAAGGTGATGTAGTTGAATTCTTGATTAAAGAAGGTACTGACATAATGTTGAGGAACGATATTTGCACAGATGATATGGAATCTGTATGGGTCAAGTTAAGAATCACCAAGGGGCAAAAAATATTCATTGGGCGGTATTCAGATCACCAAACTGAAGTAGTAATGTTGGGAATAGCATTAGACAGGAAATCAGATATGCATGTGACAAAAGGAACATCTGTGATTATGGGTGACATAATATAGATTTGGTGAGTCAAATTAGTCACAGCACAATAGAGGAGGAATTTCTGGAGTGCATACGGGATGGTTTTCTGGACCAATAGATTGTGGAATCAACAAAGGAACAGGCGATCTTGGACTGGGTATTGCGCAACGAGAAAGGATTAGTTGGCAATCTAGTCATGAGAGAACCTTTGGAGATGATTGACAATAATATGATAGAATTCTTTATCAAGGTGGATAGTGAGGTAATTGATACTGAACCCAGGGTCCTGAACCTCAATAAAGGTAACTATGATGGTATGAGTTGGCTATGATGGACTGGGAAACATTACTGAAAGGAAGGACAGTGGACAGGCAATGGCAGGCATTCAAGGAATGATAGGTGAACTCCAAAGGTTGTTAATTCCTATTTTGCGCAAAAGTAGAAAGGGACATGTGGCCAAACCATGGCTTGCCAGGAAAATTTGAGATAGAATTAGATTCAAAGAAGAGGCAGACAAATTAGCAAGAAAAAGCAATAGACCTGAGGATTTAGAACAGTTTAAAATTGGACAAAAGCGAGCCAAGGGATTGATAAGAAGGGGAAAGTACAATATGAAGGAAAATTAATGGGGAACTTAGAAACGGACTGTAAAGGTTTGTAGAGATATGTAAAGAGAAAAAGATTGATTAAAAACTAATGTAGGCCCCTTACATTTAGAAACCGCGGAATTCATAACAGGGAACAAAGAAATGGCTGAGGAACTAAATTCGTACTTTGCTTCTGTCTTCACATGGGAAGACGTGAATAATGTATCGGAAGTTCCGAGAAACACAAATTTTAGTGAGGAGCTGAAGGAAATCAGTATTAGTAAAGAAATGGTTTGTGGGAAATTAAAGGGATTGAAGGTGGATCTCCAGGGCCTGATAATCATCATCCCAGAGTACTTAAGGAAGTAGCCGTAGAAATAGTAGATCCATTGGTGGTCATTTCTCAAAATTCTTTGTACTCTGGAATGGTTCCTACAGATTGGAGGGTAGCTAATGTAACCCCGCTATTCAAAAGGGGAGATAGAGAGAAAACAGGGAGCTATAGACCAGTGAGCCTAACTGGGTAGTAGGAAAGTTGCTAGAGTCTATTATTTCTTAAATAGGTAAAGGTAAAATCACCCTACTCCCAGATGACAATGGGCTGCTTTTCCTCTTTGAGACGGAGAGCTGACCAGTGGTGGTTTAACCTGAGGATCACCACACCTCAGGCAAGGAGAAACGTTGGCCTTTGTGAATAACCTCAGCCAGTACAGGAATTGAACCCATGCTGCTTTACTCGCTCTGCATCGTGAACCAGCTGTCAAGCCAACTGAGCTAAACCGCCTGTTTCACAGCACAGCATTTTGAAAGCAGGGGTGTAGTCAGACAAAGTGAGCATGGATTTTTGAAAGGGTAATCATGCTCTTCCAATTCTTTGATGATGTAACCAGTAGAAACCAGGGACAACCTGTGGATGTGGTTTATTTAGACTTTCATAAGGCTTTGATAAGGTCTCACATAGTAGCTTAGTATGTAAAGTTAAAGCGTATGGGATTGCGGGTAGTGTATTGAGTTGGATAGAAAGCTGGTCAGCAGACAGGAAGTAAGAAGTTGGAAGAAATGGGTCTTTTTCCATTTTTACCGTCAGTGACTGGTGGGGTACCACAGGGATCTGTGCTCGCGCCTCAACTGTTCAAATTATATATTGATGATTTGGACAAGGAATTAAATATACTGGGCGGGATACTCTGTTGGCCGATGCTGGAATTGGAAAATGTGATCGGGCGGAGAATCAGTTCCGATGCCAAAATCATGGCGGGCGCGATTTCACGCTGAATCACAATTCTCCGTTGCCTCAACAATGAAGTCAATGCATCCCAGAATGCACATACAGTAAACGCCATTGGCATATCATTAGCGGACCTAACCCAGCATTCTCCAGGGCCCCCAATGGGCTGAATACCAGAAGGCGAGGTTCATTCCTGCTTTTAAAAATCGTGAAACAGGAGCCGTGGCTGCTGAGGTAGAGAGAGGGGGTACGGTAAGTGTCCAACACAGGTGTAGTTTGCTGACAGTTGTGACGCTGGCCGGGGGAAATAGCGGAGGGTGGCCAGGAGGTGGACTGTGGGGTTGGGGTGGACGGGCATGGAACATCATTGCCGCGGCCTGCAAGGCAGTCATGCAGCTGCGCATGCCGCTGTGAACTTAAAACCACGGATCATCTGGATCCCCCCCAGGGAACCCCCCTAGGCGCCCTCTGGCCCCAGCCGACCCATCAGCCATATGGGTGCGCTCCGATGCAACCAGTACCATTTTGTTGGCTGGATGGTGCATGTGGGCAGTAAAGTGTATATATGCGGCTGCAGCTTGTTGGCCTCCCGAGTGTCAATCACGGACCTGGCGAATCCGGCACCATTTCACATGGGATTTTCCAGCATTTTCTGTTTTTGTTTCAGATTCCAGCAGCCTAATGCTCTGGGGAAAAGGGTTCAAATCCCACCACGGCAAAGATGCACTGGAGGGAAGGTGAAGAGGGGATTTGGTAGGGATGTTCGGAGTCATGAAGAAACTTTAGGCAGAGTAAATAAAGTGATAATATTCTCCCTGGCAAAAAAGATCGAGAACAAGGTGGCATAGATTCAACGTGATAGGTCAAAGTTGCAACTGTTACATAAGAAACAAAACCTTTATAATGCAGTGAATGGTTATGACCTGGAGTGAAAGGCTGGTGGAGGCAGACTGACCCATGGACAGCACGGTGGCACAGCATTTAGCACAGTTGCTTCACAGTTCCAGGGTCCCAGGTTCGATTCCCGGCTTGGGTCATTGTCCATGCGGAGTCTGCATGTTCTCCCTGTGTCTGCGTGGGTTTCCTCCGGGTGCTCCGGTTTCCTCCCACAGTCCAAAAATGTGCAGGTCAGGTGGATTGGCCATGATAAGTTGCCCTTAGTGTCCAAAAAGCTTAGGTGGGGTTACTGGGGTACAGGGATAGTGTGGAGGCATGGGCTTAAGTGGGGTGTTCTTTCCAAGAGCCGGTGCAGACTCGATGGGCCGAATGGCCTCCTTCTGCACAATAAATTCTATGATTCTATGACCCACATCCGGGGCCAGTCAAGTGTTAAATTGAGTGATTTGTACCACGGAGATGGTTCCTAGCTTGTACCCTACGCTGTATGTTCCGAAACAGTTCTAAGAGACATTAAAGACATAATTAACCTGTGTACGACTTTGAAGACTTTGTAACCAACAGCTTAAACATGGTGGAGGCTTGTGGGAAAAACCCAACACCTAGCAGAAAAATCAGAGAGAAACTAGGATGTTGGAAGACTGAGAAAAAAAAATCCAAAGCATTCTGACCAGAAAGCAAGCTGCAGAAGCAGAGGCACAGAGAAATAAATCACCAGGAGAAAGCTGCAAATAAGTTTTTTTTAAAGCTGAAGACAGAAGACTCCATTTAATCTCCTTTGTCAATCCAGCTTCAAATTCCAGAGCACAGACTCAGCTGTCCAAGCAGAGGTGAGCTAAATCTTTTAAAGTTGCAGGCTGCAGCAAGTCCTGGGAAAGCTTCTAATGGGTGTGGACTTTCCACCCCTGCTTCCAGTGGGCAGGATGGCAGCAAGGAACGGAGAATCTAGGTGAGTCCCAAAATGGCTTTCACACCAGCAGAATTTCCCTCCTTGTCCCAGCCCACAGGAATGCCATTTTAAAAACATTAACAATCACTTCACGGATTTCCCCACTGTATCATCCCCCCATGAAGAGAATTCATCGCTGGGTAATGTCATTTCAACAGGGTTTACAACAGGTTTTGACAAATGGGCAACTGGAGGGGGGGTTGAGGGGTGTACACATATGTACAGCCCACAAGGGGGAGATGGACATGCTTGAAAATTGCCAGGGCAACGTGTCCGGGGAGTGCCAGGGAAATGCCTGGGCAATGCCAGGGAGAGGCGCGGGGGGGGGGGGGAGGGGGGGGTGGTCGCTGGAGTAGGGGGTTCCCTGGGTGCCCCGATCATTTGAAAACAAAAGTTGCTGGCGTGGCCAACATGACATCGTGGGGCCCGCCCCTTTCATTTATTTTCCTCAAAGGGTTTAAACATATGGCGGGGAAATCAGACAAGGCAGCCAGTGGGCAGCCAAGATAACACTTCAAAAAAAAGAGTCAGAAAATCCCACCCAATGATTCCAAGTCAGGTGTGGAGTTTGAAAATTCCCAATGCTGAAGGCTAATCTCGGAGTTGAACATGAGCTGCCTGAGCTCAGTCCGAAACAAACAATAATAATTCATTCAAAAATCCGGGAAATTTGCAACTTCAGGATTCGATAAATTTGTGACTTTAACATAAAAAACTGAGCAAGAGAACTCTGCAGGCAGTCGATCAGGCAGATCTTGTGATTTGTTTTTTCAAGCTGTAATGAAGCCGCCAAAACTGTCAAACGTGGAAAGTCACTTGTCTCCAAGCGAATGACACTGCCATCTTGAAATCTAGATAGCTCTTAAAGCATAACTTACCATGAATCAGAATTCCACACTTGCCAATCAATTCAGACCAATCTGAGACCCAGAGAGATCGCATAAAATCTGCTAAATTTGAAGATGTTAATTTTAATCCGAGAGGCAATAAAATACTCTAAAGAACTAAATTTAACAAGCAAGTCCTGCTCCCCCAAGGAGAACCTGTTGATTTATTTATCAATAATCATTACAGGGTGGCACAAGGTTGCGAATGTGGAAACTTAAAATCTGAACTCATCAGAGACAGAATAGTGGTAGGTGTAACAGACCATGCACTCTCTGAGCTGTAGGCAGAACGGTAGCACAGTGGTTGTGATTGTTCCCACATTCCCACATTCGATTCCTGCTTGGGTCACTGTCTGTACAGAATCTGCACATTCTCCCCATGTCTGTGTGGGTTTCCTCCGGGTGCTCCGGTTTCCTCCCACAAGTCCCGAAAGATGTGGGGCGAAATTCTCTGGAAACGGCGCGATGTCCGCCGACTGGCGCCCAAAACGGCGCAAATCAGACGGGCATCGCGCCGCCCCAAAGGTGCGGAATGCTCCGCATCTTTGGGGGCCGAGCCCCAACATTGAGGGGCTAGGTCAGCGCCGGACGAATTTCCGCCCCGCCAGCTGGCGGAAAAGGCCTTTGGTGCCCCGCCAGCTGGCGCGGAAATGACATCTCCGGGCGGCGCATGCGCAGGAGCGTCAGCGGCCGCTGACGGCATTCCCGCGCATGCGCAGTGGAGGGAGTCTCTTCCACCTCCACCATGGTGGAGACCGTGGCGGAGGCGGAAGGGAAAGAGTGCCCCCACGGCACAGGCCCGCCCGCGGATCGGTAGGCCCCGATCGCGGGCCAGGCCACCGTGAGGGCACCCCCCGGGGCTAGATCGCCCCGTGCCCCCCCCAGGACCCCGGAGCCCGCCTGCGCCGTCTTGTCCCGCCGGTAAGGTAGGTGGTTTAATTTACGCCGACGGGACAGGCATTTTAGCGGCAGGACTTCGGCCCATTCGGGCCAGAGAATCGAGCGGGGGGGCCCGCCAACCGGCGCGGCGCGATACCCGCCTCCGCCGAATCTCCAGTGCCGGAGACTTCGGCAACCGGTGGGAGCGGGATTCATGCCAGCCCCCGTCGATTCTCCGACCCGGCAGGGGGTCGGAGAATCTCGCCCGTGCTGTTTGGTGAATTGGACATTCTGAATTCTCCCTCTGTGTACCCGAACTGGTGCCTGAGTGTGGCGACTAGGGGCTCTTCACAGTAACTTAATTGCAGTGTTAATGTAAGCCTACAATAAAAATTATTATTATTATGAAAGGAAGGTCTCACCCTGAAGATGGCAATCCAGATAGTTCGGCAGTCAGAACTCCATGAGCAGCACAGAAATATTTTATGGAGAATATAAAATGTGGTGCAGAGGCCAACCCGCAATTAAACCAAGTAAGCAACAAAGACACAGGGATACTGTCCCAGAAAAGCAATGCACAAACTGGCCAGCAGAGCGACCAAGCCAATGCTGTGGAGCAATGCACCCCGCAGGTGAAGTCAACGACCGGTAACTTCAGCCCAATTCTTTCAGTGCACCAGATTGGACTCTGCGGCAAACTGTGCAAGGCAAGAACTCTGAAATGCACAGAAGGCCCAAAGATTAGCCACAAGGTCAAGCCCGCAAACTGGGAAGTTATACTTCTTGGACGGGGTCTGTTATAACCTGCCTACTTACCATTGGCTGGGGACTAATGACAATCCCACAATCCTGTGGGAGTATGAGCTTCCCCAATGAGGGGGGCGGTGGAACCACTAGTAAACTCCTAGTATAAATAAAGCTGGCCAGATTAGGAACCTTGCAGCAAGGGAAGTTGCTGCTGCTGTTATATATATATATATATATGTTATTGTAAATAAATGTTATTACTTTGTATCCTTAAAACTCGTGCTGGATTCTTTGTGGCCCTCACAAAACTGGCGACGAAGGTAAAAGTGAATAGCTGTCTACACTGCTGGAGCCACCTCCCTGGATTTTTGTTGGATACAGGTTGGAAGTTGTTTTCTATTATACAATGCCTCTGTACGGACGTTTGGATGTTTTTGATGCCGCGCTGGAAAGCTGGGACCAGTACGCACAACGGATGCGTTACTATTTCCGGGCAAACAATATCACCGAAAACGAGCGGCAGGTGGTCATATTGCTCACCGCCTGCGGCCCGCATACGTTTGGGGTGATTAGGAGCCTTACGTACCCAGCTGCGCCGGACACCAAAACGTTTGATGAACTTGTGAATATAGTGGGGCAACATTTTAACCCAACCCCGTCCAT
Organism: Scyliorhinus torazame; assembly: GCF_047496885.1. Lineage (NCBI taxonomy): Eukaryota > Metazoa > Chordata > Chondrichthyes > Carcharhiniformes > Scyliorhinidae > Scyliorhinus > Scyliorhinus torazame. Next base: position 193,704,530 of record NC_092721.1, read on the forward strand.
GATAGTCCAGCGTTACCGGTTTAATACCGCTGAGAGGACCCCTGGAGAATCCCTTGCCGATTTTCTATCCAGGCTACGCAGGATTGCAGAGTACTGTGACTATGGTGAGACCTTGTCAGAAATGTTACGCGACCGCTTGGTTTGCGGTATTAACAATGCGGCCACCCAGAGAAAGTTGTTAGCTGAGCCAACATTGACTTTTCAACAGGCCATTCAAATAGTATTGTCCCGAGAGAGCGCAGAACGAGGAGTGCAGGAGCTACAGAGAATGGAAGTGCATGCCTTGGGGCGCAAACCCTTCCGTCTGAAAACGTCCCCCCGCACTCCTGCGGTACCTTGGGTGAGGCAACGTCCGGACCGACGCCAGTGGCCGTCGGACATTCCTCCCCGAAGGGAGCCTGCTCCAGAACCAATGGATGAGGAGCCATGTCCGTGTCAGACTTGTAGGCGCCGACCCCGTCGCGGGCGGCGGTCCTGGGTCGTTCCGACCGAAACTGGGACCAGCCCAGGGGCCGTAACTGGGACCAGCCCAGGGGCTGTACCTTCCATGTGGATGAACCTGCGGCGACTACTCCCGAGGACGTGGAGACGGAGGACGACTGCCTGCAGTTGCATTGTGTGGCAGCTCCCCGTGTGGCCCCCATTAAGGTGACAGTACGGGTCAATGGCCACCCGCTTGAGATGGAGTTGGACACTGGCGCAGCGGTCTCCGTGATCGCCCAGAGGACATTCGACCGCATCAAGCAGGGTATACAGACCCTTACATTAACCGACTCACAGGCCAGGTTGGCCACCTACACGGGGGAACCACTGGACATTGCAGGAACTACAATGACCCTTGTTGTTTATGGACGCCAGGAGGGGCGTTTCCCACTTATCGTGGTGGGCGGCCATGGGCCCAGCCTGTTGGGTCGGGACTGGTTGCGCCATTTGCGGTTGCAATGGCAGCACATCCTCCAAACAGTTTCTGAAGGGTTGACTGAGGTGCTAGGACGATACCCAGATGTATTCCCCCCTGGTTTGAGGAAAATAAAAGGGGCCGTAGCCCGTATCCAAGTCGAACCAGGAGCCACGCCGCGCTATTTCCGGGCGCGCCCGGTGCCTTACGCCTTGCTCGAGAAGGTAGAAGGGGAGCTCACTCGTTTGGAGAGTTTGGGTATTATCAGGCCCGTTTGTTTTGCTGACTGGGCAGCACCAATTGTACCGCTTGTGTGGCGACTATAAACATACAGTGAATACGGCTTCCCGACTCGACCGATATCCAATGCCTCGCATAGAGGATCTCTACGCGAAGCTTGCAGGTGGACTCTTGTTCACAAAATAAGATGTGAGTCACGCCTACCTGCAGTTGGAGCTGGACCCTGCCTCCCAACCATATGTAACGATTAATACACACCGGGGCCTGTATGAATATACACGGTTGCCCTTTGGAGTATCCTCTGCCTGCGCAATTTTTCAACCTGTTATGGAGGGCATTTTGAGAGGTTTACCACGTGTTGCTGTATACTTAGATGACACTTTGATTACAGGGACGTCGGAGCAGGAACATTTGGAAAATCTGGAGCCTGTCCTTAGTCGCCTTTCGGAGGCTGGAGTCCGTTTACTTCGCACAAAGTGCGTATTTCAGGCAAAGGAAGTAGTCTACCTAGGTTATCGGGTGGACCGCGAAGGTTTGCACCCCGTCGCAGAGAAGGTGCGTGCAATTCAACAGGCCCCCGCCCCGACTGACACTTCGCATCTTCGTTCTTTTCTCGGTCTCGTAAACTATTACGGGAAGTTCCTCCCCAATCTGGCAACTACGCTGGCCCCCTTACACCTGCTGCTAAAGAAAAATCACACCTGGGTTTGGGGTCAGCCGCAAGAAATCGCTTTCCGGCGGGTAAAGCAACAATTGTCGTCGTCTGGATTACTAACCCACTATGATCCTGGAAAGCCTTTGCTCGTCACATGTGATGCATCCCCGTATGGTATTGGGGCCGTCCTGTCCCACAAGATGGAAAACGGGGCCGAGCGACCGATAGCTTTCGCCTCCCGCACATTGACTGCAGCGGAGAAAAAGTACGCGCAGATCGAGAAGGAGGGCCTGGCAGTGGTTTTTGCGGTGAAACGCTTCCACCAGTAAGTGTATGGCCGCCATTTCACTATCGTGACTGATCATAAGCCTCTGCTGGGACTTTTCAGAGAGGATAAGCCAATACCGCCCATTGCTTCCGCACGGATCCAGCGCTGGGCTTTGTTGCTTGCTGCATACGAGTATTCTCTGGAGCACAAACCAGGAACGCTGATAGCGAATGCCGCGCACTGAGCCGATTGCCTTTATTGACCGGCCCCATGTCGACCCCCACGACCGGTGAGGTGGTTGCAACCCTAAATTTTATGGACACATTGCCTGTCACGGCATCACAGATCCGTGAGTGAACCCAGACGGAGCCAGTCCTGTCAAATGTTCGGCACATAGTCCTGTATGGTGGGCAGCATAGACAGCTCCCAGGCGAGTTGCGGGCATTTTCCTCCAAGCTGTCAGAATTCAGCATGGAAGACGGCATCCTCTTGTGGGGGACGCGTGTGATTGTCCCGGAAAAAGGCCAGGAGCTGATACTAAGAGACTTGCACAATGGGCATCCAGGTGTGACCAAAATGAAAATGTTGGCCCGGAGTTATGTCTGGTGGCCAGGCCTCGACACCGACATTGAGAAGGTGGTCCAAAACTGCTCCATTTGCCAGGAGCATCAGAAGCTTCCGCCGGCCGCGCCCCTACATCACTGGGAATGGCCAGGGCGGCCTTGGGCACGCTTGCATGCAGATTTCGCAGGCCCTTTTCAAGGATCCATGTTCCTTCTATTAATTGACGCCCAGTCTAAATGGCTAGAGGTGCATAAGATGCAGGGGACAACGTCCTGTGCAACAATTGAAAAGATGCGTTTGTCGTTTAGTACGCATGGCTTCCCCGAGATGCTGGTCACGGATAATGGCACTCCATTCACGAGTGAGGAGTTTGCGAGGTTCACGAAGATGAATGGCATACGCCATATCCGCACTGCCCCTTACCACCCGGCTTCAAATGGGTTGGCAGAGCGCGCAGTACAGACATTCAAAAGAGGCCTAAAGAAGCAGTCTTCCGGATCAATGGACATGAGACTGGCTCGCTTTTTGTTTACGTATAGGACCACCCCCCCATGCGGTGACTGGGGTAGCTCCCGCAGAATTACTAATGGGCCGGAGATTTTACACCCGCCTTAGTATGGTTTTCCCGGACATTGGCGCAAAAGTACTCCGCACACAAGAACGGCAGGGACAGGGATTTTCTCGGCATTGGCCGATTCGGCAGTTTGCGCCCGGTGACCCAGTGTTCGTTTGGAATTTTGCTGGTGCTGCCCAGTGGGTTCCTGGTCTAATCTTTCGCCAAACGGGCCCTATATCTTACCAGGTGCAAGCCCAGGGTCGTCTCCAGTGCAAACATGTAGACCACGTTCGGTCCAGAAGACTATCCCCTCAAAAGATTCCCCGCCCCCGGAGCTCATTTCTACAGCCGCAGAGACCAGAGACAAGGGAAGGTAGTCCTCACAATCTTCCACTGGTGCCTCACTCGAAGCCTGCGCAGGTCGTTACAGAACCGAATGGAGATCGAGACGCTGACATGACGGAGGCAGCAGACTCTGACTCCGAGATGGAGACACAGGATGCATCAGAGGGGGAATCCTCGGGTCCACGGGCTGTGGATATACAACCGTTGCGCCGTTCATCACGCAAGCGCTGGTCTCCGTCTCGTTACACGCCGCCTGATTTAGCGTCGCGTGCAAATGATGTCCGGCCTGCGGCAAAACGAGCCCGACGCCCTCCTTCACCAGGGTCTTCGGTGGATTCCTTGGACTTTGGGGGGGAGGGATGTTATAACCTGCCTACTTTCCATTGGCTGGGGACTAATGATAATCCCACAATCCTGTGGGAGTATGAACTTCCCAATGAGGGGGGGGGGGGGGGAGAAACCATTAGTAAACTCCGAGTATAAATAAAGCTGGCCAGTTTAGGAACCAGCAGGAAGGAGTGTGCAGCAAGGGAAGTTGCTGCTGCTGTTATATATATATATATGTTATTGTAAATAAATGTTATTACTTTGTATCCTTAAAACTCGTGCTGGATTCTTCGTGGCCCTCACAAAAGGGTCCAAGATCTTGATTTCTAATTTTGGAATGCGACATTTCTGTTAATGGTCATGTAACAAATTTTAATTAGACGCAAAACCACTGCAACAATCCTGTTGGATAAAGAACATTGCCAAAAAAAAATTAGGCTTCGAACAACGGACACACCACCTATAGGTCCAGAGGAATCCGACTTCCAGCCACCAAACATACCATTCCCAGTCCTCATGTCAAAGCCACTAAAGAATCCGACTTCCATTCATAGGCATGATTCCGGAATCAGGAAGATATGATGACGCACAAACCTTTGAGCTGATGTACGTCACCCATAACCAGCCTTTCTCTCTCTTGAGCAGAGATGCCTGTGTAGCCCTGGGTCTCCTCAAAACGTCAGAAGGTACCAAGAAAACCACTGCCGTTAATAGTACAGAACTGCAAGTTCCCAAATACTCAAACAAAAACAAAGTGTCCTGACTGGGACTTCAGGCCTGAGCTGTCTGTTTGTGGAGCAGGTTGGTCCATTTTTGTTACAGGTGCCGGAAAGTCTGCAATGTTCGGACCGGTCAACCATCCCAGAGGTAGCCATGGCGCCTCCAGCGGAGAATGTAAAAGAGAACGACCAGCAGTCCGGTGAGCCTCAACCTTCGGCTCCGAAGATGGTACAGCCACCCAACATGGCAACTACCAAACATACCACTTCCAGCCAGCATGTCAAAGCCACTAAAGATTTGGGAACATTGTAGCCGCCGTCCATTGCCAACATTGAAGCGCCGAGGTGAGCGCATCTCTAAACCTCATTCTAGTCACAGGACTGCTCACCCGCCGCCACAGAGGACATCGCCATGACCCACGCGATAATGGAGGAAATGATTGTGGCGACAGGGAGATGAGCACAATGTTTGTCCATCCCGCAAGAACTGAGTTGGGGTGACAAGCACCGACCAGCACAACAGCTGGATCGACCAAATGTGGTTCAAGACAAAAGAATAGATGAAAAGGATGAAAAGATACCCAAATGTCAGAACAACCTCCAACCTCCAGGAAGAACCAATGCCCCACAGAGGCTCCCACTCCCCAGACAGCAGTGAGAATGAGATGTTTTGTAGGGTTATAAGGCGTCCACACCATCTGACGTTTTGAATGCAAGGACAGGAATTCAAGGGGGGAGATGGAGTAGTGATGAGGTAGCGATGACAATGTAACTGATTGATAGCAATGATAGTGTAAGACATCAGGTAAACTATCATCACTTAAAATGCATTGGATTGACACTTGGGGGGGGGGGGGGAGGTATGTACAAGGTTCTGGTACATACAAGGTTAATGGGGGTCTAGGTACAGTACTGCCCATACACTGATGTAAGAGAGCACATGAACCACGCCCAGAGTTAGTTGATTGCTGGACAGAGCCGTGTGTACCAGCAAGGTTGGGCAGCACGGTAGCATTGTGGATAGCACAATTGCTTCACAGCTCCAGGGTCCCAGGTTTGATTCCCCGCTGGGTCACTGTCTGTGCGGAGTCTGCACATCCTCCTTGTGTGTGCGTGGGTTTCCTCTGGGAGCTCCGGTTTCCTCCCACAGTCCAAAGATGTGCAGGTTAGGTGGATTGGCCATGATAAATTGCCCTTAGTATCCAAAATTGCCCTTAGTGTTGGGTGGAGGTGTTGACCTTGGGTAGGGTGCTCTTTCCAAGAGCCGGTGCAGACTCGATGGGCCGAATGGCCTCCTTCTGCACTGTACATTCTATGATAATCTATGAAAATCTAAGGATGGAATCAGCTCCGAGCTTTTACCCTTCACTGTACATTTGTAAATAGTTCTGAAAGTCAGTTAACCTGCATTTGACTATGAAGATTTTGTCAGGCCTACTGAACTTTGACTAACCAATGCCCGACATCAATAAGCCAACTGAAGAAAAACACTTTCAGCGTTTTGGGGAAGAGGTGGGAGAGTATGAATAACCAATTTGTTCTTGCAAAGAGTTGACCTGAACATGAGTTGGCCTCCTTCAGTGCTGAAACTAGTTTATAATTCAATCAAACCCTCTCATTCATGCTTTTCGTTACCTCTATGTTCAACTGATCCAATGTTTATCTGCCTGGCCTCCCATCTTCCACCCTCCATACACTTGAACTGATGCAAATCTCTGCTACTTGTGTCCTAACCCACACCAAGTCCAACTCACTCATTGCCCCTTTAGTCAGGCATACGTTGGCTGCTGGTTCTGATAGGGGCGGCGCGGAGGCACAGCGGTTGGCTCTGCGGCCTCACAATGGCAGGGACCCGGGTTCAATTCTGGTCTTGGGTGACTGTCTCTGTGGAGTTTGCACTTTCTCCCCATGCCTGCATGGGTTTCCTCCGGGTGCTCCGGTTTCCTCCCACAGTCCAAAGATGTGCAGGCTAGGTGGATTGGCCATGCTAAATTGCCCCTTAGATGTGAAGGTTAGGTGGGGTTAAGGTATAGGGCGGGGGAGTGAGCTTAGGTAGGGCGCATTTCAGAGGGTCGGTGCAGACTCAATGGGACGAATGGCCTCCTTCAGTACTGTGAGAATTCTATCCCTCCATGGCCATACACCACCCTTTCACTGTAACCTTGTCCAGTACTACAACCCACTGCAAATTCCGTAACCCTTCAATTCTGGCCTCTGCCACATCCCCAATTCCTTTGCTGCACCATTAGGGGAGCTATAGTGCCAGCTACCTAGCCCCAACCTCTGCAGTTGCCTCATTCAATGTCATCCCTTTCCACCTATCTCTTCTCTTTCATGATACGAAACAGGAACGAAAGAAAGAAGGAAAGAATGAAAGAAAACGGAAGGGAGAAAGAAAGCGAGAAAAGAAAAGGGTAAGCGGGAAAGTGAAAGAGGGAAAGTGAAAGAGGGAAAGGAAAAGAGAGAATGAGAGAAGGAAAGGAAGAGAGAGGGGAAAGGAAAGAGAGAAATGAAAAGGGAAACAGAATGAGGGAAAGAGAAAACAAGACAAAAAGAAAGAAAGAGAGCAAGAAAAACTAAAAGTGTATTGAATTTATACAGATTGATGACTTCTCGACAGGGCCTTGCAGTCAATGAAGAATTTTAAGTATAGTCATTGCGGTAAGGATAATAAGCAACGATAAAGAAAAGGCACAGTAATTTATATTAATAGAAACCATTCTAAAATATTCCTGTGGACAATCAGGCACAGTTTCCACATCAATAAGCACGCACAGCTCATTCTGAGACAAGAGTTTAATTATAGGACTAAACATCCACTGCTTTCTTTTTTCAAAAAAAAATTCCCTTCAGGCAACAACTTTCACACCATTGTAAAGGCTCATTGTTCCACAGCCATCAACAATTTAACATTCTGACTGTGTGACAGATATACATTTCCAACAATACGTGAGCAACACCAACCAGCTCCAGACAAGCTATATGGTGCCTGCTTAATAAATAAGAGATTGCAAATGGAAAGGAGATGGCATAGGCCTGAGGCATTCCACTTTCCCCTGCCTTCCAATTTGAGGCAACACATCATTGCCCTTCAAACCCCGTGGGATGATGGTGCTGGGAGAGGTGTTGGGAGAGGTGAGTGCACAAAAGGTGTGGCAGGAGTGCCTTTACACACGGAGTGCTGATTGGAACAGAGTGCATCTGAGTTTAGGTGAGAGACTGAGTTTGGGTTAGTGGCGAGAGAGGACTGTGTTTTTGTTGGTGTTCGGGTTTATCCTTAAGGTTCTATAAAGAAATTTTTTTAAAATATATATATTTAAATTAATTAACAAGTTGAATATGGCTGGACAGGTGATGTGCTGTAGCTGTATGATGATGGAACTGGTGGATCCCATTCAGACCGTCAGTGACCACATCTGCAGCAAGTGTTGGCAGCTCGAGGAACTTTGGCTCAGAATTGATGAGCTGGACACCGAGCTGCACACACTGCGGCACATCAGGGAGGGGGAACATTACCTGGACGCTTTGTTTCAGGAGGCAGTCACACCCGGTAGAATAAGTACTGTTAATTCGGACAGTGGTCAGGGACAGAGTGGTGTGACTGCAAGGGAGGCAGGTAGGGGGATCCTGAGTTTAGGAGTTGAGGAGCCTCAGCCCTTGACCTTGTCCAACAGGTATGAGGTACTTGTTCCCTGTGTGGATGAGGAAGAGGGCTGTCGGGAGGATGCGTTGACTGACCACTGCACCATGGTACAGGAAGCCAATCAAGAGGGGGGAGCAAAACGACAAGTGGTAGTTGTAGGGGATTCCATAATTAGGGGGATTGATGGCATCCTTTGTAAGCCAGATCGAGAGTCCCGCATGGTATGTTGCCTGCCCGGTGCCAGGGTGAGGGACATCTCTGATCGGCTTGAAAGGATTTTGGAGAGGGAGGGGGAGGATCCAGTTGTTGTGGTCCACGTTGGGACTAACAACATAGGTAAGACGAGGAAAGAGGACCTGTTTGGGGATTATCAAACACTAGGGACTAAATTAAAGAACAGTCCTCCAGGGTTATAATCTCTGGATTACTACCCGAGCCGCGTGCCAATTGGCATAGGGTTGAGAAAATTAGAGAAGTTAACACGTGGCTAAAGGAGTGGTGCGGGAAAGAGGGATTCCATTTCATGGGGCATTGGCATCAGTACTGGGGCAGGAGGGACCTGTACCGTTGGGACGGTCTTCACCTGAACCATTCTGGGACCAGTGTTCTAGCGAATAGGATAAATAGGTTGGTCACAGGGACTTTAAACTAGCAAGCTGGGGGGAAGGGAAGTGTAAAGCTATGGACAGTATAATGGTTAAAGGAGATCAAGGCAGCAGGTTACGTGACAGGTTATTATGTAGAGATATGGGTTCAAAGACAAGGAAAATTAGGAGAAAGGGTAAGAGGAAAAATAAATTGCGAAAAGTTACTGATCAAGGTGTTAGGATTCATAACAAAGACATAAAAAACAGCATAAGTGTACTTTACCTGAATGCTCGTAGTATACAAAATAAGGTAAATGAGTTGATGGCGCAAATCATCGTGAATGACTATGATTTAGTGGCCATTACTGAAACATGGTTAAAAGATGGTCACGACTGGGAGTTAAATATCCAAGGGTATCAGACTATACGAAAGGATAGAATGGACGGTAAGGGTGGTGGTGTAGCTTTGTTGTTTAAGGATGGCATCTGGGCAATAGTAAGGGATGATATTGGTGCTATGGAGGACAAGGCTGAATCAATTTGGGTGGAAATCAGAAATAGTAAGGCGAAAAGGTCACTGATAGGAGTAGTCTATAGGCTACCAAATAGTAACAGGATGGTAGGGCAGGCAATAAGCAAAGAAATAACGGATGCATGTAGAAATGGTACAGCGGCTTTCATGGGAGATTTTAATCTGCATATCGAGGTTGGTAAAGGCAGCCTTGAGGAGGAGTTTATAGAATGTGCCCGGGATAATTTCCTGGAACAGTATGTAATGGAACCTACAAGGGAACAAGCGGTCCTAGATTTGGTCCTGTGTAATGAGGCAGGATTGATTAATGATCTCATAGTTTGGGATCCTCTTGGAAGGAGCGGCCACAATATGGTGGAATTTAAAATACAGTTGGAGGATGACAAGGTAAAATCAAACACTAGTGTTTTGTGCTTAAACAAAGGTGATTACAATGGGACGAGAGAAGAACTAGCTAAGGTAGACTGGGAGAAAATACTTCATGGTGAAGCAGTTGAGGAACAGTGGAGATCCTTCCGAGCGATCTTTCACAGTGTTCAGAAAAGGTTCATACCGACAAAAAAGAAAGACGGTAGAAAGGGGAAAAATCGACTGTGGATATCTAAGGAGGTGAGGGATGGTATCAAATTGAAGGAAAAAACATACAAAGTGGCAAAAATTAGTGGGAGACTAGAGGACTGGGAAGTCTTTAGGGGACAACAGAAAGCTACTAAAAAAGCCATAAAGAAGAGTAAGGTATACTATGAAAGTAAACTGGCTCAAAACATAAAAGCAGATAGTAAAAGCTTCTACAAATATATAAGACAAAAAAGAGTGGCTCAGGTAAATATTGGTCCTTTGGAAGACGAGAAGGGAGATTTAATAATAGGAGATGGGGAAATGGCTGAGGAGCTGAACAGGTTTTTTGGGTCAGTCTTCACAGTGGAGGACACAAATAACATGCCAGTGACTGATGGAAATAAAGATATGATAGGAGAGGACCTTGAGATGATTGTAATCACTAAGGAGGCAGTATTGGGCAAGCTAATGGGGCTAAAGGTAGACAAGTCTCCTGGCCCTGATGGGATGCATCCCAGAGTGTTAAAAGAGATGGCTAGGGAAATTGTAAACGCACTAGTGATAATTTATCAAAATTCACTAGACTCTGGGGTGGTCCCAGAGGATTGGAAAGTAGCAAACATGCCACCACTGTTTAAAAAAGGAGGTCGGCAGAAAGCGGGTAATTAGAGGCCGGTAAGCTTAACTTCGGTTGTAGGGAAAATGCTGGAATCTATCATTAAGGAGGAAATAGCGGGGCACCTGGAGGGAAATTGTCCCATTGGGCAGATGCAGCATGGGTTCACAAAGGGTAGGTCATGTCTGACTAATTTGGTAGAATTTTTTGAGGACGTTACCAGTGCAGTAGATAACGGGGAGCCAATGGATGTGGTATATCTGGATTTCCAGAAAGCTTTTGACAAGGTGCTACACAAAAGGTTGCTGCATAAACTAAAGATGCATGGCATTGAGGGTAAAGTGGTAGCATGGGTAGAGGATTGGTTAACTAACAGAAAGCAGAGAGTGGGGATAAATGGGTGTTTCTCTGGTTGGCAACCTGTAACTAGTGGGGTCCCTCAAGGATCAGTGTTGGGCCCGCAGTTGTTAACAATTTACATAGACGAATTGGAGTTGGGGACCAAGTGCAATGTGGCAAAGTTTGCAGACGACACTAAGATGAGTGGTAAAGCAAAAAGTGCAGAGGATACCGGAAGTCTGCAGAAGGATTTGGATAGGTTAGGTGAATGGGCTAGGGTCTGGCAGATGGAATTCAATGTTGCCAAGTGTGAGGCTATCCATTTTGGGAAGAATAACAGCAGAATGGATTATTATTTAAACGGTAAGATGGTAAAACATGCTACTGTGCAGAGGGACCTGGGTGTGCTGGTGCACGAGTCGCAAAAAGTTGTTGTGCAGGTGCAACAGGTGATTAAGAAGGCTAATCGAGTTTTGTCTTTCATTGCTAGAGGGATGGAGTTCAAGACTAGGGGGGTTCTGCTGCATAGGGTGTTGGTGAGGCCGCATCTGGAGTATTGTGTTCAGTTTTGGTCTCCTTACCTGAGAAAGGACATATTGGCACTGGAGGGAGTGCAGAGGAGATTCACTTGGTTGATCCCAGAGTTGAGGGGATTAGATTATGACGAGAGGTTGAGTAGACTGGGACTGTACTCATTGGAGTTTAGAAGGATGCGGGGGGATCTTATTGAGACATATAAAATTATGAAGGGAATAGATAGGATAGATGCGGGCAGGTTGTTTCCACTGGTCGGGGAAAGCAGAACTAGGGGGCATAGCCTCAAAATAAGGGGAGGTAGATTTAGGACGGAGTGTAGGAGGAACTTCTTCACTCAAAGGGTTGTGAATCTCTGGAATTCCTTGCCCAGTGAAGCAGTTGAGGCTCCTTCTTTAAGCGTTTTTAAGAAAAAGATAGATGCCTTTCTAAAGAATAAAGGGATTCGGGGATATGGTGTACGGGCCGGAGAGTGGAGCTGAGTCCACAAAGATCAGCCATGATCTCATTAAATGGCGGAGCAGGCTCGAGGGGCCAGATGGCCTACTCCTGTTCCTAGTTCTTATGTTCTTATGTTCTAATGTTACGTTGGGGCCTAACTGCCGCAAGGAGCGTTGGAGTTGCTCGCTGTAAGAAAACCAAGGATCATTCAGTTTGCCTTCTACCATCCCTGTAGTCACATGGCACAATGATAATAGAATTGTTGTCCATAAATATCAAATTATCAAGCAGACCCAAACATAATGGGGAAAAAGACCCAATTGTCGACTACTTTAGGAACCGTGGGCTGGATTCTCCACTTCCTGACGCCGACATCGGGTTCGGCGGCTGGACAGAGAATCCCTTTTGATGCCAATATCGGGACCGGCGCCGGTTTTTGTATTCTCCGCCCCCTGAAAAGTGACATACTCTAGGAGTACGCTGCGCCGACTATCGAAAGTCTCAGGCCATTGCCTCAGGCCCGCCCCGCAATGCTCCACCCCCGACCAGCCGAGTTCCCGACGGCATGGGTTACGTATGCTCACGACGTCCGGGAACCTCGCGTGGCGACTGTGGACTCAGTCCGGCACTGCCACAGTCGGGGGAGGGCCGATCCACGGGCAGGGGGGGCTTCATTCGGGGCTGGGGGCACTGTGGGCAGGCGGTCTGGGGCGCGCGTGCGGCCGAAGGGGGGCACTACTTTTGCGGTCCGGGTCCGCGGGTTGAGTCTGCTATGAAGCACAGCGTGGCCACTGCAGGCTGCCGCCGTGTGCATCTCCGGCCACGGAACTGGAAATGCCCAGGGCCATGTCAGCAGCTAGAGCTGCGGGCTCTGCGCTGCCTCCCTGCTAGCCCCCAGCAAAACGGGGAATTGGTGGCTGTTTTGCGCCAATTCTCCTGGCGCAAAAGACCACCGTTTTCACGCTGGCGTGGGGATCTAGTCTCCAAAACGGAGAATCCAGACCCATATTTCCCAAGTCACCTGTTCCTCCACTTGCCACCCATCAGAGGCTGGATTCTGCACTCCCCAGTCGCTTGTTTCTCGGTGGCGTTCATGAGTGGCGGGATTCTGTGCTCCCGCCGCTTGTCATTGGGATTTCCCCTTGAAGCCATCCCATGCCACTAGGGTACCCTCCAGCCAAAAAAAGAGAATTCCAAACGCTGGAGAATTTCGACCCATAGCTCGTAAAATGGAAAGGAATACATCATTCCATTCTGGAAGGACGTACTACAATAGCCACTTTGAAAGCGTCAACTCTAATGAGAGTTGAATAAAGTGCCCCTCTCAAAGATGACTCAAGTAACACCATCGTGTTTCAAGCATTTAAAATACAAGGAAGGTGCCAGACCTGGATCAACGGTAGAGCTTTCGCCTAATCTAGGTTGACAGTGAGGTAAAAATGGCATCTCCTGACATTAGCATAGCACTTGACAAGTGTGGCATCAAGGAGTCCCAGTAAAATTGAAGTGAGTGGGAAACAGGGAAAAGTCCTCTCTCGGTTGGAGGCATACCTAGGCAAAGGAGGTTGGTTGTGGTTTCTGGATGACAACCACCCTCAGCCTCAGGACATCACTGCAGGAGTTTCCCAGAGTAGTGTCCTTGGCCCAAACATCTTAAGCTGCTTTATCAATGACATTTATTCCATGATAACGTCAGAAGTGGCCATATTTAATTGCAAGGTGTTCAGTGTCATTCAGAATTCATCAGAAGATGATGCAAGCAGCAAGCTTTGGACAACTTTCAGCTTTGGGTTGAGAAGTAGCTAGTGGCATCCGCAGCACACACACAGCCAGACAATGACCATCTCTATCAAGAGAGGATCCAATCACTTCCCCTTGACAGTCAAAGATATTATCATCACTCAAACCCTCACCGTCAACAGGCTAGAAACTTAACTGAAACAGTCGCTGAAATATTATGGCTGGAGCATACAGAGACTGGGTATTCTGCATTGAGTAACTCACTTACCAACTCCCCAAAGCCTGCCTACTGCCGAAAAAAACATCAGGAATGTGGTGGAATTCTCTCCACTTGCATGGATCAGTGTGCTCCAACAGCACACAAGATGTTCAACAGTATCGAGCCCACCCTGAGACAGTCACACATCGATGCACAGTGGCAGCAGTGAGCACCAACCACAAGATGCACTGCAGCAAATCACTAATGTTTCTCTGACAGCACCTTCCAAAGGACACGGGCAGAAGAAGCAGGGGAATACCCAAGGTCAACACCTCCACCCTATCCCCATAACCCAGTAACCCCACTCAACACTAAGGGCAATTTTGGACACTAAGGGCAATTTATCATGGCCAATCCACCTAGCCTGCGCATCTTTGGGCTGTGGGAGGAAACCGGAGCACCTGGAGGAAACCCACGCACACACGGGGAGGATGTGCAGACTCCGCACAGACAGTGACCCAAGCCGGAATCGAACCTGGGACCCTGGAGCTGTGAAGCAATTGCGCTATCCACAATGCTACTGTGCTGCCCCTAGGTGGAATGGTCACGCTAAATTGCCCCGTAGAGTCCAAAGGTTAGGTAGGGCTTCCGGGTTACTGGGATAGGGTGGAGGTGTGGGCTTAGGTAGGATGCTCTTTCAGGGGCCGGTGGAAACTCGATGGGCCAAATGGCCTCCTTCTGCATTGTAAATCTGCATTGCAAGTTCCCCTCCAAGCCACATTCCATTGTGAGTTGGCACTATATCACCGTTCTTTGACTGTCACTGGGCCAAATCCTGGAACTCTATCCCAATCACTGCTACTGGTTTACCTAGATGCAATGGTCAGGAAAGCCACTCACCACCATCTTGTCAAGGCCAATTAGGGATGGGCAATAAAACCTTACCAGTGACACCCACATCCCACAAATGAATTGGTGGGGCCAGGGAAGAAAACATAAGGCATATCAGAGATATGGGAGGTGACTATTTGTACAAGTTGTTTCTTAACTACATTGGAACAGGTAGGGTTGGAGCTCTGACAAAGGAATGCTATGGAGGTAAAAGGCAGATGAAAGGGGATTGAAGAGGACGATAACATTGGCCACATCAAAAGAAGATGTGATGTTGAGGATGAAAAGGAGGGATAACGGCCGGAATTCACCAGTCATTGGAATTCTGTGTTTCCATCGGTAGCACACCCACGCTCTCAGGTTTCCCGGGGGCGCGGGCTGGCTTCAATGGGAAATCCCATTGACAAGTGGCGGGAATAGAGAATCCCGATGCCAGCGAACAGCATGTCGCGGAGAAACACACGGCTGGGGGACCGGAGAATTCAGCCCAACACGTTGAAACGGCAGGTGTGGAACCAAGAAATTGTTGAAATAATGATTCCTTTGGTGCCTCATAATAATTCCCAGGATAGATTGAACCAAATGTCAGCATTGAAGCAGTGATTTTGTACATTTTAAAGTTACGTCTATGTTATGAATGTTATGAATGGAGAATGGCTTTCATCAACTTCCAAACTGGTTGGCCATTGCATCTCAATATGCTTAATGTAGCATGTCCAGTTCTGAAGTTGAATCGCTTGAGCAGACAGCCAGAACATTGACATCCAACTCTGATTCACCGAATCAGACCCGTGATGCCAGGGATCAAGGAGTAAGAAATCATTATATCCCTTGATTTAAAGTTCTGGGCTCCTGCAATCTCCATGATGGATGGACAGAAACAAATAATCATGCCAATCTGCAAACTGGAAAATTTAGAAAGAGACGGAGGAGGGAAAAGGGGAGAAGATGGTTAAAAGACCCAGATTTGAGGGACATGAAGCATTGAGTGCTGGAGACCTGATAGTTATAGGGTTGCTCAGTGCTAATTACAATTAGACGTGATGCATCCCATAGTCATGTTTGCTCAATAGTCTGACTTGCATGAATTTGCCCTAAGATTTGACCAACTTTAGCTGATAGAAACAGCGCATAATTGTAGCCCAGAAGGTGCCTTTAATGTGACATGATCATGCCAACCATTTTCACCTTGCCTGACAATATCTCCCATTTATCAGGAACCTTCTGCAATGTATTTAACCTTTGTGGCTGACTGCAATTTTCACCTGATTGAATTGGTTGCTCTGCGAGTTTGCAGCATACAAATGGGTTAACATGTCCATCACAATTTCTTTGTGCATTTTTCTTAATTGGCATGATAATTAGTGGAGACGCTGAAGAAACTGAAATTGTTCTTCTTGGAGCCAAGGATGTTAAGAGGAGAAATTTCAGAGTTATGAAAAATTCTTGACAGAGTTAGCAAAGAGAAAGTATTTTCGCTCGTAAGAGGGAGGGCGGAGGTGGGGGAGGGTGTGGGGGTGGGGGGGGGGGGGTTGGTAACCAGATGACAGAAGGTTTGTAGTGATGTGAAAAAAAAATCTGGAGAGAATGATGCGCAAATCTTTTTGAATGAAGCGAGTTGTTGTGATTTGGAAACTTTCGCCTGGTTGGGGGTTGGAAGCTGATTCAATAGTAATTTTCAAAAGACAATAGAAGATATAATTGGAAAAAATAATGGAGGGCTATGGGGAACAAGCATGAAAGTGGAATTGATTGAATAATTCTTTCAGAAAGCCAGCACAGGCCCAGCAGGCTAAATGGCCTCTCCTGTGGTGTGTGATGCTGGAGAATTAATAATAATAATAATCTTTATTACTGTCACAAGTAGGTTTACATTAACACTGCAATGAAGTTACTGTGAAAATCCCCTAGTCGCCACGTTCCGGCACCTGTTCGGGTACACAGAGCGAGAATTCAGGATGTCCAATTCACCTAACAAGCACGTCTTTCGGGACTAGTGGGAGGAAACCGGAGCACCCGGAGGAAACCCACGCAGACACGGGGAGAACATGCAGATTCCGCACAGACTGTGAACCAAACTGGGAATCGAACCTGGGACCCTGGAGCTGTGAAGCAACAGTGCCAACCACTGTGCTACCGTGCTGCCCATGTGATGTCATTTGAAACAGTGCCAAGAGATATTTTCATCCAATTGAGAGGGCAGAAAAGTCAGCCACCCAACGAGGTGCAAAACCATGGGGGCTTTGAAAATAAGGCTAAGAACTTGAGGTGTGGTTTAGTCGGGCAGCATGGTCGGCACGGGCTTGGAGGGCCGAAGGGCCTGTTCCTGTGCTGTACATTTCTTTGTTTTTTGTTCTTTGTTTGTGTGGCATAACTGTGAGCCAATGTATGTCAGCGAGCACAGGAGCAATAGGTGATTGGGACTCGGTGCAATTTAGGACACGGGCAGCAAAGTCTTGGCTCGGGTTAAGTTAGGTACAGCATGTACCTAAGACCAGGGGTTTTCAAAGTGGTGGTCGTGACCCGCGGATGGATCGCGGGCGGGTATCAGAAGGGTCGTGGAGGCAGGATCAAATTGTTTCTCCTTACGCCCATCAGCCGATAACGCAGTTTCCCAACAGCAGCATTCTGAAGCCTGCAGGGAAATTCCTACCTATTTGAATATCATGACATCCCCCCTTTTTTACAAGATTATGTGCCTACGTGGTTATAAATATAAATGTGTCCTGAGTGCAGCTAAAGGTGTGTGTGTGTGTAATATTTACATCATGTACATGGGGCTTAACTATATACAAGGGGCGATCAGGTGTGACATAATAACGAGGTTGTACAATAACAAAAGAAGAACAACGTGGAAATTTGGAACGATCAAACAAGGCCTGTAACGATAAAACAGTGACATGTTATAAAACAGTGGTTGCAAAAGTTTGACGTGTGAACAGTCTCATAAATCCAGCCTAGTAGGTGGGCGACGAATTCGGGTTGACCATTAGGGTGGCACACCATTCATCACCCGGATTGATGGTGTTGACCCGGTTCGCATCAATGACCGCAACCCGGAAGGCGTCTTGGTCATCTGTGTCGTTGGTTTGGATGTCGTGATGTGGAGGCTGAATGGTCCGCACGTTCCTGCGAGGTTGTCCGAGATGTGGAAGATCAACAGGTTGAGCCGCTCGACAGTAGGCAGCGTAGTGGCCCATTTTGCCACAGCGTAGGCATTGTCGGGTTTTTGCAGGACATTGCCCTTTTAAATGTGCAGCTCCACAGTTGCCGCACGTCATGTCGTCATGGCGTTCGTTACGCCACTGCGCATGCGCAGTTCGGTTTTGCGCGGGCACGCCTGCGCAGCATGTCCCTCAGTGTTGTCGTAGGTTTTGGCACGCACAAACGCGGGAGGCCTTAAAAAGCGCGCGAAACGGTCGCCCTCGTCCGGGCCGCGGGCTGGGAGAAACTCGATTGCCTGGACGCGTTCGGCCTCGTGGGCGGCCTGGCTTGCCGATTCGATCGCGTGGGACCCCCTACATGCCGATTTGGTCACCTGAAATTGGGCATATCGGCTAGTCGCATTCTCATGCAGGACACAGGCTTCAACTGCAGATGCTAAGGTCAGGCCTTTAATTTTTAGAAGCTGCTGGCGTAGGCCACCGGAGGCAACGCCAAAAACGATCTGGTCCCAGATCATGGATTCTGAGGTGGTGTCGTAACCGCAGGACTGCGCGAGTATGCAGAGGTGCATCAGGAAGGACTGAAAGAGCTCATCCTTACCTTGCAGGCGCTGCTGAAAGACATACCTCTCAAAGCTTTTGTTGACCTCAACGTTGAAGTGCTTGTCGAGCTTGAGGAGGACCGTGTCATACTTAGCGTTGTTCTCGCCTTCCGCGAACACCAAGGAGTTGTATACATCGATGGCGTGCTGACCTGCGGTAGTGAGGAGCATGGCAATCTTTGTTTCGTCCGAGGCGCCCTGTTTTTCATTGGCTTGCATGCAGAGTTCGAAGCGCTGCTTGAAGAGCTTACAATTTATGCCCAGGTTCCCAGCGACTTGCAATGGCTGCGGTTTGTTGCGGGTGTCCATGGCTCAGGATGGCAGATTTGCCGGTAGGTATCGATTCACTCCTGGTATCATGAGGTGTTGGGTGCTCTGAGGCACAGACGAACCAACACGGTTGCGATTGGTACAACGCAGTTTTATTCCATCTAACTATTTACACATCTGACTTGGTACTCAGCACGTTGTGACTGTGTGAGTGTCTTGCTATGAGGTCCTGGCCCTGTGCTGTCTCCAGATGGACTGCCCAGGAAGTGTTGTGTTTCTTGTCTTATACTGTGTCTGCTCTTGTCTGTGATTGGCTGTCGTGTTATGTGTGCTAATTGGTCCGTTGGTCTGTCTATCATTATGTATGTGTTATGATGTATGTTTGAATATCATGAGTTCAGCGGCTTCCGGCTCTACGTCCTCCCCAACCTCTGCGCTGCCTTGCTATTCGGCCTGGACTTCCAGTGCAACCTCCAGAGCCTAACCCTGAAATTTGGCGGGCCCCTACCACCCCTTACTGTTTGTGGCCTCGCGACCCTTAAATTCGACCTGCCTTCCCTGTTTGCAAACCTCACCCCGGATTGCAAACCCATCGCCACCAGGAGCAGATGGTACAGCGCCCAGGACAGGACCTTCATCGGGTCTGAGGTCCAGCGGCTGCTGCGGGAAGGCCAGCAACATCGAGGCCAGCAACAGCCCCTGGAGAGCCCAAGTGATACTGGTGAAAACCGGGGAGAAAAACAGGATAGTCGTTGACTACAGTCAGACCATCAATCGGTACACGCAGCTCAACGCGTACCCCCTCCCACGCATATCTGATATGGTCAATCAGATTGCACAGTACCGGGTCTTCTCGATAGTGGACCTGAAATCTGTCTAACATCAGCTGCCCATCCGTAAGGCGGACCGTCCATACACCGTGTTTGAAGCGGACGGCTGCCTTTACCATTCCCTGAGGGTTCCCTTCGGCGTCACCAAGGGGGTCTCGGTCTTCCAACGGGAGATGGACCGAATGGTTGACCGGTACGGGCTGCGGGCCACTTTCCCGTACCTGGACAACGTCACCATCTGCGGCCACGACCAGCAGGACCACGACGCTAACCTTTCCAAATTTCTCCACACCGCCACACTCCTCAACCTAACTTACATCAAGGAGACGTGTGTGTTCAGCACGAACCGATTAGCCATCCTCGGCTATGCGGTTCAGAACGGAGTTCTGGGGCCCGACCCCGATCGCATGCGCCCCCTAATGGAACTCCCCCTCCCCCACTGCCCCAAGGCCCTTAAACGATGCCTGAGGTTCTTTTCGTATTACGCCCAGTGGGTCCCAAACTATGCAGACAAGGCCCGCCCACTCATTCAATCCACCGCTTTCCCACTGACGGCCGAGGCTCACCAGGCCTTCAACCGTACCAAGGCCGACATCGCCAAGGCCGTGATGCATGCAGTCGACGAGACGCTCCCCTTCCAAGTCGAAAGTGATGCATCAGACGTCGCTCTGGCCGCCAACCTCAACCAGGCAGGCAGGCCCGTGGCATTCTTTTCCTGCACCCTCCATGCCTCCGAAATTCGGCACTCCTCCGTCAAAAAGGAGGCCCAAGCGATCGTTGAAGCTGTGCGACATTGGAGGCATTACCTGGCCGGCAGGAGATTCACTCTCCTCACTGATCAACGGTCGGTTGCCTTCATGTTTAACAACACACAGCGGGGTAAGATCAAAAACGATAAAATCTTGAGGTGGAGGATCGAGCTCTCCACCTACAATTACGAGATTTTGTATCGCCCCGAGAAGCTCAACGAGCCGCCCGATGCCCTGTCCCGAGGTACATGTGCCAGCGCACAAATCGACCGACTCCGGACCCTACACGACGATCTCTGTCACCCCGGTGTCACCCGCTTTTACCACTTCATTAAGGCCCGTAATCTGCCCTACTGCATCGAGGAGCAGAGTGTAAACCACACTTCTACCGGCCAGACAGTGCGTGCCTGGTGAAGGCCTCCCGCCCCTTTGAACGCCTCAGCGTGGACTTCAAAGGGCCCCTCCCCTCGACCGACCGCAACAAGTACTTTCTTAATGTGGTCGACGAGTATTCCCGATTCCCCTTCGCCGTCCCATGCCCAGATATGACGTCTGCCACCGTTATCAAAGCCCTCAACACCATCTTCGCTCTGTTCGGTTTCCCCGCCTACGTCCACAGCGACCCGGGATCCTCATTTATGAGCGAGGAGCTGCGCCAGTACCTGCTCAACAGGGGCATTGCCTCGAGCAGGATGACCAGCTACAACCCCAGGGGAAACAGGCAGGTGGAGCGGGAGAATGGGACGATCTGGAGGGCCGTCCAGCTGGCCCTATGGTCCAGAAATCTCCCGCTGGCAGGAGGTCCTCCCCGACGCACTTCACTCCATTCGGTCGCTCCTGTGCACTGCGACCAACAAAACCCCCCATAAACGTCTCACTGCCTTCCCCAGGAAGTCCGACTCCGGGGTTTCGCTCCTAACGTGGCTGGCAGCTCCAGGACCCATTCTCCTCCGCAAGCCCGTGCGGCTCCACAAGGCGGATCCGTTGGTTGAGAGAGTATAGCTACTCCATGCGAACCCGCAGTACGCCTACGTAGAGTACCCCGACAGCCGTCAAGACACAGTCTCCCTCAGGGATCTGGCACCAGCTGGGTCCCCGCCCCCCCGCCCTGGCACCACCCTCCCCTCTCCCGGCGCACCCCACCGCAGCCCCCGCTCCAGGCCAATCTGTCCTCCCCTTGCTCCCACCCGGGGATGAAGAGGATTTCGACACACTCCCGGAGTCACCGAAGACCAAGCCGACGCCTGAGTAGCCACCAGCACTGCGGCGCTCCCAACAACAGATCAAGGCGCCCGATCGTCTACATTTCTCTGTAATTTTAAAACTAATCTGTATGTAGATAGTTTTTCACCACCTAACTGGACTCATTTTTAACAGGGGGTGAATGTGGGAGTCACACTTTTGTATTATGTTGTATACATGGGTAAGGCCCCTGTGCTACAGGTACAGGGATCGATCCCTGCCTGCTGGCTCCGCCCAGGAGGCGGAGTATAAATGTTGTGCTCTCCGAACAGCAGCCATTTCGTAAGCTGCTGTAGGAGGCCACACATCTCTGTGTAATAAAGCCTCGATTACATTCTATTCTCGTCTTGCCGTAATTGATAGTGCATCACCTGCCAAATTGTTGAAGCACGAGAGGCAACTTCTGTATTGAAGG
Source organism: Scyliorhinus torazame (assembly GCF_047496885.1). Lineage (NCBI taxonomy): Eukaryota > Metazoa > Chordata > Chondrichthyes > Carcharhiniformes > Scyliorhinidae > Scyliorhinus > Scyliorhinus torazame. The sequence continues at coordinate 193,726,454 of NC_092721.1, forward strand.
GCAAGATTGGCAAGATCATAAATATCGTTGATCGATTTATTTGTCTATTGATTAAGGGAGTGGGTCACCAACTCTCATTAGATGCTTAAGATGAAATTGCACATTGGCTCGGAGGCAAATTTATATGGTCCTAACCGAAATTCTGTTCTATTTGCTGGACACAATTGAGCATTGGAACTGTTTAGAAAGATCTGCAAATGGGATTCAGACTGTTTTGTGATTCTGCACAGATTTGTTTTAAAAGCCTCCACACCACTGCCTACAAAAGCTGTCAATCCCTCTGTCTCTACTTTAATTAAATGCCTGTCCACTTGTGCTGATTTTACATGTCTGTGAAGGCGGATGTGTTCAATCACACAACTCAGCCGGCTCACATAACTCTCAGCGATATGGAAGACACCATGTGGCTGAGAAAGGGGAGGCAGGATGACTGAATAAGGATATGCCTTTACTTTCTCTTACCCTTCATTTTAGCTTTGAGCAGCATTTCCAAGTTCAGTGATAAAAAAGAAACGGCTAAAATTTTCAGATCGATGGCCTTCCATCACAGCCATCACGTGCTGCCCGACCTGCTGACTGTTCCCAGTATTGTCTGTTTTAAATTCAGGTACTTTGCATTCTGGGGGTCCGTTAGCTCAATTATCCTGTCCTCACTCAATGATGACGTAAGTTCAACACACCAAGGGCTACTAGGCAGTGATTAAGAACAGGAAAGCTAGATGATTCTCTTTCTCTCCCTTGTCTGGGGCAAGGAAGCTGTAGTATCTCAACCATTGCCTAGACTCAGGGAAAACTGGGGAAGTGAACAGGTCATGGATTTCAAAGGTCGGCCCGCGTGGCTCCTGAAGATTGGCCATTTGGCAAAAGTGGGGGGAGAAGTTTGAAAAGCACTGCCGAAGGCAACAAACCAGGTTGATATATATAAGTCTGCACGTTCTCCCTGTGTCTGCGTGGGTTTCCTCCGGGTGCTCCGGTTTCCTCCCACAAGTCCCAAAAGACGTGCTTGTTAGGTGAATTGAATATCCTGAATTCTCCCTCTGTGTACCCGAACAGGCGCCGGAATGTGGCGACTAGGGGCTTTTCACAGTAACTTCATGGCAGTGTTAATGTAAGCCTACTTGTGACACGAATAAAGATTATGTATATAAGTTCTGGGGCTGGATTCTCCCATATTCAAGTTATGCCCTGATGCCGGCGTGAATCAACGGTAATTCAGCGTAAACCGGCCACCGAACCTCAGCTTGGCTGGGGCTAGCAGGAAGGCAGCGTCGAGCACCCGGCTCTAGCTGCTGATACGGCCGAACAATTGTCGTGTCCGTGTCCGAGCATGCGCATGGCGGCGGCCTGCAATGGCCGCGCCGTGCGACATGGCGCCGACTGCGTGAGGATCCAGCCTGTCAAATAGTGTCCCCCCCCCCCTTTTGGCTGGCTCGTGACCTCCGGACCATCGCCCAACAGTGCCCCCAGCCCCAGCCAAAGTCCCCCCTGCCCACAGGTCGTCTCTCCCCGACTCAGTCCACAGTTGCCACACCGAGTTCCTGACAAATGATGGAACACGCGACCGAGGCTGTCGGGAACTCGGCCGGTCGGGGCATGGGGGGGGGGGCTTCAGGAAACGTCCTGAGGATGCCGATACGGCGTGCAGGCTACTCAAAGAACAAAGAACAAAGAAAAGTACAGCACAGGAACAGGCCCTTCGGCCTTCCAAGCCCATGCCGACCATGCTGCCCGACTAAACTACAATCTTCCACACTTCCTGGGTCCGTATCCCTCTATTTCCACCCTATTCATGTATTTGTTAAGATGGCCCTTAAATGTCACTATCGTCTCTGCTTCCACCACCTCCTCCGGTAGCGAGTTCCAGGCACCCACTACCCTCTGTGTAAAAACTTGCCTCGTACATCTACTCTGAACCTTGCCCCTCGCACCTTAAACCTATGCCCCCTAGTAATTGACCCCTCTACCCTGGGAAAAAGCCTCTGAGTATCCACTCTGTCTATGCCCCTCATAATTTTGTAGACCTCTATCAGGTCTCCCCTCAACCTCCGTCGTTCCAGTGAGAACAAACCAAATTTATTCAACCGCTCCTCATAGCTAATGCCCTCCATACCAGGCAACATTCTGGTAAATCTCTTCTGCACCCTCTCTAAAGCCTCCACATCCTTCTGGTAGTGTGGCGACCAGAATTGAACACTATACTCCAAGTGTGGCCGAACTAAGGTTCTATACAGCTGCAACATGATTTGCCAATTCTTATACTCAATGCCCCAGCCAATGAAGGCAAGCATGCCGTATGCCTTCTTGACTACCTTCTCCACCTGTGTTGCCCCTTTCAGTGACCTGTGAACCTGTACACTTAGATCTCTCTGACTTTCAATACTCTTGAGGGTTCTCCCATTCACTGTATATTCTCTACCTGCATTAGACCTTCCAAAATGCATTACCTCACATTTGTCCAGATTAAACACCATCTGCCATCTCTCCGCCCAAGTCTCCAAACTCCGTACTCCTAGAGTACGCCACTTTGGAGGGGGCAGGGCATTGGAAAAGCCGTGCCCCCCCCCCCCCCCCCCCCCCCCCCCCCGATTGTGGCACGAATGTTGATTCACTGGCCGATCGGTGAACGCGATTTCGGCATCGCCGACCCGGGAATCTCACCCCATAGGTTCATAAGATATAGGAGCAGATTTAGGCCATTTGGCCCATCAGGTCTGCTCCGCCACTCGATCATGGCGGATCTCATCCTGGCTTTAACTCCACCGTCCTGCCTGTTCTCCATAACCTTTCAATCCATTACCGATTAAAAATCTGTCGAACTCCTTAAATTTACTCACTGTCCTAGCATCCACCGCACTCTGGGGTGGCGAATTCCACAGATTCACAGCCGTTTGGGAGAAGTAGTTGCTCTTCAAATCTGTTTGAAAATTACTACCTCTTGGGCGAGATTCTCCGACCCCCTGCCGGGTCGGAGAATCGCCGGGGGCTGGCGTGAATCCCGCCCCCGCCGGTTGCCGAAGTCTCCGGCACCGGAGATTCGGCGGGGGCGAGAATCGCGCCGCGCCGGTTGGCGGGCCCCCCCGCTCGATTCGCCGGCCCGGATGGGCCGAAGTCCCGCCGCTAAAATGCCTGTCCCACCAGCATAAATTAAACCACCTACCTTGCCGGCGGGACAAGGCGGCGCGGGCGGGCTCCGGGGTCCTGGGGGGGGGCGCGGGGCGATCTGGCCCCGGGGGTGCCCCCACGGTGGCCTGGCCCACGATCGGGGCCCACCGATCCGCGGGCGGGCCTGTGCCGTGGGGGCACTCTTTCCCTTCCGCCTTCGCCACGGGCTCCACCATGGCAGAGGCAGAAGAGACTCCCTCCACTGCGCATGCGTGGGAAGCTGTCAGCGGCCGCTGACGCTCCCGCGCATGCGCCGCCCGGAGATGTCATTTCCGCGCCAGCTGGCGGGGCACCAAAGGCCTTTTCCGCCAGCTGGCGGAGCGGAAATTCCTCCGGTGCCGACCTAGCCCCTCAAGGTTGGGGCTCGGCCCCCAAAGATGCGGAGCATTCCGCACCTTTGGGGCGGCGCGATGCCCGTCTGATTTGCGCCGTTTTGGGCGCCAGTCGGCAGACATCGCGCCGTTTCCGGAGAATTTCGCCCCTTATCCTAAGACTATGGCCTCTCATTCTAGAATGCCCCACAAGATGGATAATATAAATACAATATATCTATATCTATATAAAAGAGAGGGGTGGTCCTGGGCTTAAGTTTCGGTACCAAAGCCAGGAAAGTGGTTGATGTATCATTGGGGAGGATTTTCCAGACAGCCATCATAACTCCGGGGTGACACAGTAGCACAGTGGTTAGCACTGTTGCTTCACAGCGCCAGGGCCCCTGGTTCGATTCCCGGCTTGGGTCACTCTCTGTGCGGAGTCTGCACGTTCTCCCCGTGTCTGTGTGGTTTCCTCCGGGTGCTCCGGTTTCCTCCCACAAGTCCAAAGATGTGCAGGTTAGGTGGATTGGCCATGCTAAATTGCCCTTAGTGTCCAAAACGGTTGGGTGGGATTACTGGGTGGGTTGAGGTGTGGGCTTAAGTAGGCTGCTCTTTCCAAGTGTTATGGACCAGGGTTTAGAGAACCCCAAAGTGTATCATGGAGTTCACCTGAGGCACAACCTTTAATAGGTTGTGGTATGGGGAGCACACGGCCCACTCTACAGGTGTGGTGCAGCAGACATCTCACAGTATTTTTTAAAGCAAAACAATGTTCATTCTATGAACTCAGTTAACCTTTTTAAAACATACAGTGAACATCTTAGCAACCATCAATTCAAATACACCCCCCAAAGAATACAACACTCTTGTTAATCCTTCAACTTTCCTTTTAACATCCATAAGACACAAAACCTTTTAACAGAAGCAAATCAGGTTTAAATTCTCTACTGAAAGCAGTTAGAGGGATTGAGTTTCGGAGCCATGAGGTCATGTTGCAGCTGTACAAAACTCTGGTGCGGCCGCATTTGGAGTATTGCGAGCAATTCTGGTCGCCGCATTCTAGGAAGGATGTGGAAGCATTGGAAAGGGTGCAGAGGAGATTGACTGGAATGTTGCCTGGTATGGAGGGAAGACCTAATGAGGAAAGGCTGAGGGACTTGAGTCTGTTTTCGTTAGAGAGAAGAAGGTTAAAAGGTGACTTAATTGAGGCATACAAGATGATCAGAGGATTGGATAGGGTGGACAGTGAGAGCCATTTTCCTCGGTAGGTGATGTCTAGCACGAGCGGACATAGCTTTGAATTGAGGGGAGATAGATATAAGACAGATGTCAGAGGTATGTTCTTTACTCAGAGTAGTGAGGGCGTGGAATGCCCTGCCTGCAACAGGAGTTGACTCGCCAACACTAAGGGCATTCAAATGGTCATTGGATAGACATATGGATGATAATGTAATAGTGTAGATAGGCTTTAGAGTGGTTTCACAGGTTAGCGCAACATCGAGGGCCGAAGGGTCTGTACTGCACTGTAATGTTCTATCTTCTATGTTCTATGTTATTACTCTGAATTCACCAAATTATCTAGAGATAGTCTTTAAATTGCAGAGAGAAGCGAAATTAAAAGCTGACAGGCAGCCCAGCGCCACCCATACTCTGACATCACTGCAGTAACTTGAGCAGACAAACATTTCTTAAAAGGACGTTCACTATTCGATAAACACTCATTTCTTAAAGGTACTCTCACTATTCGATAAACACCCATTTCTTAAAGGTACACTCAGATGACACCTCCCCCCAAGAAAGAAAAATAAACCATCAACTTCAAGATGGTTTCATTTTTCACCTTTTCACTTACCTTTAAGAAATATGGACAGTGAATATACATGTCTTTTTTTAAACAAAACAAAACACGCAAACATTTATAATAATGTAGTCCATTTTAGTTCTTCTTCCTCCAACTGGAGTCCTTCTCGATTGACAGTGTCTTTGAATAAGAAGGTCTCTGCACGATCCGTCCATTTCTCTACGCCTCGGCATGTCTCTTTGAAGTCAGATACTTTAGTTCAATCTGATCACAGAGCCCCTCATAATTCTCCAACACAGGAGCATTGGTTATCACAGCTTTCAGGCTGTCAAATGCCTGTTGAAACTCCGCTGTCCACTGAAATTTTCGACGTTTCTTCAGCAAGTCCGTCAGTGGAGCAACCACACTACTAAAATTTTGCACAAATGTTCGATCAAATTCACTCATGCCAAGAAATCGCATTATTTCCCGTTGTGTCGAGGATATCAGAAACTCCCTAATAACTGTTGGTTTCACATCCCGTGGGACCATTCGACCCTGTCCGATTGTATGGCCAAAGAAGGTGACTTGGGCTTTTCCAAATTCACTTTTGACTAGGGTTACCACCAAACACACCTCCTGAAGTTGATCGAATAACTCCATCAGATGTTTTATATGTTCTTTCCATGTCTGGCTGAAAATTACCAGATCGTCGATGTATATCGCACAATTGGGTAATCCTGAAACAACTTTGTTAGTTAACCGTTGAAATGTGGCTGGGACGTTTTTCATTCCAAATGGCATAACTTTGAATTGGTATATACCATCTGGAGTCACAAAAGATGAAATATCCTTCGCCATTTCGGATAAAGGTACCTGCCAGTAACCTTTAAGTAAATCCAGTTTGGAAATACAAGCTGATTGCCCCACTTTCTCAATGCAATCCTCCAAATGGGGCTGGTTTAGCACAGGGCTAAATCGCTGGCTTTGAAAGCAGACCAAGGCAGGCCAATTCCCGTCCCAGCCTCCCCAAACAGGTGCCGGAATGTGGCGACTATGGGCTTTTCACAGTAACTTAATTTGAAGTCTACCTGCGACAACAAGCGATTTTCATTCATTTCATTTTCATGTGGGATAGGATAAGAGTCCATTCTTGTAACTGCATTAACCTGTCTATAGTCCACACACGAATGTTGGGTACCATCTGGTTTTGGTACCATCATGATGGGTGAGCTCCATTGGCTGCAACCCACTTCAATTATGCCATTTTTAAGCATACTTTCAATCTCCTTGTTAACCTGTGCCAATTGAAAGGGTTATGTCTATATGGATGTTGTTTGATTGGAACAGCATTTCCCACATCTACATCATGTATCGCCATTTTAGTACTTCCCAACTTATCTCCACAAACTTGCCCATGTGATATCAATAACTTTTTCAGGTCAGTCCGTTTTTCCTCTGGAAGGTAATTCAACAATTTATCCCAATGTTTAAGAACATCCTCGTTTTCCAATTTAATTTGAGGTATGTCAAATTCAAAGTCATCCGGATTTGGTTCGTCACTTTGAGTTAGAATCATTAAAACCTCTTCCTTTTTCTCTCCTTCCCTTTCAAAGTACCTTTTAAGCATATTCACATGACACACTCAGTGAGTTTTCCTTCCATCTGGCATTTTTACCACATAATTCACCTCACTTAATTTCCTTTCAATTTGATAAGGTCAACAAAACCTTGAGTTTAAAGGTCCATCTACCACTGGTAACAATACTAAAACTTTATCTCCACTGGCAAAACTATGAACTCTGGATTTCTTGTCCGCTACCTGTTTCATACATGTTGTAAATTTTTAAATGCTGTCTAACCAATTCACCTGCTCTATTTAATCGTTCCCTAAAATTTGACACGTAATCCAATAATGTAAGTTCTGATTTCTCACTCACCAATTTTTTCTTGATCAACTAAAGTGGTCCTCTTACCTCATGACCAAAAATTAGTTCAAAAGGCTGAATTTGGTTGACTCATTAGGTGCTTCCGTAATTGCAAACAATACGAATGGAATTCCGTTATCCCAATCCTCTGAATAATCGTGACAATAAGCCCTCAACTTTGTCTTTGACGTCTGATGCCACCTTTCTAACGCACCCTGCGATTCTGGATAGTATGCAGTTGATTTAAATTGTTTTATTCCTAAGATATCCAGAACTTCTTTGAATAACCTTGAGGTTAAATTTGACCCTTTATCCGATTGTATTTCTGTGGGTGGTCCATATCTAGTAAAGAATTTAAATAACTCCTCCACAATCTTTTTAGCTGTAATATTACATAATGGAATGGACTCTGGAAACCTAGTAGACACATCCATTATAGTCAAAAGATATTGATTCCCACTTTTCGGTTTAGGAAGCGGTCCTACGCAATCAATTCAGATTCTTGTAAATGGTTCCTCAAATGCTGGAATGGGTATTAAGGGCGCTGGTTTTATCACTGCCTGAGGTTTTCCTATCACTTGACATGTGTGACATGATTGACAAAATTTAACTACATCTTTATGTAGTCCAGGCCAATAAAAATGTTTTTGGATTTTAGCTTGAGTTTTCCTTACTCCCAAATGAACTCCCACTGGCACCTCATGTGCAATTCGCAACATCTCCTTTCTATACCCTCCCGGCAATACTACCTGATGAACTAATGCCCACTTTTCATCCGCCTGCATATGTACAGGTCTCCATTTTCTCATCAAGACATCATTTTTACGGTAATAACACTCCGGTATACACTCAGATTCCTCTTCTGTGTATGCTTTCTGATACATCCGTTTTACTTCTATATCTTTCTGTTGTAACTCCGCCAATTTTCCTCAACTAAAAATATCCGCCTCATCCTCCACCTGTTCTTGTTCTTTTTCAACCATCTGATCAAAAATCGTTTCTGATAATTGCAATTCAACTTCATCTTCACTCTTTGATTTCTCCTCTTGTCTTAACCTGTGACTTTGAGACCATGTTACTGCACAATCCGGAAAGACTTGGGGCGTTTCATTTGAAGCCTAGTTATGACAATAAGCAATTCTTATTTCATTTCATTTCATTTCAAAATACCAGGATATTCGTCCTTCAACACTTCAGTTGTCTGATTTTCCACTGGCTTATCAACCACAGAAGGCATCACTCCCACCAGCGATCCAGCTATATCATTACCCAAGATAATCTGTGTTCCTGGACAAGATAGTTTCTCTATTACTACTATTATCACTTCACCATTCTTCACTGGACTTTCCAACCTTACCTTATATAATGACTTCTTTGCCTGATCCTCCTGATATGCATGAGTAAACTTTACCCACACATTCTTTAAAGAGATCTGGCACCGTCTTATCAATCACCTATGATCAGGCTGTACAATCTTTTGCACCTCCTTCGCTTCACTTGGACTTTCCTTTACCACTTCAACAAACCCCACTGTCTTATCCTGTTTTACCACATCAGCCTTCCCAGTGCTTTCCCTCAAATACCAACACTGTGACTTTACATGGCCTAGTTTATTACAGTGAACACATTTGAAACTTTTCATTTCTTTCCACCCTCCTAGATTTCCTTTTTAATCTGAAGTACACTCTCCTTATTATCTCCCATCAGATCACCTTTACCTTTACCAATTGAGTATTTCTCATGTCCCCAGTTTCTATCCCTCAAAGGCTGAAACTGATGTCAGAAGCCAAGCTTTGATTTATGAACTAATTCATAGTCATCTGCCATTTCTGCTGCTAACCTCGCAGTTTTAACCCTCTGTTCTTCCACATGAGTTCTCACTACATCAGGAATTGAATTTTGTAACTCCTGCAAAAGTATAATTTCTCTGAGAGCTTCATACATTTGGTCTATTTTCAAAGCACTTATCCACCTATCAAAATTACTCTGTTTGATCCTTTCAACTCCATTATGTTTGACCAAATTCTTTCCTGAAATTTCTCAACCTTTGTCTGTGGGCTTCAGGCACTAGTTCACATGCACCTCAGATGGATTTTTTCACCTCCTCATATGTCGCAGATACCTCTTCTGACAGTGATGCAAACACTTCACTAGCCCTACCTACCAGCTTTGTTTGAATCAGTAATACCCACACGTCCTGTAGCCATTTCATTTGTTTAGCCACCTTCTCAAATGAAATGAAAATGGCTTCTACCTCCTTCTCATCAAACTTTGGCACTGCGTGGACATATTTAAAGAGATCCCCACCAAGTCTTCAACTTTGATGCTCTTTCTCACTATTCTCATCACTGTCCTCCAACTGTACGTTTCCCTTTATGTCCGCCAATTTTAACTGACTGTCATGTTTCATGGCCATTTTCCGAAGTTTAAACTCTCTCTCTTTTTCTTTTTCCTCTCTCTCTCTTTCTCTCTCTCTTTCTTTTTCCTCTCTATCTCTTTCACACTCTCTTTCTTTTTCCCTGAACTGTATCTCCCTTTCTCTTTCTTTTTGTTCTCCTAAGGCTATTCTTTCTGTTTTCCTTTCTTCCCTCTCTTGTTCTTTTTCCTCTCTATCTCCTTTGTATTCAAGCCACTTTAATTCTTTTTCATGTTCCATTTGTTTAATTTGTAACTGAATTTTTGCCATTTCCAATGAGTCAAACTGTATCTCAGGCAAATTTAAATGCTTAGCCACTGCCATAATTACCTTGAATTTTGTCAGGTAATGTTAACTGCAATGTTTTTGCCAAATCTAACAGTCTGTTTTTGGTCTCTGTCCGTAAGATATTGTGTGTGACCATCTCCACCCCCAAAAACATCAGAGCCTCTGAAAGAGCCATTGTCCACAACACACTCCCTACTTAAACTGAAATACCACACCTGAAAAGCAACTACAATATGCTCACCCCTCACTGTCTTTAAGTTCACTAAGTTAATCCAATAGATGGACTTTTATCCCCCTCGAGCCCCCAATTTGTCATGGACCAGGGTTTAGAGAACCCCAAAGTGTACCATGTAGTTCACCTGACCCACAACTTTTAATAGATTGTGGTATGGGGAGCACATGGCCCACTCTACATCTAACAGTATTTTTTAAAGCAAAACAATGTTTATTCGATGAACTCAGTTAACCTTTTTAAAACATACAGTGAACATCTTAGCAACCATCAATTCAAATATACCCCCCAAAGAATACAAGACTCTAATTAACCCTTAAACTTTCCTTTTAACATCCATAAGACAAAAAACCTTTTAACAGAAGCACATCAGGTTTAAATTCTCTGCTAAAAGCAGTTATCACTCTGAATTCACCAAATGATCCAGATATAGTCTTTAGATTGCAGAGAGATTGAAGTTACACCTTCTTTGGCAGGCTTCAGCTCCAACACTGAAACAAAACCAAAAAGAACAGACACACTCAAGCTTTTTCTCAAAGCGAAACTAAGAGCTCCACCCACACTCTGACATAACTTCAGTAACTTGAACAGACAAATATTTCTTAAAGTGACATTCACTATTTGATAAACATCCATTTCTTAAAGGTACTCTCACATGACACAAGGGCAGGTGCAGACTCGAGGAGCCAAATGGCCTCCTTCTGCACTGTAAATTCTATGATTCTATATATATATACATGTATATAAATACCCTGTAAATCAAATAAAATTTGGGACAAAATTATAACAAGAGGAGTGAATTTAATCTGTGATGCTGCACTGCACACTGTTTACAGGGCGTTTCCTCTGGTGTCCTGGCCGGTATTTACCCGTTAACCGATATTACTGAAACAGATTGCCCGGTTATTATCACATTGCTGTTTCTGGGAGCCCGCTGTTGTTGCAATATGCCTTTAAGGGGTAGTAACATGATGTCACTAGAAAGGAATTGTGTCACGCGATCCAGCTTGGTTTCACTTTTGCTTTGGTGCAGAACACTCACACTCAGCTCTGACGGCTTCAAACTTTATACCCATTCATAAATGTTCCTCTGTGCCTCGTCCAAATAGGTGAACCCACAACATGTTGATCCAGTCCCTTATGACCGATTGGTACCTTTACCATTTTACAAACGCGGCCACGATGCACAACTCGGCTGCAACATTTCCTATGTTACTGCAGTGACTACATCGCAAAAGGTATCTCTTTGGCTGCCAGAAGCTTTTGGATGTCCTGAGGTCACAAAAGGTGAAATAAAGTGAGAGTTTGTGCATCTGTTGATGTGATTGGATTGCTAATTCATCTTCATGTCGGCATATGCAAGATTTTTCAACAGAAGTAATTTGTCATGGAATGCTTGTCAAATAATGTGATGAAAATCTGATTTTGCGAGCTAATCCAGTCAAATTCATAATGCTGTCCTTTGTACTCACATGCACTCAGTCATCATGTCAGGGGACCTTAAATAAAGCAGAGAATGCTGGAATTACTCAGCAGTAGGCAGCATTTGTGGAGAGGCACGTCAGGTTGATATACTTTCTGTCCAATTGGGTTTTTCCAGCACCTTCTATTTTTATTTCAAAGTTCCAGCATCCACAGTACTTTGATTTTACATTGGCGTCAAGGCACATTGGAACTGTAAGCAACTTGGACTCTTAAACCCGCCAGAATTCTCACAATATTGAAAATATAATCGTTGGTTTCCCTTTGCACATGTGAAACTGAGCCCAGGCTGCTTAGGCACGGATCGGTTTCTTGTCCCCTCCCCACATGGTAGCTTTGTTGGCGGTGGTGGGGGAGGGGAGGGGGGGAGGGGGACAGTTAAGTAGGTCAGAACGTGGCTGGTTCCCACCAGCTTCCAGCCTCCATCCCGAAGAGGTCCAGGGCAGGAAGATCTTCCTGCCCCACTGTCGACTGCGGCCTTTGAGTGGGAAATTGGTCATCCCATCCTGCTGTCGCTGTAATACCCCAGCGGGGGGTGGGAGAGGGCTTACTTAGCAGGGAGCACAGCAAGCAAACCCCATCGTGTTAGCTTGCAGGTCCCTCGGAGATGGAGTGGGGGGGGGGGGGGGGGGCGTCATTCAAAAGCCTGACTGGGGTTCCTGGCACTGGGGAGACGGCAGCCCATGAGATCCAGCCCACTGCTTTGCTGCAGATCTCCCTCACCCTTTCCCCTCACCCTATAATCTCCCTCCTGCCATCACTCATCTTTGACCTGAGGTCCTCCTGAATCCAAGGGCTCATGTGGATGTTATAGAAGGCAGCAGCCACCGCCTCCCCAGTGGCGCTGCTGAGTACAGATGAACTGTCAGTCTCTGATTGGCTGGGAGCTCTTTGTGGGCAGGGCTTCTGAGCACAGGACTCTTGATCACAGGGGAAGACTGCTTTTGGCCTGTCAAATGCCTGGGGCGGAATTCTCTGATATTGGGGCTATGTCCCCACATCCGCAAGAAAACAGGCGCAATGCATTCTGGACTTTCCTGGAGAAAGTCCAGAGTGATTCTCCTAATCCGGAGGGGGCTAGCAGGGCCCCGAAGTAGTCCTCGCAGTTCCGGCTGCCGATACAAGGCCCAGCACGTTCAGCCACGGGTCCGTGCAACATGGCGGACCCACACAGCGGGCCTGCCCCGACAATATAGGCCCACCCCCCAGATCGAGCCCGCCCGCCGATTGTTGGCCCCCGATCGCAAGCCTGGCCGTCCTGGAGGCCCCCCCCCCCCCCCGGTGACGCATCCCCCCACCCCCCACCCCCACCAGTCCGGCTGTGAACTGAGTCCGCAGCCGCCACTCCGAGCTCCCGCTGGGTGGAACCATGAGTGAACCACGCCGGCGGGAACTCGGCCAGTTGTCGGCGGAGAATCGCTGCTGTGGCGCCTTTCAATGGCCCCTGACCGGCGCGCGTCAACCGCGCGTCGGACCCGATCGCGGGTCTGACGCCCCATTCTCCGTCCCCGCGTCGAGCACAATTGCGGCATGGAGGCTTGGAAACTCCCGGCCCCGATCTTTCAAAAAGAAGTATCTCAGGCGTCTTATTGTACCTTCAGCTGGAACAGACTACATTTATATTCCATCATTATACTAAAATTACATTTTTATTTTATAATACTATGGTGGCAGTATCATTTGTGACAGCAGTGGACTTGTATGCTGCAGGATTGATGGGTTTTAGAGCAAATAACCTCTTTTTCAGCAATCAGAATCTATTTAGAAAGCAGACCACAAATAGAATCCATGTTGGGGCAAACAAGGGGCGGCATGTGGCGCAGTGTTTAGCACTGGGACTGCGCCGCTGAGGACCCGGTTTCGAATCCCGGCCCTGGGTCACTGTCCTTGTGCAGTTTGCACATTCTCCCCATGTCTGCATGGGTCTCACCCCCACAACCCAAAGATGTGCAGGTTAGGTGGATTGGCCACGCTACATTGCCCCTAAATTGGAAAAAAAAATAATTGGGTACTCTAAATTATATATTTTTTAAATTGTTAGGGCAAACAACAAACAGAATCTATTCACACAGCTGAAACAGCAAACAGAATCTATTTGAATAGCAAGCAATAAACAAAGACCATTTTACTGCAAGCAACATATTGGGTCTATTTCGGCTGTTGCTCAATAAAAACAAGATTATTTCTCCAACATAGAACTTTATTCTCAACTTAAAATCAATTTCAGTAACTTATAGGAGCACGAGATCTGGGTGCAACTGATGAGGGAATATCCCAATCATTTCCATCCAGGTTAGGCCTTGTAATGTAACTATATACATCCATTTAGAATAAACAAACACAAAGCTGTGATATGGATATAGGCACCTTAAAACACCTCCAGGATATACATGTAAGGGCGGCATGGTGGCACTGCTACCTCATGGAGCCAGGGACCCGGGTTCAATTCTGGCCTCGGGTCACTGTCTCTGTGGAGTTTACACTTTCTCCCCGTGACTGCGTGGGTTTCCCCCGGGTGCTCTGGTTTCTACCACAGTCCAAAGATGTGCAGGTTAGGTGGATTGGCCATGCTAAATTGTCCCTTCGTGTCCAAAAGGTTTAGGTGGGGTTACTGGATTACAGGGATAGAGTTGGGGCGTGGCCTGGGTAGGGTCGGTGCAGCCTCGATGGGTCGAATGGCCTCCTTCTGCGCTGAAGAGATTCTATTCTATTCTAATCATAGATTTAGAGAATTTTGTAGCACAGAAGGAGGCCGTTTGTCCCATTGTGGCTTCACGGCTCCGGAAAGAGCTACCCAGCCAGTCCCATTCTCTGTAACCCTCTAATTGCATAACTTTGAAATATATATCCAGCTCTCTTTTGAAACTTCCTCTGGAATCCGCCTCCACCACTCTCCCAGGCAGTGCATTCCGAATGCTAACAACTCTCGAGGTAAAGAAGTTTCTCCTCATCTCACTCCTCGCTCTCTTGCCTACAGTCTTGAAATTGTGACCCTGAATCACTGGCTTATCAACAAGTGGAAATAGAATATCCTTCTTTACACTGTCAAAATTGTCCATCATTTTGAACACTTTCACAAGGTTACCTCTTAATCTTCTCTGACAGTTGAGGTAATCTGCCTTCACCTTTGGTTCCACAGAGTTCAAGCAGCAGTTCAAGTAGACAAGGTTGCTACGAAAACATATGGAATGCTCTCCTTCATTGGTAGAGGTGTAGAATATAAAAGTAAGGCTATAACGTTGGAATTGTAGAAAACATTGGTGAAGCCACACTGGAATGTTGTGTACAGTTCTGGTCGCTACATTACAGGAAGGACGTTATGGCTCTGGAGAGAGTGCAGAGGAGGTTTGCAAGAATGTTGCCAGGGATGGAAAAATGTGGCTGCGAGAGAGATTGGATAGGTTGGGGTTATTTTTCTTGGAATAAAGAAGGCTGAGGGGTGACTTAATTGAGGTGTATAAAGTCATGAGGGCAAGAGATAGAGTGGACAGAATAAAATTGTTTCTCTTGGTGGAGAGTTCTAGAACCAGCGGGACATAGGTTCAAGGTAAGTGGCGGAAGGTGCGGAGGGGACATGAGGAAGAACTTTTTTACACAGAGGGTAGTGAGAGTCTGGAATTCGCTGCCCGAGTTGGTGGTGGAGGCAGAGACCCTAAACTCTGCAAAAAGGGCCTGGATCTGTACCTAAAGTGCTGTAAGCTACAGAGCTATGGACTGGGTGCTGGAAGGTGGGATTAGAAAGGGCAGCTGGGTGACCTCAGGCTGGTATTGGACAAGATGGGCCAAACAGCCTCCTTCTGTGCTGTAACTTTTCTATGGTTGCATGGTTCTGTGGAGTTCCTGGAGGTACCATCAGGAAACGTCTGCCGTAATTCCTAAAAAGGAGTATAAAGTTTCCTTACATCTTCTCAGGATGTGAGTGATGCTGCTATGGCCACCTTCATCAATCCATTGCCAGATGCCCTGAGAAGGTGCCAGTGATGCAACTTGGTGTAAAGAAACAGCAAAGGCAAAGAAGGGTCATAAATAATTTTTTGGGCCTTTCTCAGTGGTCAGGCAAAAAAAAAGCATTTGCATTCAAACAACACCCCTAACAGGGTAAAACATCACAGACAAAATGTAGCTCTGAGGTGCACAAGGGGGCATTGGGACAGGCAACGCAGGTTTTAAGGAACATTTTATAGGAGGAGGAAAGAGAGATAGAGAGGTGTAAAGAGGGAATTCCGTCGCTTCGGGCTCAGGCGTTTGAATGCATGGTCACTAATGCAGGAGCAATGAAAATCAAGAATGCTCAAGAGGCCAGAATTGGAGGAGCGCGGATATGTTGGTGGGCTGGAGAATAGAGATAGAGAGGGGTAAGGCCACGGAGGGATTTGTAAACAAGGGAGAAAACTTTAAATGTGAGACACCTCTGGCCCAGGGAGCCATATTCAGTGAGGCGATGAGTGAATGGGACTTGTTGCGAGATGGAATAGGAGTAGATTGACATTGCTGGCCATTGGGTATTAATAAGATTGATTCCACTTAAATGTTAGTCTGTACCAAAAACAGTGCTCAGGAGGATTATGTGACCTTAGTGTGCCCAGCGTAGAAAGGAGATGATGGGGCCAGGGAGAGGAGAAGGGTGGTGAAATCAGCCAGGAACAATTGGTCAGTGCAAAGCAAATCATTCATAAGTAAGAAGTTGGTTTGTCTTGAACAGATCCCCTGTTTGATCAGTACAGAGGAACTAGTCTAGACAGCATGAGATTTGTGAGAGAAAAAAAATACGGATTCAGTAATGAAAAATAGCCACATAAACTATAAAACCCATCCTGGGCAAAATTAGTTTCTATTTTTATCTGCTTCATTGGGGAATCAATAAATCACTTTGTTTCTTTGTGTATCTTCATATTCTCAAAATAACCAGTGTTTCTCAGCTTGCCTCACAGTGCCTGCAGGTTTTGTGGTTTTGCAGTTTATGACACAGATCTCAACATCGTGACTTCTGTCGGAATGGGGTTACCATAGCTACCTGCAAAACTGAATAGTAAAAACTGCATAAAGATGCCCGGGGTTTGGAGATTGGTAGTTTCGCTTGATGTTGCTCCAGCTCAGCAATCTGGATCAGAATTGGGCCTAGTTTTATGGGATTAAAGTTCTTCACACTGCCTGATGTCGTAGTTCCACAAGAGTCTCAACTCAGTCTTCGCCCATACAGAGAGGTCGATTTGGGTTTTAATTTTCACATCCGTGTGTTCAATTCCTTGCATGGTGCGACCGAAGGTAAGGATTCCACACGTCGCCAGGCAGACAGAATACAACCAGGTTTATCCTACTATTCCTCAACACAATACTCTCTCACTCTACACTCCCCCGCAGGGTCTTCTTCCCTGACCTGTTCCCAGGCCGGGGTTTATATCCTGTGGCCGATCCTCCAATTGGGAGAAAGCGCCGCCCCCTAATCACCTGGAGAGTCCGTATTCCAAGGTGTAAGAGGGGAGTCTGACACAATATAGGTTCAAACACCTTTTGGCGGTCGTAACACCCCCCCCCCCCCAAGTCAGGAGAAATGTCCATGCCTTCCCTTGATCATTTGGGATGTGGTCAGGGTCCAAACGCTGCATAGCCGGCCTGGGAGATGTGTAGCGCACCTGGGAGCGTTTTCTCAAAGAGCGGTTAAGTTGGGGTTGTTTGGCCGGCAAGACTGTCGGTGGTCGTCTGACGGCCCAGTGTCCATGTCAGGTCCAGTGTCACTGTCGTTGTTGTGGCTGGACGGACCTGCAGGCACAGCGGTCACCTCAGCTTCATCACGTCTGACGGCCGGCGGGTACAGTACGAGGGCGTCCGATGCAGACAGGGGTGTGCATGACACTTCACTTACTGAAGTCAATGACCAGCTCTTTGTAGTTTTGCTGACATTGAGGGAGAGATTGTTGTCGTTACACCACTCCACTAGGTTTTCTATCTCCCTCCTGTACTCTGACTCATCGTTGTTCGAGATCCGACCCACTACGATCGTCTCATCAGCAAACCCGTGGATGGAGGTGAAGCCAAAGTTTTCCACACATTTGTGCGTGTATAGGGATTATAGTAGGGGTCACAATATGCAGCCTTGCGGGACGCCAGTATTGAGGACAATCATGGAGAAAGTGTCGCTGTTTATCCTTATTGATTGTAGCCTATGGATCAGGATGACGAGGATCCATTTGCAGAGGGAGGAGCCATGTCCGAGGTTTTGGTGTTTCGATATGAGCTTCGCTGGGATTACGGTGTTGAAGGCGGAGCTGTAGTCAATGAATAGGAGTCTGACGAGGAGCCCTTGTTGTCGAGATGCTCCAGGGATGAGTGTAGGGCCAGGGAGATGGCTTCTGCTGTGGACCGGTTGTGGCAGTATGCAAATTGTAGTGGATTAAGGCGTTCTGGGAGTATGGAGTTGATGTGTCTCATGACCAACCTCTCGAAGACTTCATAATGAAAGATGTTAAGGCAACCGGATGGTAGTCATTGAGGCACGTTGCCTGGTTCTTCTTTGGAACTGGTATGGTGGCAGTTTTCCTGGAACCGTTCAGTTTCAAGGGCAATGAGGGATGGGCAACTAGTGCTGGCCTTGCCAGCAAATTCCACACCCCATGCCAGAATAGAGAAAAAGTAAAGTGGGGCCTGTAAACTTCTGTCCCTCGCATTAGAATGGTAGCTGACCTTGCTGAACTTTTCCTGTCACACAAATGAGGATTCGGCCCAATGACCTTTCCGTCAAAGCACGGATGGGCATATCCCAGTCATTCACTGCACATTATACACCCAGTCTTAAAACCCGCCCTCACGGTCCCTCCCCCATCACAACAACTAAATGGCCACTGAATGATTTCAGATGCCATCACCATTACCTTATCTTGAAGACTGCTCCAGAGCTATTGATCTGCCCCTCGTGTGAAGAATCGATGGATGGTGAAACAAGCAGCCTTCCTGCCGGCCTTCTGTCCTTATTCTCCTGTGAGAAATCCACCTTGCAGATTGTCAGAGCTCAAGATGCAAAAAGGTGGGCAAGATGCAAAATTAGAGGCGCCCCTCCCGCTTGTGAGTCAGCAGGTGGTGGTTCATAGAACCACTCCAGGCATTTGAGCAGTTGACCTCGCCTGACACTTCAGGGAATTGCCAAGAGGAGTGCTGCACCTCCAGAGGTGCTGGTCATCAGGCGAGAGTTTACAGCAAGGCCTCACCTGCCCATTCAGGTGGATATAGAGACCCCAAGGTGCTTTTTTAAAGATATTGATCATTTAGTCCGTGATCAATCTGCTGGTTTGAGTGAGCTTGCTGTGCGCAAATTGGCTGCTGCTTTTCCCACATTGACCGCACTTCAAAGGTGTTTTGCCAGTGTCCCGAGGTCATGGAAAACGCAACGTAAAGTTCTGTCGGTTTGAAAGAGGAAAATTTGCTCCATGAAATCTTCCCCCCCGCCCCCCCCCAGCCCTTTTTTTTTTAACCTTTACTCTCCTGAAGACGACCGAACACACAACACAATAAAATCAAAAGCATCCATCTCGGAACAACCGTCAGAGCACCTGACAACATCCAGGCCTTGCTGTGTGTGCAGCATGGTTGATGTTCAAACAACCATTGCATATTGGTTAGTGGGATAGAGGATAGTGGGTGCCTGGAACTCGCTGCCGGAGGAGGTGGTGGAAGCAGGGACGATAGTGACATTTAAGTGGCATCTTGACAAATACATGAATAGGATGGGAATAGAGGGATACGGACCCAGGAAGTGTCGAAGATTGTAGTTTAGTCGGGCAGCATGGTCGGCACGGGCTTGGAGGGCCGAAGGGCCTGTTCCTGTGCTGTACTTTTCTTTGTTCTTTGTTCTTTGAGCAACTCTTCTGCTGCCTAAACAAAACCATGCAACGCACATACAAAATCCCCGAGCGCAAGGTGAATACTAAGCACTTTTCAATATTGCATTAATTCTCCACCTGTCGTGGAGTTATTGATTCCTGTTTATTAATCCAATTCCCTGGCAGTGCACACCTTTAATTTAAATCCAGACTAAACTCACAAAAAGGGATTGCCTCTGTGCGCGCACACCCTGAATTTATTTTTAGCGGTCAGTCCTGCAGAAGTAAAACGGTTTCTTTTTGTTGCTTTTTGAGCAAAAATAGGAATGAGAGAGAAATCGGGTGAGAGAGAAATTCCAATGCAGTTCAGGAGTACCTTATTAACGGTTGAAAAAAATAAAAGAAAGACTTGTATTTACACCGTACCCTTCACATTCAGAAGGCTATTTGCTGGGACTTGGTATGTGCAAACTGGCTGCTGTATTTTCTACAGGTCCACCACGACTCTCTCTTTCATCAGGTGCCATACCCCAAGAGGGCATTCATGACCATGGACCTCCATTTTAATTTATACTGGTCCACCATTATGTTCGGCAAGGTTTATGTTGCCTTCTGCGGTGTGGCTGACCAAGGAGACTCTCCTATTCTTACCACCTGACACACTGAATGGATTTATAGTTTTAAACCTGCCTGACCACATTACGAACACATATTCCATGGCCATCAAGTACTAGTGCAGGACTTAAAGCCAGACCTTCAGGTTCAGAGGGGAGGGATGTTAACCCACTGAATCACAAGAAGTATAACAGTGACTGCAATTCAAAAATGCATCATTGGTGACAAAGGGTTTTGGAACATTCCCTGCCAGGGAATTGGATGAATGTAAATGTAGGCGATGGTGGTGTAAGTGATGTTCTTTCTTTGTTTAAATTAATATTATTAAGGTTGTAGTGTTGCTACAAAGGACATGCATACTTTTTACTAAATCAAAATCAATTTATTTACACTACGCTATAAATTGTGAATTCTTAAGTATGCCGAAGAAGCTAAGTATTAGATCAAATAACTACTATTACACAGAGCTACTCAAAACATGACTGTCTCCAACCCTCTCTACTCACTCACTCCAAGATCACATGGACCACCGTGTGGCACGTGAGATGTGCTCTTACCACATCTAGTGGCTGGATGCTGTAATTACAGGGGCTGGTTTAGCACACTGGGCTAAATCGCTGGCTTTTAAAGCAGACCAAGGCAGGCCAGCAGCACGGTCCAATTCCCATACCAGCCTCCCCGAACAGGTGCCGGAATGTGGCGACTAGGGGCTTTCACAGTAACTTCATTTGAAGCCTACTTGTGACAATAAGCAATTTTCATTTTCATTTTCACTGTTCTATATGATCATTCATATATACAAAGATGACATACTAGATATCATTACGGTGTATGTCATTGGAATAGTAATCCCATAGCCCAGGCGAATACCCTGGTGACATGTGTTCAAATCTCACCACGGCATTCAATTTATAAATCTGGAGTATGAATCTTTTCTCATTCATCGTGACCATGTCGCAAAGAAGTATCTGGTTCACTAATGTTCTTTAGGGAAGTTTTTTTGCCACCCTTACCTGGTCTGGCCTACGTGTAACTTCATAGCAATGAAATGTTCAGGGGTAATTAGGGATGGGCAAGAAACGCTGACTTTGCCACTGAAGCTCACATCCCACAAAGGGATAAACAAAACATACAAATGGCAAATTCTTTCTTTCCTTTTGCGAAAGCAACACATTCTTCCTCACATCTTGCCTTGAGGGTCTGTTTTGCTTTTACCAATGATCAACACAAAGCATTATTTCACACACACACACAAGATTTTAAATTTATCCACTTCAATGATAAAACAAGAGCAATCTATTGAGTCTTTTTGTGTGATATAATGGCTAAAAGATCAGGCAGCTTTGAGATAAAATGGATTTTGATGTTATGATTGCTTACTTTGCAGCTGCAATTCATCCTCATCTCAACCTTGGAAGAACCTCCCCAGAGTAACAGCCTGAATTTATTTTTCCTCTTATCAGCCACCATCATTTCCAGTTTTGATGAGATTTTTAAGTCAACGCCATCAGGCCCTTAGCAACCGAAGCCTTCAATTTACACTTGGAGGTGATAGCACCCAAGTGTCCAAAATTCCTCTCTTTGCCACCATTGTAAAGGTGTTTGAAATTCAAAGATGCCGAAGTTCCTTTGGCAGTTCTGCCTATCCCTGGCCATAAATTCAAGGGGGTGCCCTATGGAAAAGCTGATGGAGGACAGCAAAGATCTGGTTCCCTTCCAGCTCTGTCAGGGCTGGATCATCCATTTTCCCCTTGTACTGAGCACCCATGTCAAAGGGAATGGGATCAAGGTCTGGAACTTAAACACCTTCAACATACAAAACACCTAGACTAGATTTTTTAGATTAGATTTAGATTTATTGTCACGTGGCCCGAAGTACAGTGAAAAGTATTGTTCTGCGTACAGTCCAGGCAGATCGCTCCATACATGAAAACATAGGACATACGATAAATATACAATGTAAATACAAAGACACAGGCATCGGGAGAAGCATATGGAGTATAGTGCTACAACAGTAGAGAAGATGCTTAGAGAGATGAGTTCAGTCCATAAGAGGGTCATTCAGAAGTCTGGTAACAGCGGGTAAGAAGCTGATTTTGAATCTGTTAATGCGTGTTCTTAGACTTTTCTATCTTCTGCCCGATGGAAGAGGTTGGAAGAGAGAATCACCCGGTTGAAAGGGGTCTTTGATTATTCTGCCCGCTTTCCCAAGGCAGCGGGAGGTGTAGGCAGAGTCAATGGATAGGAGGTGGATTCACATGATGGACTGGGCGGTGTTTCTTACGGTCTTGGGCTGGGCAGTTGCCATACCAAGCTGAACTCAAAAACTGATGTTCTTGCCGTAAACTGATCGCAACACAGAGAGATGGAAAGATAGAGAGGAGGCTGGTGATGGTTAGCCCTTGAGGATGAGGTGGGAATTTTATTTAAGGCGGTTTGTCCCCTTAGGAGGGGAATTGTAAGAGTCTCATTTTGTTTCTGAGGAGGGGTGCAGAGCACCAACCATCCCCTTCAACGACACCCCTCCATTCAGCTTCGTGTGCTGCACTTGTGGGTGTCCCAGACATATCACTGACGTTCCAAAAACCTATTATTTATCTACTTCTCTGATGGAATCATAGGACATTGGCATGGTCAGTGCTGGCAACCATGGGGATTTGGTTAACATGTAGTTTAATACACCGGCTCAAATAACAGAGGGTTTCATACTCAAAGTGGGGACACACAGTCATAATGCATTGTTGACGGGGCAATTGGCATCATTGGTGTCCACCTGCTTTCTTCTTCGCAAAGGAGCCTGGGTCATTGTTGCAAGCTACACATAGCTTTTCAGGTTTCTGGTGTTCCCTGTATTATTCGCCCTCCCTCACCCTGCCCAGAGTATCTTCTGTAATACCCCACAGTCTCGGGGTCAGTTGTGGCCCAGTGAGAAGCACTTTTGCCTCTGAATCAGAAGGTTGTGGATTCAAATCCCAATTAAAGAATTAAGCACAACATTTTAGGCTGACAGTCCAGTGCAGAACTGCCGGAGGAGTTAAGCGAAGACCCCTCTGGTGGACAAAAGGATTCCATGGGCCTACTTCAAAGAAGATCAGGGGAGTTTTCCCTGGTATCTTGAACAATATGGGCAATACCGGACACGCTGTGCCTGAAAAGGAGCGCACCGTGGTGCAACGTGGCCAATAAATAAAGGGAGATCCCGCTCCCGGGATCTATCAGGCTCGCCATATCTCGTGAGATCTAATGCGATCTCTTTTTTAAAATAAATTTAGAGTACCCAATTCTTTTTTTCCAATTAAGGGACAATTTAGCATGGCCAATCTACCTAGCCTGCACATCTTTGGGTTGTGGGGTGAGACCCACGCAGACACGGGGCAAACGGACAATGACCCGGTGCCGGGATCGAACCCAAGCCCTCAGTGCCATCAGGCAGCAGTGCTAACCACTACGCCACCGTGCCGCCCTGATAGAACAAGATCTCGAGAGATGTCTCACTCTAATATGCAGTTCCCTGAGGCAACCAAGGCATTGGGATCTGTCCCCTTTGCCTTGGAGATCTGGCAAAGCCACCTGGGTGCAGGTGTGGCACTGCAAATGTGCCCAGGTGGCACTGCCAGCTCGCAGGGGCACTGCCAAGGTTCCAGTCTGACACTGCCAAAGTGCTAAGCTGGCATTCTTTGCATGCTGGTTATCAGGTGGGTGGTGCCCTGAACGGGTGTGGGGGGCGGGGGTTGGGGGGGTGAGGGGATTCGTTACAGCGAATATGGGCTTGGGGGGAGTTTGTGGATCACATTGTGGGCATTGGGGGCCCTGCACTGAGGAGTTTCGGTGAGTGGGGCTCCTCAGAGCTGGAAACAGGACAAAGTGCGACCTCAGCCGCGCATTCCCCGCTGATGGCCCGTATCCAACCTGAATGATGTTAGATAGTGTTGTGTTTCTCGGCGCCGGGAAACACGCGACTAAATGAGCTCGCTATGGGACATAGTTCCTATTTGGTCAAATCGCACCCTATATGTTTGTCAATCACTATCACAAAAAAAAGATAATAACTTAGTCATTATGCTACAAAAGTGAGTTTTTTTCTAATTGTCATATTTTGTGGACCGTGTCTTTAATTTAGGGCAAATTGGAAGAATGACGGTGGTCATGTGACCTGTCTGCATTTTGCTGACTGCAAGCCTTGTTAGGTCATGTGACCCCTATCTGTATTTTGCTGACAACAAGCTTTGTTAAAGGGTAAAGGATCCCAGGGTGATTTACTGGGAAGAAGATGCAGGATATTCACACTTGTAAACAATGATCCGAGCAGCTGTGTTGATGGTGGGTAAATTATTTTTCTCCCGAATCAGGGACTCAGAGCCAGTAGAAATCCCAGCTCCGCATGCCCGACTCCTGGGAAAATACACTGGAAGTTTGAATTCCATTTCGAGGGGGTGTAATGTGTGTCGGGCCCATCTTCCCAAAGAACAGTTTGCAGGAAGCACTGGGTGATCCAGAACTTCATCAAAAGAACAATAAAACAAAAACAGCCCTCTGACCTTCACTCCCTCGCACACACACACACCCAATGCCCATAAATGACAACACATGTCAACCCATACATACAACCCACCCCTAGGGTCTTTTAAAGCCCCTATTCCAACTTAGTGTTAACACATGCCCTCACCCACCATACTTTTCCCTTCTGCTGTCCATGATAATTTACTCAATGTCCACTATCAGGACCCATTACATAAGAACATAAGAACTAGGAGCAGGAGTAGGCCATCTGGCCTCTCGAGCCTGCTCCACCATTCAATGAGATCATGGCTCATGAGTGGACTCAGCTCCACTTTCCGGCCCGAACACCATAACCCTTAATCCCTTTATTCTTCAAAAAACTATCTATCTTTATCTTAAAAACATTTAATGAAGGAACCTCTACTGCTTCACTGGGCAAGGAATTCCATAGATTCACAACCCTTTGGGTGAAGAAGTTCCTCCTAAACTCAGTCCTAAATCTACTTCCCCTTATTTTGAGGCTATGCCCCCTAGTTCTGCTTTCACCCGCCAGTGGAAACAACCTGCCCGCATCTATCCTATCTATTCCCTTCATAATCTTATATGTTTCTACAAGATCCCCCCTCATCCTTCTAAATTCCAACGAGTACAGTCCCAGTCTACTCAACCTCTCCTCGTAATCCAACCCCTTCAGCTCTGGGATTAACCTAGTGAATCTCCTCTGCACACCCTCCAGTGCCAGTACGTCCTTTCTCAAGTAAGGAGCCCAAAACTGAACACAATACTCCAGGTGTGGCCTCACTAACACCTTATACAATTGCAGCATAACCTCCCTAGTCTTAAACTCCATCCCTCTAGCAATGAAGGACAAAATTCCATTTGCCTTCTTAATCACCTGTTGCACCTGAAAACCAACTTTTTGCAACTCATGCACTAGCACACCCAGGTCTCTCTGCACAGCAGCATGTTTTAATATTTTATCATTTAAATAATAATCCCTTTTTCTGTTATTCCTACCAAAATGGATAACCTCACATTTGTCAACATTGTATTCCATCTGCCAGACCCTAGCCCATTCACTTAGCCTATCCAAATCCCTCTGCAGACTTCCAGTATCCTCTGCACTTTTTGCTTTCTGAGAGGAAATGAAGTAAAATTATAAGTGTGTATTCTTAAATTTACCACTTAAGAAAAAACACTCATTGGTTCAAAAAAAAAAGCATTTGCTCCATTTAAATTCCTTCAGCTACTTAATCCCTTATAACAATAAGCAGCTGTATTACAAGCCCACATTAAACACTTCATATGCACTTGGAGCTGTCAATCAAACTGTAAAGTTATCACGATCCCAGACCAGACCCCAACAGTGGCGAGGATACTGGTCAGAATTCCCAATATTTTATTTTAATTTCGTAAGACTGTGAGGAAAAAATACCTCATTCCAGGAGTGGTTTCACAATGAAACAAGAGTATGGTTTATTAAAACAAACAATGGACACAATCCAATTGCCACCCTGTGTCTGTAAGTCAGCTCAACGCAATGTGGTTGATAAAAGCCAGGGGACTCCGCTCCCAGGATCTACCCAGCTCGCAATGTCTCGTGAGATTAAACGCGATCTCGCGAGACATTGCAATGTAAATTCCGCGATTCTGAGTGGGATCATGTTTGGAAAATCCACATATTAAAGTGAGACAACTAGTTTCACTTTAATGTGCAGATTCCTGAGGCACCCGAGGTGTGGGATCAATCCTGTTTGCCTCTGAGACCTTGGGTGAGCGCCATATAGTACTGGTCACCACCAACAGGGACCAGACAGAATGGCACTCGTGGGGTTCTCCCAGGCGATTGAAGTCCCCCAGCAGCATGCCATTTGGGCAGTGTGGTGCCCTTGTAACAAAAAAAGAACGAGCTCAGCTGTCAATCCAATGTTAAAGCACAATTAGCACTCAGGAATACCTGCTTTACAGAGATATTCTTTGTGAAAAAGAGATCACTGCTTTAAAGAAAAGACCCTGAATCCTGTCAGAACCATGCAGAAACTCTGGCTGTATTTTTCCAGAAGATGCTTCTCAACTTGTTTCAACTCACCTGTGAATCAGACAAGTCTGAACTGCTTGGAAAAAAACTGCTAGTCTGGCTACAGGCATATCTTTAACTGATCTGCATTGAGAGCAAAATGTTTGACTTCTGTTCATAGCTCCGTCTAACTCTCCACTGAAATCCTGCATTCCTGCAAAGTGCCTGACACCGTAGCTCCACCAGTAACCACATCATCTTTCCAAGCTGAAATTGGAGAGTAAAATACCTCTTAATCCATACAAAACTGCATTCTCCCAAGCTTTATAGGATGCCTTAATCGCATCTCTGGCTCCCAAAAGATTTTAAACAAGGATTTTTTAAAAACATGATTCTGGCAGTCATACAAGCTCAAACCCAGACTTTTAACCCTTACATTACCAAATACCTATGATACAGTATAGCTGAAATTCTTACATACATCATAATACCAGCACCACACTGTGATAATGATAGGTTGTGAAATCAGTCACCTGGTACAAATTTCAAAATTATATCCCTTGAACTTATGTCAATAAACAGAAATAACATGCACTGTTTGCTTTACTGCTACAGACTTCCTTTCTTGAAAATGAAAAATGAAATGAAAATCGCTTATTGTCACAAGTAGGCTTCAAATGAAGTTACTGTGAAAAGCCCCTAGTCGCCACATTCTGGCACCTGTTCAGGGAGGCTGGTACGGGAATTGAATCGTGCTGCTGGCCTGCCTTGGTCTTCTTTAAAAGCCAGCTCTTTAGCCCTGTGCTAAACCAGCCCCTACTTCTTTAATTTAAAGGCCAGAAGGTGTAATTCCTCTGACATCTTGACAGTTCCTTTGACATTCCTTTTGCAGATTGGCAGGTTTTGTGATGGATCCAATGAGATTGACAGCTTCATTAAGGTTATCTACTTATAACGCACATTCATGTCTAATTTTAACAAACCCAAAGGGCATTTAACCTCTCCTAAAGGGAAATTTGTCTCTCCAAAATGCACAATACCTCTCCAAAAGGTGTCCCTGGCCCAATCCAATGGGCATTCTACCTCACCAAATGAATACCTACCTCTGCAGTAACTCCAAAAACCTCAGACGTTCCCTTACTAGTTCTATGCATATGGGTAATATTTCCCACCCCCTCTTTGTGGGATTCAGATCTGACTGGAGGCAGCTGCAGTGTATATGTGCAGTTGTCACAGAGTAACTCACCTGTCCATAATTAGATCCACCCCCATGTGCTCCCGACCCCGCGAACCACTGCAAAAATAGTTGGGGCTCAGGTCAGGGTTAGGATAACCAGATTTGGGCCTCCAGTGTCAATTTTGCTACAATGGAGAGCCTCTCTTCCTGTGCAAAAATACAGGCATCAGTCTCCAAGCCCCATAGAAGTGTTAGGAAGGTCATACTTTGTAAACTGTTGAATCAAAGTGTCCATTTAATTCCAAAATAGAATAAACTTGGAAGTGTAGAGGATAACTAATTGTAATTTCTACCTGGATACAAAGCCCATGTGATTCATGTTGCCATGAGGGAGACGAGCCATAGGAAGCCATTTTAGGTATTCCTAAAATTATCACTGAACTTCACAGACAGAGTCAGTCTGCAAGAATCTGAGAGAGGGAGAGAAAGAGAGAGGAAGAGAAAGAGAGAGAGAGAGAGCAAGAACAGAGGAGCAGCAAGACTGTACTGTCCATGATGTAAAATAGGGATGGAAGCTGACACGCGGATTGAAGAAGGGGAAGTCATGAGGGTTTGGATGAAACTGGAAGATTCACCAGCTTTGGCTATAGGTCAAGACTAACCCACACCATTTTATTCAGCTTTCAGGATTGGACGTTATTCAGCTGGAAAAGGAAAAATGCACTAAGTATCACCTTCGACTGGTGCCTGGAGAATTTGGCTGGGATTCTCCCTTCTGGGGACTACGTCCCCACACTTGCGGGAGAACAGGCGCCAACCCCTCCGGCATCAACAGTCTCCAATAGTGCGGAATTCTCTGCACTTTCGGGGGCTAGGTGGACGCCGGCGGGGTTGGCGCCGAAGGGACGGCATTAACGCAGACATGTGCAGAACCGCCGGCGCGGTTCCGTGCATGCGCAGACGGGCCGCCGTATTTTGGTGCATGCGCGGGGGGTTCTCTTCTGTAGGACTCCGCCATTGCCGGCGCGGAAGTAAGAAGTGCCCCCACGGAACAAGCTCGCCCGCAAATCGGTGGGCCCCGATCGCGGGCTAGGCCACCCTGGTGCCCCCCCCTCCCCGAGTCGGATCCCCCCGCGCCCCCCCGAAGACTGCCCTCCCCCCCCCGACTTACCCGCCAGGTCCCGCCGGTACATAAGTTGAGTGATTCACGCCGATGGGACTGGCCAAAAATGGACGGCTGCTCGGCCCATCGGGGCCCGGAGAATCGCCGGGGGGGCCGCTGCCAACGGCCTCCGACCGGCGTTGCTTGAATCCCGCCCCTGCCCGAAAAACGGCGCCGGAGAATAGGGCAGCCGGCGTCGGAGTGGCGGGACGAGATTCGCGCCACCCCCGGGGATTCTCTGACCCGGCGGCTGGTCGGGAAAGCCCGCCAAAAGTGTCTACTTGGTGGACAGAGAAAATTATAATTGGAGACGGAGATTTTCAATCATTTCAATCATTATAATAATATAATAATAATCTTTATTGTCACAAGTAGGCTTACATTGACACTGCAATGAAGCTACTGTGAAAATCTCCTAACCGCCACACTCTGGGTCTGTTCGGTACACTGAGGGAGAATTCAAAATGTCCAATTCACTAACAAGCACGTCTTTCAGGACTTGTGGGAGGCAACCTGAGCACCCGGAGGAAACCCACGCACACACGGGGAGAACGTGCAGACACGCACAGACAGTGACCCAAGCCGGGAATCGAACCTGGGAGCCTGGTGCAGTGAAACAACAGTGCTAGCCACTGTATTAAACTGGGAATTTTTTTCTCTAGTTTAGAGTATAAGGAACCTCGTGAAATCAAACTTGCTTTTAATTGTGCGTTGCAGTAATAGTCTTAAAACTTGAGATCTTGATGTGTGATCTTTTCAGCCATTCACTGGGTGTTTGATTTTCTTTTAAAGTTATCTGACTCTGATGGGGGATTGCAACAATGATCAGATTGCTACTTTGATGTGCATATTGGCTGATCTGATTCTTATGTTTAAACAATACCTACAGTTCAAAATGTGCCCACCTGGCTGTAAAGTGCTTTGAGATGCCTGGCATCTCTGAAAGATCCAAACCTGAAATATTGGTTCCAATTTTAACCGTCCCTCCTGGCCTGCATCAAACCAGTTTACCTCTTCAGAGCTGCTGCTATCTTCTGATCTTAACCTGCTTCTTGGAGCAGGAGAGTGGGACAACTACCCCATCAAGGCCGGCCCTTGTTTGAAGATGCAGATTGGGACCCGATGCCACAGTCAGGATCCAAAATGCAAATTTAACCCAAGGCTTGGGCAGTGGTTGGGGCGCTGGGCGACGCGGGATCTGTGACGGGATCCCCGTAAGCCTATACATCTTGGGAGAGGCCTTGTCATTTATTTTTAGGTGTCCTTGTGGGGTAGGGGGCCTCCCTTCACACCACCAAGTGCTCCCCATGTCTCCTCACCGGATAATGCCATCCCAGTCAGATCATCCAGATCATTGCACTCCCTGGACATCTCAGATGTGTCACCCACTTTGCTGAACGCATACAGATGCTGTTTGCCCTGCTGAATATTTGCTGAATCTTTGGGCGCGATCTAATATATTTTTTTAAAAATCAGAGTACATTTTGGGTGGGATTAGTGGGGTCGTTCCTACCACTTGTCGCACCGGGAACGACTCCGCTATCTAACAGCACTCTGTTGCCATTTCGGACCCCGGCAGGGAACACAGAGCTGCTCAGTGCACGGAGAGATCGGGTCGTAATTTTTAAATGGAACCTGGTCTCTTGGCCACCCCAATGCGACTCCTCGATACCCCCAATGTTCCGACTCACTGATAAGGGTGTCCTTAGGCCTCGCCCGTACTCCACCTCACACGGGCATGGCAACCCAGGCTCAATCCCTGGCGTGGGAAAAATGCCAGCCTGGTACCTTGTAATTGCCAGCCTGGCACCCTGGCAGTGCCCTTGCCAATCTGGAACCCAGTAGCCACTGCCAAGGCACGCAGGTGGCACTAGCAGTGCCAGGGTGTCAACCTGGCCAGATGCTAACCACCCGGGGGCCTCTGATCACTTGAGAGCGCCCTCCAACCCCCAAGTGCCATTTGGTCTGGTCACCATTTGTGGGGACCAGTGCTAAACGGCGCCCGGCTGGAGTCTCCTCGGCGAGGCTGTTTGATCTGGCGGCAGCACGGTTAAGTGAGTTTGTGCGAGACAGGGTCCCGTTCATTGTGGTCGTCGGGAAACCCGGGGGGCAGGGAAGCCTTTCCTGGGATCTACCGACCCCATCCCGCTCCGATTCCGATGTGATGCAGCCGGTAACGCGCCCTTCTGCTTTAATATCAGATTTTCAGCATCCACAGGTTGCTTTTGACTTCCTATTATTCCACAGCAAACAAAGAGAGACTTTCATCCCATCGCTCTGATCCAGATTTGAAACCGATCTCCGAGTGATGGAAGAATAAAATGCTAATCCATTGTGCCACACACGCTTTCCATATCCTCAATAAGCTGCATGCTAATATCAAACACTCTGAAATCAGAACCCCATTTGTACCTGCAGGCAAAAATAAATATTTAGACATTCAAATGCATGGCATGGTAAGCTTGACACATAATAATACAGCAGGTAAATGACACACCAATAATTCCCACTTCGTGCAATCACTTTGCTTGTCGAGCGTAGTTAAGGGATTAAAAACCATGGTATACACTATTCAGAGACTGCTGTAGAAAGCTCAGCCTTGCAAGTGTACTGAGAGTTCCTTTGACAAATGGAATAGAGATATCTGAATGAAATTTCTAGTTCAGAGAACAGGGAAAAGGCCTAGTGACATGGAATGCACAGGACAGAAACAGGCTCTTCAGTTCAATTGGTCACTGCTGGTGTTTTTGCGCCACATGAACCTTATCTCCCCCAATTCCATTGCATACTTATCAGCTTAATCTTCCATCTCTGACATCCTTATCTAGTTTTCTCTTAGAAACGTCTGTGCTTTTGTGCCTTATCTACATCTTTTGGTGGCACATTTTAACCACTTTCTGGATGTTCTGTGAAAGTGAAATGAAAGGGGCAGGACGGTAGCACAAGTGGATAGCACTGTGGCTTCACAGCGCCAGGGTCCCAGGTTCGATTCCCCGCTGGGTCACTGTACGTGCGGAGTCTGCACGTTCTCCCCGTGTCTGCGTGGGTTTCCTCCGGGTGCTCCGGTTTCCTCCCACAGTCCAAAGACGTGCAGGTTAGTTGGGTTGGATTACCCTTAGTGTCCAAAAAGGCTGGGAGGGGTTATTGGGTTACAGGGATAGGGTGGAACTGAGGGCTTAAGTGGATCGGTGCAGACTCAAAGAACAAAGAAAAAGAAAAATTACAGCACAGGAACAGGCCCTTCTGTCCTCCAAACCTGCGTCGATCCAGATCCTTTATCTAAAACTGTCGCCTATTTTCTAAGGATCTGTATGCCTCTGCTCCCTGCCCATTCATGTATCTCTCTAGGTACATCTTAAATAACGCTATCGTGCCCGCTTCTACCACCTCCGCCGGCAATGCGTTCCAGGCACCCAACACCCTCTGCGTAAAGAACTTTCCACGCATATCTCCCTTAAACTTTTTCCCTCTCACCTTGAACTCGTGACCCCTAGTAATTGAGTCCCCCACTCTGGAAAAAAGCTTCTTGCTATCCATCCTGTCTATACCTCTCATGATTTTGTAGACCTCAATGGGGTCCCCCCTCAACCTCCGTCTTTCTAATGAAAATAATCCTAATCTACTCAACCTCCCTTCATAGCTGGCACCCTCCATACCAGGCAACATCCTGGTGAACCTCCTCTGCACTTTCTCCAAAGCATCCACATCGTTTTGGTAATGTGGCGACCAGAATTGTACGCAGTATTCCAAATGTGGCCGAACCAAAGTCTTATACAACTGTAACATGACCTGCCAACTCTTGTACTCAATGCCCCTTCCGATGAAGGAAAGCATGCCGTATGTCTTCTTGACCATTCTATCGACCTGCGCAGCCACCTTCAGGGTACAATGGACCTGAACACTCAGATCTCTCTGTACATCAATTTTCCCGAGGGCTTTTTCATTTACCGTATAGTTCGCTCTTGAATTGGATCTTCCAAAATAAACCACCTCGCATTTGCCCGGATTGAACTCCATCTGCCATTTCTCTGCCCAACTCTCCAATCTATCTATATTCTGTTGTATTCTCTGACAGTCCCCTTCACTATCTGCTACTCCACCAATCTTAGTGTCATCTGCAAACTTGCTAATCAGACCACCTATACATTCGTCCAGATCATTTCTGTATATCACAAACAACAGTGGTCCCAGCACGGATCCCTGTGGAACACCACTGGTCACAGTTCTCCATTTTGAGAAACTCCCTTCCACTACTACTCTCTGTCTTCTGTTGTCCAGCCATTTCTTTATCCATCTAGCTAGTACACCCTGGACCCCATGAGACTTCACTTTCCTCATCAGCCTACCATGGTGAACCTTATCAAATGCCTTACTGAAGTCCATGTATATGACATCTACAGCCCTACCCTCATCAACCAACTTTGTCACTTCCTCAAAGAATTCTATTAAGTTGATAAGACATGACCTTCCCTGCACAAAACCATGTTGCCTATCACTGATAAGCCCATTTTCTTCCAAATGGGAACAGATCCTATCCCTCAGTATCTTATCCAGCAGCTTCCCTACCAGTGATGTCAGGCTCACCGGTCTATAATTAACTGGATTATCTCAATGGGCCGAATGGCCTCCTTCTGCACTGTATGTTCTATATTCTATGAAAGTCGCCATAGTCCCCAAGGACCAGAGGCTGCTCTTCCATGTCGACAGAGCGAGCTGACTGGTGGCGATTCAACCTAAGGATCACCACACCTCAGGCGAGGGGCAAGGTTCATGGATAACCTTTGCCGGTACGGGAATTGAATCCGTTGTTGGCATCGCTCCACATCATGTACCAGACTAATAGAATTCTCCATTGGGTATATCAGTGACAATCTTATGTCGATGGCCCTGAGTTTGGTCTCCCCTGTTCTGCTGGTGCAGAATAGAATGGGAACCTAGTCTTCATAGTCAGCTGCAACAACCACATTTTCAGTCTGCTCTCGTGCAGAGGAACCCGTATGAATCTCCAGATAATGCCCACCACCCAAATAATAACAATAATAATAATTAGGTATTCAAGTTTGACATCCCCCATAAGTGAAAACATACCGGCTGCTGCACTGCCATTGAACCTGTGGCAGTGGGCTAATTGCCGAAGCTTGACCATCATCCCCATATGGGAAACCAGTTCTACCTTTGAGAGCTTCCAGCCTGTGGTAGTACCAGGTATTGTGGTACCTAAGAGGCCGATGACCATTGGTTAGACCCAGGAGTCTACCATTGGCTGTTGTACGTAGCTCCGCCCTGACAGGCAGGGTATAAGAGATGGTGCCGTCCCAGCAGCCTTCACTTTCTGTACCGAAGCTGCTGGGGAACAAGTTCTAGTAGATTAAAGCCTTCAGTTATGGAATCACTTCGTCTTGAGTGTAATTGATCGCGCATCAATTTAATCTACTCGTATTAAGCTGGAAGGATGGATCTCCGAATCAAGTGCCTTCAACTCAGCCCCCACGCGGAGAACTCGGCTGCAATATTTAAACACTGGCTGGCGTGCTTTAAAGGCTACCTGGAGATGGCCGGAGGCACCCCCACTGAGGGACAGAAAATGCACCTCCTGCGCTCAAGGGTCAGCCCTGGGATCTACCCCCTTATCGAGGAGGCGGCGAACTATGATGCCGCGATCGAACTGTTGGAAGGACATTATATCCGCCCTGTAAATCAGGTCTACGCACATCACCTGCTTGCTATGAGACGGCAAAGCCCCGGGGAATCGTTGGAAGATTTGTACCGGGCTATACTGGTGCTGGGCTGCAACTGTGGCTGCCCGCTAGTTTCGGGGAGCGAGCACACGGAACTTTTAATCAGGGATGCCTTTGTAGCAGATATGAGCTCCTCAGATATCCGCCAAAGACTCCCGGAAAGGGACACCCTGGGACTTAGAGAGGCACGGGCCCTGGCAGGGTCCATGGATGTCGCCTACAAAAATGCGCAGTCCTATGCGCCCGACCGTGCGGCGGCCCCCTGGGCTGCGTAGCACCCCGCAGCGGCAGCGCCACAGACCTTCCCCCTGACCCTGCAGGCCTGTGCTACGAGACGGCCCGTTAACGCCGCCGGGCCTCGCTGCTTCTTCTGCGGGCAGGCGAATCATAGGGGCTGTTTAGCACAGGGCTAAATCGCTGGCTTTGAAAGCAGACCAAGGCAGGCCAGCAGCACGGTTCGATTCCCGTAACAGCCTCCCCGAACAGGCGCCGGAATGTGGCGACTAAGGGCTTTTCACAGTAACTTCATTTGAAGCCTACTTGTGACAATAAGCGATTTTCATTTCATTTCATCCCCGCCCGCGCTGCCCGGCCCGCACCGCCAACTGCTAAGGGTGCGACAAGATGGGCCACTTTGTGCGGGTCTGCCAGGCCCGCGCCGTGGCCGCCGTCTCCAGCAACTCCGGACCACCGCGGCAACCCCCCCTTCAGGCCCCGACCGGCCAGCGCTCACCGCCACTCCACTATCCTAGGGCCACGTGCGACCCACGGGGGTGGCCATCTTACCCCCCGGACACCACGCTGGACAGGTGGGCGCCGCCATTTTGTCCATCCCCACCGCCATCTTGTTCATCCCCGGACACCATGTGCAACCCATGGGTGACGCCATCTTGGATGGGGCCCCAGGTCCCCAGCACGGCCGACTACACGCTGCCCGATCAGAACTCGCAACTGCTTCATCTGGTCTCGGTGACACTGGACCAAAGTCGACCCCGGACACTCGCAACGGCTTCAACGACGGTCCTCATCAACGGCCACGAGACGTCGTGCCTGATTGACTCTGGGAGCACGGAAAGCTTTGTTCACCCCGACACGGTAAGGCGCTGTTCACTTGTAACCCACCCTGTAAACCAAAGGATCTCCCTGGCCTCCGGGTCACACTCGGTGGAGATAAAGGGGTTCTGCCTAGTGAATTCAATAATTTCCGCCTGTATGTCCTGCCGCACCTCTACACGGCTACCCTCCTGGGGCTGGACTTCCAATGCAATTTGCAAAGCCTGACCTTCAAATTCGGCGGCCCTATACCTCCCGTTACTGTCTGCGGCCTTGCGACCCTTAAGGTCGACCCGCCTTCCCTGTTTACGAACCTCACCCCGGATTGCAAACCCGTCGCCACCAGGAGCAGACGGTACAATGCCCAGGACCAGGCCTTCATCAGGTCAGAGGTCCAAAGGCTGCTGGGGGAAGGGGTCTTCAAAGCGAGCAACAGTCGCTGGAGAGCTCAAGTAGTGGTGGCAAAGACCGGGGAGAAGCATAGGATGGTCATTGACTACAGCCAGACCATCAACAGGTTTACGCAGATGGACATGTACCCTCTCCCCCGTATAGCCAACCTCGTAAACAGGATCGCACAATACAAGGTCTTCTCCACGGTGGATCTCAAGTCCGCCTACCACCAGCTACCCCTCCGTAATAGTGACTTCAAGTACACTGCCTTCGAAGCAGATGGGCAGCTCTATCAATTTTTAAGGGTTCCCTTTGATGTCACTAATGGGATCTCGGTCTTCCAGCGAGAGATGGACCGAATGGTTGACCGGTACGGCTTACGCGCAACATTCCCGTATCTGGATAACGTCACCATCTGTGGCCATGACCAGCAGGACCACAACACCAACCTCCGCAAATTCCTCCAGACCGCGAAAATCCTTAACCTGACATACAATAAGGATAAATGCGTGTTTAGCACCGACCGTCAAGCCATCCTCGGCTATGTAGTGCGAAATGGAGTTATAGGCCCCGACCCCGAACGCATGCGCCCCTTTATGGAGTTCCTACTCCCTCACTGCCCCAAGGCCCTGAAGCGCTGCCTCGGGTTTTTCAGCTATTACGCCCAGTGGGTCCCCAACTACGCAGACAAAGCCCGACCCCTCATCCAGTCCACAACCTTCCCCCTGTCGACGGAGGCCCGCCAGGCTTTCAGCCGCATCAAAGCAGACATTGCAAAGGCCACGATGCACGCCATCGACGAGTCCCTCCCCTTCCAGGTCGAGAGCGATGCATCCAACGTAGTTCTGGCGGCCACCTTCAACCAAGCGGGCAGGCCCGTTGCCTTCTTCTCCCGTACCCTCCATGCTTCCGAAATTCACCATTCCTTGGTCGAAAAAGAGGCACAAGCCATAGTAGAAGCTACCTGGCCGGCAGGAGATTCACTCTCCACACGGACCAACAGTCGGTTGCCTTCATGTTCGATAATGCACAGGGGGGCAAGATTAAAAACGACAAGATCTTGTGGTGGAGGATAGAACTCTCCACCTTCAACTATGAGATCTTGTACCGTCCGGGGAAGCTAAACGAGCCTCCTGATGCCCTGTCCCGCGGCACTTGTGCCACCGCACAAGTGGACCGCCTCCGAGCCCTCCACGAGGTCCTCTGCCACCCGGGGGTCACTAGTTTCTTCCACTTCGTCAAGACCCGCAACCTGCCCTACTCCATCGAGGAGGTCAGGACAGTCACCAGGGACTGCCAAACCTGCGCGGAGTGCAAACCGCACTTTTAACGCCTCAGCATGGATTTCAAAGGTCCCCTCTCCTCCACCGACCGCAACACGTATTTCCTGAACGTGATTGACGAGCACTCCCGGTTCCCATTCGCCATC
This sequence comes from Scyliorhinus torazame, assembly GCF_047496885.1. Lineage (NCBI taxonomy): Eukaryota > Metazoa > Chordata > Chondrichthyes > Carcharhiniformes > Scyliorhinidae > Scyliorhinus > Scyliorhinus torazame. The sequence continues at coordinate 193,763,954 of NC_092721.1, forward strand.
CCCTGCCCAGACACGACCACAACCACCGTCATCAAGGCCCTCCAGGGTATCTTTACACTATTCGGTTTCCCCGCCTACATCCATAGCGATAGGGGGTCCGCCTTTATGAGCGACTAACTGCGTCAATTCCTGCTCAGCAAGGGCATCGCCACGAGCAGGACGACCAGTTACAACCCCCGGGGAAACGGGCAAGTAGAGAGGGAGAATGGAATGGTCTGGAAGACTGTTCTACTGGCCCTACGGTCCAGGAATCTCCCAGTCTCCCGCTGGCAAGAAGTCCTCCCGATGGCCCTCCACGCCATCCGGTCGCTGCTCTGTACAACCACAAATCAGACACCTCATGAATGTCTCCTTGTTTTCCCCAGGAAGTCCTCCTCCGGGACCTCGCTCCCAACCTGGCTAGCGACACCCGGACCCATCCTGCTTCGGAAGCACGTGCGGGCGCACAAGTCGGACCCGTTGGTCGAGAGGGTCCACCTGCTGCACGCTAACCCCCAGTATGCCTACGTAGCGTTCCCTGACGGCCGGCAAGATACAGTCTCCCTTCGGGACCTGGCACCCGCCAGAACCCCATGCGCTCCCGAACCATTACCCCCACGCCCCCACAGCAGTGGGAGGGGTCAGTACTCCCACCGCTCCTGCCTTGGCCCGCCCACCCACCGACGCCCCCTACAGGCGACCCCCCTCCCGTGTCAACCGTTTGCCCCAACAGCGCCGCCTAGGGGTGACGAAGCCGCCAGGGAGGCCGAAGCCACGCCCTCGGAGTCGCAACCACCGGGACCCCCACCAGAATCACCACCGAAGCCCAGACGTTCCAGAAGGTCGACCAGGTCACCCGATCGACTGATTGCTTCGTTGTGAATTTAACTGTGAACGAACTTCGTAACTTTCCTCGATTGCACGATACCTCCATACCTGATCATACCATGTTAAAGGCAACTGTTACCACTGGCCACCACCCCCGCCGGACTCTTTTTTAACAGGTGGTGAACGTGGTAGTATCAGGTATTGCGGGACCTAAGAGGCCGATGACCATTGGTTAGACCCAGGAGTCTACCATTGGCTGTTGTACGTATCTCCGCCCTGACAGGCGGGGTATAAGAGATGGTGCCATCCCAGCAGCCTTCACTTTCTGTACCGAAGCTGCTGGGGAACAGGTTCTAGTAGATTAAAGCCTTCAGTTATGAAATCACTTTGTCTTGAGAGTAATTGATCGCGCATCACAGCCAATCAACTTTAGTAGTCCCAGAAGTGCCACTGCCACTGCTGGAATTGCCTCATTATCTCTGAGGAACCACTACGATTACCTGGGGACTGCACAGCCGAACTCCAAAGAGAGTTATACAAGGGCCATTTGCATTTTGTAACCAGGCTTGTCAGTAGGAGACAGAGGGTTTGCTAAGACAAAAGGCCCCTTGAGACTCATAATGGCTGGGACGTTTAGCAGTCTTTGAGACACAGATGAATTCCAGGTGATGGATATACATCTTTTGTTGGAGGTCTGGCAGAGAGGGGGGAGGGGGGGGTGAGACGGGGAGGGGGGCCATGTAACCTAGGTCTTGGGTGGGGAGGGGGGCCATGTAACCTAGGTCTCGGGCTTGTGGAGCAAATAATATTGCCTTCCTGAACTGTATATCTCAGTCTACTCTTTAACATCCCACCAACAGCCACGTATAAAAGAGGTCTGCTTCGGTTAAATACCTAGCCCCTCTACACTGCTTCTGGTAGAGGTTCTGTGCCATTGTCTACAAGACTGATTCCATAGAATCCCTACAGATCAGCAGGAGGACATTCGGCCCATCGAATCTGCACCAACCCTCTGAAAGTGCACCTAATCTAGGCCCACTCCCTCTCCCTATCCCCATTTAACCTAGAATCAGAGACTTTACAGTGCAGATGGAAGCCATTCAGCCCATCACGTCTCCACCAGCCCTTGTAAAGAGCACCCTACCTAAGCCCACAGCTCCACCCTATCCCCATACCTCGAGCCTATCCCCGTAACCCCACCTAACCGTTTTTGGACACTAAGGGCAATTTAGCATAGCAAATCCACCTAACCTGCACATCTTTGGACTGTGGGAGGAAACCGGGGCACCCGGAGGAAACCCACGCAGACACGGGAGAACGTGCAAACTCCACACAGACAGTCGCCCAAGCCGGGAATCGAACCTGGGGCCCTGGCGCTGTGAAGCCATAGTGCTAACCACTACGCTACTATACTGCCCATCTTTAGACACTAAGGGGCAATTTAACATGGCCAATCTACCTAACCTGCACATCTTTGGACTGTGGGAGGAAACCGAAGCACCCGGAGGGAACCCACGCACACACTGGGCCCCTGGCGCTGTGAGGCAGCGATGCTAACCACTCTGCCACTGTGCCTCCCTCACTGAGTGCTTATCTTGTGAACTCAACACCACCAGAAAAGTGAATTATACAGCTTTGGTTTTCAACCCGCTGGGCTTCATGTATGAATCCTTCAGTGGGCTTTGATTCTGGGCTCTGGAACACACGTGATCCAACATTTATTTTCTCTGTGGTCTTTGTATTGTAACCCCGGGCGGGATTCTCCAGCGTGGAATCCTCCGCACCTTCAGGGGCTAGACCTGCCCCGTAGTGGTTGGCGCCCCACCGGCTGGCGGGATAGGGGCCTGGCATCACGCCAACTGGCGCCGAAGGGCCTAAGCCGGCCGGCGTGAGTCGGCGCATGCACAGGAGCGCCAGCGCATGCTGGCGTCATCCCCGCGATGTGCACATGGAGTCACCTCCGCACCGGGAATGGCGGATGACTGCGTCCTCCGGTGCAGAAGGAATAGAGTGCCCCCACGGCACAGGCCCGCCCGTGGATCGGTGGGCCCCGACCGTGGGCCAGGCCACTGTGGGGGCACCCCCGGGGCCAGATCCCCCCCCACGAGACCCCCAATGAACCCGGGAGCCCACCCGCGCCAGGTCCCGCCGGTAAGGGACCAACTCCAATTTACGCCAGCGGGACCAGCATAGAACGGGCGGGACTTCGGCCCATCGCGGGCCGGAGAATCCGGACACCCCGGGGCCCATTGAGTCGCGCCGGACCCTGCCATTCTCCGAGGCGGGCGGCGCGACTCACGCCACGCCGGTTTTTAGGGGGCAGGAGAATTGGGAGGACGGCGGGTGCGGGATTCCCGCCGCCCCCTGGCGATGCTCCCACCCAGCGGGGAGTCGGAGAATCTATCTCTCTATTTATTGTCTGAATGTGGAGATATTGAGTGTGTGCAAATGAATGAAGACTTTGCATCCCTCGTATCGCGAGTTTGCTGTGGGGTTATTAATAGATATTTGATTGCACCAAAAACCGAGGGGTTGGGGGACAGATGCAACTACCGACAATAAAGTTAACAAATCGATTCATCGTTCTGCCTACAGACGGGTGATGAGAGGAGACAATAGGGCGTTTTAAATTAACCCCACTCCTGCTCGTACCACATAAAATAGTTGAGGGTCTAAGGGCACTTTGAACACTAATGATAGACATGAAATATGTAGGTCTGCCAGAGTGTTGTAAATCTGTCACAGCTTTGCTGTTACACATTAAGCTCTCTTAAAACAGACAGAGAAAATTAAGGTTTGCATGTCTTTTGCATTTCCTGGAGGTGGTCTCACTAAATAGCGTGTACAGTGATGAGCAAAGTCATGTCGAAGCTCAACAACAAACCCAACTGGGGTGGTCACGTGTTGCGGGTGTGGGAATAGCAACTTTCCTGCGGGCACTGGCGCTACCCGTTTTTTCCACCCTTCTTTTATCCTGTTTGCGTGGCACATGCATGCCTAATGCAGAAATTAACACTCCGGAGTTTGTCCCTGGAAGATTTTTGGCTGAGTGTTGTCGAAAAGGTGCTGAGGAATCCTGAGAAAGCTGCCGATAAAAGAGAGCAGTTGGATGCAATAGAGGTGGAGTCGTCTTCTCAATATGGTGACCAGATCCTCGAGTGGGCTCTCGACCCGGCGCTCTCGAAGGCGCTGCAAATGTTGACTGCGAACATTATCAGAGTAATAGACGACAAACGCGTCTATTCAGGCAGAGGTGAGTGATGGGGGTCTCTGTTGGGGATCTCTGTTGGGGATTCTGTTAGGGGGAGTCTGTTGTGGGGATCTGATGGGGGGGTCTGATGGAGGGGCCCAATGGGTTGGTCATTGTGGGGGGGGGGGGAGGGGGGGGGTCACCCTTATGCATATGTGCTGTGAGGGGGTGATTAGGGGTTATGGAGAGAAGGCCGGAGAACGGGGATGATAAACATATCGGCCATGATTGAATGGCAGAGCAGAGCCGATGGGCCGAATGGCCTAATTATGCTCCTATGTCTTAAGTCTTACATTATTCCTGCACTGGGGAAAGGGTGCCCCTACTTGTCAGCGGAGCGGGGCAGGATTTGCATTGTGGTGGAGTGGGACCCACCCCCTGACCTCGGTATTGTCCCGCCCTCTCAAAATGACGGCCCGATACTGGGATCCCACAAGCTCTCCTCCATGTGTAGATTTGTATGGAGAAGGAGAGTGAATCACATCTGGATGCCGCACCTAGCGCCAGCAGAGACCAGCTGCAAGTCTCCGCCTGTGAGAGCACTTAGTCTGCAGAACGAAGAATCCAGCCCAGCAGCTCGGAAAAATATCCTGGATCAGTGGCAAGTATCCTTTGATTCAAATTTAGCACAAAATAGTTATGGATTTTATTTCTGTGGTATTTCTGACTTCTCTACTCCATTTTAAGCCCGTAAAGTGTGGGAGCCCTATCTCAGATTTATGGATTCCACTCGGTCTGACCTGCTCCTGCAAGGTTTTCCGGGAGCCATGTTGCAAGTCTTGATTGGCTCTACATACAGGTGTGCATCTTGTTATGTCATTCTTCCATGTTTGTATAGCTTTATCCTCTTTCCCCTCCCCACTCGCTGACTGATCCGTTGTGCAATTAGAGGCACTAGTTCCTCAAGACCAGGGGCGGGATTCTCCATTTTAGCGGCAGTGTTGACGCCGTCGTAAATGCCGGAGCGTTTTACGACGGCGTCACCTGGCCGCTAGGAGCAGCGATCCTGCACCGCACAGGGGGCCAGCACGGCACTGGAGTCCTTTAAGCAGCTCCAGCTGCCAATACGGGCGCCAGCACGGGCGACGTCGGTCTGCACATGCGCGCCACGGCTGGCGCTGGTCCACGCATGCGCGTGGGTTCCCTTCTCCGTGCCGGCCCCCGGGCAACATGGCGGAGCCCTGCAGGGGCCCGGCGTGGAGGAGCATAGAATTCTGCAGTTATCTGTATTTCACTGTTCTGATGTTTGCACAAATAATTGTTCTGTGCTGTACCAGTTTGTGTTGTGAAAGTTTGTTGCATCATTTGTAAAAATGATAAAACTCTAATAAAAAATATATCCCCCCCAAAAATTCAACTGTCGCAGTGTTGGTACAAAAAGCTCAAAAGCCGACATTAGATTATGCCACATTTTAAGACATCTGTGAAGTGACCAAAACTTGAACGCTAATGCTGACACTCAATAATCTGCTCATTAAAAAAAATTTGTTCATGAGATACGGGCGCCGTTGGCAAGACCAGCAGTTGTTGCCCTGCCCTAATTGCTCCTGAACCAGGTGGCTGGCCTCAACATTTCAGACAGCGGTTCAGAGTCTGTTTGGGTGTTTATTGGGCCTAAAGGATCAAATCTATGAGAGAGAGTGCCGCTTCTAAATCGTAAGTTGTTTGAAAGTTAATGCTTGGTCCAGATGATCTGCTGGGCTGGTTTCAATTGGCCTGGGCAGTGGGACAGGGGGCAGGATTATCCGGTCTCCCCAGCCATGAGATTCTCTGCTCCGGCCGTTTGTCAATGGGATTTCCCATTGTAGCCACCCACATCGCCGGGAAGCCACCAGGCGGGGGTGTGCTGCTGGCGGGAATAGTGAATACCGGCCAGGAATGTTCCAAGATATTTGCAGGTAGTCACCCTGGGGTTTTCCTCTTGAAGTTGACCTCACTCAGGAGATTGCATTTACGATCCCCCTGTGGACAGGGCTGGGAGGCTCAGTGGAGGGGAGTAGGAAGTACCTCGACAAGAGCGCCAGCTATCAGTGTGGGAGAGCACGTTGGATTCGTCAATTCCTGCTCACCAGTTTGTTATATTTGTTTGTCGTGCAATTGGGTTCATTTGAATCTACCCTGGAGAGGAACCTCAATCCGAATTCAAACAGCCAATCTGGGCTAGGCTATATTGATCCGATTCAAAAAAAAATACAAACTGTGCCAAATTACTTGGGTTTCAACCTGGCCTTCCGCTTTAAAACGCTCCGGTGTCGAAATAAAATCTACCTCTGCACCTCAGTTTGCTTGTTTGTCATCGTGGTGATAAATCGATGAATTGCTAAACAAGAAACATCTCTAACTAAAACCATAGCAACAGTAGCAGGAGTCACGCTTCTTTCGAAGTTTAGAAAAATAAATTGCCAGCTGGCAGTCAAATGACGGTGGTAAAGGTGTTTATCTTTTGGGTCCTTTGAGCTTACTCTGTGGTTCTCTGACAGAAAGAGAGAATGGTCCGGATATTACTGGTGACATTAAGATCTAAAACCTTGCTCGGTTTGTCTGACACCAATTCACCTGTCTATTTATTGTAAGAATATGGATCTCGGCTGGATTCTCCGATTTTGAGGCTATGTCCGGAGGAAGTGTCCAGTTTTACAATGAAAAAGTCGGTTGCCGCCCCCGCACCCATGCTCTGCCCGGTGGGGGACCTCGCAACTGCGCCCCGTAAAGCCCCTGGTTTCACCTGCAGCTACGGATGGAGAATTGCCAGTTCCGTGGCCGCCCATGCGCACGGCGACGACCTGCGGCGGCCACACCGTGCAACATGGCACCCCCCCCATTTCGGCGTAAAAACGGATTCTCCGGCCAATCGCCGAACGCGATTTCGGCGTCGGCAATCGGAGAATGTGCTGTCTCCTCCTAAATCCATGCCCACCTTTCCTGAAATTCCCTGGCCAGAATTTTCCAGCTTCTCCCACCAGTGGGACCTACCGGTCCCGCTGCAGTCAATGCAGCTTGTCGTGTTATGTACACTGGGATAACACAGGCTGCAACTGGATGCAGCTTGAACCAAAAGATACTCCAGACCTTTGAAGTTAGTTCAGTCTGATTTATTGAACCAGTAGCACAGTTAGCACAGTTCTCTGTGAGTTCGACTCTCTGCTCACCTAAGTGTGGTTACCCTGTCTGACTGAACCAGACTAGCTCTTAACCACGTGCTGGAGGTGTGATACACCCTGACTCACTCATAGATGTTCATTAATGGAACGAGGCGGAGTGTGAGTGCCGAGTGCCTTTTATAGTGAGATACCACCCCTAAGTGGCCTGCCAGCTCATTGGTCATGTCCTGTTCTCTGTGTTCATTAGCTGCCTGTCTGTGCCTGTCTGTATATCATTATCTGCATATCTGCATATCATGACACAGCTTAGACTGGCTAAGTGCGTTTTCCGCCCCCATCCTCGATGCGCCAAGGACGGAAAATTTCACCTGCCCCCACCTCGTTCCGATTGGTTTTCCACCCCTGCCACTGTACCATTGGGCGGCACTGTAGCACAATGGTTAGCATGGTCGTTCCACAGCTCCAAGGTCCCAGGTTCGATTCCCAGCTTGGGTCACTGTCTGTGTGGAGTCTGCACACTCTCCTCTTGTCTGCGTGGGTTTCCTCTGGGAACTCTGGTTTCCTCCCACAGTCCAAAGACGTACAGGTTGGGTGGATTGGCCATGCTAAATTGCCCTTAGTGTCAAAAGGGGTTGGGTGGGGTTGCTGGGTTATGGGAATGGGGTGGAGGTGTGGGCCGGTGCAGACTCGATGGGCCGAATGGCCTCCTTCTGCACTGTAATTTCTATGTACATTATCAAAAGATGAAAACTTTATCAAAATGACAAATGGCATCCTGTGTGACTGTGACAAAGGTAAACTTTTCATCCTTGTCCTTCCCCACCTGCCTGCAGCCTTTGACATGGTTGACCACTATGACTGTGACCAGTGGTAGGACTGCTCTACCTGGTTCCAATCTTGTCTGTATGACGGCAGCCAGTGAATCGCGTGCAGTGTCTCTTCTTCCTACTCCTGCGCCGTTACCACCGATGTTTCCCAAGGAACAACCTTGGCCCTTTCAACATATTCCCCCTTGCTGACATTATCTGAAAAACCGGATCTGCTTTCGACCCCACGACTGTCTTGGAATTATCAGATCACCTGTCTGACAATCAGTACTGGGTGGGAAGAAATTTCCTCCACTCAAAGAACAAAGAACAAAGAAATGTACAGCACAGGAACAGGCCCTTCGGCCCTCCAAGCCCGTGCCGACCATACTGCCCGACTAAACTACAATCTTCTACACTTCCTGGGTCCGTATGCTTCTATTCCCATCCTATTCATATATTTGTCAAGATGCCCCTTAAATGTCCCTATCGTCCCTGCTTCCACTACCTCCTCCGGTAGTGAGTTCCAGGCACCCACTACCCTCTGCGTAAAAAACTTGCCTCGTACATCTACTCTAAACCTTGCCCCTCTCACCTTAAACCTATGCCCCCTAGTAATTGACCCCTCTACCCTGGGGAAAAGCCTCTGACTATCCACTCTGTCTATGCCCCTCATAATTTTGTATACCTCTATCAGGTCGCCCCTCAACCTCCTTCGTTCCAGTGAGAACAAACCGAGTTTATTCAATCGCTCCTCATAGCTTATGCCCTCCATACCAGGCAACATTCTGGTAAATCTCTTCTGCACCCTCTCTAAAGCCTCCACATCCTTCTGGTAGTGTGGCGACCAGAATTGAACACTATACTCCAAGTGTGGCCTAACTAAGGTTCTATACAGCTGCAACATGACTTGCCAATTCTTATACTCAATGCCCCGGCCAATGAAGGCAAGCATGCCGTATGCCTTCTTGACTACCTTCTCCACCTGTGTTGCCCCTTTCAATGACCTGTGGACCTGTACTCCTAGATCTCTTTGACTTTCAATACTCTTGAGGGTTCTACCATTCACTGTATATTCCCTACCTGCATTAGCCCTTCCAAAATGCATTACCTCACATTTGTCCGGATTAAACTCCATCTGCCATCTCTCCGCCCAAGTCTCCAGACAATCTAAATCCTGCTGTATCCTCTGACAGTCCTCATCGCTATCCGCAATTCCACCAACCTTTGTGTCGTCTGCAAACTTACTAATCAGACCAGTTACATTTTCCTCCAAATCATTTATATATACTACAAACAGCAAAGGTCCCAACACTGATCCCTGTGGAACACCACTGGTCACAGCCCTCCAATTAGAAAAGCATCCCTCCATTGCTACCCTCTGCCTTCTATGGCCTAGCCAGTTCTGTATCCACCTTGCCAGTTCACCCCTGATCCCGTGTGACTTCACCTTTTGTACTAGTCTACCATGAGGGACCTTGTCAAAGGCCTTACTGAAGTCCATATAGACAACATCTACTGCCCTACCTGCATCAATCATCTTAGTGACCTCCTCGAAAAACTCTATCAAGTTAGTGAGACACGACCTCCCCTTCACAAAACCGTGCTGCCTCTCACTAATACGTCCATTTGCTTCCAAATGGGAGTAGATCCTGTCTCAAAGAATTCTCTCCAGTAATTTCCCTACCACTGAAGTAAGGCCTGTAGTTCCCGGGATTATCCTTGCTACCCTTCTTAAACAGAGGAACAACATTGGCTATTCTCCAGTCCTCCGGGACATCCCCTGAAGACAGCGAGGATCCAAAGATTTCTGTCAAGGCCTCAGCAATTTCCTCTCCAGCCTCCTTCAGTATTCTGGGGTAGATCCCATCAGGCCCTGGGGACTTATCTACCTTAATATTTTTTAAGACACCCAACACCTCGTCTTTTTGGATCACAATGTGACCCAGGCTATCTACACCCCCTTCTCCAGACTCAACATCTACCAATTCCTTCTCTTTGGTGAATACTGATGCAAAGTATTCATTTAGTACCTCGCCCATTTCCTCTGGCTCCACACATAGATTCCCTTGCCTATCCTTCAGTGGGCCAACCCTTTCCCTGGCTACCCTCTTGCTTTTTATGTACGTGTAAAAAGCCTTGGGATTTTCCTTAACCCTATTTGCCAATGACTTTTCATGACCCCTTCTAGCCCTCCTGACTCCTTGCTTAAGTTCCTTCCTACTTTCCTTATATGCCACACAGGCTTCGTCTGTTCCCAGCCTTTTAGCCCTGACAAATGCCTCCTTTTTCTTTTTGACGAGGCCTACAATATCACTCGTCATCCAAGGTTCCCGAAAATTGCCGTATTTATCTTTCTTCCTCACAGGAACATGCCTGTCCTGTATTCCTTTCAACTGACACTTGAAAGCCTCCCACATGTCAGATGTTGATTTGCCCTCAAACATCCGCCCCCAATCTATGTTCTTCAGTTCCCGCCTAATATTGTTATAATTAGCCTTCCCCCAATTTAGCACATTCATCCTCGGACCACTCTTATCCTTGTCCACCAGTACTTTAAAACTTACTGAATTGTGGTCACTGTTACCGAAATGCTCCCCTACTGAAACATCTACCACCTGGCCGGGCTCATTCCCCAATACCAGGTCCAGTACCGCCCCTTCCCTAGTTGGACTGTTTACACATTGTTTTAAGAAGCCCTCCTGGATGCTCCTTACAAACTCCGCCCCGTCTAAGCCCCTGGCACTAAGTGAGTCCCAGTCAATATTGGGGAAGTTGAAGTCTCCCATCACCACAACCCTGTTGTTTTTACTCTTTTCCAAAAACTGTCTACCTATCTGCTCCTCTATCTCCCGCTGGCTGTTGGGAGGCCTGTAGTATACCCCCAACATTGTGACTGCACCCTTCTTATTCCTGATCTCTACCCATATAGCCTCACTGCCCTCTGAGGTGTCCTCTCGCAGTATAGCTGTGATATTCTCCCGAACAAGTAGCGCAACTCCGCCTCCCCTTTTACATCCCCCTCTATCCCGCCTGAAACATCTAAATCCTGGAACGTTTAGCTGCCAATCCTGCCCTTCCCTCAACCAGGTCTCTGTAATGGCAACAACATCATAGTTCCAAGTAGTAATCCAAGCTCTAAGTTCATCTGCCTTACCCGTAATGCTCCTTGCATTAAAACATATGCACTTCAGGCCACCAGACCCGCTGTGTTCAGCAACTTCTCCCCGTCTGCTCTGCCTCAGAGCCACACTGTCCCTATTCCCTAGTTCTCCCTCAATGCTCTCACCTTCTGACCTATTGCTCCCGCGCCCACCCCCCTGCCATACTAGTTTAAACCCTCCCGTGTGACACTAGCAAACCTCGCGGCCAGGATATTTATGCCTCTCCGGTTTAGATGCAACCCGTCCATCTTATACAGGTCACACCTGCCCCGGAAGAGCTCCCAGTGGTCCAGATAACGGAAACCCTCCCTCCTACACCAAATACTGAGAAGACCAGAGCTATTGTCGACAAAATCTATTTCCTCACTACTGGCACCATTCCTCTCCCTGGTTAATGTCTGAGCTTTGAGTCAAACTTTTTGCAACCTTGGAGCCATATTTGACTCTGGGATGAGGCTTTTTATCACATATCAGCACCATGGCTAAGACCATCTTTTCAACCTCTTAACATCACCTTATAATTCTCCTGTCTTAGCCCATCTGTTGTTCAAACCCTCATTCGTTACCTGTAGCCTTGACTATTCCTGTGCAGTCTCAGCTGGCCTCCCACATTCTACCCTCTGTAAACTTACAGTCATGCTAAACTCTGCTACCTGCGTCTTTACTCACACCCAGTCCCATCCGCTCATCACCCTTAAGCTCGCTGGCCCACATTGGCTCCCAGTCAGGCACTGGCTCGACACTAACATTCTCATCCTCACTTTCAATTGCTCCATGGTTTCGCCCCTTCCCAGCTTTGCAAACTCAGCCACACAACACTCCGAGATATCTGCTCTTCTTCTGATTTTGGGACCTTGAGCGTCCCCGGTTTTATTTGTTTCACCATTGGGAGATGTGCCGTCAGCTGCCAAGGCTCGAAGCTGCGAAAATCCATCCTGAAAGCTTTCTCTTTCTTGACTGCTGCCTCCTCCTTTAAGCCATCCCTTATGATCTATCTTTTTGCGCAAACTGTTGGTCAATTATCCGAACATCCCCGTATGTGGCTTGATATCAAATTTTCCTCGATGACGCTCCTGGCAAGCACTTTAGGACATTATGCTAAAGGGACTATATAAGTACGATTTTGTTAAATATCTAATGCTGACCATGAAACAGTAGATTGTTGTAAAAACCCATGTGGTTCACCTAAGTCCATTAGGGCATTGGGAAATCTGCTGCTGGTGCCACGATTAAAATATACAGACCCTCAGCAATGCAAGTGACTCTTACCTGCCCTCTAAAATGGGTGAACAAAACACTTATTTGTATTCAGGAAGGTGGCTCCTTCTGAAGGGCGATTAGAGAAGGGCAATGAGTGCTGCCCTGCTCGGTGACGCCTCACTACCCGAATGAAGAAATAAACTCAGTCACAATTAAACATGGAGCTTATTATTGAGGATTGGTGTTCTTTTTGTTAAAATGAGCGACACGTAACAAAGCTCAGGTAGGATTTCTAGCTACCATCAAAGAGAGTGGCCGTGAGCAACTTGGATATGCATTTCATAGAATTTCATAGAATTTACAGTGCTGAAGGAAGCCACTCGGCCCATCGAGTCTGCACTGGCCCTTGGAAAGAGCACCCTACCCAAGCCCACCCTATCCCCGTAACCCAGTAACCCCACTTCAGCTTTTTTGGACACTAAAGGCAATTTAGCACTCCACCTAACACGCACATCTTTGAACTGTGGGAGGAAACTCGCGGAGCACCCGGAGGAAACCCACGCAGACACGGGGAGAACGTGCAGACTCCGCACAGACAGTGACCCAGCGGGGAATCAAACCTGGGACCCTGGAGCTGTGAGCTTCCGACAAGTAGATCTGTGTGCACCAATCTTAAGAGGAATGCTTGAAAACACTAATGAATGTAATTAATTGTTAGATGTATTACTGTCTCCAGTGTTCACAAACCTGTTGTTTAAAGAAAAAGGATTATCAAACTCTGCCTTTGAAATAATATCCGGTTGAATCTCAAAAGAATACTTGAAGTGCCCACATTAGTTTCTTTATTTTTTCATGGGGTGTGGGCATCGCTGGCTAGGTCAGCATTTGTTCCCCATCCCTAATTGCCCTTGAACTAAATGGCTCGCCCGGCCATTTCAGAGGGCAGTTAAGAGCCAACCACATTGCTGTGGTTCTGGAGTCACATGTAGGCCAGACCGGGTAAGGATGGCAGATTTCCTTCCCTAAAGGACACTAGTGAACCAGATGGATTTTTGCGACAATCAGTGATAGTTGCCATGCTCACCTTCGCACTTCAGATTTATTAGTTGAACTTAAATTCCACCAATTGTCGAGGTTCAATTTGAACCCTTTTCCCCCAGAGCATTAGGATGCTGGAATCCGACACAAAAACAGAAAATGCTGGATAAATCTCAGCAGGTCTGACAGCATCTGTGGAGGAAGAACCAGCCCCCCCCCCCCCAACAAGGGTGTAAATTTCATCCTAGTTCCAGTTCTCTTTAGCTTTGATGAAGAGTCACCCAGACTCGAAACGTTAGCTCCATTCTCTCTGCACAACGGCTGCCAGATCTGCTGAGATTTTGCAGCATTTTCATGTATTTGCTCCTCAGAGTATTAGTCTGGGTCTCTGGATTACTAGCAGAGTGACATTAGCACAACGCAACCATCTCTCCAAATAGTGAAACATTCGTATCACCAATAGTAATGCCTGGATTTGGATTCCATACAGTCCATTGTGCTGGAGAGGTGACCTTTGAGGTCTGATTGTGACTCAGGGCATGACTGTGGCGGCCCAAACAAGAGACAGGCTCACGCTCCGACTGAGGTGAGGCAGAAGGAGACTTGAAATTCCCACCCAGGCCTCATTTCAAGACAAGTCTCCCTCCCAAACCGGTTAGAAATCGGTCCCTATTGAGCACGCAGGAGAGACGGGCGGACTTTGGCTGTGAATCTACTGCTGTGTCCTCCGGAACTGAGGCAAGTAGTGAGGTGGAGGGAAGTGTCAGCAGTGCAGCAAAGTCATGGGAAGGGAGTTAAGCCTGAGGCGTGGAGAGGCCTATCAGAACCTGGAGGAAAATCCCTGTTCCTACTTGTCCACAACAAAGCTATTAAAAAAATAAATAAACCTAACTGGGCATCTTCTGAAGCCCATCTCCATTTACTTTAGGGGTGGGCAACGTGTGTTGGGTATGAGGGGGTGGGTGTTTGGTGAGATAATGGGTTAAAATCGGGGCTTTGATCACTGATGAAGAGCGCTGAGCCTGTTGCTATTTTGCCCTGGTGATTTAAATAGCATGATTGTTTGGTCCAATGCCAATGCCTGGCAGCTTGAAGATGAAAGTTCATCCATTTCCCTCAGTGGAATAGTGATGAGGTATGTCAGTTTGCTACTATGTAGTGCGGAGAATTGGCATGTGCGATCGCCTCATTAATGAATTTAAATCGTTGGACCTTCACAGTTGGTGTTGAAGCCAAGCCCCTGATTATTTTCCGTAGAAGGCTGCCCAATGTGACATCAAGAAGATGCCTGCCAGTGAACGTCCCTTGCCAAGCCTGCTTTGGCAGAATATCCCATACTTGCGACCTCTACCACCTAAAAGGACAAAGACAGCGGGTGCTCTCCTCCTCCACGTTTCTCATGATGAATCTTTGTCACAGAAGGCTGTATATGTTCGGTCATTGAGTATTGCTAAGGCCGGCTTCCATCGATTTTATTTTGATACTCAGGGAGTTTAGAGATGTATGAATAGCGTGCGAATGTGGAGGTCAGGTAAAGGATTAGCCTTGATTCCATTGAATGGAAGGGCAGACTCAAGGGGGCAAAAACATCCCTAAGCCATCTGCTATTTCTTCTGCTCTCATCGAATCATACACCATCTTGTCGCTGTTCCTTCGTCATTGCTGGATCAGAATTCTAAAACTCACAACAGCTCTGTGGAAGCACCTTTACCACATGGACTGCAGCCATTTGAAGAAGTAAACGCATCACCACCATTTCAAGGGAAGTTATGGATGGGCAGTTAGAATAAGTGGATCTAGCGCATTGAGCATATCAGAGTAACAAGATTCCTTAATTTAGGAATCATAGGCATCACGGTGGCACAGTGGTTAGCATTGCTGCCTCACGGCGCTGAGGTCCCAGGTTCGATTCCGGCTCTGGGTCACAGTACATGTGGAGTTTGCACATTCTCCCCGTGTTTGCATGGGTTTCGCCCCCACAACCCAAAAGATGTGCAGGATAAGTGCAGTGACCATGCTAAATTGCCCTTTAATTGGGAAAAAAAATGAATTGGCTACTCTAAATTTACTTAATAAAAGTTAGGAATCATAGACTCATAGGATTTACAGTGCGGAAGGAGGCCATTCGGCCCATCGAGTCTGCACCGACCTGAGGAAAGAGCACCCTGCTTAAGCCCAGGCCTCCACCCTATCCCCGTAACCGAGAAACCCCGCCTAACAATTTTGGACACTAAGGGCAATTTAGCATGGCCTAACCTGCACATCTTTGGACTGTGGGAGGAAACCGGAGCACCCGGAGGAAACACACGCAGACACGGGGAGAACGTGCAGGCTCTCCACAGACAGTGACCCAAGCTGGGAATTGAACCTGGAACCCTGGAGCGGTGAAGCAACTGTGCTAACCACTGTGCCATCGCGCTGCCCCCATCCACACGTTGGCCAAGACCATTGACCTTCTGAGGGCTGCAGAAGGGCTGTAGTATCCAAGATGTGATCCAACTAAAGCCCATGAAAGGAAAAGAAAAATCATTCCACATGTCGAGCAACATCCCCCTATGTGGAAATATTTAAGAACAGAAGCCACATAAAACCTGGGAAAACCCCACATGGTCAGACCACATTACACAGGCTAAACCTGCAAATCGAATTTATTACAATATAAAAAATGGACATGGAAACAAAGGAAAATGATGCAAAACGGAGAGAACAAAGAGTTTCATCAGTTTAAATGAATTTCATGGGAAACAATTCAAAGGTAGTTTCTTCACAAAATGTACCAGGGACGTTCGTGACAACACTTGTTTATGAACCTGAGTGATTCTGCCACATGTAGTCTAGTGCTGCCTTTAAATGCCAGACCTGAACGATGACCAAAACTGTATGTGTGTGTCTGTGTGTGTGTGCGTGTGTCTGTTTGTGCTTATTTTATGCCTGCCTGTCTGATGTTCCCCTACAATCAATAGCCTCACTGATGCTCACTGCCTTACCTGATCAGAACGAATAGACAATTTCGCTTGAGATTAGGCAGCACTAGTGGAACTAGCGAGGCATGAATTAGTGCCTCGGGAGGCCTTCGAGCAAAAGGAGGCGGGTTGAAAAAACAATTGCTAATTCTATATTTGACAACGTAAACATTTAAAATCCACCTCACGAGAGAAGGCCATTGACGAATGATTATGCAGCTGTTTCGAAAATTACTCAGAAGTTTGAATTGAGCTGAACACCGATGACAGCAATATTTGTAAGTAATGCTTCTCATATCAATTACATCAAGAGCAATGAGGAGTGGAAACCAGAAGATTCATTTAATTGGTTCCTAAAAGAGGAAAGACAACATCGAATAACAAAGTGAAAATCATTGGCAATTGGATTAAGCGGATCAGCACTTATGATATTATTTCTTTTTCCTTGTCTCCAAACAAGTGAACAGCAGGGTACTCAAACGCCATCGATGGTAACATGATTTATTTTGGCCTGAATTATTTCTTGTTTTATTCAATGATTAATGGGGCCGCATTGGACATTGGTCAAAGCCAGATAAAGATCTCCCTGAAAATCAGAGAGTGACCATTTTATGAAGCTAGAGGGCAGTCTGCCCCTCTCAGTGTGAAGCAGTGAGAAAACATAGGGCTCTCGCAAGACTTTAAACGGTACATGTGCGGAAATTAAAATAAAAGTCTTGGGAGGTGGATTAGCGAAACATTGGAAGACACGGCGAGGGAGAAAATCCGAAGTTGATAACTGCCCACCGCAGGGAAAAACACATGTTTACTTTGGTCAGATGCGTCAGGCAGCAGTGAGCGTTGTCTGGCCTATGACCCTCGAACTTTAGTTGTGTGGTGCAGCTGACCTCCAGCAGAGCAGGCATTGTAAACATATGGCCCCAATAAATTATCAATGGCAAACATTTGCCAGCTCTTGTTCTGTCTGCCGGTGGGGGGGGGGGGGTCGAGGTGTCCTCCTTCCCTCTCCTGTTCCTGATGAAAAGGCGGCAATGCAACTTCCAAGGCCACTGTCCCGTTCTCTCATGGGATTGCACAGGCGTTTGCTCTTGTTCTTCGGCACATGCTTACAAGTGCATGTGCACCGAGGCAAAGGTGAGGACAAGGCCGGCTGTGGCTGCGGAAGCTCCCACAGTGAAATAAGCTTGCCAACAGCCACTGTCCAGGTTGGCATACAAAGACCAGACGATCGGGCAGGTTTGGCAAAGGTGACCAATTCAGGTGAAGTTATAGAACATCTAGAGTCCTTAGAAGGAGTGATAGGAGGGGGTTGGAAGGAGTTCGAAGACGAAAATTAATTTAAACTAAAGAATGCACAGTCCACGATCGTTTGACAGAAACACATTGCAGCTACACGGAATAAGAGACTCATTGTGTTTTTACAGGTGTGTTTCACTTTATTGCCACTGGTGAGCCTGCCCACAGGTCGGGAAGCCATTTCTTGTAAGGTGACTGGGTTCTGCAGCAATCAGGCAGCGAATGAGCTGCTATCAGGGTGCCTGTCCCTTTAAGGGATGAGATTCAACTCCCAAATCGGAGGGCTGAGAGCTTTTCAGTCCCAGCAGCACTATTGGGAGCAATGGCCAACTGCTGGTACTGCACCTTGCACCTGGCCCAGTGCAGCTTTGTGGGCTCTGCCTTGGGACCAGGGTCTTGAGGGCCAGTCAAGGGGTGGGTGGTGGCTGAAGAAGGTTGGGGTGGAGTGTTGGATTGGATTTGTTTATTGTCACGTGTACCGTGGTACAGTGAAAAGTATTTTTCTGCGTGCAGCTCAAACAGAGTATTTAGTATATGAAAAGAAAATGCGGGAACATAAAGTACACAATGTAAATACATAGTCGCCGGCATTGGATGAAGCATACAGGGTGTAGTGTTAATGAGGTTAGTCCATAAGAGTCGTTTAGGAGTCTGGTGACAGTGGGGAAGAAGCTGTTTTTGAGTCTGTTCGTGTGTGTTCTCAGACTTCTGTATCTCCTGCCTGATGGAAGAAGTTGGAAGAGTGAGTAAGCCGGGTGGGAGGGGTCTTTGATTATGCTGCCCTCTTTCCCCAGGCAGCGGGAGGTGTAGATGGAGTCAACGGATGGGAGGCAGGTTTGTGTGATGGACTGGGCGGTGTTCACGACTCTGAAGTTTCTTGCGGTCCTGGGCCGAGCAGTTGCCATACCAGGCTGTGATGCAGCCCGATAGGATGCTTTCTATGGTGCATCTGTAAAAGTTGGTAAGAGTTAATGTGGACATGCCAAATTTCCTTGGTTTCCTGGGGAAGGTTGCTACAAAGGTGGCCATTTGTGTCAGGAAACCCCTCAGTGGGCAATAGAATTAGGACGTAACACTCTGGGCGTGACATTACTGCTACAATCCATCTCCCCATGTTAGGAAATAGAGATAGTTTTAAACAAGTTATATTTGCGCAGTGGGTGTTAGGCATAAGCTGTAGCTTTACATTTACATTTTACTTTATATTTTATGCTTGTATGTTAATAAAAGAGGAACCTGAATTTGGTTTCACTTTAGAGTGATGCCTGGATGTCTGGGAGTTTGTTTGCATACCAACATCTTTAATGAGGTGTTACAATTCTTAAAGTAGAAAACAAAGTGCTGTTGCTTCGCAACAGGGGACACACAAAGGTACAGGGAAAAACAAAACACCAGTTTTAGTTCCGGTGGAGGCATGTGCCAGAAGGAGCAGAGAGCTGCGGGGAGCTGGATCAAGACATCGTTGGGTTGCGAGAAGCCGAAAGATCTGAGGAGATAGTCAAAGGTTGGTGACTCCTTACCTCGGGCCTGCGAAGAAGCAGTGTCCCGATGATACGGCTGAGTAACTGAGACGTTATGTGGAAGGCAAACCTTGAATGCATGTGGCAATCCAGGTGAGCAGAACGTCAGAAGGAGCGGTTGAAACCCTGGAGGTGGATCATTGTTGAAGATGTCCAAGAGAAAGCATAGTTTGGGAGGAAATTCAAAGGCGAGTTCTTTGAGAACAGAGATTTGAAACATCTGCTGGGGTTATAACAATGGTAACTATATTTCAGAAAGTATTTAACTGTCTGTAAAGTGATTTAGAACATCCTGAAGTTTGTAATGGTGCTGTATAAATTAAATTCTTTCTATTTCTTTCTTTTGCAGAAGTGTCAGTTGCCATGGCTTGGCCAAGGAAACACATTTATGTGAACAGACTTGAAAAGCTGGAGTGGAGAAGGTTAAGAGGAGATTTGAAAATGTGTGTTTTTTGTTTGTTCATTGGAGTTGAACAAAGCTGGCAAGGCCAGCATTTATTATCCATGTGTAAATGCCTTCCAGAAGTTGGCATTGAACTGTCACCTTGCGCTGGTGCAGTCCACCTGGTGTGAGTCCCACAGGGTTCTTGGGAAGGGAGGCCCACTCCCAGCAAGAGCGAAGGGAGGACAGAACCTTTCCAAGTCAGGATGGTGTGTGACCTGGAGGGACCTTGTAGCTGGTGATGTTCCCATGTGTCTGCTGCCTATGGTCTTCTAGGTAGAAGAGGTCATGGGTTTGGAAGGAGCACACTGCTGCACACTGTGCATTGGTTTGTGGAGGGTTTGTGGAGGTTAATGTGATGGTGGGGTGCCAATCAAGCAGGCTGCTTTGTCCTGGATGGTGTAGAGCTTCTTGTGCATTGTTTCAGCTGCACTTATCCAGGCAAGTGGAGAGTATTCCAACACACTCCTTCAATGAGCGTTGTGGATGCTGGAAGTGTCCTGGAAAGCCAGGAGATGAGTTACTCACCACATAATTTCCAGTCTTTGACCTGCTATTGTTGGTACAATATTTACATGGCTTACTCAGTTATCCTCAGGATGTTGATGGTGGGGGAATGCAGCGAGGGTAATGCCATTTAATGTCAAGAGGAGCTGGTTCAATTCTCTCTTGTTTAATATGGCCATTGCTGGCACTTGTCAATGTTACTTGTCAATTGTCAGCCCAAGCCTGAATGTTGTCCAGGTCTTACTGCACCCGTACACAAATCAGGGGGGTAAACTCTCCATTGGGCGGAGTCTCCCAATGTTAGGGAGAAGAATCTTGCAGTTTGTACTTTTGTTGTTTCCCATGTGTCCGTCAATGTCAAGTGGTCTGTCCATTTTGTTCCCCTTATTTAACTTTTCTATCCCAGTTTGACATGGGTGAATGCCTTCTTGGGCCATTTGAGAGGGCAGTTAATAATCAATCACATTACTGTGGCTCTGGCATCATTGTAGGCCAGGCTGGGTAAGGATGGCAGATTTCCCTCTCTGTGGACATGCGTGAACAATCAATAATAATTTCATGATCATCATTATTGTGGCTGTTTTTTAATCCAGATTTATTTAATCAATTTAATTTAAATTCCCATTGGCCAGGACTTTACAGTCCCTCCCGCCTGGTGGAATATTATGGTCACCGCCAAAGTAAGTGGCAAATTAAATATCCACCTGGGTGGGTCCATAAAATACTGGCCATAGTTGACGTTGTGTGATTTGAACTCCTGTACCTCGAGTATTAGTCAAGGAATTTGGATTACTCGTCCAGTAGCATTACTGGTGCAGCACGGTGGCACAACATGGTGGCACAGCAGTTAGTACTGCTGCCTCACAGCGCCAGGGACCCGGGTTTAATTCCGGCCTTGGATGACTGTGTGGAGTTTGCACGTTCTCCCCCTGCCTGCGTGGGTTTCCTTCGGGTGCTCCGGTTTCCTCCCACAGTCCAAAGATGTGGTGGATAGGCCATACCAAATTTCCCCTTAATTTGTCAGGTAATGGGGTTACAGGGGCGGACGGTGGAATGGGCCTAGGTTGCATGCTCTTTCAGAGGTCGGTGTAGACTCGATGGGCTGAATGGCGTCCTTCAATGGCATTGCAGGGATTGTATGGATTCTATGGTTACCACAATGCCACATTCAAATCCCGAACAGTTTTGATAGAGTAAAAGAACTGTTTCCAGTGGCAGCAGCTTTGATAACTGGAGGACACTGATTTAAGATTGACAAAAGAATCAGAGATGTAATGAGGAAGCATTATTTTAGATGGGGTTATAATCCCCACGGAGGTCACAGTATCAGGACAATCCGATTCCCCGTGACCTCCACAGAATATGAACTTCCTCCGTAATGGGGGCGGGGCTTCCCCTTAACTAGAGAAAGCCCATTTGTATATAAACCCCACGCTGGTTGCAGGTCGAGGAGGGAGACCCTTCAAGGAGTGGAGACTTATTGTATACCGAATAAACCTAGTTATTGTTTTCTACCTGCTGTTTCATCATAGAATCATAGAATTTACAGTGCAGAAGGAGGCCATTCGGCCCATTGAGTCTGCACCGGCCCTTGGAAAGAGCACCCTACCAAAGCCCACAACTCCACCCCATCCTCACACCTCCACCCTATCCCTGTAATCCCACCTAATCTTTTTCTTTTGGACATTGGGGGCAATTTAGCATAGCCAATCCACATAACCTGCACATCTTTGGATGATGTGGAGATGCAGGCGTTGGACTGGGGTGAGCACAGTAAGAAGTCTTACAACACCAGGTTAAAGCCCAACAGGTTTGTTTCGATGTCACTAGCTTTCGGAGCACAGCTCCTTCCTCAGGTGAATGAAGAGGTGGGTTCCAGAAACATATATAGACAAAGTCCATCATGTAAGACGATACTTTGAATGCGAGTCTTTGCAGGTAATTAAGTCTTTACAGGTCCAGACAGAACGACTGGAGAGAGGGATAATCATAGGTTAAAGAGGTGTGAATTATCTCAAACCAAGAGAGTTGGTAGCATTTCGCAAGCCCAGGCCAGATGGTGGGGGGTGAATATAAGGTGGCATGAATCCAAGGTCCCGGTTGAGGCCGTACTCATGTGTGCGGAACTTGGCTATAAATTTCTGCTTGGCGATTCTGCGTTGTCGCGCGTCCTGCAGGCCGCCTTGGAGAACACTTACCCGAAGATCAGAGGCTGAATGCCCTTGACTGCTGAAGTGTTCCCCGACTGGAAGGGAACATTCCTGCCTGGCGATTGTCGTGCGAAGCCCGTTCATCCGTTGTCTCGGCGTCTGCATGGTCTCGCCAATGTACCACGCTTCGGGACACCCTTTCCTGCAGCGTATGAGGTAGACAAGGTTGGCCGAGTTGCACGAGTATGTACCATGTACCTGGTGGGTGGTGGTCTCACGTGTAATGGTGGTACCCATGTCGATGATCTGGCACGTCTAACAGAGATTGCCGTGGCAGGGTTGTGCCGTGTCGTGATCGCTGTTCTGAAGGCTGGGTAGTTT
This sequence comes from Scyliorhinus torazame, assembly GCF_047496885.1. Taxonomy (NCBI): domain Eukaryota; kingdom Metazoa; phylum Chordata; class Chondrichthyes; order Carcharhiniformes; family Scyliorhinidae; genus Scyliorhinus; species Scyliorhinus torazame. Next base: position 193,786,579 of record NC_092721.1, read on the forward strand.
GCTGAAAACAATGGCTTTGAGGTTGCCCAGTTGTTTGAAGGTTTGGACTGTGGGAGGAAACCGGAGCACCCGGAGGAAACCCACGCAGACACGGGGAGGACGTGCAGGCTCCGCACAGACGGTGACCAGAGCCGGGGATCGAACCTGGGGCCCTGGAGTTATGAAGCAACTGTGCTAACCACTGTGCTACCGTGCTTCTTTGGCGGTTTCTACACATGGCCAGTTGTTATGATCTGAAATGGTGGTTGAAGCTGATTAACTGGGAACTCTCAAAGGGCAAATGGTGTTCAGTGCACCCAGGGAGTGTGAGTTGCTGTAGTCTAGAGCTATGGATTGTGACGGCGGATGCTCCAACGCTCTTTCCATCACACGGCTGACCAGGAATCTCTACTGCCTGGCTTTGGTATGTGTTGGAAGAAATTGCAGGTTGATAATCAACCTGTTTAGCCACGTTAGAAATGCACCTTCCTTGGTCTGGCGTGGGACTCAAGACCCTAAACTTCTGCTTTGGAGACAGGGACGCTAGCCACCACACCGCAACACCTCCTGAATGGATAAATATTTGAAGGAAGAAAATGTGTACAATTAAAGGATAAGAATGCAGGGATTATTTGGACAGCTCTACCCAGGTGCAACAGTCTGAGTGGCCTCTCCCGTTGTAGCAACCAGAGAAAGAAGTAATTTGGCCAAACTGGTCCAAGCTGGTGTATTAAAAACAAAAACTAGCATTTATACAGTGCATTAACACATTTCGCAACCTCTCCTTTGAGAGGAGAGGAGAACTATTCCCCACCCGCCCCGAACCAAGGCTTTCATTTCAGACAAAAAAGGCACAATGCCTGGAACATTTTCCTTTTCCCTGCAAAATGCTAAAAGCTGAACAGCCAATTAATGCTGTTGAAATGTAACAACAGTTGCCCTGCGCCCACCGTGCTTCAGTCTGTCAGCACAGGCTTCTCGAAAAGCAAATTACCGCAGCTGCTGAAAATCGGAAATAAAAATAGGATATCCTGGAAACCCGCCGAATGTCTGGCAGAGAGACACATTGACCAGGATTTTCCCACTGGGTTTCTGAACCCCACCATCAGGTTCAAATGTGTTTTTCTTTATTCGTTCATGAGAGGTGGGCGTCGCTGGCTGCGCCAGCATTTATTGTCCATCCCTGAGGGCACTTAAGTCAACCACATTGAACAGAAAACATAGAACATAGAACATACAGTGCAGAAGGAGGCCATTCAGCCCATCGAGTCTGCACCGACCCATTTAAGCCCTCACCTCCACCCTATCCCCGTAACCCAAGAATGCCTCCTAACCTTTTTGGACACGAAGGGCAATTTATCATGGTCAATCCACCTAAACTGCATGTCTTTGGACTGTGGGAGGAAACCGGAGCACCCGGTGGAAACCCACACAGACACGGGGAGAAGGTGCAGACTCCGCACAGACAGTGACCCAGCGGGGAATCGAACCTCGGACCCTGGCACTGTGAAGCCACAGTGCTATCTGATGTGTTAGGTGTTCTGGATCACATACAGGTCACCAACACTTGAAATAGTGCAACACTATTTTATTGAATCATTAACTGTTTAAACTTACTTAGACTGTGGGTTAATACGATACTAGCTTTAACTAAAGTCCTTTGTCTTGTCCTAATCAGTCAATGCACTCAGCACATGGTGAAGGTCTGTGTTGCAGGCTGTGAACTCTGTCCTAGCTAGCTGCAACTCGAATGAGCGGGAACTCTGATGCCCCCTGTCTTTATAGTGCATGAACTCTCAGGAGGTAGAAATTGGACCCAGCATCTGCAGCCTTGCAGAGGAGCCATTTGACTATGTGGACGCCCTTCTCCACTTTGCCGTTGGATTGGGGGTACAGGGGACTGAATGTCACATGCACAAAGTTGTACCTCCTGGCAAAGTTGTATCATTCCTGGCTTGCGAAGCAGGGGCCATTGTCCGACATCACAGTGAGTGGGATGCTGTGTCGAGCAAAGGTCTCCTTACAGGCACGGATGACTACAGATGATGTGATGTCGTGTAAATGTACCACCTCCGGGTAGTTTGAAAAATAGTCTACAATCAGGACATAGTCCCTGCCCAGCGCATGGCAGGTCGATGCCGACCTTGGACCAAGGGGACGTGACCAACTCATGGGGCTGTAGGGTCTTACCTGGTTGGGCCGGCTGGAAACGCTGACAAGTGGGGCAGTTGAGCACTGTGTTGGCGATGTCGTCATTGATGCCGTGCCAGTACACGGCCTCTCGGGCCCGTCGGCGGCACTTCTCCACGCCAAGATGGCTCTCGTGTAGCTGTGCGGAATGACAATGCGGTCCAGTTTCAGGAGAACACCATCGACTACTGCCAGATCATCTCTGATGTTGTAGAACTGCGGGCATTGGCCCTTGAGCCACCCGTCTGTTAGGTGGCGCATGACACGCTGTAGCAAAGGGTCAGCCGCTGTCACACGGCGAATTTGGACGAGGCGTTCATCCGTGGCAGGTAGATTGGAGGCCACGAAGGCCACATGGGCGTAAACCTGGCAGACGAATCCCGCTGGGTCACATGGAGTGTTGACTGCCCTGGAGAGAGCGTCGGCGATGATTAGGTCTTTGCCCGGGGTGTATACCAGGTGGAAGTCGTATCGCCGGAGCTTGAGCAGAATACGCTGGACGCGAGGCGTCATGTCGTTCAAGTCTTTCTGTATTATATTGACCAGCAGGCGATGGTCGGTCTTCACCGTGAATTGGGGAAGGCCGTACACATAATCATGAAACTTGACGACACTGGTCAAAACGCCCAGGCACTCCTTTGCTATCTGCGTGTAGCGCTGTTCCGTGGGGGTCATGGCACGTGACGCATATGCAACGGGGGCCCATGATGACGCCTCATCGCGTTGCAGGAGTACTGCCCCAATGCCAAATTGGCTGGCATCGGTCAAAATTTTTGTCTCTTTCGCCGGATCAAAAAAAGCAAAGACCGGGGCCGTGGTGAGTTCGGTTTTGAGTTCTCTCCATTCGCGCTTGTGGGCAGGAAGCCATTGCAAGTCTGTCGTCTTCCTGACCAGGTTCCTGAGAGCCGTGGTATGAGAGGCGAGGTTAGGGATAAACTTCCCAAGGAAGTTGACCATGCCCAGAAATCGGAGGACTGCCTTCTTGTCCTCTGGCGTTTTCATGGCGGTGATAGCAGCCACCTTGTCCGCATCCAGCCGCACACCCAACTGGGAGTTGTGGTCCCCTAGGAACTTGAGCTCTGTCTGACCAAAGGAGCATTTGGCTCTGTTGAGGCGAAGGCCCTGCTCCCGTATGCGTTTGAACATGTGCTGGAGGCGACTGACATGCTCCTGTGGACCAAATGATTATGTCGTCGACATAAACGCGAACACCTTCAATGCCTTCCATCATTTGTTCCATGAGTCATCTGGATGCAAAACATTAGCTCTTTACTCTCCCTACAGATGCTGCCAGACCTGCTGAGATTTTCCAGCATTTTCTCTCTGGTTCTCTAGTTTACTAGTGACGCAATAATCCTGCTACGCCAATGTCTTCCCTGTACAGTGGGGGGAAGATTCACTCATTCTGATTTTCCCTGGAGCGGCCAATTAATGGCTAGAGAAAAACTCACGGTCGAAGTAAGGACAGTGGGTGGGCTCTCAAAGCACCAACCAGCTTGAAAGTAACAGTAGGTTGCCATGCCACTGGTGAGTGAGGGAGAATTGGCTTCAAAATAGAGGCTGGTACTTTTCCAAAAATTAAATTAAAGATGATCCTTGCAACTTGACCACCACAGTGGGGATTGGAGGGACTATGGTTGGCGGAGGACCAATCTGTCGGGCGGCCTGCTGCTAACTCATCCAGGAAGGAAGGAGGGCCTCTAAACCTGCCTAGGGTGTTGCCCTACCCCATTCAGCCACTGAGACACTGCCTCCAGGCAGCTAAGCTGGCTCCCACTGCCTCCGGGAGCCTGGTTGGATGGAAAATCCCTGTCACATTCCTGTGGAGAAACCACTGTGTTGTATTGTGCTGCCACAGTAATACGTGTTGTACAGTATTGCCACTATATTACATGTTGGACGGTTTTGGCTCTACCTGTGGCTCCTCCCACTAGGACCTGAGTACATCGGCTGCCGACCTCTCACACTGCCTCATTCTGGGGCACGCTGCCAGCTCTGTTGTAAGTCAAGTAAAGCCGTAGTTAATTCACTCTGCGTTCACCGTCTTAATTGATGGCATATCAATTCCTTCAATTAGCTTTCGGTGACCAATAACAAGTTCAATAAGCTACCTCACCATGTGCTGTCAGGTAGCCTTGACGACCATCTAAACATATGAACATTCAAATTAGGAGCAGGAATAGGCCACTCGGCCTCTCGAGCCTGCCAACTCACCAAATTTTCCGGCGCAGGGGTTTTGGCAGCTGGCGGGGGCGGGATTCACGCTGCCCCCCAGCGATTCTCTGGCCCAGCGGGCGGTCGGAGAATCCCGCCCATGGGGGCACCCATTTAACATAGAACATAGAAAATACAGCACAGAACAGGCCCTTCGGCCCACGATGTTGTGCCGAACCTTTGTCCTAGATTAATCATAGATTATCATTGAATTTACAGTGCAGAAGGACGCCATTCGGCCCTTTGAGTCTGCACCAGCTCTTGGAAAGAGAACCCTACCCAAACTCAACACCTCCACCCAACACCAAGGGCAATTTCGACATTAAGGGCAATTTATCATTGGCCAAATCACCTAACCCGCACATCTTTGGACTGTGGGAGGAAACCGGAGCACCCGGAGGAAACCCACGCAGACACGGGGAGGACGTGCAGACTCCGCACAGACAATGACCCAAGCCGGAATCGAACCTGGGACCATGGATCTGTGAAGCAATTGTGCTATCCACAATGCTACCGTGCTGCCCTTAAGAACAAATAAATCTACACTATATCATTTTACCGTAATCCATGTACCTATCCAACAGCTGCTTGAAGGTCCCTAATGTTTCCGACTCAACTACTTCCACAGGCAGTGCATTCCATGCCCCCACTACTCTCTGGGTAAAGAACCTACCTCTGATATCCCTCCTATATCTTCCACCTTTCACCTTAAATTTATGTCCCCTTGTAATGGTGTGTTCCACCTGGGGAAAAAGTCTCTGACTGTCTACTCTATCTATTCCCCTGATCATCTTATAAACCTTTATCAAGTCGCCCCTCATCCTTCTCCGCTCGAATGAGAAAAGGCCTAGCACCCTCAACCTTTCCTCGTAAGACCTACTCTCCATTCCAGGCAACATCCTGGTAAATCTTCTTTGCACCTTTTCCAGAGCTTCCACATCCTTCCTAAAATGAGGCGACCAGAACTGTACACAGTACTCCAAATGTGGCCTTATCAAAGTTTTGTACAGCTGCATCATTACCTCATGGCTCTTAAATTCAATCCCTCTGTTAATGAACGCGAGCACACCATAGGCCTTCTTCACAGCTCTATCCACTTGAGTGGCAACTTTCAAAGATGTATGAACATAGACCCCAAGGTCTCTCTGCTCCTCCACAATGCCAAGAACTCTACCGTTAACCCTGTATTCCGCATTCATATTTGTCCTTCCAAAATGGACAACCTCACACTTTTCAGGGTTAAACTCCATCTGCCACTTCTCAGCCCAGCTCTGCATCCTATCTATGTCTCTTTGCAGCCGACAACAGCCCTCCTTACTATCCACAACTCCACCAATCTTCGTATCGTCTGCAAATTTACTGACCCACCCTTCAACTCCCTCATCCAAGTCATTAATGAAAATCACAAACAGCAGAGGACCCAGAACTGATCCCTGCGGTACACCACTGGTAACTGGGATCCAGGCTGAATATTTGCCATCCACCACCACTCTCTGACTTCTATCGGTTAGCCAGTTCGTTATCCAACTGGCCAAATTTCCCACTATCCCATGCCTCCTTACTTTGTGCAGAAGCCTACCATGGGGAACTTTATCAAATGCCTTACTAAAATCCATGTACACTACATCCACTGCTTTACCTTCATCCACATGCTTGGTCACCTCCTCAAAGAATTCAATAAGATTTGTAAGGCAAGACCTACCCCTCACAAATCCGTGCTGACTATCCCTAATCAAGCAGTGTCTTTCCAGATGCTCAGAAATCCTATCCTTCAGTACCCTTTCCATTACTTTGCCTACCATCGAAGTAAGACTAACTGGCCTGTAATTCCCAGGGTTATCCCTAGTTCCTTTTTTGAACAGGGGCACGACATTCGCCACTCTCCAATCCCCTGGTACCACCCCTGTTGACAGTGAGGACGAAAAGATAATTGCCAACGGCTCTGCAATTTCATCTCTTGCTTCCCATAGAATCCTTGGATATATCCCGTCAGGCCCGGGGGACTTGTCTATCCTCAAATTTTTCAAAATGCCCAACACATCTTCCTTCCTAACAAGTATTTCCTCGAGCTTACCAATCTGTTTCACACTGTCCTCTCCAACAATATCGCCCCTCTCATTTGTAAATACAGAAGAAAAGTACTCATTCAAGACCTCTCCTATCTCTTCAGACTCAATACACAATCTCCCGCTACTGTCCTTGATCAGACCTACCCTCGCTCTAGTCATTCTCATATTTCTCACATATGTGTAAAAGGCCTTGGGGTTTTCCTTGATCCTACCCGCCAAAGATTGTTCATGCCCTCTCTTAGCTCTCCTAATCCCTTTCTTCAGTTCCCTCCTGGCTATCTTGTATCCCTCCAATGCCCTGTCTGAACCTTGTTTCCTCAGCCTTACATAAGTCACCTTTTTCCTCTTAACAAGACATTCAACCTCTCTTGTCAACCATGGTTCCCTCACTCGACCATCTCTTCCCTGCCTGACAGGGACATACATATCAAGGACACGTAGCACCTGTTCCTTGAACAAGTTCCACATTTCACTTGTGTCCTTCCCTGCCAGCCTATGTTCCCAACTTATGCACTTCAATTCTTGTCTGACAACATCGTATTTACCCTTCCCCCAATTGTAAACCTTGCCCTGTTGCACGTACCTATCCCTCTCCATTACTAAAGTGAAAGTCACAGAATTGTGGTCACTATCTCCAAAATGCTCCCCCACTAACAAATCTATCACTTGCCCTGGTTCATTACCCAGTACTAAATCCAATATTGCCCCTCCTCTGGTTGGACAATCTACATACTGTGTTAGAAAAGCTTCCTGGACACACTGCACAAACACCACCCCATCCAAACTATTTGATCTAAAGAGTTTCCACTCAATATTTGGGAAGTTAAAGTCTCCCATGACTACTACCCTATGACTTCAGCACCTTTCCAAAATCTGTTTCCCAATCTGTTCCTCCACATCTCTGCTACTATTGGGGAGCCTATAGAAAACTCCTAACAAGGTGACTGCTCCTTTCCTATTTCTGACTTAAACCCATACTACATCAATAGGGTGATACTCCTCAAACTGCCTTTCTGCAGCTGTTATACTATCTCTAATTAATAATGCCACCCCCCCCACCTCTTTTACCACCCTCCCTAATCTTATTGAAACATCTATAACCAGGGATCTCCAACAACCATTTCTGCCCCTCTTCTATCCAAGTTTCCGTGATGGCCACCACATCGTAGTCCTAAGTACCGATCCATGCCTTAAGTTCACCCACCTTATTCCTGATGCTTCTTGCGTTGAAGTATACACACTTCAACCCATCTCCATGCCTGCAAATACTCTCCTTTGTCAGTGTTCCCTTCCCCACTGCCTCATTACAAGCTTTGGCGTCCTGAATATCGGCTACCTTAGTTGCTGGACTACAAATCCGGTTCCCATTCCCCTGCCAAATTAGTTTAAACCCTCCCGAAGAGTACTAGCAAACCTCCCTCCCAGGATATTGGTGCCCCTCTGGTTCAGATGCAACCCATCCTGCTTGTACAGGTCCCACCTTCCCCAGAATGCGCTCCAATTATCCAAATACCTGAAGCCCTCCCTCCTACACCATTTCTGCAGCCACGTGTTCAACTGCACTCTCTCCCTATTCCTAGCCTCGCTATCACGTGGCACCGGCAACAAACCAGAGATGACAACTCTGTCTGTCCTGGCTTTCAACTTCCAGCCTAACTCCCTAAACTTGTTTATTACCTCCACACCCCTTTTCCTACCTATGTCGTTGGTACCAATGTGCACCACGACTTCTGGCTGCTCCCCCTCCCCCTTAAGGATCCTGAAGACACGATCCGAGACATCCCTGGCCCTGGCACCCGGGAGGCAACATACCGTCCGGGAGTCTCGCTCGCGACCACAGAATCTCCTATCTATTCCCCTAACCATTGAATCTCCTACAACTATTGCTTTTCTATTCTCCCCCCTTCCCTTCTGAGCCCCAGAGCCAGACTCAGTGCCAGAGACCTGGCCGCTAGGGCCTTCCCCCGGTAGGTCATCCCCCCCAACAGCATCCAAAACGGTATACTTGTTTTGAAGGGGAACGGCCACGAGGGATCCCTGCTCTGTCTGCCTGTTTGTTTTTTTCCCCCTGACTGTAACCCAGCTATTCTTGTCCTGTACCTTGGGTGTGGTTACCTCCCTGTAACTCTTCTCAATCACCCCCTCTGCCTCCCGGATGATCCGAAGTTCATCCAGCTTCAGCTCCAGTTCCCTAACACGGTCTTTGAGGAGCTGAAGTTGGGTGCACTTCCCGCAGGTATAGTCAGTGGGGACACCGGTGGTATCCCTCACCACCCACATCCTACAGGAGGAGCATGTAACTGGCCTAGCCTCCATCCCCTCTTACCTTACAGAATATAGCTGCTGTGTGGACTAACTAGATCTCCGACTCTGCTCCCAGTCAGCTACACTTCCTGTAAACTCCTGGCTCTATTCGCACTCTTTGCGGAAATGTCGGAAACAAAATGAAAGGAGCACCTTACTCCCTCCTCACCTAACTCCCTCGGTCACCAAACTCTCACTATCGCACTCAAAAAGCACCAAATTCAGCACTCCCTCGGTCACCAAACTCTCACTATTGCACTCAAAAAGCACCAAATTCAGCACTCCCTCGGTCACCAAACTCTCACTATCGCACTCAAAAAGCACCAAATTCAGCACTCAGTGCAAGATAGAGATGAGAATTTTTTCTCTCAAGAGAGCCAATTCTCGTCCTCAAAAACGTCGGAAGCAGAGTAGAATATTTTTAAAAGCAGGAGGGAGATTGATTCTTGATAAGCAAAGGGATAATAGGTTAACATGGTAGGCGGGATTTGGGAGTTCAGGTTACGATCAGGTCAGCCATGAACTCATTAAATGGTGAGTTAGCAGGCTCAAGAACCTTCCTCGTGAACCTTTCCCTCCAATGCATTACAATATTCGCTCAACCACTCCATGTGGCAGCGAGTTCCATGTTCTCACCTCACACCTTGAAAAGAGGATTCTCCTGATCTCCCCGTTGCATTTATTAGTGACAGCCAATATTGACATTCCCTAGTTTGGGGCACTCCCACAGGACATGTTCTTTCCTCACTGATGTTGCAAATTCTTGTAAAGAACAGCTTGATGAGGTTATCTCTCCTCATTGAAGTGACATTTTCACAGGAGCTTACAGCCTCTGAGGCAGTTAATTCCCCAGGATTTTCTGATGCACATCAATCAAATTCAAGAAGACGAATATTTGTCCTATGGGCACTGAGTTACAGTGTAAGAGCTGAACATACATTCGCACCTGGTTCTGTGTGTCTCAGCCATCGGTCTCTGGCCATTAAGCTGTTTGTAAACTGGAAATCTCCCCATTCAGAGAATTTAAGAGTGCATACTGGTGATAGAATATGACCTTTGAATGGGAAGATCTCCAGTTTACACACAACTTAATGGTCAGAGACCGATGCCTGAGACACATAGAACCAGGTGCAAGGGTTTGTGAGAGTTCTAGATTGTGAGAGTTGTGAGACTTCTTGAGGGTTGAAATTAGGGGAGAGATTGCAGGGGCTAAATTGTGGAGGAGAAACTGTGGGTGTGAAGATTGAGGAGAAAGATCTGAAGGGAAATATTGGGGGCCAAAATTCTTCACAGCTGCAAAGTAAAACATAGGACATAGAACATACAGTGCAGAAGGAGGCCATTCGGCCCATCGAGTCTGCACCGGCCCACTTAAGCCCTCACTTCCACCCGATCCCTGTAACCCAATAACCCCTCCTAACCTTTTTGGTCACTGAAGACAATTTATCATGGGGCTGGTTTAGCACACTGGGCTAAATCGCTGGCTTTTAAAGCAGACCAAGCAGGCCAGCAGCACGGTTCAATTCCCGCACCAGCCTCCCCGAACAGGCGCCGGAATGTGGCGACGAGGGGCTTTTCACAGTAACTTTATTTGATGCCTACTTGTGACAATAAGCGATTTTCATTTTTTCATTTCTTGGCCAATCCACTTAACCTGCACGTCTTTGCACTGTGGGAGGAAACCGGAGCATCGGAGGAAACCCACGCAGACACGGGGAGAACATGCTGACTCCCCACAGACAGTGACCCAGCGGGGAATCGAATCTGGGACCCTTAGAATATGGTGTGGCGATGCCGGCGTTGGACTTTCTCTATATGTGTGTTTCTGGAACCCACCACTTCATTCACCTGAGGAAGAAGCTGCGCTCCGAAAGCTCGTGATTTGAAACAAACCTGTTGGACTTTAACCTGTAAGACTTCTTCCAGTGATAGAATAGACGGTGAAAGACTTCGTAAAAATATGCGCAGTATCTTCTTTTAAAATTTTATTCACCAATGGAATGTGGACCAGGGCCAGCATTGGTTCCACACCCCTAATAGCCCATGAACTCAATAGTTTGCACTGAGGCATGATCAATTGGACAAAGATGATAGTTGAATCCAACTGAGGCTTTATTGCTATCAGATGTGTGGCCTCACACAGCAGCTGGCGAAATGGCTGCTGGCTGGAGGACACGCATATTTATACAGGCAGGGACTACCGGCGAACCTGTCGGACAGGTCCTACCATACGTCACCTAATACAGGTGCAATAGTGGTTTACCACATTCACCCCCTGTTAAAAATTGAGTCTGGCAGGGGTGGTGGATAACTATATACAACAATGAGTTAGTATTTCCAAGATTTGAGCAAACAAATGTCCTTTGATGTCCAGTGGACCGGGCAGAGGTTTAGCTGGTCCGGGGCCTTGATGTCCCTCTGGGAGCGACGCAGTGGAGACAGCGATGTTGGTGCTGATCTGGTCAATGGTGACTCCGGGAGCATGCCGAAATCCTCTTCATCGTTGGGCGTGGGCAGGGGGTGATGGATGGTCCTGGGAGCGTTGCTGTTGGGAGCGAGGGGAGAGTGGAGGGTTGAGCCGGGGGCGGAGGGGGTGTGGGGTGGAACCTGCTGGTGCCAGATCCCTGAGGGAGACAGTATCCTGGCAGGCATCGGGGAATGCCACGTTGGCGTACTGGGGATTTGCATGGAGCAAGTGCACCCTCTCCACCAACGGGTCCACCTTGTGGAGTCCGAAGTGCTTATGGAGAAGCACGGTTCCCGGAGCTGCGAGCCAAGTTGGGAGTGACATCTGGACTTCCTGGGGAAGGCAAAAAGACGTTCATGGGGTGTATTGTTCGTGGCAGTGCAGAGTAATGAGCGAATGGAGTGGAGTGCATCAGGGAGGACCTCCTGCCAACGGATGGCCGGGAGGTTTCTGGACCTTAGGGCCAGCTGGACGGCCCTCCATCCCGTCCCATTCTTCCTTTCTACCTGTCCGTTTCCCCGGGGGTTATAGCTTGTCGTTCTGCTGGAGGCGATACCCCTGCTGAGCAGGAACTGACGCAGCTCATCACTCATGAATGAGGATCCCCTGTCACTGTGCATGTAGGCGGGGATACCGAACAGAGTGAAGATTGTGTTCAGGGCTTTAATGACGGTGGCAGACGTCATGTCGGGGCATGGGATGGCAAAGGGGCATCTGGAGCATTCGTCGATCACACTGAGAAAATATGTGTGACGGTCGGTGGAGGGGAGGGGGCCTTTGAAGTCTACGCTGAGGCGTTCAAAGGGGCGGGAGGCCTTCACCACGCGCGTGCGGTCTGGCCGGTAGAAGTGCGGCTTGCACTCCGCACAGACCTGGCAGTCCCTGGTGATTGTCCTTAGTTCCTCGATGGAGTAGGGCAGATTTTGTGCCTTAATGAAGTGGTACAACCGTGTGACTCCTGGGTGACAAAGGCTGTCGTGCAGGGCCCGGAGTCGGCCTACCTGTGCGCTGGCACATGTACCTCGTGATAGGGCATCTGGAGGTTCGTTGAGTTTGCCGGGGCGATACATAATCTCGTAATTATAGGTGGAGAGCTCGATTCTCCACCGCAAGGTTTTATCATTTTTGATCTTGCCCCGCTGTGTGTTGTTGAACATAAAGAATACCGACCGTTGGTCAGTGAGGAGAGTGAACCTCCTCCCAGCCAGATAATGCCTCCAATGCCGCACAGCTTCAACGATAGCTTGGGCCTCCTTTTCGACGGATGAGTGCCGAATTTCTGAGGCATGAAGGGTGCGGGAAAAGAATGCCACGGGTCTACCTGCCTGATTGAGGGTGGCAGCAAGGGCGACGTCTGATGCGTCACTTTCTACTTGGAAGGGCAGTGTCTCATCTACAGCATGCATTGTGGCCTTGGCAATATCAGCTCTGATCTGGCCGAAGGCGTGTTGGGCCTCGGCCATCAGGGGAAACTGGGTGGACAGTATGAGTGGGTGGGCCTTGTCCGCATAGTTTGGGACCCACTGAGCGTAGTATGAAAAGAACCCCAGGCAGCGTTTGAGGGCTTGGAGCAGTGGGGGGAGGGGTAGGTCCATGAGGGGGCGCATGCGGTCGGGATCGGGCCCCAGAACTCCGTTCTGGACCACATAGCCAAGGATGGCTAAGCGGTTTGTGCTGAACACACACTTCTCCTTGTTGTAAGTGAGGTTTAGGAGAGTAATGGTGCGGAGAAATTTAGCAAGGTTGGCGTCATGGTCCTGCTGATCATGGCCGCAGATGGTGACATTGTCTAGGTATGGAAACGTGGCCCGCAAAACGTACTGGTCAGGGAATGCCACGTAGGCGAACTGGGGGTTAGCGTGCAGCAGGTGGACCCTCTCGACCAACGGGTCCGACTTGTGCGCCCGCACGTGCTTCCGAAGCAGGATGGGTCCGGGTGTCGCTAGCCAAGTTGGGAGCGAGGTCCCGGAGGAGGACTTCCTGGGGAAAACAAGGAGGCGTTCATGAGGTGTCTGATTTGTGGTTGTACAGAGCAGCGACCGGATGGCGTGGAGGGCCATCGGGAGGACTTCTTGCCAGCGGGAGACTGGGAGATTCCTGGACCGTAGGGCCAGTAGAACAGTCTTCCAGACTGTTCCGTTCTCCCTCTCCACCTGTCCGTTTCCCCGGGGGTTGTAACTGGTCGCCCTGCTCAAGGCGATGCCCTTGCTGAGCAGGAATTGATGCAGTTCGTCGCTCATAAAGTAGGACCCCATATCACTGTGTATGTACGCAGGGAAACCGAACAGTGTAAAGATACCCTGGAGGGCCTTGATGCGGTGGTTGTGGTCGTGTCTGGGCAGGGGATGGCGAATGGGAACCGGGAGTACTCGTCAATCACGTTCAGGAAATACGTGTTGCGGTCGGTGGAGGGGAGGGGGCCTTTGAAATGCATGTTGAGGCGTTCAAAGGGACGGGAAGCCTTTATCAGGTGCATCCTCTCTGGCCGGTAGAAGTGCGGTTTGCACTCCGCGCAGATTTGGCAGTCCCTGGTGACTGTCCTGACCTCTTCGATGGAGTAGGGCAGGTTGCGGGTCTTGATGAAGTGTAAGAAACGAGTGACCCCCGGGTGGCGGAGGTCCTCGTGGAGGGCTCGGAGGCGGTCCACTTCTGCAGTGGCACAAATGCCACGGGACAGGGCATCAGGAGGCTCGTTTAGCTTCCCCGGACGGTACAAGATCTCATAGTTGAAAGTGGAGAGTTCTGTCCTCCACTGCAAGATCTTGTCGTTTTTAATCTTGCCCCGCTGTGCATTATCGAACATGAAGGCAACCGACCGTTGGTCTGTGAGGAGAGTGAACCTCCTGCCGGCCAGGTAATGCCTCCAATGTCTCAGCTTCAATTCTGGCTCGTGCCTCTTTTTCGACCGAGGAATGGCGGATTTGGGAAGCATGGAGGGTACAGGAGAAGAAGGCCACGGGTCTGCCCACTTGGTTGAGGGTGGCCGCCAGAGCTACGTCGGACGCATCGCTCTTGACCTGGAAGGGGAGGGACTCGTCGGTGGCGCGCATCGTGGCCTTTGCAATGTCTGCTTTGATGCGGCTGAAGGCCTGGCGGGCCTCCGTCGACAGGGGGAAGGTTGTGGACTGGATTAGGGGTCGGGCTTTGTCTACGTAGTTGGGGACCCACTGTGCGTAATAGCTGAAAAACCCGATGCAGCGGGGCCTTGGAGCAGTGAGGGAGGGGGAACTCCATAAGGGGGCGCATGCGCTCAGGGTCGGGGCCTATAACTCCATTTCGCACTAAAATGGCTGGACGGTCGGTGCTAAACACGCATTTATCCTTATTGTATGTCAGGTTAAGGAGTTTCACGGTCTGGAGAAATTTGCGGAGGTTGGTGTCGTGGTCCTGCTGGTCATGGCCGCAGATGGTGACGTTATCCAGATACGGGAACGTTGCGCGAAAGCTGTACCGGTCAACCATTCGGTCCATCTTTCGCTGGAAGACCGAGACCCCATTAGTGACACGAAAGGGAATTCTTAAAAATTGATAGAGCCGCCCATCTGCTTCAAAGGCAGTGTACTTGCGGTCACTATTACGGAGGGGTAGCTGGTGGTAGGCGAACTTGAGATCCACCGTGGAGAAGACCTTTTATTGTGCGATCCTGTTTACCAGGTCGGCTATACGGGGGAGAGGGTACGCGTCCAGCTGCGTAAACCTGTTGATGGTCTGGCTGTACTCAATGACCATCCTATGTTTCTCCCCGGTCTTTACCACCACTACTTGAGTTCTCCAGGGACTGTTGCTCGCTTCGATGACCCCTTCCCTCAGCAGCCTTTGAACCTCTGACCTGATGAAGGTCCGGTCCTGGGCACTGTACCGTCTGCTCCTGGTGGCGACGGGTTTGCAATCTGGGGTGTGGTTCGCAAACAGGGAAGGCGGGTCGACCTTAAGGGTCACGAGGCCGCAGACTGTAAGGGGAGGTATAGGGCCGCCGAATTTAAAGGTCAGGCTTTGCAAATTGCATTGGAAGTCCAGCCCCAGGAGGGTAGCCGCGCAGAGGTGCGGCAGGACATACAGGCGGAAATTGTTGAATTTCCTGCCTTGGACACTAAGGTCCGCTAGGCAGAACCCCTTTATCTCCACCGAGTGTGACCCGGAGGCCAGGGAGATCCTTTGGTTTACAGGGTGGGTTGCAAGTGAACAGCGCCTTACCGTGTCGAGTTGAACAAAGCTTTCCGTGCTCCCAGAGTCAATCAGGCAAAACGTCTCGTGGCCGTTGATGAAGACCGTCGTTGTAGCTGTTGCGAGTGTCCGGGGTCGACTTTGGTCCCGTGTCACTGAGGCCAGATGAAGCAGTTGCAAGTTCTGATCGGGCAGCGTGTAGTCGGCCGTGCTGGGGGCCTGGGGGCCCATCCAAGATGGCGTCACCCACGGGTCGCAATGGTGTCCGGGGATGAACAAGATGGCGGGGGGATGGACAAAATGGCGGCGCCCACCCGTCCAGCGTGGTGTCCGTGGGTCGCACGTGGCCCTGGGATAGGGGGAGTGGCGGTGAGCGCTGGCCGGTCGGGGTCTGGAGGGGGGATTGCTGCGGCGGTCTGGAGTCGCTGGAGACCGCGGGCCTGGCAGACCCCCACAAAGTGGCCCTTCTTGCCGCACCCTTTGCAGGCGGCAGTGCGGGCAAGGCAGAGCAGGCGGGGATGATTCGCCTGCCCGCAGACGAAACAGCGGGGCCCGGCGGCGTTGGCGGGCCGTCTCGTAGCACAGGCCTGCGGGGTCAGGGAGAAGGTCTGTGGGGCTGCCGCTGCGGGGTGCCACGCAGCCCAGGGGGCCGCCGCGTGGTCGGGCGCATAGGAGTGCGCGTTTTTGTAGGCAATGTCCATGGACCCTGCCAAGGCCCGTGCCTCTCTAAATCCCAGGGTGTCCTTTTCCAGGAGTCTTCGGCGGATATCTGAGGAGCTCATACCTGCTACGAAGGCATCCCTGATTAAAGGTTCCGTGTGCTCGCTCCCCGAAACTTGCGGGCACCACAGTTTCAGCCCAGCACCAGTTAGTTGCGCCCGTTAGAAATCTTCCAACGATTCCCCGGGGCTTTGCCGTCTAGTTGCAAGCAGGTGTCATGCGTAGACTTGATTTACAGGGCGGATATAATGTCCTTTTAGCAGTTCGATCGCGGCATCATAGTCCTCCGCCTCCTCGATAAGGGGGTAGACACCAGGGCTGACCCTTGAGCGCAGGAGGTGCATTTTCTGTCCTTCTGAGGGGGTGCCTCCGACCGTCTCGAGGTAGCCCTTAAAGTACACGAGCCAGTGTTTAAATATTGCAGCCGAGTTCTCCACGTGGGGGCTGAGTTGAAGGCACTCAGGTTTGATTCTGAGATCCATCCTTCCAGCTTAAGTCTAGTAGATTAAATTGATGCGCGATCAATTACACTCAAGACAAAGTGATTTCATAACTGAAGGCTTTAATCGACTAGAACTTGTTCCCCAGCAGCTTTGGTACAGAAAGTAAAGGCTGCTGGGATGGAACCGTTCCTTATAGTCCGCTTGTCAGGGCGGATCTATGTAACAACAGCCAATGGTAAACCCCCCGGCACAATCACCCCCCCCCCGGCACAATCCCCCCCCGTCACAATCCACCCCCCCCCCATCACAATCCCACCCCCGGCACAATCCCCCCCCCGGCACAATCCCCCCCGGCACAATCCCCCCCCCCGGCACAATCCCCCCTCACAATCCCCCCCCTCACAATCCCCCCCTCACAATCCCCCCCTCACAATCCCCCCCTCACAATCCCCCCCTCACAATCCCCCCTCACAATCCCCCCCTCACAATCTCCCCTCACAATCCCCCCTCACAATTCCACCCCTCACAATTCCACCCCTCACAATCCCACCCCTCACAAACCCACCCCTCACAATCCCACCCCTCACAATCCCACCGCTCACAATCCCACCGCTCACAATCCCACCCCTCACAATCTCCCTCACAATCTACCCCTTACAATCGCCCCTCACAATCTCCCCCTCACAATCTCCCCCTCACAATCCCACCCCTCACAATCCCCCCTCACAATCCCACCCCTCACAATCCCCCGCTCGCAATCTCCCCCTCACAATGTGCCCCTCACAATCTCCCCCTCACAAGCCCCCCTCAGAATCCCACCCCTCACAATCCCCCCTCACAATCTCCCCATCACAATCCCCCCTCCTAATCTCCCCCTCACAATCTCCCCCTCACAATCCCACCCCTCACAATCCCACCCCTCACAATCCCACCCCTCACAATCTCCCCCTCACAATCTCCCCCTCACAATCTCCACATCACATCCCCCCTCACAATCTCCCCATCACAATCTCCCCCTCACCAGCTCTCCCTCACAATCCCACCCCTCACAGTCCCACCCCTCACAATCTCCCCCTTACAATCCCAACCCTCACAATCCCACCCTTCACAATCCCATCCCTCACAATCCCACCCCTCACAATCCCACCCCTCACAATCCCACCCCTCCCAATCTCCCCCTCACAATCTCCCCCTCACAATCTCCACATCACATCCCCCCTCACAATCTCCCCATCACAATCTCCCCCTCACCAGCTCTCCCTCACAATCCCACCCCTCACAGTCCCACCCCTCACAATCTCCCCCTTACAATCCCAACCCTCACAATCCCACCCTTCACAATCCCATCCCTCACAATCCCACCCCTCACAATCCCACCCCTCACAATCTCCCCCCTCACAATCTCCCCCCTCACAATCTCCCCCTCACAATCTCCCATCAAAATCTGCGCCTCACAATCTCCCCCTCACAATCTCCCCATCGCAATCTCCCCATCACAATCTCCCCCTCACAATCTCCCCCTCACAATCCCACCCCTCACAATCTCCCCCTCGCAAACTACCCCTCACAATCTCCCCCTCACAATCTCCCCCTCACAATCCCACCCCTCACAATCCCACCCCTCACAATCTCCCCATCACAATCCCCCCTCACGATCCCCCCCTCACAATCCCCCCTCACAATCTCCCCATCACAATCTCCCTGTAGCACCATCGATCACACACGGGGCGAGACGTAAAGAACTTCAATCGAGGCTTTATTGAGCAGACCTGTTCAGACTCGTTCCCCAGCAGCTCAGTCACAGAATGCAGCTGCGGGGATTAAACCCAGGTTCTTATACCCCTCCTATCTGGGTGGAGCCCAGTAGGTGGAGGATCCAATCGGGATCCAGCATCTGTCCTCCAATAGTTCCTCGGCATTCCTGGTGTACCTTATTACCCCTAATACATACCACCACATTCTCCCCTTGTTAAAAAAGAACCCGGTGGGGTGGTGGGTGGTGGGTGGTAGGGGTTTACAGTGTCGGTACCTTAACCATTGAACTAGAGACAATCATGCCGCTTTTACTGGGCCACCGAATTATTCACATTTTACCCGATTTGCAGCGTTAACTATTGACAACAATGCCGCTTTACTGGGCCACTGAATTATGTACATCTTAAGTCGATTCGATGAGTCGAGATGGTGCTCTGGTCGCCCTTTCCGATCGTCTCAGCCCGGGTGGTGGTGGTGGTGCTGGCTCGGGTCCGGCCGACTCTGGGAGCATCGCGCTGTCCCCTTCTGTTTCCTTACTCCTGGACGGGCCTGGGAGGAGGACCGATCCCCCCGGGAAGGGGGTGGCTGTGGGGTGCACCGGCGGGAGTGAGGGGGAGGTGATTGGTGTTTGGGGGGGGGGTTGGGGAGCTCCGGCGAGCGCCAGGTCCCGCAGAGAGACCGTGTCCTGTCGGCCGTCTGGGTACGCCACGTAGGCGTACTGCGGGTTCGCGTGGAGGAGATGTACCTTTTCCACCAGCGGGTCTGATTTGTGCGCCCGCACATGCTTTCGGAGCAGGATGGGTCCCGGGGCCGCCAGCCAGGTCGGAAGTGACGTTCCAGAAGCGGACCTCCTAGAGAAGACAAGGAGGCGCTCGTGAGGCGTTTGGTTAGTGGTGGTACACAGCAGGGACCGGATAGAATGAAGGGCATCCGGGAGGACTTCCTGCCAGCGGGAAGTTGGGAGACTCCTAGACCGTAGGGCCAGTAGGACGGTCTTCTAGACCGTTCCGTTCTCCCTCTCTACCTGCCCGTTCCCCCAGGGGTTGTAGCTGGTCGTCCTGCTTGAGGCTATGCCCTTGCTGAGCAGGAATTGACGCAGCTCGTCACTCATGAAGGAGGAACCCCTGTCGCTATGGATATACGCGGGGAAACCGAACAGTGTAAAGATGGTGCCGAGGGCTTTAATGACCGTGGCCGCGGTCATGTCGGGGCAGGGGATGGCGAAGGGGAAGCGGGAGTATTTGTCAACGACGTTAAGAAAGTACGTGTTGCGATCGGTGGAGGGGAGGGGGCCTTTGAAATCCAAACTGAGGCGTTCAAAGGGACGGGAAGCCTTTATCAGGTGCGCTCTATCTGGCCTGAAAAAATGCGGTTTGCATTCTGCGCAGATTTGGCAGTTCCTGGTGACTGTTCGGACGTCCTCGACGGAGTAAGGGAGGTTGCGAGCCTTTATGAAGTGGTAGAAACAAGTGACCCCCGGGTAGCAGAGGTCCTCATGGAGGGCTTGGAGACGGTCCACTTGTGCGTTGGCACAAGTGCCGCGAGATAGGGCATCGGACGGCTCGTTCAGCTTTCCGGGACGGTACAAGTTCTCGTGGTTGTAGGTGGAGAGTTCGATCCTCCACCGCAGGATCTTGTCGTTTTTTATCTTGCCCCGCTGTGCATTATCGAACATGAAGGCTACCGACCGTTGGTCAGTGAGGAGAGTGAATCTCCTACAGGCTAGGTAATGCCTCCAATGTCGCACAGCTTCCACTATGACTTGGGCCTCCTTTTCTACTGAGGAGTGGCGAATTTCCGAAGCGTGTAGGGTCCGGGAGAAAAAGGCCACGGGTCTGCCTGCTTGGTTGAGCGTGGCCGCCAGAGCTACGTCGGACGCGTCGCTCTCGACTTGGAAGGGGAGGGACTCGTTGATGGTGCGCACCGTGGCCTTTGCGATATCCGTTTTGATGCGGCTGAAGGCCTGGCGGGCCTCTGTCGACAGGGGAAAAGTAGTGGACTGGATTAGTGGGCGGGCCTTGTCTGCGTACTGGGGGACCCACTGGGCGTAATAAGAAAAGAAACCCAGGCAGCGTTTCAGGGCTTTGGTACAGTGGGGGAGAGGGAACTCCATGAGGGGGCGCATGCGTTCGGGGTCGGGGCCTATCACTCCATTACGCACTACGTAGCCAAGGATGGCTAGACGGTCGGTGCTAAACACGCATTTTTCCTCGTTGTAGGTGAGGTTGAGGGCGTTAGCGGTCTGGAGGAATTTGCGGAGGTTGGTGTCCTGGTCCTGCTGGTCGTGGCCGCAGATGGTGACGTTGTCGAGGTACGGGAACGTGGCCCGTAAACCGTGCTGGTCGACCATTCAGTCCATCTCTCGTTGGAAGACCGAGACTCCGTTCGTGACGCAGAATGGAACCCTTAAGAAGTGGTATAGCCACCCGTCTGCTTCGAAAGCAGTGTACTTGCGGTCACCAGGGCGAATGGGGAGCTGGTGGTAGGCGGACTTAAGGTCCACGGTGGAGAAGACCTTGTACTGTGCAATCCGATTGACCATGTCGGATATGCGGGGAAGAGGGTACGCATCTAGCTGCGTGTACCTGTTGATGGTCTGACTGCAGTCTACGACCATCCTTTGCTTCTCCACTGTCTTCACTACTACCACCTGGGCTCTCCAGGGACTATTGCTGGCCTGGATTATGCCTTCCTTCAGCAGCCGCTGGACTTCGGACCTGATAAACATCCGGTCCTGGGTGCTCCTAGTGGCGACGGGTTTGCAATCCGGGGTGAGGTTCGCAAACAGGGAGGGCGGTTCGACCTTGAGTGTCGCGAGGCCGCAGATAGTCAGTGGGGGTATAGGGCCGCCAAATTTGAATGTTAAGCTCTGGAGGTTGCATTGGAAGTCCAACCCCAGGAGGCTGGGAGCGCAGAGGTGGGGAAGGACGTACAGCCGGTAATTTTTGAACTCTCTCCCCTGCACCGTTAGGTTTGCGATGCAGAACCCTTTGATTTCAACGGAGTGGGACCCCGCCGCCAGGAACATTTTTTGGGTGCTTGGCCGAATTACAAGGGAACAGCGTCTTACCGTGTCCGGGTGAATAAAACTCTCCGTGCTCCCCGAGTCGATCAAACACGGCGTCTCGTGGCCGTTCACCAGCACCTTTGTCGTTGTCGTCTGGAGCGTCCGGGGCCGCGACTGGTCGAGGGTCACCGATGCCAAACGTGGTTGGTGTATCAGATCGTTGTCTTCAGGCAGTATGGAGCCGTCCACACCGGGGTCCTTGCCTGTCAGCCAAGATGGCGGCGTCCATTGATCGCACGCGGTCGGGGGTGGACAAAATGGCCGCTCCCATGAGTCGCACGCGGCCGGGGGTGGACAAAATGGCCGCTCCCATGGATCGCACGCGGCCTGTGGGTAGGAAGATGGCGGCGCCCGTCCCCCCCTCGTGGTGTCCGGGGTCAAAAATGGCGGCGCCCGTTGGCCGCCCGTGGGTCGCTGGGGGGGTTGAGACCGTGGTCCCATTTGTTCCCCGGAGATAGCGGCGACCCCACGGGACTGGCACACCGCTGCGTAGTGCCCCTTTTTACCGCAGCTTTTGCAGGTAGCCGACCGGGCCGGGCAGCGCTGGCGGGGATGTTCTGACTGCCCGCAATCTCCCGCTCTCAATCTCCCCCTCACAATCTCCCCTCACAATCCCCCCTTCACAATCCCCCTCACAATCTCTCGTCAAAATCCCCAGTCACAATCTCCTCCTCACAATCCCACCCTCACAATCCCACCCCTCACAATCCCCCTCACAATCTCCCCCTTACAATCCCCCCTCACAATCGCTCCCCTCACAATCCCCCCTCACAATCTCCCTTCTCACAATCCCCCTTCTCACAATCCTCCCTCACAATCCCGCCCTCACAATCTCCCCTCACAATCTCCCATTATAATCCCCCCATCACATTCTCCCCCTCACAATCTCCCCTCACAATCTCCCCTCACAATCCCCCCTCAAAATACCTACTCACAATCCCCCCTCGCAATACCCCCCTCACAATCCCCCCTCACAATCTCCCCTCACAATCCCCCCTCACAATTCCCCCCTCACAATCCACCCTCACAATCACCCCCCTCACAATCCCCCTCACACTCTCCCCCTTACAATCCCCCCTCACAATCTCCCCCTCACAATCTCCCTCTCACAAACACCCCCTCACATTCCCCCCTCACAATCCCCCTCACAATCTCTCCCCCTCACAATCCCCCCTCACAATCCCCCCCTCACAATCCCTCCCTCACAATCCCCTCTCACAATCTCCCCTCACAATCCCACCCCTCACAATCCCACTCCTCAAAATTCCACCCCTCACAATCCCATCCCTCACAATCCCCCCTCACAATCCGCCCTCACAATCTCCCCCTCACAATCCCCCTCACAATCTCCCCCTTACAATCCCCCCCACAATCTCCCCCTCACAATCTCCCCCTCACAATCCCCCCTCACAATCCCACACCTCACAATCCCCCCTCACAATCTCCTCTCCCAATCCCCCCTCACAAACTCCCCCTCACAATCCCCACTCACAATCCCCCCCTCACATTCTCCTCTCACAATCTCCCCTCCCAATCCCCCCTCAAAATCTCCCCCTCACAATCTCCCCCTCACAATCTCCTCTCACAATCTCCTCTCACAAACTCCCCTCACAATCCCCCCTCACAATCCCCCTCACAATCTTCCCCTCACAATCCCCCTTCACAATCTCCCCTCACAATCTCCCCTCACAATCCCCCCTCAAAATCTCCTCCTCACAATCCCACCCTCACAATCCCACCCCTCACAATCCTACCCCTCACAATTCACCCCTCACAATCCACCCTCACAATTTCCCCCTCACAATCCCCTCAAAATCTCCCCCTTACAATCTCCCCCTCACAATTCCCCCTCACAATCCAACCCATCACAATCCCAGCACTCACAATCCCCCCCTCACAATCCCAGCCCTCACAATCCCCCCTCACAATCCCACCCCTCACAATCACGCCTCACAATCTCCCGCTCTCAATCTCCCACTCACAATCTCCCCCTCACAATCCCCCCTCACATTCCCCCCTCACAATCCCCCCTCACAATGTCCCCCCCTCACAATCTCCCCTCACAATCCCCCCCTCGCAATCTCTCTTACAATCTCTCCCTCACAATCTCTCCCCCTCACAATCTCCCCTCACAATCCCCCCCTCGCAATCTCTCTTACAATCTCTCCCTCACAATCTCCCCCTTACAATCCCCCCCACAATCTCCCCCTCACAATCTCCCCCTCACAATCCCCCCTCACAATCCCACACCTCACAATCCCCCCTCACAATCTCCTCTCCCAATCCCCCCTCACAAACTCCCCCTCACAATCCCCACTGACAATCCCCCCCTCACATTCTCCTCTCACAATCTCCCCTCCCAATCCCCCCTCAAAATCTCCCCCTCACAATCTCCCCCTCACAATCTCCTCTCACAATCCCCTCTCACAATCTCCTCTCACAAACTCCCCTCACAATCCCCCCTCACAATCCCCCTCACAATCTTCCCCTCACAATCCCCCTTCACAATCTCCCCTCACAATCTCCCCTCACAATCCCCCCTCAAAATCTCCTCCTCACAATCCCACCCTCACAATCCCACCCCTCACAATCCTACCCCTCACAATTCACCCCTCACAATCCACCCTCACAATTTCCCCCTCACAATCCCCTCAAAATCTCCCCCTTACAATCTCCCCCTCACAATTCCCCCTCACAATCCAACCCATCACAATCCCAGCACTCACAATCCCCCCCTCACAATCCCAGCCCTCACAATCCCCCCTCACAATCCCACCCCTCACAATCACGCCTCACAATCTCCCGCTCTCAATCTCCCACTCACAATCTCCCCCTCACAATCCCCCCTCACATTCCCCCCTCACAATCCCCCCTCACAATGTCTCCCCCTCACAATCTCCCCTCACAATCCCCCCCTCACAATCCCCCCTCACAATCCCCCTCACAATCTCCCCTCAAAATCCCCCGTCACAATCTCCTTCTCACAATCCCACCCTCACAATCCCACCCCTCACAATCCCCCCTCACAATTCCACCCCTCACAATCCCCCCCTCACAATCCCACCCCTCACAATCCCCGCCTCACAATCTCCCGCTCTCAATCTCCCCCTCACAATCCCCCCTCACAATTTCCCCCTCACAATCCCCCTCACAATCTCCCCGTTACAATCCCCCCTCACAATCTCCGCCTCACAATCCCCCCCTCACAATCCCCCCTCACAATCCCACCCCTCATAATCCCCCTCTCACAATCCCACCCCTCACAATCCCCCCCTCACAATCTCCCCTCACAATCCCCCCACTCACAATCTCTCCCCCTCACAATCTCCCTCTCACAATCTCCCCCTCGCAATCTCTCTTACAATCTCTCCCTCGCAATCTCTCCCTCACAATCTCTGGGTGTGCTCGACCAGAGTCTTGCAGAGTTGGAACTCAAGTGCTGAATGTGCTAGTGACCACTAAGTAGTATTACATGTATTACGGTAAGGCCGTATAGTAGAGGTACATGGGTAAATCCCTGCCTGCTGGCTCCGCCCAGTAGGCGGTGTATATATGTGTGTGCTCGCCAGTGCTGCAGCCATTCTGGTTCCAGCTACAGGAGGCACCACATCTTGTTCAATAAACCCTCGATTGTTCCACTGTTCTCGTCTTTGTGGTAATTGATAGTGCATCACTGAATGAGTGCAATTTTCGTGGAACAGTATAAATAGACTCCGTACACCCACATCCACTGAAGGTGTGGAGTAACCCATTGGCACACACAGCAACACAGTTCAGGATGGCTCAGGGACCGAGTGGGAGGCTGCAGAGTTCCTTGAACATGACACTGGAGGTTCTGCTGGGGTAATTCCAGAGGAGGAAGTTTGTCCTTTACCCGAAATGGGGAGAATGGTGCCAGCTCTCCCTCGTCACCCTCCTCTACCTGCAGCAGCTCATGCTGCTCTGGTTGTCCCCATCTCCTCCTGTACCTTGAGAAGACCATGGAAGACCCCGACCAAGATGGCCACGACTAAGTTCTCCTTTTCTTGTAATGTCTACAGTAAGCTGTCTACTAAGGTAAAGCAGTAGAGCACTTACTCAGATGAGTGAGATGATTTGCCTAATGAGGACAGATTGAGCAGGTTGGGGCAGATATCCATTCAAGTTTAGGAGAATGAAAGGTAATCTTATTGAAACATATAAGATTCTGAGACGTCTTGACGGGTAAATGCTGAGAGGATATTTCCCTTCATGGAGGATAATAGAACTAAAGGGAACACTTTCAAGATAAGGGTCGGAATTTCCTGGCCGTTCTGACCAGCGGGATCTTCCAGTCCCTCTGACGGCGAATACTCACCGTGGGTTTCACGGCATGGGGAGTGCATAGAACGGGAAGCACCGTTGACAGTAATGGCGGGCTGCCTCCAGCAAAACACGCCGCGCTGGCACATGGAAAATCCCACCCATGGAGTCTTCCACTTAAGATGGAGAAGTGTGAGACAGCATGGTGGCGCAATGGCTAGCACTGCTGCCTCATGGCACCCAGGTCCCAGGTTCGATCTCACTCTAGTCACTGTCTGTGCGGAATTTACCCATTCTCCCCGTGTTTGCGTGGGTTTCGCTCCCAACCCAAAGATGTGCAGCGTAGGTGGATTGGCCACGCCAAATTGCCTCCTAATTGGAAAAAATAAATTGGGTACTCAAAATTCATGAAAAGTAAATGGGAAAGTGGAGGAATTTCTTCTCTCAGAGGGTCGTAAGTCTTTGGAATTATCTTCCACAGAGAACCCTGGAGGTTGGGTCACTGACTATATTCAAGGTTGAGTTTGACAGATTTCTGAGTGACAAGGGAATTAAGTGTGATATGGAGGCCACCTAGGCAATTGGAGTTAAGGCCAGAGTGATCCGTCAGCGGGATCCTCCGTTGCGTCGGCGGCGCACCCACACCCGGGGATTTCCCGAAGGTGTGGGGCTGCCCACAATGGGAAACCCCATTGGCCGGCTGCTGGGACGGAGAATCCCACTGCCAGTGGGGGACGTGACACACCAGAAACCGGTGCGGCGGGACGGAGAATCCCACCAATGATCTTTTTGAATGGAGCAAACCTGATGGGCTGAATCACATAATCTTGTTTCTTATGATCTTACGACATCCTCGGAGAATTTCCAGAATAAATCATCGAATCCCTACAGTGCAGAAGGAGGCCATTTGGCCCATCGAGCCTGCACCGACCCTTCGAATGAGCACCCTACCTAGGCCTTATCCCCGTAACCCTGCCTACCCTTTTGGACACTAAGGGGCAATTTAGCATGGCCAATCCACCTAACCTGCACATCTCTGGACTGTGGGAGGAAACCAGAGCACCCGGAGGAAACCCACGCAGACATGGGGAGAAAGTGCAAACTCCACACAGACAGTGACCCGAGGCCAGAATTGAACCCGATTCCCTGGCACTGTGAGGCAGCAGTGCTAACCACTGTGCTACCGTGTCACCCTTATGTTACTCAAATGTCACTCAAATGTTGATGAAGTCTTGGCAAAATGTCCCTGAATACTCCCCAATGAGAGTCCTCTTCGTAGCCCCAGCAGCTATCAGCACAAAATGGTGAGCATCCCTTTAAGTGGTGAGTTTGTGCAACACTTGAAATTGGCTTCAACGCCGTGTTTACTCCCAAACCACTAGCCGCTGTTAGGAGAGGACAGTAAGGGGATTGGTGACCACCTGTATACCGTGCAGCTTCGTTAAGACTACGAGCAGTCTTTTAATTGGCAACCACTCTCCAAGTGATCATTTGAGTGCTGATTTCATTGGACAAGATGGTACCTGGTGTCAAGCGTGGACTAGATAAGCCTTGCAGCTTAATAAAAACCTCCCATTGCTTCAGGGTGCCCCAAAGCATGGTAGAACAAATCAAAGTCTTTTAGAGGTGTTACGATGTATCGCGGGAGGGCCTGCCGCTGACTCGGCCCTTACGAGCTGGCAGAGCATGGCTGCCAGGCGTCAAACCGGCGACGGCCCCGATTTGGGCATCGGAGTGGATTCACCGCCCGATCACCGATTACGATATTGGCGTCGGGCAGCGGAGAATCCCTCCCGGTACCTCAGTTTCCAGTCTGATGAAAAAGACAGCACCAAGGATCGCGTAGCACCCAGCTCTACTGCACTGGGAGCGCAAGTTGGAATTACCTGCTCAAGATTCTGGGGCGAAATTCTCCGTTATCGGCGGAAAGTCCGCCGATCGGCGCAAAAAACGGCGCAAATCCGACTTGCGTCACGTCATAAAAATGGGACGATAGTCTCCGGCCCGAAACGGGCTAGCAGCGACGTAACGGGATCCGCGCTTGCGCAGTGGTTCACGCCGTGCAGCGTCATATGCGCTGCACGGCGTGACGGCTCATAAGGCCGCGCAGCTCCCCCCCACCCGACCGGAACACCCGACCGCAACACCCGACTGGATGGCTGGCCGTCGCTCAGCCCCGAGGTTCGAGTCACGCGATGTGGAGGCGCTCCTGGACGCGGTGGAGCAGAGGAGGGACGCCCAGTATCCCGGGCACGGCCGCAGAGTTGCCCCACGCCACAGCCGGCGTCTGTGGAGGGAGGTGGCAGAGGCCGTCACCGCTGTGGCCCTGACACCACGGACAGGCACCCAGTGCCACAAGAAGGTGAACGACCTCGTCAGAGCAGGCAGGGTGAGCCTCCCCCATATCCCCCCTCCCCATATCCCCCCTCCCCATATCCCCCTTCCTCCATATCCCCCATATCCCCCCTCCCCATATCCCCCCACCCCCATATCACCCCTCCCCCATATCCCCCCTCCCCCATATCCCCCATATCCCCCCTCCCCCATATCCCCCCTCCCCCATATCCCCCCTCCCCCATATCCCCCCTCGGCCATATCCCCCCTCCCCCATATCCCCCATATCCCCCCTCCCCCATATACCCCTCCCCATATCCCCCCTCCCCCATATCCCCCTCCCCCATATCCCCCCACCCCCATATCCCCCTCCCCCATATCCCCCATATCCCCCCTCCCCCATATCCTCCATATCCCCCATATCCCCCGCCCCCATATCCCCCTCCCCCATATCCCCCCTCCCCCATATCCCCCCTCCCCCATATCCCCCCTCCCCCATATCCCCCCTCCCCCATATCCCCCCTCCCCATATCCCCCTCCCCCATATCCCCCCTCCCCATATCCCCCCTCCCCCATATCCCCCATATCCCCCTCCCCATATCCCCCATATCCCCCCTCCCCATATCCCCCTCCCCATATCCCCCCTCCCCATATCCCCCCTCCCCCATATCCCCCATATCCCCCTCCTCATATCCCCCATATCCCCCCTCCCCCATATCCTCCATATCCCCCGTATCCCCCCGCCCCCATATCCCCCCTCCCCCATATCCCCCCTCCCCCATATCCCCCCTCCCCCATATCCCCCCTCCCCCATATTCCCCATATCCCCCCTCCCCCATATCCCCCATATCCCCCTCCCCCATATCTCCCATATCCCCCCTCCCCCATATCCCCCCTCCCCCATATCCCCCCCTCCCCCATATCCCCAAGTGAATCCAGCCCTAACCTTAACCTCTGCAATGCACACGCAACCGATGGCGTGCATTCATATACCTGCCTAACACTGTTGCCTTTTACCCCTGCCACCCCCCCCACCCCCACAGGAGAAGCGCGCACACAACAATAGGGAGCATGTGAGGACTGGAGGAGGGCCCGCTGATGAGAGGCCACTGACCGTACACGAGGAAAGGGCCCTGGAACTGGCTGGCGGACCTGAGGACCGGGAGGTTGCTGATGCAGAGGTCGGGGGCCCACGAGCAAGTGAGCCACCAACAGCCCGTCCCCATATCCCCCCTCCCCTATATCCCCCTCCCCCGTATCACCTGATCACTGCCTGATGTCTAACCATGCATGCTTCATTGTGTATCGCAGGACCAAACGTCCAGGCACCCATCCGCGCAGATGCACACCGCCCGCAGGATGCCCCTCGGAGACCACGGGAGACGGAGAGACCCGGACCCTCCAGCATGCGACGCCCGCAGGATGCCCCTCGGAGACCACGGGAGACGGAGAGACCCGGACCCTCCAGCGTGCAACGCCCGCAGGATGCCCCTCGCACACCACGGGAGACGGAGAGACCTGGAGCAACAGGGAGACGACACCCCCGTCACATGCGGGAGCGACCACCCAGCGATGAGGGGGGCAGCCACAGGCCCCCGTCACATCCGAGCCAGGACACCACTACCCAGGACACCACTATCCAGGACACCCCTACCCGGGACACCACTACCCAGGACACCCCTACCCGGGACACCCCTACCCGGGACACCACTACCCAGGACACCCCTACCCGGGACAGCACTACCCGGGACAGCACTACCCAGGACACCCCTACACGGGAAGACGAAATACCGGACAGTGACTCAGAGTGGATGGGTGGAGACGAACCCCCACCCCAAAGTGCCATGGAGTCAGAGTGGGACGAAGAGCACGACACAACGCCACTGCTGTCACCAACACCCTCCACCATCGCAGAAACACTCACCATGGTTGGGCACTTTAGTGATGAGGCGTCTGGTACACTCACTGGTGCGCACAACACAGCTGTCCCGGTACAGCAGGTGGAGGTAGGAGCAGCAGAGGGACCGGGCGGTCGGAGGGCAGCCCAGGCCAAGCGAACATCTGCCGCCCAGATGGATCCCGGGTTCCTGCAGTTACCACACCCACACATAGATCCGATGCAACCACCGACACGGAGACGAGCGAATAGGGTGACGGGTGGCTTGCGGCGGCTGCGGTCGCAGGTGGAGGAGTCCACCCGCGTCCAGGAGCTGGGAGTGGTCCCGGTCATGCGTGCCACCCAGGCTGACACCGCACGGGTGGCGTCCGCGGTGGAGGCAATGGGTGCGACGGTGTCAGACATGGGGAACGGTTTGCGAGGCCTGGGGCCTTCCGTGCAGGCAGCGTCTGTGGCCCAGGAAATGGCTGCCCTCTCACAGGAGGCCATGAGCCAGTGCCAGCGCCAGATGGCAGAGGCGCTCAACGCCATAGCCCAGTCTCAGCAGGCCATGGCCCAGTCTCAGCAGGCCATAGCCCAGTCTCTGCAGGCCATGGCCCAGTCTCTGCAGGCCATGGCCCAGTCTCAGCAGGCCATGGCCCAGTCTCAGCAGGCCATGGCCCAGTCTCAGCAGGCCATCGCTGAGGGCATCGGCGCCAGTGGCCATGTGCGAGCCGGCGTCGCACAGTCACAGACAGGGTTTGACAACCCCCTGGGCTCCATGGCTGCAAACCTGCAGACCCCTGTCGATACCAGCACGGGCCTCCAGGACTGGCAGCGCCAGATGTCGGGGGGGCATCGGATGGCCAGTCCGTTCGCATCCCCCACCCATGTAGAGGCCTGGGGGCCATCGGGCACCCCGAGGGAGTAGGAGGTGGTGTGGTCCGTCCCGGCTCCCTCTGTAGGGGAGGTCCCGTTACACCGCGACACCTCAGACTCCCCCCCTTCCGTCCCAGGCGCATCGGGTGGGCAACGGGCAGGACAGGCTGGCAGCTCGCCATCCCAGTCGCCCGGGCCGCAGCCTGGCCCATCTAGGCCAGGACGCCCCAGGAAACGGCCGCCAAAGGGATCCAGTGTCAGAGGGCAGGAATCACAGGAGTCCACCTCCGTTCTGCTGTACCGTCTGGGGAACCACGTAGACGTAGTCAAAGGGCCCGT
Source organism: Scyliorhinus torazame (assembly GCF_047496885.1). Classification (NCBI taxonomy): domain Eukaryota; kingdom Metazoa; phylum Chordata; class Chondrichthyes; order Carcharhiniformes; family Scyliorhinidae; genus Scyliorhinus; species Scyliorhinus torazame. Next base: position 193,817,660 of record NC_092721.1, read on the forward strand.
AAGGCCAAACAATTAGACACTGAGTAAGTTGGCACGGGTGCAGGGCACAGATGAGTTTTAGTGGCTAGGGCACATGCATGAACTCCTTTGGTTATTAAAATCAATGTTACACCTACCGAAGCTGCCCTTGTGCTCTGTCCAAAGTGTGCGGGCGTGTCATGTACGTTGAGCGCAAGTGTGTGTGTGAGGGGTGGTCTTACCTCAGCCCCAGGTGAGTCTGCCCCCTTCCCCCTGGGCCGCCATCAACATCCCCCGGGCAGAGGACGGGACCGTGCGCTGCAGTGTCACAGCCGCATGCAGGGATGGTCCGGGTGGATGGTGGTACTGTGGCCATGGGTCAGACTTAGTCCAACGATGTAGAGCCAGGAGCTCATCGCAGGGCGGGTTGTCATCATCCTCCATGGCCTGCAATAGACACGCGTCCGCCCGCAACTGGGTGAGCCCGGCCCGTTGTGCCGCCGGTGGATCGGCAATTGGGGGGGGGGGGGGGGGTGGTGTGCATGCGGTTGTGGTGTGTGGGGTTGGGGAGGGGGGTGAGGGTGCTGGGTGGGTGGATGGGTGGGGGGTGTGGGTGGTCGGCTGTTGCCATGGTGTGCGGTCTGTGGCCATACTACCCGATTCCCACGCCCATCTAGTCAGTGAAGCGGGCGGCTATCAGTCTGTCCCATGCCCACTGGGCCAGCCGGTAACGGTGGACAGCCACCCGCCTGTGTCTACCCCGTCTGCCCTGACCATTACCCCCATCCCCCTCATCTGGGGAGGACTGGGCCTCTTCCTGCTGCTCCTCCAGTCTGCCCTCCTCTGCCTGCGGCACATCGCCCCTCTGCTGGGCTATGTTATGCAGGACGCAGCACACCACAATGATGCGGCCGACCCTATCTGACCGATACTGGAGGGCGCCCCCAGAGAGGTCCAGGCACCTGAAACGCATCTTCAGCACGCCAAAGCACCTCTCGATCACTCCTCTTGTCGCTACATGGGCATCATTGTAGCGGTTCTCCGCCTCATTGCGTGGCCTCCGTATAGGCGTCATCAGCCATGATCGCAATGGGTAGCCCCTGTCGCCCAGCAACCAGCCCCTCAGCCGGGGATGGCGTCCCTCGTACATGCCGGGGATGGATGACCGCGACAACACGAATGAGTCGTGTACACTGCCTGGGTGACGGGCGCAGACGTGCAGGATCATCATGCGGTGGTCACAGACCACCTGTCCGTTCATCGAATAGGTCCCCTTCCTATTAGTGAACACGGCCCTGTTATCTGCAGGTGGCCGCACGGCGACGTGCATCCCATCGATCGCGCCCTGGACCATGGGGAACCCAGCAACGGCAGAGAAGCCCACGGCCCGGGCATCTTGGCTGGCCCGGTCCACGGGGAAGCGGATGTAGCGGTGCGCCATGGCATAAAGGGCATCTGTTACTGCCCGGATGCACCGGTGCACCGATGTCTGCAATATGCCGGACAGGTCCCCACTCGGTGCCTGGAATGACCCCGTTGCATAAAAGTTCAGGGCCACCGTAACCTTGACGGACACGGGGAGAGGGTGTCCCCCGCCAGTGCCACGCGGTGACAGGTGTGCCAGCAGGTGGCAGATGTGTGCCACGGTTTCCCGGCTCATCCGGAGTCTCCTCCTGCATTCCCGGTCCGTGAGGTCCTGGTATGACTACCGGGGCCGGTACACACGGGGCGCCCTCGGGTGCCTCCGTTGCCGTGGGGCCGCGACGTCCTCCTCCCCCTCCTTGTCCTGTCGGTCAGGTGTCCCTCCAGCCTGGGCGGCTGCCGCCTGCCCCTCTGCGGCAGCCTGCGCCGCCTCTCTGGCACGCTCCTCCTCCTCCTCCTCCTCATCCAGGGCAACATAGACATGAGCGGCTGCCACCACGGCGGCCAACATCGCTGGATGGTCTGAAAACATGACGGCCTGGTGGGGGGGAGGGGAACGACGACATGTCATCATTGCCCATATCCCCTCCTCCCCCCAGCCAGGTGGCATGGACCGCATGGGTCCAACTGTTGGAGGCTGGCACCTGGCCAGGTGGACCAATTCATTTGCCCTCCCATCACCCTCCTCGGCACGGACCCCCTCCAACCCCCAACCTCCACCCCAGCACGGACCCCCTCCCCAACCTCCACCCCAGCACGGACCCTCCCCCCAACCTCCACCCCGGCACGGACCCCCTCCCCGACCTCCACCCCGGCACGGACCCCCTCCCCAACCTCCACCCCAGCACGGACCCCCTCCCCAACCTCCACCCCAGCACGGACCTCCTCCCGGCACTCCCCCGGAGCCCAGCCTACTCTAACCACCCCCCCCCACCCCCCCCCCCCGCCGCACACACACACACACAAGCCAAGACACACCTCTCCTCACGCAATCAGTCTGCGGCCACGCCATTTCCTGCCCAGAGCCAAACCCCCAGGCCGTCATTCACCTCCTCGCTGGTCGGTGTGAGCCTGGAGCACCGGGTCACACCGATGAAAAGGAGGCTTGATTCACGTCGACGTGAACGGTCATCACGTCGACGGGACTTCGGCCCATCCGGAAGGGAGAATATCGGCAGGCCGAAAATCGGCTGCCTTGCGCAGACCCGTGACATTCTCCACGGCAGCAGCGCCATTAACGCCCCGCCGACTTTTCTCCCTTCGGAGACTTCGGCGGGGGCGGGGGCGGGATTCACGGCGGCCAACGGCCATTCTCCGACCCGGCGGGGGGTCGGAGAATGACGCCCCTGGAGTGGGACTTGAACCCACGACCTACAGACTGACAGACAACAACGCTGCCAACTGAGGTATAGCTGACGTGCGTGGCATAGGATCTATGACTCATAGTCCCTGTTTAGTTCTGACAAGACTAGAATACACGGCCTTGCTGCAGAAAATTACACACTTCCATGTCACAAAGCTGCTCTTGGCTCCATTGTCCCTGGCTTTTGTCCTCAAAGCTGGGAAGTGCAGTCAGTGCTCAACAGCTTCAATCAACCTGACTGGAATGGTTATTGACCCTTCAGCATCTCAAAGTTAGCATTTTAAAGGGGCTTATGGGAAGTTATCCGGGTGTCAGGGTGAAAATCTATAGTGGTCGTTATCAGTCAATCTGGATTTAGCGGAACAAAAAGATAACTCTTTCCTCTGTGCTTAGAATTGTCAGGTGTCATGCTTTGGAGAATTACCCTTGGGCTGAGACAGGGATACTGCAAAACCAAATATAACCCTGTCGAATGTGTGGATATATTTATTATTGCTATCTGACTGATTAGGTTTCCTGATATGGTTGATTTAGAAATGTCATGTATGCAGACTACATTTTCACATGTTGTGATTAACCTCAGTTATCACTATCATCAGTCCAAAGATGTGCAGGTTAGGTGGATTGGCCACACTAAATTGCCCTTAGTGTCCAAAAAGGTTAGGTGGGGTTTACTGGGTTGCGGGGATAGGGTGGATATGTGGGCTTTGGTCGGGTGCCCTTGCCAAGGACCGGTGCAGCCTCGATGGCCCGAATGGCCTCCTTCTGCACTGTAAATTCTATGATTCTATGACTTGTAGCTTCATGTGTAAATTGTAATAATAATAATAATAATTGCTTCTTGTCACAAGTAGGCTTGGTGTGAATACAGACATGAGCTGCAGAGTTTTGGACATTTACTGAGAACCATATTATATTATAACCATATTATAGAACCATAGTATTTAAACAATGCCGAAGGCGGCCATTTGTCAGATCAAGTCTGCACCGACCCTCTGAAAGATCACCCTACCAAGGCCCACTGCCCCGCCCTAATCCCACCGAACCAACACATCTTTGGACCCTGTGGGGGATTTCATCATGGCCAATCCATTTATCTTCCACTTTTTTGGACTGTGGGGGGAAACTGGAGCACCCAGAGGAAACCCACGCAGGCACAGGGAGAAAGTGCCAACTCCACTCAGACAGTCACCCAAGGCGGGAATCGAACCCAGTTCTCTGGCGCTGTGAGGCAGCAGTGCTGACCACAGTACTGATAACTCGCCTCGTTAGCGTTTTTCTTCTGGTGCACACAAATTTATTTCCAGTATGTTTAATTCATTTTGAAAAGACATGAGTTTGAAGCAGCATTTGAATGTCTGCCAGGATATCATCGTGTAATCAGAATTAACCAGGTGGTACCAGAGAAAATTCTGGCAGCAGGTGTTTCATTTAAAATAATAAAGATTTTTTTTTTTTCCTTTAAAAAAAACAAGCTTCAAATAAACTTGGAAATCCAGATCGTTTTGAATTTGTATTCGGGTTGCTTTGCAAAATGCACCAGTGAATTCACGTTGTACTGCTGTTGGTCTGAAATTGTCTCCTGTCTCTTGTTCAGATTCTGGAGCGTGTCATCAGTTCTACACGAGGGACATTTTGCGAATCTACCTTTTAATGAATTGAAAACCTTTATTATGTCTACCTTTGAAGAAATAAGAAATGACTTGCATTTATTTAACACCTTGCACGACCTCAGGGCACTCCACAGCCAATCGCTTACTATTGAGGTGTCATCACTGCTGTAAAGTGGGAAAAGGCAGCGGCCTGGTGCACAGTAAGATCCCACAAGCAGCAATGAGATAAATGACCAGGTCGGTGTGATTTGAGGGATTAAAAAACTTGCCAGTACATTTTTATTTTTGGAATAGAGCCATGGGATCTACTAAGGCCACTTGAAAGTACAGCCTGGAGCGAATTGGTTGACTATCCTTCCTGAAAGACATTAAAGCTTATGGCCGAGATTCTCCGAGCCCGTGCTGGGTCAGAGAATCGCCGGTGACGCAGGAAATTCCCGCCATGCCGCTCTGACAGCGGGACATGATTCTCGTGGCGACCAGAGAATCGGCGCCAGTCACGGCTGACGTGGCGCCGGTCGGGACCACTGAAAACAGCCCCCGTGGGGATTCTCCGCGGTCGACCGGCTGAGTTCCTGCCGAGTACTGCCAGCATGGTTCCAACCTGGTACCACCCGGCGGGAGCTCAGCCCCGCAGCCGCAGTGGCCATCCTGGTGGGAGGGGCGGGGGGATCAGACTCCTGGGTGGGCCTGCACGTTGGCCAGGCCCGCGATCGGGGGCTACCGATCGGCAGGCGCAAGCGATCTGGAGGGGGCCTACCTCCTTCCGCGCGGGCTGGCTGTGTCGCTACGCCATGTTGTGCAGCGCCTGTGCGGAAACGGCCACCACGCGCATGCGCGGACCCACGCCGGCAGTGTAGGGCTGCGTATCGGAGCCGGAGTGGCGGCCTCCTGTGGCCCACTGAATCGCTGGGCCAAGAGGCCCGTTGACGTCAGCGTGAAACACTCCAGTGTTTACACCGCCATCGACACTTGGCCGGCCTATATCTCTCCACAGTGATTAAATGTAGTAGAAATGCATCTACCTTCAGTTTAGGGAACAGCCAGTGGAGTGCACTTGTTACCCGCGCTCTCTCCCCCTTTACTTTCAGCTCTTCTTGTGAAGGGACCTGTCTTGTCTTGCAAATTGCATTGTGGGTTTTGTCTACTTGAGGCGAGCACAGAGAGTCTGCTTGGAAGAGAATACATTTTTTTAAAGATCCATGTTGAACAGCTCAAGCAGTTCTGGTTTTAAATGTCTCTGGCTGAATCAATAACTGTTTCTGTCCCAAGACCTTCACAGGGTCACTGTGAGATTGATACCCAGTCTTCATTTAGTTCTCCCAGGTAAACTGCTGGATGCCACACAGGCCTGCCTGAAGCCAGGTTGGGCAAGCAAGGCCAACCAAGAAAAGAGGAGGGCGTGAGGAGGGGTTAATACATGCATGATCCTGGAGCAGGCAGAGATGTTGCAGGGGTGGATGTAGGGTGGTCAGCGGCTCTGGATATTTTTATGTTCCACTCCAGGATTGGATTAGATTTCATGTGCTGCAAAGCGCTGTGAGGCACCCTGCAGTTGTGAAAGCAAGTTGAAATGCAAGTTCGCTCTTCCGAAATGAATTTCAGAAATTTAGGATCTGCTTTTCCACCACCAATCAATCTGAGGCAGCCAGCTTGAAGCTCAGGGCATTTCTTTGAAAATTATTTCATGGGACGTGTGTGTCGCAGACAAGGCCTGCATTGTTCCACACCCCTAATTGCCCAGGACCAGAGGGCTGTTAAGCGTGAACCACATTGCTGTGGGTCTGGAGTCACACACAGGTCAGACCAGGCACGTGTCATGGGAGAGTCCCTTCAAGAAATGTTTTTGTCTTATCACATGGCTTCAGTGATGTCATTGTGTGGGTCGAGCTGGGCTGTGGCTCTGAGTTGTACTTTCGCTTTGAGTTGACCTGCTTTTGTATTGCACAGGTTGGAAAGAAGATAATTTAAAAGTGAAACTGTTTACTGGAAGGAATTAAAACCTGCTGTTTTGGAAAGGAAACAGGTGTATCCATACCAACTCTTAAAGATAGTCAGAGTGCTGTGTGAGCCACACCTTTGAAAAGGGGTATCTGGTTTATGGGATCTTGTTATTAAATTGGAACAGTTAAAGGGGGAAATTTATTAAGGGTTATACATAGAGTACTGTAGCTGTGTGGGGTATTTATGTTTGTAGTTGATAAAAATGCTTACTGTGTGTGTTTATAAAAATGTTAACTAAATTCGTACATAAAGTTTGTTTTTGATTAAAAGTGCTGAAGGCCTTTGTTAAATAACACCTGAAAGTCAGGCCCTTGTGCTCATCATAACAAAAATAAATAAACAATTGTCAGTCAGGTGAACTCCGCGTTATACTTTGGAGTTTGCTAAAGCCTGGCCCTTAATACAGGGACGACAGATTTCCTTCCCAAAAGGGACACCAGTAAACCAGATGGGGTTTTACAGCAGGTACCTAGTCACCGTAGCTTTCAACTCCAGATTTTGAAAAAATAATAGTTATTTCAATTTAAATTCCACTATCTGTCACGGCGTGATTTGAACCCACATCCTCTAGGCCACCAGCCCAGTGACATTACCATCATGTCTCACACTTCTTGCTTCAATAAAGAAAATATTCCACTTCAAAATAAGACAGTCAACAACTTCAGAGAACACAGTTGCTGCATCTCAGTACATCCATAATACATTTTGCACTAAATTACATTTGCTGGAAGATTAATGCTTGGTGGTTGAAGGATTCTGTCCACATTACAATTGGGAATGGAGTGAAGCCATTTGAGCCTCTGAGAGCTTTATCGACCCAAGGAGCTGATTAAAAGGAAAAATAACTTGAAAAGTAAATCTGATCATGCCCACAGGTGCCTCCTCTTGTTTGCCCAGTGCTTGGGAAACTTGAAAGCGGATTTTCAATGTGCTGTTTGACTTGGAAGTACATTTAGTCAGAAAACAAACAGGCAAACGTTACTGGCACCTGACTTTAAATCTGTCACTAAACTGCGATGCATTAATATCGGAATACCTGTGGAGTCTCTCAAAGAACTGTCCTTGACCACTCGTAGTTCTTGACTATGTGTTACCCCCTTGGCAACATCATCAGAAGCACAGAATCACGTTCCACTTGTGTGAAGATAACAGTAGGTTCTACCTCACTGCCATCTCTCCGCTTTCTCCAAGTTGTCACATACTGGCCATCCAGTATGGGGGAAATTCCCACCAACTAAATATTGGGAAGCAATTGGGCGGGATTCTCCGTCGGCCATTGGGCGGGATTCTCCGTCGGCCAAAATCGGTTTTGACGCTGAAATCGTGGCGGGTGCCGGGTTCACGCCGTATCACAATTCTCCGGTGCCTCGACAGCGGCGCGTTAATGCGTTCTACTCTGCACGTTGAGTAAACACCGCTTGTACCTCTTTAGCGGGCCTGTCCCAGTATTCTCCCAGGCCTCCGCGATCCTAAGCCTCCACCAGGGGAAATTCCTGATGAAGAGGCTCACTTGTGCTTTTAGAAATCGTGAAACAGGCACCGTGGCTGCTGAGGGAGAGAGGGGGGGGACACGGAAAGTGACCAACTTCGCCATAGTTTGCTGACAGTTGTGCCGCTGGCCGAGGGGGGGGGGGGCTTCTGCCAAGGCCAGGGGGAGTAGCGGGGGAGGTGGCCAGGAGGTGGGCTGTGGGGTCAAGGAAAATACCATTGCCACAGCCGGCAAGGCAACTATGCAGCTGCGCACGCCGCCTGCTGTCCACTTTCAACTTATTCCTACAGATCATATGGGTGTTCCCCCGAGGCCACTCCCCTCAGTACCCTTTGGTCCCAGCCGACTCATCAACAGGATGGTGCCAGTGCTATCTTAATGGCTGTGGTGAGTGTGTGTGGGAGTAGAATGCTTCTGCAGCTGGTCAGCCTCTCGAGTGCCAATCCCAACCCCGGCAAATCTGACACCGTTCCTCATTGGAATCGATTGGAATTTCATAGAATTTACAGTGCAGAAGGAGGCCATTCAGCCCATCGAGTTTGCACTGGCCCTTGGAAAGAGCACCTAACCGAAACCCACACCTCCACCCTATCCCCACATCTCCACCCCATCCCCCTAACCCCACCTAATCCAATCTTTTTTGGGCACTAAGGGGCAATTTATCATGGCCAATCTACCTAACTTGCACATCTTTGGACTGTGGGAGGAAACTGGAGCACCCGGAGGAAACCCACGCACACACGGGGAGGATGTGCAGACTCAGCACAGACAGTGACCCAACCCGGGAATCGAACCTGGGACCCTGGCGCTGTGAAGCAACTGGGCTAACCACTGTGCTACCGTGCTGCCCGATTGTGTTCCACATGACGCCGGTGCTAGCCCGTCCACGGTCGGTGAATTAGTTTTGCTGTCGTAAAATTCCACTGATCCTGCCCCGACGTCAACACTTAGTGTCAGGAACGGAGAATCCAGTCCATTGTATTTGGTTCCCCCCACAAACTGCACTCCCGGCTCACCAACTGCCCAAGCTCTCCTGAGCAACTGTCTGGGCTAAGCCAGAGTGTTCACAGACTTGATATCATAATTGACCCCACAATGAGCTTCTGACCGCATGGCCAAGACGATCTGTTTCCACCTCTGGAATGTCACCTTGCTTCAGTTCATTGGTTGCTTAAACCATCACTTATTTTTTTCATTCTTTCATGGGATCGGGGGCGATGGGTGTCACTGGTTATTTGTTGCCCCATCCCTAATTGCCCTTGAACCAAGTGGCTTGCTCGGCCATTTCAGAGGGCAATTAAGAGTTGCTGCTTGTCTGGCGTCACATGTAGACCAGCTAAGGATGGCAGATTTCCTTCCCTGTGAGCCAGGTGGGTTAAGGTAACGATTGATGATGGTTCCATGGTCACCGTTACTGAGACAAGCTTTCAAATCCAGGGTTTTTATTGATCAATGGAATTTTAAATTCCATCAGCTCCCGTGCCTTGGGATATTTCCCCATAGAGATGCATGTAACTTTTGTTTTGAATACTGCAGACTAAACCTCACCAATATGTTAGCTCGCCTTACTTTCACAGTGCATGTAAGTATTAAGATTCATGCAGCTGCTAATAATTCGGACAGCCTAACTTTCAAAGCTGGTACATTGCCTTCGAGTAAACAGTGGATTAACTCCAAAGATTAGCACAGCTGTATGGCAATAGTTTGCTTGATTCTGCACAAATAGCTACTTCAAGTATATAGGGGTTTACTGCCAAATTTTACAAAAATATTTCACTAGGTCAGAGAGAAATGCTATTCTAATGAAATGTTGCTTCAAATGGAAAAGATATTGGCCCGGAATATTCTGGCTTCCCAGGAATTGAGGGTGCCTCAATGATGCGCTGGGGAAACCCTCTCAGAAGTTACCAGGTAAGGGATTACCTGGCAATTGTCCAGAAATGCTAACTTTCCCTGGAAAATTGCCCTGGTCTGGGAAACATCCAACAAAACAATTTGAATCGCTAACTCCGGATAGCTCTGTCAGTGTGACACTAATAGTCACTCTGAAAGAATTAGGAGAAGGAAAAACACTTTTAAATTCAGCTTAGCTATTTTAAACACCCACACTGATTGCTGCGTGGGATATCCCCCAAACCCAGATCCACATTCCCCACTCCCCACAGTATTCCCAAATCCCTGCCCTACCACCTGCACGGGATTCCCAACTCCATGTTCGAATGCCCCCTCCCAGTGTCCCAACTCTTCTCCCGATGTCAGACTCCCCCAACCCGATGTCTGACTTCCCCCCTGGTGCCTGACTCCACCCAATGTCTGACTCCCCCCCCCCACAAGATCCGACTCCCCTCCCCCACACAAGATCCGACTTCCCCCTGCCCCCCCGAGAGGGAGAAGCTAAGTGAATTTGAAGGCAAGCAGTGGAGCTCTCCCTGATAACCTGGCCAATATCTATCCTCAACCCGGTTCCTCGTTCCCGACAGTGACAGCAATTCAAAAGCATTTCATTGGCTGCAATGCATTGTGGGGCATCCCGCAGTTGTGAAAGCAAGTTTAAATGCAAGTTTTGCTGACCTTCGCTTACCTTCTCCTTGGCCTGTCCATTACACTCGGCCCTTTATACCTGCCTGTTTTCTCGCAGCCAGTGCTGTAAAAGATGAGGGGAGGCTTCCCTGAGCTGGCAGGATTTTACTGCACTGGGGCCTCGAACACTTTTGTTGAGGTCCCAAGCTGCTCCAGTCAGCGGAAGTTTGAACAAAGTTTGAACAAAGTTTCCCACAATAGGCAAGTGCGTTTGTGTAATGGTGCACATTCAGAAACTTCATGAGTCAGCAACAATGGATAGATTTACAAGTATCCGCAAGATTAGCAACATGGGTGGCACGGTAGCACAAGTGGAGAGCACTGGGGCTTCACAGCGCCAGGGTCCCAGGTTCGATTCCCCGCTAGGTCACTGGCTGTGTGGAATCTGCACGTTCTCCCCGTGTCTGCGTGGGTTTCCTCCCGGTGCTCCGGTTTCCTCCCACAATCCAAAGGCGTGCAGGTTAGGTGGATTGGCCATGGTAAATTGCCCTTAGTGACCAAAAAAGGTTAGCAGGGGTTATTGGGTTACAGGGATAGGGTGGAGGTGAGGGCTTAAATGGGCCGGTGCAGACTCGATGGGTCGAATGGCCTCCTTCTGCACTGCATGTTCTATGTCTGCAGCTCATTCTGGAATCCCACCTGCCTGAGATAACTCCTCCCCTGGGGTGATTCACCACTATCCCGATTGGTCACCCTGGTGAACCTTACTCTGCTGTGTTGCCCCTAAAGGGACAAGCACCACATCCCTCCCCCTTTAACTGAAATTAGTGAAGACGTCTACAGGGGAGACTTCAGCTGTGCAAGCTGCGGAAATTGCAATGTCTTTTTTTGTTGAGATAAATGTCTTCACAAGTTTGCTGCAATTAACACATGCAGGAGATCATTCCTGTGAGGTTGTGCAAATGAAAACAATAAGCGCCAATCCCCCCAATGTGCAATGAAGTGGCTGTTTTACTGTGTGAGGATGGACATTAAAAAGCCATTGTGTTAAATTCCCCATTCTCTTGAATTGATATCTCCAGAAGACAGCATTGGATTTAAATTGTGATTTTATTTTTTTCTCTCCACAGGCCTATTATTTTGCTGAATGCTATTGATTTCGGCCAAAAAAAAAATAATGGCCCTGAACGTAATTCTAAATCCAATCTTTATTTTCTCTTTCCAGCAGAAATTCTTTTTGGGGGTGAACTGGGGAAGGCGGTTTGTGACTGAAGTTGAAAGTTGTCACTTTAATGGTTCAATTGTCTGCCGCCTTCGTCCACATCAATTTCTATTCTGCATTTGAAGAATAAGTGTGGCTGTTTTGGAATATATTTGAAGGAGATCATCTGCGGTCAAAGGCTGATATTAAATGCTTTCTGAATTTGGAAGAAAAAATGGTTATTGGTGTGTATATATATTTTTAAAAAGACAAAGGCAGATAAAAGTCAATTGTTGAACAATGTCATTCAGCAGGGCGTTTTTCTAAGATACTTGAAGGGGAAAGCTTGCAGAGAAGCTTGAGGGCAGCACGGTAGCATTGTGGATAGTACAATTGTTTCACAGCTCCAGGGTCCCAGGTTCGATTCCGGCTTGGGTCACTGTCTGTGCGGAGTCTGCACATTCTCCCCTTGTGCGTGAGTTTCCTCCGGGTGTTCCAGTTTCCTCCCATAGTCCAAAGATGTGCAGGTTAGGTGGATTGGCCATGATAAATTGCCTTTAGTGTCCAAAATTGCCCTTAGTGTTGGGTGGGGTTACTGGGTTATGGGGATAGGGTGGAGGTGTGGACCTTGGGTAGGGTGCTCTTTCCAAGAGCCGGTGCAGACTAGATGGGCCGAATGGCCTCCTTCTGCACTGTAAATTCGATGATAGAATATGGGAAATGGTCAGAGGAGTAGACTAATTAGATGGCTGTTTCAAAGCAGAATGACCTCCTTCTGTGCTTTATCACTCAATGATTCCATGGCATAGACCTTGGGCTGGTTTCTCCGCTGTTGGGATCGTCCGTTACGCCGGCAGCGCACCCACGCCTGGGGATTTCCCAACGGCGGGGGGTTACCCACAATGGGAAACCTCGTTGGCCGGATGGTGGGACGGAGAATCCCGCTGATGGCGGGGGCGCACAGCAGCAGAAAACTGGTGCAGCGGGACGGAGAACCTCGCCCCCTATCGTTTATAATGGGGCGGCGGTCGCATAGTGGCTTTGTCATCGGACTAGTAAGCCTGAGACTCAATGTAATGCTCTGGGGACCCAGGTTCAAATCCTGCCACTGCAGATGGTGACTTTTGATGACCATGAAACGATTCTCGTGAAAAACCCATCTGGTTCACTAATATCCTTTGGGGAAGGAAATCTGCCGTCCTTACCCGGTCTGGCCTACATGTGACTCCAGGCCCACAGCAAAGTGATTGACTCTTAACTGCCTCCTCAAGGGCAATTAGGGATGGGCAATAAATGCTGGCCCAGCCTGCGATGCCTACATCCCATGAATAAACTTTAAAAAATGGAGCTGGTGGACAGTATTCCATTTAAATCTTGCTATTTTCCCTTTCTCACCAACTGTTCCGACAGTAACGAGAGAGGTGCTGATAGAACCCAGACCATTTAGACAGGACACACCTGATTTTGTGAACTGTAGCTGTTCAGCTGAGCTTCTCATATGATTCTGTCGACAAGAACTGCGATAGGCAATTGCATGACTGCCTGATTCAGCCTAAAGTGGTCGGTGCTCTTAACATGCTGTGCGAAACAACTTTACAATTGGCAATAAGGGGAATATTAGATTAGCACCATTTGCCTGACCTTACCCTGGCTTTGATGGTGTAAAGTGCTGTAATTAGGGGAGATGGTGGTGTAGTGGTAATGTCACTGGACTAGTAAACCAGCGGACCAGGTTAATGCTCAGGAGGACGTGGGTTCAAATCCCACCACGGCAGTTGGTGGCGTTAAATTCAATGAATACATCTGGGATACAAGGCGACTCTCAGTAATGATGGACATAACAACTGTCACTGGTTGTTGTAAAAGCCCACCTGGATCCCTAATGCCCTTCAGGGAAGGAAACTGCCTTCCTTACCTGGTCTGGCCGATATGTGACTCCAGACCCGCAGCAATGTGGTTGACTCTTTGCTGCCCCCTCTGACATGGTCGAGCAAGTCACTCAGTCCAAGGTCAAATTGGGATGGTGTGATGAACGGTTACTGCCTTATCATCATGTAAGGTGATGTCCCCTTTAAGACCAGGCTTGGAACCCTGGGGACTCCGCCTCTGGCTCCGCCCATCTGGGAGCCATACATAAAGGCCTGCCTCATGGTCTGTATAGCAATCAGCTCTCGTCCAAATCTGTAGCATAGTTATTAGCCTAATAAAGCCTTCTTTACAGTTTAATCTCTAAGCATCATTATTGAGGGTACCTCAATTTATTAGGCTAAACTAGATTCAGGATGGACGCAGGCCTAAAACCAGAGAAGCTCAATCTGGAAGCACGAACGCCGGAGGCAAAGGAAATTTTTAAATACTGGCTGCGGTGCTTCGAGGCCTACCTGGACTCCTCAGAGACTCCCATCCTGGGGCCACGCAAGCTGCGCCTACTCCACGCCCGGGTGAGTCACAGAATCTCCGCCACGCTCGAAAAGGCGACGATTTATGAGGAAGCGATTGAGTTGCTCCGCAAGCGGTTTGTCAAACCCGTCAATGAGGTGCACGCCCGGCATCTGCTCTCTACCTGCCGGCAGCGCTCGGGGGAATCGCTCGACGAGTTTGTTGAGAAACTCACCGCGCTGGCCAGGGACTGTGACCATCAGGATTTGACAGGGGAAGTCCATATGAACCTGCACATCAGAGATTCTTTCGTGTCCGGCATCCGCTCGACCTACATCCGGCAGCGACTGCTCGAAAACGGGGCAAAAGACCTTCAGGAGACGCTAACGCTCGCCTCCTCGCTGGAGGTGGCCCGACGTAATTTGGGTACGTACCACGCGGACTCTGCCAGCCCCCCCCGGACTTCCTCAGACTCGCCCGTATTACAGGCCTGCGCCACGCAGCGACCCGCTCACCATGGGGGCACACCTTGCTACTTCTGCGGGCAGGGCCAGCACCCACGCCCACGCTGCCCAGCCCGCTCCGCGATCTGCAGCGACTGCGGGAAGAAAGGGCACTTTGCGAGGGTCTGCCTGGCCAGACCCAGGGGCCAGAAAAACAAAGAACAGCCGGCCCGAAAATCGGGCTCCCAGGCCCGCAGGCCTCGCAATGCTGCTGCGCACCGACCCGACACGTCCTCTTCTGACGCGTCATCAGCCTCGTGCGAATCATGGGAGCGGCCATCTTCTCGACCCGACATGTGCGACCAACGGCAGCGGCCATTTTACGACTCCGACTACCCGCGACTGGGTGCGATCACCCTCGATCAAACTCGGCCAAAACACCTGCAGGACTCCATGATGCAGGTCCAGGTCAACGGGCACGACACTGCATGCCTCTTCGACTCCGGGAGCACTGAGAGCTTTATCCACCCTGAAACGGTAAGGCGCTGCTCCCTACGCACCCATCCCACATCCCAAACCATAGCCCTCGCATCTGGGTCCCACTCGGTACAAATCAAGGGGTACTGTATTGCGGATCTCTCGATCCAGGGTGCCAAATACACCCGTTTCAAATTTTATATCCTCCCTCACCTCTGTGCCCCCCTGCTGCTCGGACTGGATTTCCAGTGCAGCCACCGAAGCCTGACACTGAAGTTCGGCGGACCCTTGCCCCCCCTTACGGTGTGCTGCCTTGCGACACTGAAAGTCGCACCCCCCTCGCTATTCGCTAACCTCACTCCTGATTGTAAGCCTGTCGCCACCAGGAGCCGGCGCTACAGTGCCCAAGATATGGCTTTTATCAAGTCAGAGGTCCAGCGTTTACTGGGAGAGGGGGTCATCGAGGCTAGCAACAGCCCTTGGAGAGCGCAAGTGGTGGTAGTCCGGTCCGGGGAGAAGAAACGGATGGTCGTGGATTATAGCCAGACCATAAACCGATTCACGCAGCTTGATGCGTACCCCCTTCCTCGCATCGCGGAAATGGTAAATCGGATATCCCAATACCGAGTCTTTTCCACGGTCGACCTCAAATCTGCCTACCACCAGCTCCCCATCCGACCAAAAGACCGCCCCTATACTGCCTTCGAAGCAGCCGGCCGGCTCTTCCACTTCCTCAGGGTCCCCTTTGGTGTCACAAATGGGGTCTCCGTCTTTCAAAGGGCGATGGACCAAATGGTGGACCAGTACGGTTTGCGGGCTACATACCCGTACTTGGACAATGTCACCATCTGCGGCAATGATCAGCAGGACCATGACGCTAACCTCAAAAAGTTCCTCCAGGCCGCCCGAGCCCTTAACCTGACCTATAACGAGGGCAAATGCGTTTTCCACACCACCCGGCTGGCCATCCTCGGCTATGTCGTGGAAGACGGGGTCCTAGGTCCCGACCCCGACCGCATGCGCCCCCTTAAGGAACTCCCTCTCCCCCGCAGCCTCAAGGCCCTCAAACGGTGCTTGGGGCTTTTCTCCTATTACGCCCAGTGGGTCCCCAAGTATGCGGACAAAGCCCGCCCACTCCTAAAGACCACCACTTTTCCCCTCTCGGCTGAGGCCCAATTGGCCTTCAACCGCATCAAGGCCGACATCATCAAGGCCGCCATGCACGCGGTGGACGAAACCATCCCTTTCCAGGTAGAGAGCGATGCATCAGACATCGCCCTGGCTGCTACCCTCAATCAAGGAGGCAGACCAGTAGCGTTCTTCTCCCGAACCCTCACTGCCTCCGAGATTCGACACTCTGCAGTCGAAAAGGAGGCACAAGCCATTGTGGAGGCTGTGCGGCGCTGGAGACACGACCTCGCCGGTAGGAGGTTTACCCTCGTCACCGACCAACGGTCGGTCGCCTATATGTTCGATAACACGCAACGGGGCAAAATAAAGAACGATAAAATTTTGAGGTGGAGGATCGAACTCTCCACCTACTCGTATGATATCAATTATCGTCCAGGGGAGCTCAACGAGCCCCCAGATGCCCTGTCCCGTGGCACATGCGCCAACGTGCAGGAGGACCGCCTGCAAGCCATCCACAATGACCTCTGCCACCCGGGGGTTACCCGGCTCGTCCATTTCATCAAGTCCCGCAACCTACCTTACTCAACCAAGGAGGTCAAGGCCATGGTCAGGGCCTGCCAGGTCTGTGCGGAGTGCAAACCGCACTTCTATCGGCCAGACAAGGTTCGGCTCGTGAAGGCCTCGGGCCCCTTTGAGCGACTGAGCGTGGATTTCAAGGGGCCCCTCCCGTCCACCAACCGTTATGCCTATTTCCTCACCGTGATCGATGAGTTCTCCCGTTTCCCATTCGCCATTCCCTGCACCGACATGACCTCAGCCACGGTGATTAAGGCACTGCACAGCATCTTCACCCTGTTCGGTTTCCCTGCTTATATCCATAGCGACCAGGGTACATCGTTCATGAGCGATGAACTGCGTCAGTATCTGCTCAGCAAAGGCATCGCCTCGAGCAGAACGACCAGCTATAACCCACGGGGAAACGGGCAGGTGGAGAGGGAGAACGTGACCGTGTGGAAAGCTGTCCTTCTGGCCCTGCGGTCGAGAAATCTCCCAACCACCCGCTGGCAGGAGGTCCTACCCGATGCCCTACACTCCATTAGGTCACTCCTCTGCACGGCCACAAATGAGACCCCTCATGAGCGATTGTTTCGCTTCCCCAGGAAGTCTACCTCCGGGGTCTCGCTTCCACCTTGGCTGACGGCTCCGGGACCTGTTTTTCTCCGGAGGCACGCGAGGAGCCATAAAACGGACGCCCTAGTTGAAAAGGTCCGACTGCTCCATGCCAACCCCAGTTACGCCTACGTGGAGTACTCCGACGGCAGGCAAGATACGGTTTCCCTCCGGGATCTGGCGCCCGCTGGATCCTCCACCACAGACGCCCCTTCCCACGCCGCTCCCCTGCAGGACCCGTCGCCCCCTACAACACACCCCCTTCCGGCCCTACCACCCGTTGGTGAGCTCCTACCGTGCGCCCCCACTTGCGCCCCCCCTTCACACACCCCGCCGGCGCCGGCTCCGCTACGCCCGGCCCTGCCTAGTTCCTCTGCCCCGGCTCCACTACCCCCGGCCCTGCCTAGTTCCTCTGCCCCGACCCGGACCGAGGCGCCGACCGCTGTGCTCCCGGATGTGCCCTCAACCGGGACGTCCGTGCCCGCCGCACCACCGCCCGAACTGAGGAGATCGAGGAGGATGATCCGGCCGCCAAGACGGATGGACCTATGATGGCACTTCACCCCCGCCGGACTCCTTTTTAAACAGGGGGTGAATGTGATGAACGGTTACTGCCTTATCATCATGTAAGGTGATGTCCCCTTTAAGACCAGGCTTGGAACCCTGGGGACTCCGCCTCTGGCTCCGCCCATCTGGGAGCCATACATAAAGGCCTGCCTCATGGTCTGTATAGCAGTCAGCTCTCGTCCAAATCTGTAGCATAGTTATTAGCCTAATAAAGCCTTCTTTACAGTTTAATCTCTAAGCATCATTATTGAGGGTACCTCAGATGGGTAATAAATGTTGGCCTTGCTAGTGTAGGCCACATCCCAAGAAATATATTTTTTAAAAAGTGCACCAAACCAAGCTCTCAGCTTCACATCGGCAGAGCTTGCAGTTTGATGGAAAGGTGCACTTTCACAGACTTAATTAGTGAACACAAAAGGTATTTATCAATAAGAATTGTACAGCAGCCCCGTGTCTGCAGCTCGCTCCCAAAATATCTCTTTGCCTAAGAGATTAGGGAAGTAAACACGTGGCTAAAGGAGTGGTGTGGGAAAGAGGGGTTCCACTTCATGAGGCATTGGCATCAGTATTGGGACAGGTGGGATCTGTACCGCTGGGACGGTCTCCACCTGAACAGATCTTGGATCAGTGTTCTAGTGTAAAGGATAAATAGGGTGGTCACAACAACTTAAACTAGCAAGTGGGCGGGTGGGGGGGAGGGAAGGGTGAAAGTCCGGGAAAGATAATGGTTAATGGGAAGCAAAGCAACAGGTTAGAACATAGAACATCACAGCACAGTACAGGCCCTTCGGCCCTCGATGTTGCACCGACCTGTGAAACCAATCTAAAGCCTATCTACACTATTCCCTTATCATCCATATATTTATCCAATGACCATTTAAATGCCCTTAATGTTGGCGAGTCCACTACTGTTGCAGGCAGGGCATTCCGCACCCTTACTACTCTCTGAGTAAAGAACCTACCTCTGACATCTGTCTTATATCTATCTCCCCTCAATTTAAAGCTATGTCCCCTCGTGCTAGCCATCACCATCCGAGGAAAAAGGCTCTCACTGTCCACCCTATCTAATCCTCTGATCATCTTGTTTGCCTCAATTAAGTCACCTCTTAACCTTCTTCTCTCTAACGAAAACAGCCTCAAGTCCCTCAGCCTTTCCTCATAAGATCTTCCCTCCATACCAGGCAACATCCTGGTAAATCTCCTCTGCACCCTTTCCAATGCTTCCACATCCTTCCTATAATGCAGCGACCAGAACTGCACGCAATACTCCAAATGTGTTAGCACGTGGGAAGGTGGGATCAACTACATGGAAAATTCTGAAAAAAGTTAAAGGGAAAAGAACTCAGGAGATATTATTAATGGAGGTGCTAGGTTTCAAAAAGGAGGTATAAAAACTAGCATAAGGGCACTTTACCTGAATGGGTGCAGCATTAGAAACAAGATAAATGAGTTGATGGCACGAATCATCGCAAATGAGTATGATTTAGTGGTCATGACAGAGACATGGTTGCAGGGTAGTCACGACTGGGAGTTAAATATCCAAGGCAATTTGAAAGGACAGACAGGAAGTTAAGGGAGGTGGTAGCACTGATAAGGATGACATAGGGCCGTAGTGAGAGATGAATAGATTCTATGGAGAAAAAGGTTGAATCTATTTGGGTGGGAATTAGAAATAGTAAGGAAAAAAGGTTACAGGTAGGTGTAGTCTATAGGCCACCAACAAATAACATCATGGTGAGGCGGACAATAAACAAAGAAATAACTGATGCATGTGAAAATGGTATTGCAATTATCATGGGAGATTTTAATCTACACGTCGATTGTTCAAACCATGTCAGTCAGGTCAGCCTTGAGGAGGAGTTCATAGAATGTATCTGCGATAGTTTCTTCGAACAGTATGTAATGGAACCTACAAGGGAGCAAGCTATCCTAGATCTGGTCCTGTGTAATGAGACAGGAATAATTAATGATCTCATAGTTAGGGATCCTCTTGGAAGGAGCGATCACAGTATGGTTGAATTTAAAATAAAGATGGAATGTGAGAAGATAAAATCCAATACCAGTCTTGTGCTGAAACAATGGAGACGACAATGGGATGAGGGAGGAGTTGGTTAAGGTAGACTGGGAGCAAAGATTTTATGTGGGATAATTGAGGAACAGTGGAGGACTTTCAAAGTAAGTTTTCACAGCGCTCAGTGAAAGTATATACCAGCGAAAAGGAAGGACTGTTGGAAAAGGGAGAATCAGCCATGGATATCGAAGGAACTAAAGGAGGGTATCAATTGAAAGAAAATGCATCCAAAGTGGCAAAGAGTCATGGGAAACTAGAGGATTGGGAAATCTTTAAAGATCAACAGAAAGTAACGAAAGGAGCTATAAAGAAAGTAAGATAGATTATGAGAGTAAACTATCTCAGAATATACAAACAGATAGCAAAAGTTTCCCCAAATATATAAAAAGGAAAAGAGTGGCTGAGGTCAACATTGTCCTTTAGAGGATGAGAAAGGGGATTTAATAATGGGAAATGAGGAAATGGCCGAGGCATTGAACAGGTATTTTGTGTCGGTCTTCACAGTGGAAGACACAAATAACATGCCAATAATTGATGGCAAGGAGGCTATGGCAGGTGAGGAACTAGAAGCTTATGGAGGTTGTATTGGGCAAGCTAATGGGGCTAAAGGTAGACAATCTCCTGGCCCTAATGGAATGCATCCCAGGTATTCCGTGCGGGCAGCACGGTAGCACAAGTGGATAGCACTGTGGCTTCACAGCGCCAGGGTCCCAGGTTCGATTCCCTGCTGGGTTACTGTCGGTGCGGAGTCTGCACGTTCTCCCCGTGTCTGCATGGGTTTCCTCTGGGTGCTCCGGTTTCTTCCCACAGTCCAAAGATGTGCAGGTTAGGTGGATTGGTCATGATAAATTGCCCTTAATGTCCAAAATTGCCCTTAGTGTTGGGTGGGGTTACAGGGTATGGGGATAGGGTGGAGGTTTGTGGTGGCGGTCCGCATTCGCCACCTGAGACCATGGCGACCGCACGGGCCTGGCATACCACCACGAAGTGGCACTTTTTACCGCATCCCTTGTAAGTGGATACGCGGGCCGGGCAGCGCTGTCGGGGGTGCTTGGCCTGCCCGCAAAAGTAGCAGCGGGGCCCCCCGGGGTTGCCAGGCCACCTTGCAGCACAAGCTTGTGTAGGGATGCGGGATGTCTCGGGGTCGGCTGCGGAGGGGTTCCACACTGCCCAGGGGGCTGCTGCGCGGTCGGGAACGTAAGAGCGGGCATTTCTGGAGGCCACATCCAGAGAGCCTGCAAGGGCCTGTGCCTCCTTGAGGCCTAGGCTGTCTTTTTCCAGCAATCGCTGGCGGATTTGGGAGGACAGCATACCTGCCACGAAAGCGTCTCGGATCAAGAGTTCTCTGTGATCGCTCGCCGAAACTTGCGGGCAGCTGCAGTTTCTCCCCAACACCAGGAGCGCACGGTAGACGGTACAGTGCCCAGGATTGGATCTTTATTAGGTCAGAGGTCCAAAGGCTACTGAGGGAAGGAGTCATTAAAGCTAGCAACAATTCCTGGAGAGCTCAAGTAGTGGTGGTAAAGACCGGGGAGAAGCAAAGAATGGTCATCGACTACAATCAGACCATCAAAAGGTTTACGCAGCTAGACGTGTACCCTCTCCCCCCCATATCCGACCTGGTAAACAGGATTGCGCATTACAAGGTCTTCTCCACGGTGGATCTTATGTCCGCCTACCACCAGCTCCCTATCCGCACTAGTGACCGCAAATACACTGCCTTCGAGGCAGATGGGCGGCTCTATCACTTCTTAAGGGTTCCCTTCGGTGTCACCAACGGGGTCTTGGTCTTCCAGCACGAGATGGACCGAATGGTTGACCGGTACGGTTTACGGGCAACATTCCCGTATCTCGATAATGTCACCATCTGCGGCCACGACCAGCAGGACCAGGACACCAACCTCCGAAAATTCCTCCAGACCGCAAAGATCCATAACCTTACATATAACAAGGATAAATGCGTGTTTAGCACCGATCGCCTAGCCATCCTCGGCTATGTAGTGCGAAATGGAGTTATAGGCCCCGGCCCTGAACGCATGCGCTCCCTTATGGAGTTCCCCCTCCCTCACTGCTCCAAGGCCCTGAAGCGCTGCCTAGGGTTTTTCTCTTACTATGCCCAATGGGTCCCCAACTATGCGGACAAGGCCCGTCCCCTGATCCAATCCACAGTTTTTCCCCTGTCGATGGAGGCCCGCCAGGCCTTCAGCCACATCAAAGCAGACATTTCAAAGGCCACGATGCACGCATTCGACGAATCGCTCCCCTTCCAGGTCGAGTCTGATGTAGCTCTGGCCACCCTCAACCAAGCGGGCAGACCCGTGGCCTTCTTCTCACGTACCCTCCATGCTTCTGAAATCCGCCACTCCTCAGTCGAAAAGGAGGCCCATAGGCCATAGTAGAAGCTGTGTGACATTGGAGGCATTACCTGGCCGGCAGGAGATTCACTCTCCTTACTGACCAACGGTCGGTTGCTTTCATGTTCGATAATGCACAGCGGGCCAAGATTAAAAACGACAAGATCTTGCGGTGGAGGATCGAACCCTCCACCTACAACTACGCGATCTTGTATCGACACAGGAAGCTAAACGAGCCTCCTGATGCTCTGTCCCACGGCACATGTGCCAACGCACAAGTGGACCGCCTCCAAGCCCTCCACGAGGACCTCTGCCATCCGGGGGTCACTTGCCTTTTCCACTTTATCAAGACCCGCAACCTGCCCTACTCCATCGAGGAGGTCAGGACAGCCACCAGGCACTGCCAAATCTGCGCGGAGCACAACCCGCACTTCTACCGGCTAGAGAAAACGCACCTGATAAAGGCTTCCCGTCTCTTTGAATGCCTCAGTATGGACTTCAAAGGCACCCTCCCCTCCACCGACCGCAGCACGTACTTCCTAAACGTGATTGACGAGTACTCCCGGTTCCCATTCGCCATGCCCTGCCCCGACATGACCGCAACCACCGTCATCAAGGCCCTCCATAGCATCTTTGCATTGTTCGGGTTCCCCGCTTACATACATAGTGATATGGGTCCTCTTTTATGAGCGACGCACTGCGTCAATTCTTGCTCAGCAAGGGCATCGCCTTGAGCAGGACGACCAGTTACAACCCCCGGTGTAACGGACAGGTAGAGAGGGAGAACGGAACGGTCTTGAAGACCGTCCTACTGGCCCTACGGTCCAGGAATCTCCCAATCTCCCGCTGGCAGGAAGTCCTCCCGGATGCCCTCCACTCCATCTGGTCACTGCTGCGTATCATGGCCAACCAAACACCTCACGAATGTCTCCTCGTCTTCCCCACGAAGTACTCCTCTGGGACCTCGCTCCCGACCTGGCTGGCAGCTCCCGGACCCATCCTGCTCCGAAAACACGTGCGGGCGCACAAGTCGGACCCGTTGGTCAAGAGGGTTCATCTTCTCCACGCTAACCTCCAGTACAGTACGCCTACGTGGCGTAGCCCGACGGCAGACTAGATAAGGTCTCCCTATGAGACCTGGCGCCTGCCGGATCCCCACGCACACCCGAGCCACCAGTCCCACCCTCCCTCCCACTGGTGCACCTTACAGCCGCCCCATTCCCAGGAGGATTGGTCCTTCCGCCGGCCTCGTTTAGGCCCCCCCACCCACCGACGCACCCCGCAGACTCTCCCTTCCCAGGTCAACCGTTTTCCCTACCAGCGCCGTCTAGGGGTGCTGAAGCTGCCACAGAGATCGAGGCCACGCTCCCGGAGTAACAGATGCTTGAGCCTCCACTGGAGTCACCACCGAAGCTCCGACGATCACAGAGGACAACCAGGGCCTCCGATCGACTGATTGCTTCATTTTAAAGTGTATAGTTAATTATGAATCTGTAAATAGTTACAAAACGCTGTACGGAGGTATTACGGTACCTCCATAACTATAAACTCTACCACGTCACCATGTTGTAATATCAAGCTGCCAACCCTGCCAGACTCTTTTTTAACAGGGGGTGAATGTGGTAGTCTGTGTAGAGGTATTACGGTACCTGGTAATGCTGGAACATCATTGGTAGATATTTTATGTATCCTGTTGGTCAAGCTGTATGGGAGCTCCGCCTTGCAAGGCGGGGTACAAGAGCCCGTGCTGCCCCAGCAGCCTTCTTTCTGTACCTGAGCTGCTGGGGGAAACATCTAGCTTATTAAAGCCTTCAGTTGGACTACGACCTCGCTTTAGTGGTCATTGATCGTGCACCAATGGGTTACGGAGATAGGGTGGAAGTGAGGGCTTAAGTGGGTCGGTGCAGACTCGATAGTTCGAATGGCCTCCTTCTGCACTGTATGTTCTATGTTGAAGAGATGGCGGGGGAAGTAGCAAATGTGCTCGTGGTATTTTACCAAAATTTGCTGGACTCTGGGGCGGTTCAGGCAGATTAGAAAACAGCAAATGTGACGCTAGTTTAAAAAAGGAGCTGGACAAAAAGCTGATAATTAGAGGACATTTAGCTTAACATCTGTAGTGGGGAAAATACTTGAATCTATCATCAAGAAAGAAATAGCGAAACATCTGGATAGAAATTGTCCCATTAGGCAGACGCCGTAGCATGGATTCATGAAATTCAGGTCATGTTTAACTAATTTCCTGGAATTCTTTGAGGACACTACGAGCATGGTGGACAACGGGGAACCTGTGGATGTGGTGTTTCTGGATTTCCAGTAGGCATTCGACAAGGTGCCGCACAAAAGACTGCTGCACAAGATAAAGGCACGTGGCATTATGGGTAATGTATTAACAAGAATAGAGGATTGGTTAACTAACAGAAAGCAAAGAGTGGGGACAAATGGGTGTTTTTCTTTTTTTCAAAAAAATTTAGAATACCCAATTCCTTTTTCCAATTAAGGGGCAATTTAGCATGACCAATCCACCTACCTTGCACATCTTTGGGTTGTGTGGGTGAAACCCACGCAAACACGGGGAAAATATGCAAACTCCACACGGACAGTGACCCAGGGCTGGGATTGAACCTGGGACCTCGGCGCCGTGAGGCAACAGCACTAACCACTGCGCCACCATGCTGCCCCAAAAGGGTGTTTTTCTGATTGGTGATCAGTGGCTAGGGGCGTGCCTCAGGGATCAGTGCTGGGACCGCAATCATTTACAATTTACAGAGATGATTTGGAGTTGGGGACCAATTGTAATGTGTCAAAATTCGCAGGTGACACTAAGGTGAATGGTAGAATAAAATCTGCAGAGAACACTGAAAGTCTGCAGAATGATTTAGATAGTTTAAGTGAGTGAGCAAGTGTTTGGCAGATTAAGTACAATGTTAGTAACTGCGAGGTCATCATTTTGGGAGGAATAACAGTGAAATGGACTATTATTTAAATTGTAAAAAATTGCAGCATGCTGCTGTGCAGAGGGACCTGGGTGTCCTTGTGCATGAATCACAAAAAGTTTTTTGCTGGTGCGGCAGGTCATTAAGAAGGCAAATGGAATTTTGTCCTTCATTGTGAGAGAGATAGAGTTTAAAAACAGGGAGGTTATGTTGCAGCTGTAAAGGGTGCTGGTGAGGCCACACCTGGAGTACTGTGAACATTTTTGGTCTCCTTACTTCATAAAAAGGATGTACTGGCACTGGAGGAGGTGCAGAGGAGATTCAGTAGGTTGATCCCAGAGTTGAGAGGATTGGCTTATGAGGAGACACGGAGTAGACTGGGAATATATTCATTGGAATTTAGAAGAATAAGGGGAGGATCTTATAGAACACATAGAATTATGAAGGGAATCAATAAGATAGAAGCAGGGAGGTTATTTCCACTGGAGGATGAAACTAGAACTAGGGGGCAAAGCTATAAAATAAGGGGAAGCAGATTTAGGACCGAGTTGAGAAGGAACTTCTTCACCCAAAGGGTTGAGAATCTGTTGAATTCCCTGCCCAGTAATGCAGTTGCGGCTCCCTCGTTGAATGTTTTTAATGCAAAGATAGATACATTTTTGAACAGTAAAGGAATTAAAGGTTATCGTGAGTGGGCGGGTAAGTGGGGCTGAGTCCACAAAAAAATCAGCCATGATCTTATTGAATGGCGGAGCAGGCTCGAGGGGCCAGATGGCCTACTCCTGCTCCTAGTTCTTATGTTCTTATGACTCTCTCATCATGGGATGATTCCACACTCTGAGGTCCAATTGGTCACTCAAGCCAAGGGATCCTTACTCTGCTGTGTTCCCCTCAAAGGGACAATCACCACATCCATCCCTCTTTAACTCCTTTATACAATCTTCAATAACTAATTCACTCCATGCTAAATTCTAACTAAACATTATTAACATGAGTTGGACAGTTATAAATTGAGTCTTTGCAGGGCTCTTCTATGTTTTGTAGACCGGTGTAATTCTGTTGTCTGAGATGTTTCCATAGGATCGATGTTAACAGGAGCTTCAATAATGGGTACCTCTTCTGGCACAGGCAATTTATCCCTATTTACCTCCACAGAGACATCAGTTATAACAGTCAATAAAAGCCTATATAACAGGTTGAACAAGTACATCGGTGCTTACGGGTTTCGAAACCATTTCTTGATGGCAACCCTTGACTGCTGGAGTATCTCTCTACGCCTCAAATTGTTCACAAAAGATCTGTCCCTCCAGTTCACTTTAGATAAAAGGAGCCCAGTTCCTGAATCCAAATGGTCATTGGATAGACAGATGGACGATAAGGGAATAGTGTAGATGGGCTTTAGAGTGGTTTCGCAGGTCGGCGCAACATCGAGGGCCGAAGGGCCTGTACTGCGCTGTAATGTTCTATGTTCTATGTTCTAACTTGAGCCACTACTGAAGTTTCTCATGTATAGGACTTCATTTACTATAAATGATCAAGCTGGGTTCTACACTTCCTGGAAATACGAGTCTCGGTCTCGTTCTGGAGATGACGTTTTATCAGCAGTTGTGCTGTTGGAACCCCCGTTGCTGCATGTGGAGTGGTGCGATAGCTAAGGAGGGATCATGAGATTTTGGTCTCCAAGGTTCCTCCTGACAGCTCCTTCAGGCCAGACGTGAAAGTTTGATGGCTCTCTCGGCTGGTCTCTCTCGGCTGGTCTCTTCGATGCTGGGTGGTGAGGCACAGTTCTAATGTGTTTAATACCGTTGACAGGGGTGAAGTTTTGGTCCTCAGCATTTGTAAATATGGTTCCATTGCCTGATACCATAGCTCAAGGTCACCTGTGAGTTGAAAAGTATTGGTGTAATCTTTCAAAGGTAGTATGCAGGTGACTTCACCACAGAAATGTCCATCCATTTAGGTTGTGCATCAATCACAAGCAAAAACATTGTGCCCAGGAATGAACCAAAATAATCAATATAGATCTACACCCATGGCCAGCCAGGCCATTCCCAAGAGTGCAGTGGAGCTGTAACAGGCAACCTTTGCTCTCGCCCTTGAAATAAATTTGAATGACTGGCGTGTGACTGAGGTTTGAGGTTGCAATTTTTTTTTTCTTCTTTATTCGTTCATGGAATCAGGGCATCGCTGGCCGGGCCAGCATTTATTGCCCGTCCCTGAGGTCATTTAAGAGTCACCCACGTTGCTGTGGGTCTGGAGTCACATGTAGGCCAGACCAGGTAAGGACGGCAGATTTCCTTCCCTAAAGGACATTAGTGAACCAGGTGGGTTTTTACGACAATCGACAATGCTTTCATGGTTAGACTTTTAATTCCAGATTTCTATTGAATTCAAATTGCATCAACTGCCCCGGGGATTCGAACCCAGGTCCCCGGGGATTCGAACCCAGGTCCCCAGTGCATTACCCTGGGTCTCTGGAGTACTAGTCCAGCGACAATACCACTACACCACTGCCTCCCCCTTCATTAAATCCAGAGGCTCACTAAATGATTTGGAGTCTGGCATGCTCGGGGCTGTAAGACTGCGAATAAGAGTTCCACAAACGTTTAGGAGAATTGCTTTGCATTTTGCCTCCTCCTCTATTTTGTTTGCTTGGAAACAATACCCAAGGCACTCAACATATTGTGTCCAGTCCTCAGTGAAGGAGGCCAATGGGTCTATTCGCCCAAAATGAGGTATTCTGGTGAGTACTATTTTTGGACTTCGATTAAAACAGGATACTCACTGGTGTCAGGCCAGAGGCAGTATCAGGATAATTTATCCTCATCGCTAGCTGTAAAAATGCACATTCGTGGACTTCGTTAGAAACATAAAAGGCATTTATTAATAAGAATTGTACTGCAGCCACATGGGCTATAGCTTGTCCCAAAATGTCTCTGCCTTAAAGCCATTCTCAGCATAGGGTTAATCCACACTCTGAGTCCCAATTGGTTATGCAGGCCAGGTGACCTTTACTCTGCTGTGTTCCCCTTAAAGGGACAATCACCACGTATAGGCTAAGTTCAGAACAGGTGGGCTGAAACAGTGTGCTGTGACAGTCAATTAACACTTCAATTGAGGCCCCAACAAGCAGCCATGCAAGCAATTCAGGAGAATATGCAATATGACGGAAGATAGGTATATAGGGTGAAATTAAGTTGGGTGGGCAAGGCTGGTAGACTATGGTGACAGATACAAGAGTCCCAACCTGTCCACAATGTTACTGAGTGCCAGAAAGGCCTAGCTTAGCCCTCCCGCACTTGCCCTGAGTTTCAATTTTGAGGCTGGCAGGAGGAATTCAGGACCAGAGGAGAAGCCCGGTAGGTCATCCTGATTGGCCGGAGTGTGGCAAAGTGTTTAGCACTGCTGCCTCACAGGGCCAGGGACTGGGGTTTGATTCCAGTCTTGGATGATTGTCTGTGTGGAGTTTGCATGTTCTCCGTGTGTCTGCCTGTGTTTCCGTTGGGTGCTCCAGTTTCCTCTCACAGGCCAAAGATGTGCAAGTTAGCTGCATTGTCCAGGTTAGGCGCATTGGCCAAGCTAAATTGTCCCTTAATTGGAAAAAATGAATTGGGCACTCTAAATTTAAAAAAAAGTTAGCTGGATTGTCCTTGGTCAATGGTTATGGGGATAGGACCAGGAAGTGGGCCTATGTAGAGTACTGCTCCCATGGGTTGGTGCAGACTCGATGGGCTGACTGGCCTCCTCCTGCACTGCAGGAAGGATGGGCGGCCTCAATGGCCTCCTTTCCACTGTGGGTGCTCCCACCCCCACGCACGCACCACGAGGTTTGTCCACTGCAGGTGTCCCCTCCCCCAGCACAGCCTCTCCTTCATGACACCCGGCCCTCTCTCTCCACCACCCCAGAGCCTCACCTCTCCTCCAGGCTGTAAGGCCCCCCGGACATACCTGGTCCTGGACCCCTAGCTTTTGAATCTGGGAACAGCTTGTAACCTCAGTCTGGCCATTGCTGCTACAATCAAATTGGAGCAGCAAATGGCTGCACAGCAATTGTTTGCGGCAGTGATGCATTCGCTGCTGACGTGTTGGATGGCGGGGAGGGAAATCGAGTCATCTGAAAAATCCTGGTCATTGTCACATTGCTGCTTTGGGGAGCTTGTGGTGCGTCAATTGGCTCCTGCATTTCTTCAGTTAGTGAGACACTTCAGAAGTGCTTAATCGAGTGTGAAACACTTCTTGAGGTGCCCCGTGATCAGGAAAGGGGCTGTTTAATGGAAGCCCTTCTTTATTAGGGCAGCACGGTAGCATAGTGGTTAGCACAATTGCTTCACAGCTCCAGGGTCCCAGGTTCGATTCCCGGCTTGGGTCACTGTCTGTGCGGAGTCTGCACGTTCTCCCCGTGTGTGCGTGGGTTTCCTCCAGTTTCCTCCCACAGTCCAAAGATGTGCAGGTTAGGTGGATTCGTCATGCTAAATTGCCCCCTTAGTGTCCAAAATTGCCCTTAGTGTTGGGTGGGGTTACTGGGTTAAGGGGATAGGGGGAGGTGTGGGCTTGGGTAAGGTGCTCTTTCCAAAAGACGGTACAGACTCGATGGCCAAATGGCCTCCTTCTGCACTGTAGATTCTATGATTCTATTACAGATTATAGCACAAGGATGGAGCTCATTTACCCCATGATAGTCTCCCATGGTTTTTCTTCACCACCTAGAGGAAACATGCTTCATTGAAGTACCCAACAGCTAGGCTGTAGGCTGAAAACCAGGGTAGAAAATAATGCCTAATATCAGGCAATAAAGTGTGTTGGCACTTCACTGACATTACCTTTCTCCAGAAAGGGGTTAGTTTTCTCTCATCTATGGGGGGCAGTGTTAGCTTGCTGTTCACATTAACCCTAATGCAACCTTTGCTGGAATGGCAAGGTCGGCATTCGCAATGTGTTGGACGTGGCTATGGAAACATAGAGCTAGATAGAGGAAGGAAACACAGCAGGGCTGAAAAGCTGGTCACCTTTGCTCCTCATACGTAAAATATCTGATGAAGGAGTCCAATGTAGAGAGAGGAGAGTCATTCAGAGCAGTCGAAAATGGGACCATCTGGCACCTTAAGTCTCTGCCATTCAATTCAATCATGTGCATTCTAAACCTCAGCCTCCTCTGCTCCTTAACCCTTGATGTCGTTGTGGGGACGACGACAAATAAATAGGGGGCGGGATTCTCCACACCCACGCCGAAGTGGCCGCGCTGTCGTGAACGCCGTCGAGGTTCACGACGGCGTGGAACGGCCCCGGTCCCGACCGATTCAGGCCCTGACAGTGGGCCAGTATCGGGGCCGCGTCATCTACCCGCGCCAGGCCTTGTCGCCCGCGTAAAAGCGGTGCCGCATAGATGACGTCATCCGCGCATGTGCGGTTTGGCCGGCGCCAACCCGCGCATGCGTGGTTGCCGTCCTCTCTAAGTCCGCCCCGCAAGAAGATGGCGGACGGATCTTGCGGGGCCGTGGAAGGAAGGAGGTCCTCCTTCAGAGAGGACGGCCCGATGATCGGTAGGCACTAATCGCGGGCCACCCCACATCTGAGGTACGCCCCGGTGCAGGAACCCCCTCGCCCCCTCACAGGCCGCCCCCCCCCAGGGTTCACGCACCGCCCATGACTGCAGCGACCAGGTGTGGACGGCGCCGGGGGGAACCCACCGTTTTGGCTTGGCTGCTCGGCCCATCCGGGCCTCAGAATCGCGGGGGTGCCGGAGAATCGCCATTTTCAGTGATCCGGCGATTCTCCGGCCTGCGGCCCGCGAAACTCGACCGGGCCGTTCCCGCCGCTTGGGAGAATTGCGGGAGGGCGTCAGACCGTCGTCCCCGGAGATTTTGGCGGCCCAGGCGATTCTCCCAACCAGCGTGGGAGTGGAGAATCGCGTCCAGGGTTTATGTAGAATCCAGGCAAGCGACCACAAGGAAGCGATATTGGATCAGGAACAAAAAGGCTTAATACACAAATAAGAAGTTGCACTCAGCACTCCCCGAGGGGTCTCCGTGCCAACCCGCACTTGAATCGAGATTTTTATTTCTCCAGAGCTTCTCGGTTGAGGGTTTAGCTCTTCCCCCTCATCAGGGAAGCTCGTATTCAGGAGAGGCCACAGAGAACCTCATAATCAAGACCCCTTGACCTCTGATGGGCTATAACAGTTCATTAACAACAATTTATTAGAGCAATCAATAATTATTCTCAGGGGCCTTTTTGTCTTATAGTTTCATATAGTTTATATAATGCAGTACAATATAGTAGACTAGAAAAGGATAGTTTCACAATGTATTAATATGCTGATGTGACATGGCCACAAATAATACCAATTGAATGCTGAGAAAGCATCACCTGCGAGGAGTCAGGATATCAGGACAATAACATGTTTTCAGTCTAACTGTTTGTAGTGACCTTAGCAACTAGTTTTTGAGACACTATCTTTAAGGAGTCAGGATAAAGGTTAACAACATATTTTCCTAAATCGACCTAAGAACCACATTTATTTGGCCAAACACCAAGAAAGGAGGGTGGGGAGAAATCCAGAGGAAGACAAAGGGTAGATTAAAGTAGATAACACTCACTCTGCCTGGGTGCACACACGCGACTTGTTTAATGTAAAGTTTAAACCAGACAATGCTCAAATGTGAAAAACATTTTTGCCTACGTGACCAGCACTGTACAAATGTTACCTGATTCCTGATTTCTTACGTTGGGCAGAGTCAGCTCCAGAGGCCCTTCTCTGATGTTGTGCTCTCCCACTGCGTTGGCTAATAAACAATCATTCTGTACCCATAAGACCATAAGACCATAAGACATAGGAGCGGACGTAAGGCCATTCGGCCCATCGAGTCCACTCCACCATTCAATCATGGCTGATTTCAACTCCATTTACCCGCTCTCTCTCCATAGCCCTTAATTCCTCAAGAAATCAAGAATTTATCAACTTCTGTCTTAAAGACACTCAACGTCCTGGCCTCCACCGCCCTCTGTGGAAATGAATTCCACAGACCCACCACTCTCTGGCTGAAGAAATTTCTCCTCATCTCTGTTCTAAAGAGACTCCCTTTTATTCTAAGGCTGTGCCCCTGGGTCCTGGTCTCCCCTGCTAACGGAAACAACTTCCCTACATGCACCCTATCTAAGCCATTCATTATCTTGTAACTTTCTATTAGATCTCCCCTCAACCTCCTAAACTCCAATGAATATAATCCCAGAATCCTCAGATGTTCATCGTATGTTAGGCCTACCATTCCTGGGATCATCCGTGTGAATCTCCGCTGGACCCGCTCCAGTGCCAGTATGTCCTTCCTGAGGTGTGGGGCCCAAAATTGCTCACAGTATTCTAAATGGGGCCTAACTAATGCTTTATAAAGCTTCAGAAGTACATCCCTGCTTTTATATTCCAAACCTCTTGAGATAAATGACAACATTGCATTTGCTTTCTTAATTACGGACACAACCTGCAAGTTTACCGTTAGAGAATCCTGGACTAGGACTCCCAAGTCCCTTTGCACTTCAGCATTATGAATTTTGTCACCGTTTAGAAAATAGTCCATGCCTCTATTCTTTTTTCCAAAGTGCAAGACCTCGCACTTGCCCACGTTGAATTTCATCAGCCATTTCTTGGACCACTCTCCTAAACTGTCTAAATCTTTCTGCAGCCTCCCCACCTCCTCCATACTACCTGCCCCTCCACCTATCTTTGTATCATCGGCAAACTTAGCCAGAATGCCCCCAGTCCCGTCATCTAGATCGTTAATATATAAAGAGAACAGCTGTGGCCCCAACACTGAACCCTGCGGGACACCACTCGTCACCGGTTGCCATTCCGAAAAAGAACCTTTTATCCCAACTCTCTGTCTTCTGCCTGACAGCCAATCGTCAATCCATGTTAGTACCTTGCCTCGAATACCATGGGATTACTCAGCAGTCTCCCGTGAGGCACCTTATCAAAGGCCTTTTGGAAGTCAAGATAGATAACATCCATTGGCTCTCCTTGGTCTAACCTATTTGTTATCTCTTCAAAGAACTCTAACAGGTTTGTCAGGCACGACCTCCCCTTACCCGAGTCACCTCCGATTATTTTACGGGAAAAGAGAAAAATCACAACAGTATGATTACCCAATAAAAATCTATCGGTCTGCAGCTGAAAAATCCAACTGCGCCCCAGCCTTTTTGGGGACAGAGGTCCTAATTTCAACGACCTTTGTTATGGAAAATATGCATCCTGATATCACCCCTGATGGTCCTTCGTCCTTGATGACCCCCCCCCCCGCCCCCCCACACACACACACACATACACACCCTTCACCAGCAGGACTAGTTCCTCTGTATATCTACCCTCTGATCAAATTGTTTTGAACATTTTGCACACCTCGAATATTTGACCCCTCAATCGTCTATTTGCAAGGGATTGCAAGCCAAGTTAATGTGCAGCCTGTCCTCATAATTTGGCACCCATTTGCACAGTGAGACAATTTCACCGACAATGCGGCGTGGGCTTCTGAACAATTCCGATTTATTATTATTAATAAGAATACGGAGGTTATCATTTTTCGTCAGCGTTTATGACCAATGCCTATCTCAGGCACTCCTGCAATAAGCTGTTCCTGGCTGATAATGACGAAATGGCCCGGAAAATTGATACCTTTTCTCAGTTGGTAGACTGGCATTTTATAGCATTGATGTAATTTTACAGCAATTGGAAACTGCAAACAGCTGATGGCCATTTAACAGGACAATTGTAGAGTGCTGCACAGTAAAAGCCAAGGACAAGGATCTTATCCTACATCCCTGATCCTAATATTTATTCAAGGCCATCTCAATTCGAAAAGACACTTCAATTGGACAGTTTTCCTTCATTTTTTTCATGCACGTTAAACACTTGGTTAGAAAATAGATGGGAACCCGAGACAAACTTTAGATCTTCAGTAAAAATCATCCATTTTCACAAAAGTGATGTTTCCTACTTCAAACAAAACTGTTTAAATGGGCAGAAAAGTGCTAATGATTTAATAGAGGTGTTCAGAATTATGAGGAGCTTTGGTAGAGTGGATAGGAAGGAAGTGCTTCAACGTGCAGGATGATTGGTAACCAGAGGAGACACATTTAAAACCATTGGTTTAAAAAATGTGGGGAGCAGTGAGGAGGTCATTCTTTTCACAGCATGTTGTCCTAAGCTGGAACGCACTGCTTGAAGCAGATTCAACTGCAACTTTGCTGGCCAGAGGTCCATGGGGACGGCCCGGTTGATCTCCCCGTGGGGCTCGTGGGCTACGAGCTCCCTCACTGAGGGGGGTGAGATGATAGGTAGACTATCATCTGTATACAATATGAGCAGTTCATCATCACGGTATCTTCTATGATCTATGATCTGCATGTGTATTTTCAGTTTTACGTTTTACTGTTGTAGTTCTACCATCCGACCAGCAGGTGGGGCGAGTACAGAGCCCCAGGACCCGGATGCACCATGTGCCATGTGTTCCTTCAGAAGGTGTTTGTTAGGAGTGGCAGATTAGGGCAGCTCTGTTGTATCCTTGTGTAAGTTAGTGTTGGACATTTATTTCCAACTGTATTCATCTTAGAAATTTCAGTTATTTGTTAATATCGTGTTAGTAATAAATAGCTTTGTTCATAAAACAAAGTTCTTTGTTCAATCAGCGCAATCAAAGAACATTACTGGGCGGTCACCCAACAGTGGGGCTGGTTAATTCCCCAAGATAAAATTTGGCCCATTAAGGAGCTGGCATCTCAGGGTGATCCCGGGTGGGACTTGGAGTGTTGCTCAGTTGCTGTATTTCCTAACTGTGAGAAAGAAATAAACTACTTTTGACTCACCTGTTCGGAACTCCTCATTGACTACAATATTTCCAAAGTTACACCCTCAAATCATATTTTTATCATATAATTTGACACGGAATGTGGCGACTAGGGGCTTTTCACAGTAACTTCATTGAAGACTACTTGTGACAATAAGCGATTATTATTAATATGATATATTGCAGAAGTCAAAAGGCTTGTGATGAAACCTGGTGCAAAACTATTTGCTTCTCCAGGGGCAAGTTGGGCAGTCAGACTGGGATGGCGGAGAGGGGCAGTAAAACTGAGGATGATGCCATGGGGACCATTTCGGGGGCCTACCACCCACCCCTGACCCCACCGCTATCTTACATCTTGTGGGGGGTTGGTGCTGGGCAACCCACCCGCCCATGGGAAAATTGAGGCCCTCAAGTGGCCAATTAATAGCCACTTAGGGGCCTCATTCAACCCTGCTGCAATTTTCCCCACAGAGGCGGTTTCCAACTATGACACCCGGCGCGTCTCAATCCTTTAACGATTAGTGGATACGTGGATACGTTTATTGCTCTCATGGGCCCATTCAATTGGCTTTCAGCTCTCAGTGATGGGAGAACATTCTCCCATGCTGGAGGCGTAAGTATTTACCTGAGCCAAATAATGATCCCTATGAACATTAAATGGTTGTGGGATGTCTCGCTGAGCAGAAGGCTTTCTCTTGTGCGGGGGGGGGGGGGGGGGGGGGGGGGTGAACGCGGGATTGGATGTGGAAACACCCCAATGAAACCTGAAATCCTGGCTCTAATGTACAGATCAATTGCTAAACCAATCAGATCAAAATAATACTGGGAAGGAACTTGTGGTAATACCAGGTATTGCGGTACCAGAGAGAGGAATGACCATTGGCTAGACCGCGGGGTCTACCATTGGGCAATGTACATAGCCCCGCCCTGAGAGGCGGGGTATAAGAACCAATGCCGTCCCAGCAGCCTTTACTTCTGTAACTTCGCTGCTGGGTACAGTTCTATCTGATGAAAGCTGAATCGATATGACTCCACGTGGACTCAAGAGTATTGATTGTGTATCAGAACTTAGATTTATATGGCAGCTTTCATGACCTAAGAGTGTTTCAAAATTCACTGCATCCAATCAAATACTTTTTGAAGTGTGGTCACTGCAATGATGTAGGTAATGACACAGCCAGTTTGAACACAGCATGATAATGCACACCCAGCCTTGCAGCAGCATTGCAGCGGAATGTCAGCTTAGATTTTGTACTTAATGTCTGTGGAGGGACGTAAACCCACAATCATCTGATTGGAAGGTGGGAGGGCCACTGACGGAGACAGTATATCCTTCACCTCGCATTGCCGGTAGTGGAGTTCCTGGTGAGGCAGAAAATCCAGCATTGGGAAGGAAATGGGACCGGCGCGGCACCGGCGGGGGCGGGGCTAAGTAGACGGCAACAGGGGGTGAGGGCTGGCACGCAGTGCGGAATAACGTGACAGAGGCATCACATGTCTCGGATGTAACGTGTTTTAGTGGTGTACAATCAAACCCCTAACTCATAGAATCATCATAGAATCATGGAGGAGACCATTTGGCCCATCGAGTCTGCACTAAGGGGCAATTTAGCATGGCCAATCCACCTAACCTGCACATCTTTAGACTGTGGGAGGAAACCGGGGCACCCGGAGGAAATCCACGCAGACAAAGGGAGAACGTGCAGACTCCGCACAGACAGTGACCCAAACCGGGAATCAGACCTGGGACCCTGGAGCTGTGAAGCGACAGTGCTACCCACTGTGCTACCGTGCCGCCCAACATTCCCTAGCTACGGTTGGTGCCGCCTTCCCTCCCCTTCCCAAGTACCTTTTCAGTGATATGCTATCTGCTTAGCCCCCCTGCCATTCCACTATGCCTAGGAGTGTCCCCAGCTTGCTGCTTTCCACGCTCCGTGGCATTTGATGCCCCTGCCGGGTGTCCCCTGGAAGGCCTTGGGCCAGAGGGCCTGTCGTGTTAGGTACACTGGTCTAATACTGGCTGCAACTGGATGCAGCTTAGATCAGAAAGATACTCCAGACCTTGAGGTTAGTTCAATCAGATTTATTGAACTAGTAGCACAGTTAGCACAGTTTTCTGTGAGTTCAACTCTCTGCTAACTTAAGTGTGATTACTCTGTCTGACTGAACCAGACTAGCTCTTAGTCACGTGGTGGAGGTGTGAGATTGTAACAACACCCTTGACTGACTCTCTAAATGTTCATCAGTGGAAGGCGGCGGAGTGTGAGTGCCTCGTGTCTTTTATAGTCAGATCCCACCCCTGAGTGTCCTGCCTGCTTATTGGGCATGTCCTGTTCTCTGTGTCCATGAGCTGCTTGTCTGTATATCATTATGTGTGTGTCTGCACATCATGACATCTCCCCCTTTTTTTATGATTGGATGACATATTATGTTTGGATGACATATGTGAACGTATTTACAAGAATATGCCAATATTAACATTTTTCCATGCAGTGGATGTGAACATATGTACATGTGAAAACAGCTGTCTAATGCGAGAATACAGAACATCGCAAGCAGAACAAATGTTCATAAGTCCAGTCTCTGTGGTTTGCGTCTGATCCTGGTTGACTGCCGGAGAGGTGGTGGTGGGGACGACAGCGCCTTGATGGGTGGGATTAAAGCCTGACTGGTGGCCTCGTGAGTCGAGGTATCAGGAGGTGGCAAAACAACAGAAGGAAACGGAGAAGAATGTGGTTGCGGGCAGGCAACTTTGCGCAGAGCCCGTCTGTTACGTCGCACAACAGAACCATCAGCCAGACGCACAACATACGAGTGGGGGGGGGGCAGCCTGTCGAACAACGACAGCTGGAGCTGACCAGCCTCCATCAGGGATCTTGACCCGAACAGTGTCTGACGGGGATAACACCGGCAAATTGGTGGCATGAGCATCATAGCCCTGTTTTTGCAAGTCTCAGAGTTGCTGCACCTTCTGCAGCACCAGGAGGTGATCCAGGTTGTGCACGTGTATGGCTGGAAGTGTCGGCCGCAGATCCCTGTTCATCAGGAGTTGAGCCGGCGACATGCCAGTGGACAGTGGGGTCGCTCTGTACACAAACAGCGCAAGGTGAATGTCAGATGCAGAATCCGCTGCCTTGCAGATGAGCTGCTTCGAGCTGCTTCACTATGTGCACCCCTTTCTCAACTTTTCCGTTTGACTGCGGATAGTGTGGGCTGGAAGTGACGTGTTTGAACTGTTACGACTGGGCAAACAGAGACCATTCATGGCTGCTAAAGCACGGACCATTGTCACTCATTGCAGTGAGTGGGATACCATGCCTGGAGAACGTCTCCTTACAGGCCTCGATGACGGTCCAAGATGTGAGGTCTGAGAGCTTCACGACTTCAGGCTAATTGGAAAAGTAATCAATGATGAACACGTAATCACGACCATTTGCATGAAAGTGGTCGATGCCAACCTTGGACCACGGAGAGGGTTCGATTTCATGCTGCTGAAGTGTCTCTTTACTCTGCGCTGGCTGGAAGCGTTGACAGGTTGCACAGTTAAGGACCATGTTCGCGATGTCCTGGCTGATCCCGGGCCAGTAGACAGCCTGTCTGGCTCTGCGTCTGCACTTTTCCACACCCAGGTGGCCCTCATGGATTTGACGGAGCACCAAGCTCTGGAGATTGTGTGGAATTACAATCCGGTCCAGTTTGAGGAGGATACTATCAACCACCGTCTGGTCGTCCTTTACATTGAAAGATTGAGGGCACTGCCCTTTTTGCCAGTCATTGGCTAGATGTTGCATAGCATGCAGCAAGAGGGGGTCTTTGGCTGTCTCCTCATGGATACGAATCACCTTCTCATCAGATGCCGGGAGGGTGCTAGCACACAGCTGTACAATTTACAGTGCAGGAGGAGGCCATTCGGTGTACATCCAGGTGTACAGGTCCACAGGTCACTGAAAGGGGCAACACAGGTGGAGAAGGTAGTCAAGAAGGCATACGGCAGCACAGGTGGAGAAGGTAGTCAAGAAGGCATACGGCATGCTTGCCTTCATTGGCCGGGGCATTGAGTATAAAAATTGGCAAGTCACATTGCAGCTGTATAGAACCTTAGTTAGGCCACACTCGGAGTACAGTGTTCAATTCTGGTCACCACACTACCAGAAGGATGTAGAGGCTTTAGAGAGGGTGCAGAAGAGATTTACCAGGATGTTGCCTGGTATGGAGGGCATTAGCTATGAGGAGCGGTTGAATAAACTTGGTTTGTTCTCACGAAGGAGGTTGAGGGGCGACCTGATAAAGGCCTACAAAATTATGAGGGGCATAGACAGAGTGGATAGTCAGACACTTTTTCCCAGGGTAGAGAGGTCAATTACTAGGAGGCATAGGTTTAAGGTGCGAGGGGCAAGGTTTAGAGGAGATGTACGAGGCAAGTTTTTTACACAGAGGGTAGTGGGTGCCTGGAACTCGCTGCTGGAAGAGGTGGTGGAAGCAGGGACGATAGTGATGTTTAAGGGGCATCTTGACAAATGCATGAATAAGATGGGAATAGAGGGATACGGACCCCGGAAGTGTAGAAGATTGTAGTTTAGACGGGCAGCGTGGTCGGCGCAGGTTTGGAGGGCCGAAGGGCCTGTTCCTGTGCTGTACTTTTCTTTGTTCTTTGTTCCCAAAACTTCCCAAGTGGCTGCTTCTGTGAACTCAACAGAACCCAAGTGGGGACTTAAATGAACCTAATTAGCTAACCATCACTGTCAGTCACACACTGTCTCTGGCAAGAACTCTCAGGGAGCTGCCCTGGCGCAAGACTGTCTGGCCCCAGGTTCCCCTTTCAAACCTGTCTCTGCAGGCAAAATTCAGACCCTATAGGCATCTGGAGACCAGAACATACATTCACAATACTTAATTAAAGCTTTTTGATTGACTATTAAAGTGAGGTCCAAGCATTAGCACAGGACAATATATTTCCCATTGATGGCATTAGGTTTCCCCCCTGACCTGCGTGCCAGTGAGGATTCTGACGTATATTTTACAATGTAGCCCCCATGCAATAATGACACACGTTGTGAGAAGCAGAGACCCCATTACATGGACTGCTGAGTTTAGCTATTACTCTGCAGCCCTACATACACATGTGCAGCCATCCGCGACTCCCAGTGTCGCACATCACTGGCATGCAAAAGGAACGGCTTCTGGTATATAAATATGGCCTTCTGAAATAAGCTTGATATTAAGGCTATTGAAATTCAGACCGAGCTCTCTGTTCGAACATCTGCTCTCAGGAAGCATATCTCTGTAAATTGCTGAATAGGTCTTCAAACAGATAATGCACCTCTCACTCTCCTTCTTATACCCGCGACCTTGCCAATCAAAATCTAAATTATAGAGCAACTGGGGTGAGGCGCAATATTTCCCGCAATGTCCCATGATAAATATTTTTTTGCCATTTTCTGGAAGGTTTCAGAAAATGTTTATGTGGGCATTGCCATGCCACTTACCACTGGAAAGTGAAAATAAAACCGCCATATACATGTATTGTTAATTCTAACACGTACATGCATACATACATATGGACATACAAATTAGGAGCAAGAGGAGGTCACTTGGCCCTTCAAGCCTGCTCTGCCATTCAATAAGGTCATGGCTGATTTAAACCTCAACTCCACACTCATGCCTGCCCCCGGTGTCCTTTCACCCCTTTGCTTCTCAGGAATCTACCTAGCCTTGCCTTAAAAATGTTCAAGAACTCTGCTTCCATCCCCTATTAATGATATGGATTCACCTGAGGAAGGAGCAGCGCTCCGAAAGCTAATGACATCGAAACAAACCTGTTGGACTTTAACCTGGTGTTGTAAGACTTCTTACTACGATCCCCAATTAAGGAAGAGAGTTCCAAAGACTTACGACACTCAAAAAAAAAAAAAAATTTTCACCTGTGTCCTAGATAGGCGGACCCTTTCTTTTAAACAGTGGGCCCCTCGATCACCTTCAAGCTGAAACATCCTATCCACATCGACCCTGTCAAGACCCCTCAGGAGCTTACGTGTTTCAATCAAGTCCCCTCTTCCTCTTCGAAACTCCAGCGGATACAAGCCTAGTATGTCCAACCTTTCCTCATAAGACAACCCAACCATTCCAGGAATTACTTTTGTAAACCTTCTCTGAATCGCCTCCAAAACATTCACGTCCTTTCTTAAGGAGGCCAATTCTTCACTCAGTATTCCAGATGTTGTCTCATCAATCTCCTGTATGACTGAAGCATAACCTCCTTTCGTTAGTCAATCTTCAATCAATGCCAGTATTTTACCCCCTACACCATGAGCTTTTATTTTTCACAATGACCTTTGATGTGACGCCATATCAAATGCCTTCTGGAAATCTAAACACAATATATCCACTTTATCCATGACATACTTTACATCTTCAAAGGGCTCCAATAAATTTATAGAATCATGGAAACCCTACAGTGCAGAAGGAGGTCATTTGGCCCATCAAGCCTGCACTAGCCCGCCTAAACAGCATTCTATCTAAATCCACTCTTCCGTGCACCAAGCCCTATACCCGTAACCTAACCAGCATACACCCGGACACCAGGGACCCAGGTTCAATTCCGGTCTTAGGTGACTGTCTGTTTGCACGTTCTCCCCGTGTCTGTGTGGGTTTCCTCCAGGGGCTTTAGTTTCCTCCCACAGTCCAAAGATGTGCAGGTTAGGTGGATTGACCGTGCTAAATTGCCTCTTAGTGTCCACAGATTAGGTGGGGTTACTGAGTTAATGGGATAGGGTGGGTGCGTGAGCCTAGGTAGGGTGCCCTTCCGGGAGAGCTGGTGCAGTGTTGATGGGCCGAATGGCCTCCTTCTTCACTGTAGCGATTCTATGATTCTATTACCACTTCCCCAGACTCACATTCTAGAAAACCAATGCTCACTTTGTTAACTTTCCTTTATTAAATCCAGAGAAACTCTGACTATCTGTCTTCATATTTCAAACTAGCTTTCTCTCCTGTGCTAATTTTTCCTTCCTTATTCATCTTTAAGTTATTCTATTCAGTTCTTTATATTCTGTCCAATCTTCCGACTTGCCACCCATTTTTGCACAATTATATATTTGTTTTCTTAGATACTGGGCGGGATGCTCCATCGGCGGGATCCTTCTCCAGCAGCGCCCTCACGCCCACGGATTTCCCCATTGGGAAACCCCATTGGCCAGCTGCCAGGATGGAGAATCCTGCTGCCGGTGGGGGCGCGCGCATCAGAAAACAAGTGCCCACTATCTTTAACTTTTTCTGAACCAGCGTCGACCGGTAAGGCGCATGTCCATAGCAGAGACAGAGCTTTGCATGTGCAGAGACCCCCTCCCCCCCACTGACATCATGCTGAAGTATTGACCAAAGGAAAGAGTGGGCCCGCCAGAAGGTCTCTGGTCCTCCAGCCAGACTTTGCAAAAAGAGGACATTCAGCTCATCGAGTCTGCACTGAACCTCTGAAAGAGCACCCTACCTAGTCCGACTCCCCCACCATATACCTGTAATCCCTTAACCCCACCTAACCTACACATCCCTGGACACTAAGAGGTAATTAGGCATGGTAAGTCCGCCTAGCCTGCGTGTCTTTGAACTGTGTGAGGAAACCAGAGAACCTGGAGGAAACCTGTACAGACACAGAGTTTGTGCAAATTCCACACAGTCACCCAAGACTGGAATTGAACTCAATTCCCTGCCACTACTGTGTTAACTACTGTGCCGTCCACGGATGGTGGATCCTCCCCTTGGGATTTTTCTTCCTCATCGGAATGTATCTATTCTGTGCATTCTGAAGAATTCCCTTAAATTTCTGCTACTGCATCTCTATTGTTCTATCCCTTAACTTAATTTGCCCATTCACTTTAACTAACTGCTTTCATGCCCCCATAATTGCCTCTTTAGAATTAAATATGCCCACTCTTCTCTCCCTCAAACTGAATGCAAAACTCAACAACACTATGATCAGTGCTACCTGGGCATGCCTCCACTTTGAGGTGATTAATTAACCTATCGTGCAGCACAATACTAGGACTAGGATAGCTTGATTTCCACTTGGCGCCAGAATGGGCTGTTCGAAGAAACTATCTGGAAAACATTGTTTGAATTCCTTATCTAGGCTGACTTTGCCGATTTGATATTTCCAGTCAATCTGTAGATAAAAGCCCTATGATTATCATTGCACCTTTCTGACAAACTACCATTATTTCTTCCGCGAGATTAGAGGACTCATTCACTGTCATGATATGCAGACATGCAGATAATGATATACACACAGGCACAGACAGGCAGCTAATGAACACAGAGAACAGGACATGGCCAATGAGCAGGCAGGACACTCAGGGGTGGTATCTCACTATAAAAGGCACAAGGCACTCACACTCCACCTCTTCTCCACTGATGAACATCTACAGAGTGAGTCAGGGTGTATTTACAGTATCACACCTCCAGCACGTGTCTAAGAGCTAGTCTGGTTCAGTCAGACAGAGTAACCACACTTAGGTTAGCAGAGAGTCGAACTCACAGAGAACTGTTCTAACTGTGCTTCTGGTTCAAGAAATCAGATTGAACTAACTTCAAAGTCTGGAGTATCTTTTGGTTAATGCTGCATCCAGTTGCAGCCTGTGTTATCCCAGAGTACATAACATTCACCACTCCCACAAGTGAATTATTGTCTTTTATCTCTATCCAAATCACTTCTACATCCTGGATTCCTGAACTTAGGTATATTCTCGAAATTGTGCTCATACCATCAGTAATTAGCTGAGCCACCCCTCCAGCTGTCCTTGGCTTCCTGTCCTTCCGAAATCACATGTACTCTTCAATGTCCAGGACCCAATCTATGTCATCCTGCAGCCATGCACCAGTAATGGCTATCAGGTCAAATTCCTGTGATATGGTCAATTTGCTCACCCATGCTGCTGTCTCATCAAAACAAGCTGAGAGAACCTCTTGGACAATTGCAAAGACTGAGGCTCCAGCTCTCTGGATCCCATTACCTGCCTCACTCATAGTCGCATCCGCCTGTCCTTGACCACTAACCGAATCAGAAGACCTTATCCTCAGGGTTGTGATTGCCTCATGTGGAAGCTGCAAGCGATAGGCAGAACTAAGTGATCCCACAACCTATGCATGAAATCTAAGCTCTGCAGTCCTGCCATATCCTGTCATGAATGGTGGTGGACAATTGAAAACTCACTGGAGGAGAAGGCTCCACAAATATCCCCATCCACAATGATGAGGGAGCCCAGGATATCAGTGCAGTAGACAAGGTCAAAGCATTTGCGACCACCTTTGTCAGAAGTGCCTGGTGAATGATTCATCTCAGCCTCCTCCGGAGGTCTTGAGCAGCACCGATGCCGATGTAAGATGCTGGATGCTGCATAGTCAATGGGCCCTGAGAACATTCCAGCAATAGGACTGAAGACTTGTGCTTCAGAACTTGCCGCGCCCCTCGCCAAGCTGTTCCAGCACAGCTGAAATACAGGCATCTACCCAGCAATGTGGATACATTGCCCAGGTATATCCCGTACACAAAAAGCAGAACAAAGGCTTCATCAACAGTGCAATCAAGCTACACTTTGCTTCGCAATTACCGGCTCACTGACAATC
Source organism: Scyliorhinus torazame (assembly GCF_047496885.1). Classification (NCBI taxonomy): domain Eukaryota; kingdom Metazoa; phylum Chordata; class Chondrichthyes; order Carcharhiniformes; family Scyliorhinidae; genus Scyliorhinus; species Scyliorhinus torazame. Next base: position 193,862,209 of record NC_092721.1, read on the forward strand.
AGTTTGGGTTCCATCAGTTTCACTCAGCTCCTGAGGTGAGAGTGACTGCCCTTGACATCAAGGCAGCATCTGGCCAAGTGTGGAATCAAGGATTCCTGGCAAAACTGGAGTCAATGGCAATCGGGCAACACTCTCTGCTGGTTGGAGTCACACCGAGCACAAAGGATGGTGGTCAATTATCTCAATCCACGAACATCAGTGCAGGGCTTCCTAGGGTAGTGTCCTTGACCACATCATCTTTGGCTGCTTCATCGCTGACCTTCCTTCAGTCACAACGTCAGAAGTTGGGGATATGTTTTCTGATGATTGCGTGCTGTTCAGTACCATTCTCGACTCCTCAGATACTGAAGCAACCCACGTCCAAATGCAATGAGGCTTGGACAATATCCAGGCTTGGGCTGACAAGTGGCAAGAAATATTCATGCCACATAAGTGCCAGGCAATGACCACCTCCATGAAGAGAGAATCCAACTATCTCCCCTTGACATTCAATGGCGTTACCCATCACTGAATTCCCCCATAGTCAACACCCTGGGGGTTACCATTGACCTGAAACTGAACTGGGCTAGCCATATATATATATATACTGTGGTTACAAGAGCAGGGGAGGCTCTAGTATTTCAGCCACAGATAACCCACCCCTCCCGATTCCCCAAGTCTCTCCACCACCTACAAGGCACAGACCGGGAGTGTGATGGAATACTCTCCATTTGCCTGGATGAGGGCAGCTCCAACAGCATTCAGGAATCCCAATACCTTTCAGGAAAAGCAGCCCATCTGATTGGCACTCAGTCCACCACCGATGCAGTGACAGGCATGTATACCATCTACAAAATGCACTGCAGCAACTCACCAAGGTTCCTTCGACAGCACCTTTGAAACCTGCTATCTAGAAGGGACAAGGGCAGCAGACACATGCGGACACCACCGACTATGGATTCCGCTTCAATACACACACCATCCTGACTTGGAAATGTATCGCCGTTCCTTCACTGTCAAAGGGTCAAAATACTGGAACTCCTTTCCTAACAGCACTGTGTGTGTACCTACACATAATGGACCGCAACGTTTCAAGAAGGCAGTTCACCTCCACCTTCTCAAGGGTAATTAAAGAGGGATAATAAACATTGATCGAGACGGCAATACCCGCATCCCAAGAAAGAGTACATAAAAATCCTGAAGCAAACAAAACAACAAAGATATGCGAATCATAGTAAATATAATAGTGTAAAGATTAGCAGTAGATGAGTGTAGATTTTATGTTTAGTATCAACTGTGTATTATATAGGAGTAAGTGTTGAATCCAATTAAGTAGTGTTAATACATTTATAGCTTTTTTTAATTTAAAAGCTATCTGTGGTCTTTGTGAACACTACGCCAACCATCGTTAAAATTAGCCACACAAAGGACACCACATTATTCAAATAATCCATTGTGTCACAGGTTGGGCTGGAGCATAAGTTGCTTCTTCTGATAAAGAAATCAGAACGAAGTTGCTCCTCTATTAGCAACATATTACCGCTGACAAATTGCATGAAATAACACAAAAAAGCATAAGAACAGCGAGGCTATTAGAATGGGTGACATTAATTATCAAGAGGTGAGCCCGGGTAAGTATAATGCCAGTGGCAAAGCAGCGAGGAATTGTTTGAATCTGACCGGCATGTTTTCTGGATTATCACGTATGTTGTTCGATGAGGAATGAGGCAGTGCTGGATCGAGCATCTATTCCAATGCTCTCTAGGCTGACCAGTCTCCTTGCACCCTCCGTACACCTGAGCTTGTCTCAAGCTCTGCGCCTGTGTTCCCTGATTTGTTATGTTGTAGGTGTAACATAAGCGGCTTCCTTGTGGTGCACTTGACAAAGGGACGTTCAGACGTGGAGATAACGTCAACACGTTTATTAAACTATTTACACTTCTATTACTCTGGGTCGACACGACTGCTAATCCTACTATAGCTACCCAGACTGACTAACCAGTTGCTGCAATCTACGTGGTGGGAGTAATATTGAATCAACCCTGTGTCTCTACTCACTGACTGTCTCCACTGGAAAGAGGCAGATCATGTGTGTGGTGTCCTTTATATATGGGTTGGTGTAATGCCACCCTGTGGTCGTGTCACCTCCGTGTGCATCGTGAATGTCCATTAGTCGCGTCCTATCTAACTGATCTATTGGTTGAGTGTGTGTGTCTGATGTTTCTGGTGCTCCCTCCAGTGTCTAGCTAGCCTACATGCATTTACATTGATGCACATCACCACATCCCCCCTTTTTTATATGTTACATATTTTCTGCACACTTTGAGAAAATTGAACAAAGAACAGGTAGATAAGTTAAGGTATATACAAGTCATGGGAACAGTGATTAAACAATAAGTCCAAATCATTCATGTGAGTCCAAAAACCATCAATCATCATGGTCAAATGTCTCTCTTGGTTATGACCGCCATCAACGTCCCTGTGCCACAGGAACCAAGAAGTGGTCAAATCACTTCGCTGTCTGATTTGGAGTCCCTTTCTTTTTTCGATGTTTGTGATGGTGCTGTTGGATGGCATCTTGTAGCTGATAAGGTGTTGACGTTGAAGAGGTGCCACCAACAGTATCATTCGAGGTCATGGATGTGCCATATGTTGAAGTTGGATGAGACTGTACATACTGGTTCTGGCCACGTGCTGTGCTGGAAGGGTGATCCTGCTGAGAACCGCTGAAGCTTGTTGAATTGGAGACAGAATTGCTGCTGGCATAAATACCTGGTGATGGTGTGAAACTAGAACCTTGCATCTGATAGGAATATGCCGTCTGGCCAGGCTGGGGTGCAGCAAATCCTGGGCTGTAACTAAGGCATCCAGTCTGTAGTGCAGATTGCGCTTGCGGGAGTCCTCCTTCGGTCTTGATTCCATTAGTGGGTAATCCGTGGTGCTGGTCTGTTTGCGAATATGCTGCTAGACTGCTGGCTGCTGCATGCCTGAATACTGGGTTTGTCCAGCATGAGCTGTCATTGGCTGCACTGCTGGTATGGAGAAAATGAGTGGATATAGCTGTGGTGAATATTGGTGTATTTCTCTTGGACTGTAGCCGCTGCTTGTTATTACTGACCCAGTGTGAGTGTTAAGTAATCCATCTCCTGTCATTGTGGCATCTGCTGTCACCCTGAGCGTGCCATCACTGAGGTTGTGGCACTCCCTGTCTGGAGTAACGTCCGGCTTACATGAATCAGAGTCGGCGTTTGGTTGCTCCCCATCTGGAGTCTGGTCTGTTTTAACTGAGTCAGTGTTGGTTTGTTGATGCTCCCCATCCGGAGTCTTAGCAGGTTCACTGGAGTCAGCTGAGATTTCTTGAAGCTGCACGCCTGGAGTCGGAACATGCAGGAATGCATTGACTTGTGGAGAAGTTCGAGAGAATGAGGGTGGAAGTATCATGGTGTCACCGGAGTCACCAATGGTCTCACAGTGATCGTCGAGTGCCTCTGTACACACTAGCTGAGGTCTGTCACTTTGCCCATCTTGCATGGGAAGTGGGATGCTGTCGCACTCGTCTCACATACCATGAGTAGATCCTCAGTGGCTGCTTGTTGTTCACTTTAGCATGATAGACCGTCATGGTCGTTCTGCTGTGCACTGGAGCATGGTAGACTGTCATAGTCTTCTTGCTGTTTACTTGAGCACAGCAGAATTGCATCGTCTGCCGCTAGTTGGTCAGAGGAGGTTGTTCGACCCTCATGGTCTTGTTCCTGCAAGGACTGCGCTCTGGAGTCTTGCGTTGCTTCTATCGTGGAGGCTGTCCACGAGCTCGCTGTGGAGGCTTGTGACACCTGAGTCACTTCTTGTTCATGCAAGGACTGTGGTGTGGAGTCTTGTATTTCCTCTATCGTGGGATCTGTCCACGAGCTCGCTGTGGAGGCTTGTGACACTGGAGTCACTTCTTGTTCATGCAAGGACTGCGGTGTGGAGTGTTGCATGTCTTCTTTCGTAGAGTCGGGAACCCTGGGTGTGGACCACGCTCTGTGTGGCAGCAGGCCGCTCTCTGTGGGCGTGTACCGCTCTCTGTCTCTTAATTTCAGGCTGCAGCATCATCCTGCACTCACGAGTTGGGATGTCATATCTGCTGGGCTGAAGATCCTCAAATCCGAATAACGAATCCACGTCTGCGTCGGATTCAGTACGGGGCTCGCCAATGTGCAACACGTCTAGTTGCTGTTCGGATTTGATACTGGGGTAGCCTCCCAAGGTGAAAGGTTCGTCCAAGTCGTAGTCTTCTCGGACCATATCATCACTGTTTGCGTCGGAGCTGGCATTGGGCTCACAAGGTCCAGAGAAAATGTAAAGGTCGGTATTGAAGTATTCAAGGTCGGAATCGTAGGTAACTGCTTCTTGCAGGGTTTTTCGGAGGTTAATTTCATGTCCTGGTTCAATTTGAGGCATTGTGCTGTCATTCCATAAGACCATAAGACATAGGAGCGGAAGTAAGGCCATTCGACCCATCGAGTCCACCATTCAATCATGGCTGATTTCAACTCCATTTACCCGCTCTCTCTCCATAGCCCTTAATTCCTCGCAAAATCAAGACTTTATCAACTTCTGTCTTAACGACACTCAACGTCCCGGCCTCCACCGCCCTCTGTGGAAATGAATTCCACAGACCCACCACTCTCTGGCTGAATACATTTCTCCTCATCTCTGTTCTAAAGTGGCTCCCTTTTATTCTAAGGCTGTGCCCCCGGGTCCTAGTCTCCCCTGCTAATGGAAACAACTTCCCCACGTCCACCCTATCTAAGCCATTCATTATCTTGTAAGTTTCTATTAGATCTCCCCTCAACCTCCTAAACTCCAATGAATATAATCCCAGGATCCTCAGACGTTCATCGTATGTTAGGCCTGGTGAAGGAAGGAAGGAAGGTTGTTTTACGGCTTTAAAAGATTTTTTCTTTGATTTGGGACGTTTTCCCTTTTAATGGGCGTGGTCCGGGGCCTCTGACTTCATGACTTATGTGACGTACTGCGTAGGAAGCGATTACGCATGCGCAGATCGCTGTTCCTTTACCGATGGCAGTTTTCGTGATTGCGCGTGCGCTGCGTCTTGCGCGTGCGCCAACGAAGCTTCCGGTTCTGCGTGCTTCTCGCGCAACTGCGCAAGTGCAGTCCCTTTAGAAAGATGGCCGCCGACCAAAACTGGTCCCTGCTCCGGGATCTCGGCCTCGAGGTGAGTACTGGTGCTTCTCTTACCTTTTCTTGCTGGTTGGAGTGTGTTTTCCTCACAGTATTTGCCGAATTTGTCCAGGACTGCCTGGAAGTCGCTCCTGTTTTGCCCTTTGGAGAACTTGAATTTTTTAAAGATTTCTTCTGCACTGGCACCGGCTATGGTGAGGAGAAGCTCTGTTTTTTCAGGATCGGCCACTTCTTCTAGTTCGGCTGCCACCAGGAAGATTTCAAACTTTTGCCGGAATGCCCGCCAGTTTTCACGGAGATCGCCGTGGCACTGGAGCTGCTGCGGAACCCGGATCTCGAGCAGCTTGCCTGGGTCTCGTTGCTGGTTGTCACTGTACGCTGAGGTATGGCTATGTGGATTGAAACAGTTCAGTCCTGGTACCATGATTTGTTATGCTGTAGGTGTAACATAAGCGGCTTCCTTGTAGTGCACTTGACAAAGGAAGGTTCAGACGTGGAGGTAACTTCAACACATTTATTAAACTATTTACACTTCTATTACTTGGGTTCGACACTACTGCTAATCCTACTATAGCTACCCAGACTGACTAACCAGCTGCTGCAATCCACGTGGTGGGTGTAATATTGAATCAACCCTGTGTCTGTACTCACTGACTGTCTCCACTGGAAAGAGGCAGATCATGTGTGTGGTGTCCTTTATATATGGGTTGGTGTAATGCCCCCCCTGTGGTCGTGTCACCTCCGTGTGCATCGTGGAATGTCCATTGTTTGCGTCCTATCTAACTGATCTATTGGTAGAGTGTGTGTGTGTTATGTTTCTGGGGCTCCCTCTAGTGTATAGCTAGCCTACATGCATTTACATTGATGCACAGCACCACACTCCCAAGTCCCATTCCCGCTTTATTGTTCTACACTGTGAACAAAAGTGGCTTCCTGTCCAGCTCTCGTGTTCAAGTATCTCCATGATCTTACCTTTCTCTGGACTACCCAAGATTGTGGTGGAGGCAGATTTAGTTGAAGCCTTCAAAATAGAATTGGATAATTATCTGGAGAGGGATATAAGCAGGACTACGGGTATATGTAGCCGGGAAGTGGGATGAATAAGTTGCTCTTACAGGCAGCCGACATAAAGACAAAGAGCTGAACAGCTACCTTCTTTGATGTAACTATTCAATGGTTTTATGATTCCCTATTCCTTTATCTAACCCTCTGAGAAGTACATGTTTTTCTCCAATTCTGGCCTCTTGAACATTCTCACTTCCTTGGCCCACCAATGCCTTGGCTCTGGAATTCTCGCAGTATTGGCCTTGTTGCCTTGGGGTGGTGGCACCATCTTCTTGGACAGACGGTGATGGATGGGACTCTTTCAATCGACTTTGCAGTCCGAAGCAGGATGCTGTCATCCCTTCCTGATGCTTACAACTCTGCCTTTGCAGTTCCAACAACTCTGGGATGACCGAACACATTGACCTGGAAGGAAGCGAGATGATATTAGTGCAGGACAGGGGCATAAAGAACAAAGAACAAAGAACAAAGAAAAGTACAGCACAGGAACAGGCCCTTCGGCCCTCCAAGCCTGCGCGGACCATGCTGCCCGTCTAACCTAAAATCTTCTGCACTTCCGGGGTCCATATCCCTTTATTCCCATCCTATTCATGTATGTGTCAAGATGCCCCTTAAACCTCACTATCGTCCCTGCTTCCACCACCTACTCCGGCAGCGAGTTCCAGGCACCCACTACCCTCTGTGTAAAAAACATGCCTCATACATCTCCTCTAAACCTTGCCCCTCACACCTTAAACCTATGCCCCCTAGTAATTGACCCCTCTACCTCTGACTATCCACTCTGTCTATGCCCCTCATAGTTTTGTAGACCTCTATCAGGTCACCCCTCAACCTCCGTCGTTCCAGTGAGAACAAACCAAGTTTATTTAACCGCTCCTCATAGCTAATGCCCTCCATACCAGGCAACATCCTGGTAAATCTCTCCTGCACCCTCTCTAAAGCCTCCACATCCTTCTGGTAGTGTGGTGACCAGAATTGAACACTATACTCCAAGTGTGGCCTAACTAAGGTTCTATACAGCTGCAACATGACTTGCCAATTTTTAAACTCAATGCCACGGCCAATGAAGGCAAGCATGCAGTATGCCTTCTTGACTACCTTCTCCACCTGTGTTGCCCCTTTCAGTGGCCTGTGGACCTGTACACCTAGATCTCTCTGACTGTCAATACACATGAGGGTTCTACCATTCACTGTACAAGGTTGAAGAACCTGACGTGGCGTGAGGATGGCACCATGTCTGGGTCTGTTGAGGGTTCTCACTTTTGTCTCTTGCCCCCACGTTTTCCTCAGCACAGGTGGGTTACTGCACCGCCCTGACCACCCCAAGGGCTGAGGGTGAGGGTCTTCACCTCGGGCATCACACCGAAAGGCTGTGCCCGCTTATACCTATTGTACTTGGGTTGGTCCTTCAATGAGACAGATGGGGAGAATGTAGGCAGGGGTTGTGCCAGGTTAGATGATTACGAAGTCTGGCATTCCTGGCATGCACATTATGATGCGCTGGGCGAGGACGCGGTCTATTCCTGCCCCATTTGACCCGGAGTCGCAACACCAGTGAAATTAGATTTATTTAAACACCCAAGGGCTCTGGTTGAGTCCAATAAACTACAGTCACCAGGTTTATAACTTTAAAACATGAGTAACCTTTTATTATGAACAGTGGGCAGGATTCTCCGGTGTCCGGCGGGCGGGTCGTACCGGCGCCAAAGAGTGGCGTGAACCACTCCGGCGTCGGGCTGCCCGGAAGGTGCGGAATCCTCTGCACCTTTGGGGGCTAGGCCGGCGCTGGATGGTTGGTGGTGCGCCAACTGGCGCCAAAGGGCCTCCGCCGGCTGGCGCGAGTTGGCGCATGCGCAGGACCGCCAGCGTGTTCCCAGAACCGCTGCCGCGATTCCTGCGCAAGCGCAGGGGGTTTCTTCTCCGCGCCAGCCATGGCGGAGTTTTACAGCGGCCGGCGCGGAGGGAAAGAGTGCCCCCACGGCACAGGCCCGCTTGCAGATCAGTGGGCCCCGATCACGGGCCAGGCCACCGTGGGGGTCCCCCCCCCCCGTCGCCCTCGGGGCCAGATCCCCCCGAGGCCCCCCCCCGCGAGGACTCTGCAAGCTGCCCGCAGAGCCAGGTCCCGCCGGTAAGAATTTTGTGTAATCTACGCCGGCGGGACTGGCTGAAAAATGGGCGGCCGTTCGGGCCATCGCGGAGCGGAGAATCACCGGCGGGGCCACAGCCAACGGCCCCCGACTGGCGTGGCGCGATTCCTGCCCCCGCCAAAAACCGGCGCTGGAGAATTCAGCAGCCGGCGTCGGGGCAACGGGGTGGGATTCGTGCCGCCCCCCCCCCCCCCCCCCCGGCGATTCTCCGGCCCGGGGGGGCCGGGGGGGCTGGAGAATCCCGCCCAGTATCTTTAATTGAACAGTCAGAAAATGTAGCTGGCTATCTACTACCCATTACCCAACCCCCCCAACCCCTCCTTTCTTACTCGCCCCACTCTTTACACACACACACACCACATAGAGGGGAAAGGGTGGTGGGAAAGGGAAAGAAAGTATCGATGAAATAAAAGGCTAGGGAACTTTGATTCACAGGGATGAAGTTCAGGCTTCCGGTTTGGTACTTCCTTTCTTCCAGGCTTGGTACGATCCTTTCAGGAAAGGTTGTCTACCTTCCCTGCAGACTCAGCATCATTTCAGGTTCAGACAGAGGTTATGCCAGACACTCATTGCTTTCAAAACAATATATGGACAGCACGGTAGTGTTGCTCTATTTATTTGTCTCAGTGAACCACAAGCCTTTCCCTTTTTTCGATCAAATGACCACACAACCAGTTAGTTAGTTCAAAGGTGGTTTATTTACATACACAAGAGTTATCTTAGATGGCTACAGTAACATAGTGGTTAGCACAGTTGCTTCACAGCTCCAGGGTCCCAGGTTCGATTCCCGGCTGGGTGTTCCGGTTTCCTCCCACAGTCCAAAGATGTGCAGGTTAGGTGGATTGGCCATGCTAAATTGCCCTTAGTGTCTAAAAAATGTTAAGCGGAGGTTACTGGGTTGCGGGGATAGGATGGATACGTGGGCTTCAGTGGGGTGCTCTTTGTAAAGGCCGGTGCAGACTCGATGGGCCAGGTGGCCTCCTTCTGACTGTAAATTCTATGATTCTATATCAGTTTGTTTATTTCCGCCCCTGAAGAGCAACAAGTTGCTGGCTTTGATACACTTCAAAGATCTTCAGCTTCCACCTACAGACAGCAGGCAGCAGAGAGAGAAAACCGTTCCCTTTACTTCTGAGGTCCGATCGCTTCTGGAAGTTTCTCACAGAAACCTCACCCAGCAGGGACCAATCACTGAGCAGAGGCATAAAGAACTGTCCCTGGCCAACCCATTGGTTTCCAGTTAACCAATCAAACTGATTCCCTCCAAAACAGGTTCCTCCCATCCACTTGGTGCCGAAGAGTCTGGCATCTTCTTCTCCCGAACCCAAAGCCTGAGAATACAGTATCCTGGTCAGCAGGCTAATTTAAACATAGAGGCTTCTGCTTTCTTCTCTCTACTTAAAGGCAAATCCCAATTATTGATCCTTGGACCAAAGCAATAAAATAAAAGAAATGGGAACAAAGGCAATAAACAGGAAGGGCTCTTAAGGTGATGACTGGTGACAGGTATGTGTGTGGGATGGGTGCCACTGGGGTATAATGGGGTGGGGGGGGGGGGGGAGAGAGAGGAGGGTGGCAGTACGAGGAGGTTGAGGGGTGAGGAGGTTGGAAGGAGATCACCGTGGAAGGGTACGTTAAGAGGTGCAAGTGGACACATGAAGCGGGTGAATTCCCCTGGCTGCACAAAGAAGGTCAATCATTTCCTTCCCGCGCTGCATCCTCGTCCCCTTGCACAGTGAGCTGGCGTTCACTGCTGAACCCAGGCGGGGTTGACCACCTTGCTGGCTGGCCAACTGCCCGTGCGAGGGTAGAGGATGCCATCCCTCTGCTCCACCCCATCCAACATCACGGCTCCTTCAGAGAAACATGGTGCTGTCTCTCTGGCAGCGTTCCCCATGACTGGACTTGGAACGTTTGGAGCGAGCGGCCAGAAATTAAGGTCTGGCGGCTGGATTCCCCTCCCCCCCCCCGCAATGCAATTCAGTCTCCCCGCCACTTCCCCCCGCAATGCAATTCAGTCTCCCCGCCTCCCCCCGCAATGCAATTCAGTCTCCCCGCCACTCCCCGCAATGCAGTTCAGTCTCCCCGCCTCCCCCCCGCAATGCAATTCAGTCTCCCCGCCTCCCCCCCCGCAATGCAATTCAGTCTCCCCGCCTCCCCCCGCAATGCAATTCAGTCTCCCCGCCTCCCCCCGCAATGCAATTCAGTGTCCCCGCCTCCCCCCCGCAATGCAATTTAGTCTCCCCGCCTCCCCCCCGCAATGCAATTCAGTCTCCCCGCCTCCCCCCGCAATGCAATTCAGTCTCCCCGCCTCCCCCCGCAATGTAATTCAGTCTCCCCGCCTCCCACCGCAATGCAATTCAGTGTCCCCGCCTCCCCCCCGCAATGCAATTTAGTCTCCCCGCCTCCCCCCCGCAATGCAATTCAGTCTCCCCGCCTCCCCCCGCAATGCAATTCAGTCTCCCCGCCTCCCCCCGCAATGTAATTCAATCTCCCCGCCTCCCCCCGCAATGCAATTCAATCTCCCCGCCTCCCACCGCAATGCAATTCAGTCTCCCCGCCTCCACCCCACAATGCAATTCAGTCTCCCCGCCACTCTCCCCCCCGCAATGCAATTCAGTCACCCCACCTCCCCCGCAATGCAATTCAGTCTCCCCGCCTCCCCCCCGCAATGCAATTCAGTCTCCCCGCCACTCCCCCCCCCCCCGCAATGCAATTCAGTCACCCCACCTCCCCCGCAATGCAATTCAGTCTCCCCGCCACCCCCCCGCAATGCAATTCAGTCTCCCCGCCACTCCCCCCCCGCACTGCAATTCAGTCTCCCCGCCTCCCCCCCGCAATGCAATTCAGTCACCCCACCTCCCCCCGCAAGGCAAATCAGTCTCCCCGCCTCCCCCCGCAATGCAATTCAGTCTCCCCGCCTCCCCCCGCAATGCAATTCAGTCTCCCCGCCTCCCCCCGCAATGCAATCCAGTCTCCCCGCGTCCCTCCCCGCAATGCAATTCAGTCTCCCCACCTCCCCCCGCAATACAATTCAGTCTCCCCGCCTCCCCCCGCAATGCAATTCAGTCTCCCCGCCTCCCCCCCCGCAATGCAATTCAGTCTCCCCCCCCCCCCCCCCGCAATGCAATTCAGTCACCCCGCCACTCCCCCCCGCAATGCAATTCAGTCACCCCACCTCCCCCCGCAATGCAATTCAGTCTCCCCGCCACCCCCCACCCCCACCCCCACCCCCACCCCCCCACCAGGATTGAAGCTAACATCCCGTGGGATAGTCGTTATCTGATTATTCTGATTTCCATTTGACTGAAACAAATTCACTCTCCCACTGAACCAGAACCCCAATCCGGAACGTTCACCTTTGTTCCCCATTGTAATATGTTTCATGAGCACAATAATTCCGTTTGTTCGATGTTTCCTTTCCCTTACTTTCCTCGCCTTACCCTAATTCCTGGAATGACTAACATTTCTGTCAGACCCCCCAAGCTAACACGATGTCCCAGGAAACTTCACATGAGCATTATGAAGCAAATCTTGCCAAATATCAATACTGTGGCTGCAAGTGAAGGTCAGAGGTTGGGAATTCTGTGGCAAGTAATTCATTCCCTGACTCCCCAAAGCCTGTCCACCAGCTGCTCCGCACAAAATTAAGTTTCTTTCCCCTGCATTCTTGGGACATCAGTGTCACTGGAACAACAGGGTTCATAGTTAATCCCAACATGCCCATTGAGAAGATGGAGGTGAACCGTCTTCTTGAGCCCCTCCCCACTGGAATCATGTTGGCGTGGAGCCAACATGCCCATGCCGACCTGCCCAAAGCCAAAAGACGCTTTGAGGTGGACTAATGAGGGCTGAGTGGGATGTCCACCCCTCCTTGGCCCTGCCCTCTGGAGCAACCGGAAAAGCACCAGGAAAGCATCAGTGCCTTGGGTCCCCAGTGCAGGTAGGTCTTGGGCCAGAAAGATTTGGATAGGTAAGGGAGAGGGGCAGTTGGACGGGGCGGCGGGGGCGTGGGGTGGGGGGGGGGATTCGTTCAAAGGAGTAATCGGGTAGGAATGAAGTGGGCGGGGGGGGCATGGTGGTGGCTGGGCAGGAAGCTGGTGGGATAAGCAGCCATCTTGTTTTAAGTGGCCACCCTGTAGGAAACATCCCACTGGGGTCATGGAAAATTCTACCCTGGGAGGGAGTTCCAGGCTTTAACCCCAGACACAGTGAAGATACCGCGATACAGTTTCAAGATTGGTGTGTAGCTTCGAGGAGAGCTTGGAGATGGCGGTGCGCCCATGCATCTGCTGTCCTTGTTCAACTAGGTGAAAGAGGTCACGGGTTTGGCAAAGTTACCGTGGTGAATCTTATAGATGACACATACTGCTGCCAGGACAAAGCCACCTGTTTGAGCAGCACCCCATTCACCATCTTAAATATTCACTTCCCCCACCAATGTGTACCATTTACAAGATGCACTGCAGTAACTCACCAAGGCTGCTTCCACACCACCTTCCAAACAACTGACCTGTTACCATATCGCCATTCCTTTACAGGCACTGAGTCAAAACCCTGGAGCTCCCTCCCTAACAGCACTGTGGATGTACCTACACCACATAGACCACAGCGGTTCAAGAAGGCTACTTACCACAGCCTTCTCAAGGGAAATTAGGGATGGACAACGAATTCTGGCCTAGCCAGTGACGCCCACACCCCATGAACAACTAAAGAAAAGATTATGTGCTGTTGGGACAGGAAACGAAAGCTTGCTGATGAAGTCAGTCAATCTTCAGCCTCCGTTTGCTTTTACATCATGGATACTGATTGAGGAGGAAGTCTTGTGGCGCAGTGGTTAGATTCCTGCCTCTGAGCCAGGTGCTCCGGGTTCGGGTCCCACCCCAGGCCTTCGGGGCCAAGGATGTGTGTGTTCATAACGTAGTCAAACAGGCAGAATGTGACAGCCTTCAAATCCGTCCAAACGAGGCAATGGCTGGCGGCAAGTGCGGGAGAGACTCCTGGTCGTCCACGCTTGATGTGGAGTGGCAGCTCCCAAGCTGAAATCCCTTGGCGACAGGCTGGCGATCCGCTCCGAGAATTGCTGGCTATGGAGACAGACGAGAGTCTGCCTCTGCGAACCGCTAGGTGTGGGGCAAGAATTGGAATATTGATTGAGGATGCTGAATTAGGATGGAGTTGCTGATGGCATTCTGGGGCTGTCTCAGTCGCGTAACTGTCCTGCACTGTGGCAATTCAAAAGTGCATTTCAGAAAGAAACAACATTGATTTTTCGCAGTCAGAATTACCATGTAGAACCACTTCGAAAATGTTTCAGGCGCTGCGTGAAAGGACAATTCCTGCATGCACATTGATAGAAAATGAGAGACGTTATTAAGTCAGCTCTGCATGCAAGACAAACAGTGTGAACCCAAGAAAGAATCACTGTGGAGATCTCCAAGGTTTTCACGCTTATAAAGTTAATTAATTTTTGATCTGATTTTTGCTGCTGGAAATTAGTTGCAAAATTGTTTACAGTAGGATGCTGTAACAAACTTCAACAGTCTTTCAGCTCAGCCACTTTGATTTTCAATTTGTTGGGGGGGTGGGGGGGAATCTCCTTGCCTATTTAGAAGCTTGAATAATGGAGCCCATTTGGAATTTTGCCAACCATTAGATGAGCTGTGCCACCTGTTTCCCGCAGGTTTCTCTGTCCTTTGTGACCCTGCCGGCAATTTGGCTAACTGACTTCCTGTTGATCGGATCTGTACATGTGGCTGGCACCCAAAAGGAAAATAAAACAGTTCAGACCAGTATTCTTAATTCTTAATTAATGTTCCGGACAGCCAGTCAAAGACCCAGCAGCAGACACGATGGGTGAAATGGCCTCCATCAGTGCTGAGAAGGTGATGGTGGGGAAACGCCTTCTCGAGCAGCTGAGTGGCGGAGGTGCTCTCACATTGGGTGTTTGAGAGGCAGATCCAACAATGACGACGGAAATGTCTACAAGTCGTGGGGCGGGATTCTCCACTCCCACGACGAAGTGGCCGCGCCGTCGTGAACGCTGTCGAGGTTCACGACGGCGCGGAACGGCTCCGGTCCCGACCGATTCAGGCCCTGACAATGGGCCAGTATCGGGGCCGCGTCATCTACCCGCGCCAGGCCTTGTCGCCCGCGTAAAAGCGGCGCCGCATAGATGACGCGGCCAGCGCCGCATAACGGACGTCATCCTCGCATGCGCGGGTTGGCCGGCGCCAACCCGTGCATGCGTGGTTGCTGTCCTGTCCAAATCCGCCCGCAAGAAGATGGGGGACGGATCTTACGGGGCCGTGGAAGGAAGGAGGTCCTCCTTCAGAGAGGACGGCCCAACGATCGGTGGGAACCGATCGTGGGCCACCCCACATTGCAGGTGAAGCCCGGTGCAGGATCCACCCTCGCCCCCCCACAGGCCGCCCCCCCAGCGTTCACGCACCGCCCACGACTGCAGCGACCAGGTGTGGACGGCGCCGGGGGGAACCCGCCGTTTTGGCCTGGCCGCTCGGCCCATCCGGGCCTGAGACTAGCGGGGGTGCCGGAGAATCGTCATTTTGGGTGTCTCTGGCGATTCTCCGGCCTGCGAAACTCGACCAAGCCGTTCCCGCCGATTGGGAGAATCACGGGAGGGTGTCAGACCGGCGTCCCCGGAAATTTTGGCGGCCCAGGCGATTCTCCCAACCGGCGTGGGAGTGGAGAATCGCGCCGAGGTGTTGGATTGGATCGGATTTGTTTATTGTCACCTGTACCGAGGTACAGTGAAAAGTATTTTTCTGCGAGCAGCTCAAACAGATCATTAAGTACATGGGAAGAAAAGGGAATAAAAGAAAATACATAATAGGGCAACACAAGGTATACAATGTAACTACATAAGCACCGGCATCGGATGAAGCATACAGGGTGTAGTGTTAATGAGGTCAGTCCATAAGAGGGTCATTTAGGAGCAAAGTGCTTGCAGCCAGTTCGGTACTTTTGAAGTGTAGTCACTGTGGTAATAAAGAAAATGTTGCAGAGTCCAGGCTGAGGGTCAGCTATGATCCTATTGAATGGCAGAGAAGGTTCGAGGGGCATGACACGACCTTCCGGTCGAAAAAATTCTTCTCATCCCTGTCTTAAATGGAGCACCCTTATTTTTAAACTGAGTACCTCAGACCTCAAACATGTGAGCGGCAGGAAAATGGGTCGGAAGAGGTTGGGATAAGGAGGAACTAATTCTCGCGGAGGGTGGCGAATTTGCGGAACTTGCTGCCCCGTCGTGAGATGGAATCGGACTCATTAAATGGTTTCAAGAAGGAGGTAGGTTTATTTCTGACGTAAAAAATGAGTTAACAGGATATGGGGAACATGTGGGGTGGTGGATTTGAGACCAGGAAGAGATCAGCCATGATCTGATTGAATGGCGGAGTAGGCTCGAAGGGCTGAATTGCCAATGATGAGACAGTCCTTTTACGACCTGGCTATCTGTGAGTAACGCAAACAGCTGTAATCAATGAATTCCTACCAGGGAGTCAGCGATGTTGTCATATTCTCAGTGAACCCGCACGATTTAGGGACCCAGGTTTGAATCCCACTATGGCAGAAATTTGAATTCAATAAAAATCAGGAATTAAAAGTCGAATGATGATCGTGAAACCATTTGTCGATTGGCGTAAAAGCCCATCTGCTCCGCTAATGTCCTTTGGAGAAGGAAATCTGCCATCCTTAAAGGGTCTGTCTACATGTGGGGCGTCATTCTCCGACCCCCCGCCGGGTCGGAGAATGGCTGTTGGCCGCCGTGAATCCCGCCCCCGCCGACGTCTCCGGTACGGGAGATTGGGTGGGGGCGGGAATCGGGCCGCGCCGGTCGGCGGGACCCCCCGCTCAATTCTCCGGCCCGGATGGGCCGAAGTCCCGCCCAGAAATTGCCTGTCCCGCCGGCGTAAATCAAAGCTGGTATTTACCGGCGGGACCAGGCGGCGTGGGCGGGCTCCGGGGTCCTGGGGGGGGCCCGGGGCGATCTGACCCCGGGGGGTGCCCCCCACGGTGGCCTGGCCCGCGATCGGGGCCCACCGATCCGCGGGCGGGCCTGTGCCGTGGGGGCACTCTTTCCCTTCCGCCTCCGCCACGGTCTCCACCATGGCGGAGGCGGAAGAGACTCTCCCCACTGCGCATGCGCGGGAAACTGTCAGCGGCCGCTGACGCTCCCGCGCATGCGCCGCATTTCTGCGCCAGCTGGCGGGGCACCAAACGCCATTTCCGCCAGCTGGCGGGGCAACAAACGCCATTTCCGCCAGCTGGCGGGGTGGAAATCCCTCCGGCGCCGGCCTAGCCCCTCAATGTTGGGGCTCGGCCCCCAAAGATGCGGAGCATTCCGCACCTTTGGGCCGGCGCGATGCCCGTCTGATTGGCGCCGTTTTTGGCGCCAGTCGGCGGACATCGCGCCGTTGGGGGAGAATTTCGCCCGTGATTCCAGATCCACAGAAATGTGGTTGGTTCTGAAATGCTCTCTGAAATGGAGGACAGCCACTTACACCAATTATCTATTCGCCAATGGCCCCTTATCATTCTTCCATGACTGACCCTCATAGTGTCCACTACGCAAATGCAAAGGCAAAACTGACTTTCCAAATCAACGTGCAACAGAAACCATGCCATATTGCACACAAAATTCAATAAACACCCTTCTAGGTTTCCTTGGCACCTGCCCCATTTGCCTCTGCCCATCCTAGTGCGTCCATACAGTGTTCCCCCGGACTCTGCAGCGACGGCTGGCAGAAAGCTGCTGACTTTCAGCGGAGGAGACTGCACGTGCCCTTGGTGGATGACCTCGAGCAGCTCTGGTCCGCCGAGACTCCGCTTCAGGTTGCTCCAGCTCAGCATAAGCAGCAGGAGTCTGCGCTGGCTGACTGGCTGGCTGGCTGACAAGTGACAGCGAGGGCATGAGCAGAGTGGCCAGGCTAGGCGGATCAATGCTCTCTTCCTGAGAGAGGACAGGAAGGCGGTGCTCCATTGGCCCCGTCTCGCTCCCCTAGGACAGTGCCTTAAGAATCCGAGTGAAGGGTTGGGGCACAGGTGGCTGGACTGCTGTGACACCCTGCAAACCTGCATGTGCATTGTGATCCACAATCACAGTGGCAGCAGCCTGGTCTTGCACAGCCACTCTGCAGACCTCTGGAGTCTGTGTGCTTTAATGAACGCCGGGATACCAGCCATTGTGCCACTTTTCAATGTTCGATAGATGGGATTTGTTTCCTGTATGATGGACTGTGCTTGCTCCAGCCCGAAACCCATCTCGCCTTCAAGCAATGCGGGCTAGTGTTAATGGGTGCTCACCGCTTACATATATTGGCCCCCAGTTCAGACATCCCGCCAACTGTCTGTGCAGCTGGCACAGGCTGCATGCTAAAGACATCGAAACGAGCAGGCATCAGAACGTTGGCATGCTGCCCGCATGGCAATCACCCAGCGTGCATTAATCACGCAGCGTCTTTGCTGCTCCTGGTTTTGGGGGCGAACAAACGTAGCCCCCAATTATTTTTATCTGTGGAGTTCATTAATATCCTGATTCATGAGCTTTACATCTCCCTTTCTGATCACAGAGTGCCTCCCAGTCGGCCTCCCTGGAAGACTAATGTGCTTCCAAAAAGAAAATGATAATTAAAATGTAAATAACCTTCTATTTTTGAGTGACCTTGGTTTGCGCTCTTCCACTCCGAGAGAATCCATCATTGCCAACTCACTACTTAAACAGAAGCACGTAGCAAATTGGATAATGCCCTGTCGAAAATATGATCTGCAGAAGAGGAAAATGGTGAACAAGTCTTCCCTGAAAAGCGGCCAAATGAAGAGAGATCTATTTAACCTGACAAATGTTTTTAAAGGGAGAAATAATTAATGTGCTAATGCAAAAGAAGGGACAGATGAGTGGCAGATACATATAGTCCTGCTGGAATGGGAGCTTGGTATTCTGCATGCAAATTTATGCAAACGAGGAACAGATCAGTGTACATTTTCCATCGGTTAGTGGCAACAAAGCTGGCGAAAGATTCCCTCCTGTCCAACCAGCTGTCAGTCATTTGCATCTCAAGTTTAAAATAATGGGCAGAGATAATTCTCAGAAAAATGCACCAAGGTTCAGAGAATGATGCTTCAAATAAATGCGGGGTGAATGAATAAACCCGGGCCCGAGGCAAATATCCCAGGTGATCAATAAAGGTCAAAAAATATGGAGCCGCGGCAAGAAAGTTAGCTCATCCCCCTTCCCCCCTGCCGAGGACCCCTTGGGAAACCATCATTTTGATCTCGTCGTGGGACTCATGGAGTACGAGCTTCCCGGGTAACCACCTGGGGCTCGCTGTGAGCGAACATAAAAGTAGGCCCGAAACAGGGCCTGGTCTGGTTAGTCTTCCCAGCTAAGATCGCACTGGGAGCGATGTGCTGCGTTATGCAAACCTTTGTATAAATAGCGTAAATAAATCTATGTTCATTTACTGCCAGCCCCCTCTGAGTCATCAAACTAATGTAAAACACGACTTGTATTCGGTTCAGTGATAGCGTGAGTTGTAAGTTTGCGTTGACACTTCAACACTGTACAAACACTGTCTTAAGAATGATATGTTAATCCGCTTGCTTAAATGGATACCAAGGATCCTGGGCACCATCTGAAGAAGAGAGAGGACGTTTTACTGGTGTCCTGGCGGAAACTTTATAAAACAGCGCGTTTGTTTGGTTGTTTACTATAGGAAGAGCACAGAGGGTAGTCAATCAGCTTGCACTTGCAAAACTTCAAAACAAAAATCTACTGTTCGATGTGATCCACCAATTGGGCATTTGATGAATAACCCTGAGTGCGCTGATCGCAACAGCCAATCTAACATAATCGATTGAGTTCTTAACTAGGCTCACTTATGCTTGCTGGAAGTGGCATACCTTCATAAGCAGTGACCCATTCTCTGCAAACAAAAGGAATAGGTTCAAACCTTCCCCTGTGATGCACTAATGCCATCTCGATGACCTCCCACAGGCACCACAGAAGCGAGAGGATGTCATACCCCATGGTAGGAGAGGTCTTCACACCCTAGTCCTGGTCATCCCCTCACCAAGAGTCTATGAGGGTGTTCTTCGCCCTGTACCCCATGTGGGCCCTGGTCATCGGCTGAGGTCCTTCCTCCACCTCCTCCGTGGACTGCCCTTCACTGCCCTCCTCAAAATCCTCCTCATTCGAGCAGATGTGGTGCTCCTCCATTTCGTCCTGGTCCAGCTGCTCGCCCTGCAGTGCCAGCTTGACCCATGGTTGGTATTCTTTCCTCTGAGGCTCCTGCACCTGTAAGGTCAGCGGGCCCTGCTCTCCCTCCTATAGGGTGCTGGTCCTGGCTGCATGCAGTTGCACATTCAATGTCGCTGCTGTGGCCCGATAGCAATCAAAAGGAAGAGAAAGGAGTCCTGATAATGCCCAGACCCTCAGCCCCCTCAGGGTCAGCGATACCCACCCACGTGCATTCCCCTATTTTGCTGAACATAAATCACCAAGCAAACTAAATCAAATAAACTGATAAACAGTCCCTTAAAGGGAAACTGCTTTAAACAAAAGCCAACAATTGGGTCCCAATCAGTGGCATACTCATGAGGAAATTGGCACAATTGACTTATCAAGGAAGAGTCAGAACGTTGATTTGGAAACAGGGTTCCCCTCGTGGCAGATGAGACATACCTGATACATGTGAAGACTGCAATTTGCAGTCATCTTCATCCTCAGTTAGCACTCTTATTCCCCCAGCTCTCCTGAGCTGCAGATTAATTGAGTTTTCCAACTTGAACAGACAGCCACCCTAATCCCTGAACTACTGGTCTCCATAACCAGTGGCCTCGCACTTCCAGGCAGCTCATCCCCTCTGGCTTCACAGTGCTCCCTGAGTTTGTGGATAATTCTCACTGCGGTCATCCTCCCCACCCCCCGCCCCCGCCTCTGTGTGATTGTCTTCAGCCCTCATGAGGCTGGGAACTACCCCTTGTCAGAGTCCCCCACTCTGCCTATGCAGCCTGGCATCTCACGGGATCCCAACCGGGGTCCTCATAGTTGCCCCCGTGGATTCACCTGCTCCCACTCACTTTCTAGCTGCCACTATAGAAGGGCGATCCGTCAGTGGTGATATCGCCCACATGCCCAGCAAGGAGGACATGGGAAGCCATCCTTGCAAACCAGCCGACAGACAGAGAGGCTCACAGACATGAAGGGCCGCTCAGGCATGAGTGTGACACCACCGCCCCCCCCCCCCCCCCCCCCCCCCACGAGCTGCTGAAACTAAACACTGGCCTCCTCCCAGAGATGCACTTATCTGCCTATCCCTGGTCCTCAGCAGTGCCCCCTCAGCCAATGGAACCCCGGAGTGCGGCGCCGACCTGGGCCCTCACCCCTCACCTCCAATATCCTCTTTGTCACTCGAGGTCATTCAGGTTATCATTTCAGGCAGCCGATGACGTCACAATGGCACCCGGTGAATATTCAGTGAAGGGGGAAGTCCTGGTGTGGGGGGGTCGCCAATGAGGTGCTCATATATTTAAACAACGTTCCCCATCTTCCTTGGTGGGATTCAAGTTAACCCCACGGGAAAAGAGCCTGGAAAATCCAAAAATGCGATCTCGCCGGCGACGCCACTCTCTGCCAAAGTGATCCCCGTCAGACTGCACATCGGACATTTAAAGCATATTAATATAATAATAATCTTTATTATTGTCACAAGTAGGCTTACATTAACACTGCAAGGAAGTTACTGTGAAAAACCGCTAGTCGCCATACTCTGGCACCTGGTCGGGTATACGGAGGGAACATAGAGCATACAGTGCAAAAGGGGGCCATTCGGCCCATCGAGTCTGCACCGACCCACTTAAGCCCTCACTTGCACCCTATCCCCGTAACCCAGTAGTCCCTCCTTAACCTTTTTTGGACACTAAGGGCAATTTACCGTGGCCAATCGACCTAACCTGCACGTCTTTGGACTGTGGGAGGAAACCGGAGCACCCGGAGGAAACCCACGCAGGCCCAGGGAGAACGTGCAGACTCCGCACAGACAGTGAGCCAAGACAGGAATCGAACCTGGGACCCTGGCGCTGTGGAGCAACAGTGCTAACCGTTGTGCTACCGTGCCGCCCATATTTTTACCATCAATTCAAATTGTCTGGAAAAGCACACACAACATGCGCCCCACTTTCTGAGAGACACGGCTGATTGGCAAGGTTTCCTTTGAACAGCACAAAGTCAGAAGATTACTTTCTTTATGTCGAATCAATTGTTCCCTGTGGTCAGTTTTGTCTGAGGACCGTCACAACAGACTCACATGACAAACTAACCATCCCTGATATTAATGGTCTCCTAAACATCATTGCAAATTGACATTGAAATTAATTACACAACTTTACAGCTAAAAACAGAATATCAAAATCTAACGGCTCAGAAGAACACCATTTGGCCCATCACAGCTGTGCCAGCGCTTTGAAAGACACGTCCACTTAGTCCCACACTTCCTGTTTATGGGCTGGATTCTCCGTTCTGGAGACTAAGCGTTGCCGTTGTAGTAGAATCACAGGAACTGCACGCCCGCTAGGTGAGCCGGCCAGGAGTAATTCAGGTCTTGCAAAATGGGCCAGCGCGCCGCCCACATGCAGCCCGCCCGATTCCCAGCCCCGTTGGCATCTGATTCGCTGGGATTGGCCTGACAAGTGGAGCTTTTAAGTGCTCCACTCACCAGACTGGCATTCCAGCCAAGAAGAAGGCTGCTGAAAGACCTTGGCGTCATTCTCCGACCCCCCGCCGGGTCGGAGAATGGCCGCTGGCCGCCGTGAATCCCGCCCCCGCCGCCGCCAAAGTCTCTGGTACCGGAGATTGGGCGGGGCCGGAATCGGGCCGCGCCGGTTGGCGGGACCCCCCGCTCAATTCTCCGGCCCGGATGGGCCGAAGTCCCGTCCAGAAATTGCCTGTCCCGCCGACGTAAATCAAAGCTGGTATTTACCGGCGGGACCAGGCGGCGTGGGTGGGCTCCAGGGTCCTGGGGTGGGGGGCGCGGGGCGATCTGACCCCGGGGATGCCCCCACGGTGGCCTGGCCCGCGATCGGGGCCCACCGATCCGCAGGCGGGCCTGTGCCGTGGGGGCACTCTTTCCCTTCCGCCTCCACCATGGCCTCCACCATGGCGGAGGCGGAAGAGACTCTCCCCACTGCGCATGCGCGGGAAACTGTCAGCGGCCGCTGACGCTCCCGCGCATGCGACGCATTTCCGCGCCAGCTGGCGGGGCACCAAACACCATTTCCGCCAGCTGGCGGGGCGGAAATCCCTCCGGCGCCGGCCTAGCCCCTCAATGTTGGGGCTCGGCCCCCAAAGATGCAGTGCATTCCGCACCATTCCGCGATGCCCGCCTGATTGGCGCCGTTTTTGGCGCCAGTTGGCGGACATCGCGCCGTTGGGGGAGAATTTCGCCCCTGGTCCAAGATTGATGGAGTCGGCCATTGATGGAATGCTAGACACCATTGGGTAGGGGAAGAACGCCCTCTTCCCCAAAGTGAAGCTAAATGATCTCCTTACAGCAGCTCGAGTGAGTAACCACCTGTGTGCCCCTGGCATCATTGCCGTCCCTCACTCCTCACTTCAGCCCTCAATTGTCTAGAGGCTAACAATACCCCACGTGCCTGCATTTCCCTTACAACCCGCCCTCCATGAAACCCCAACACATGTATTGTCCTTTTTCCCAGGATCCTTGTACAGAAATGCCACCAGCTACAGACTTCCCTAAAAATCACCTCCCAGCAACTCACCATGTCTTTTCTGTGTCCCCAGAGATAAAGCAGGCCATAATCTCTGGAAGCTCAAAAAAAAATACATGTCCACACTCCCTCAGAGGAAAGGGGCTTTTAACTCATGGGGGAGGGCGAAGAGAGGGCAGAGGCTGCAATGGAGTTCAGCATGTGCCAAACAAGTGGGAGTTCAATGCAACTGGAATGAAGGACTTGCCGTATGAGGAATGGTTGAGGACTCTGGGTCTGTACTCGTTGGAGTTTAGAAGGATGAGGGAGGATCTTATTGAAACTTACAGGATACTGCGAGGCCTGGATAGAGGGGGACGTGGAGAGGATGTTTCCACTTGTAGGAAAAACTGGAACCAGAGGACATAGTCTCAGACGAAAGGGACGATCCTTTAAAACAGAGATGAGGAGGAATTTATTCAGCCAGAGGTTGGTGAATCTGTGGAACTCTTTGCCGCAGAAGGCTGTGGAGGCCAAATCACTGAGTGCCTTTAAGACAGAGATAGATAGGTTCTTGATTAATAAGGGGACCAGGGATTATGGGGAGAAGGCAAGAGAATGGGGATGAGAAAAATATCAGCCATGATTGAATGGCGGAGCAGACTTGATGGGCCGAATGGCTTAACTCTGCTCTTATGTCTTGTGGTCTTATGATCTTAACACATATGTCCCTATAGCAACTGAGTCACCCCTCTCACAAAGGCCTGTCATTCCCAAGAGCACCCGCCCATGTCTTTTGTCTTGTCGGATCACCATCATATGAGGTCAGGCTGTCCGAGGTGGCTCGGACTTACATAGCTCATGATTCCTTTAATATTTTGCCCAAACGTCACAGCTATAAAGTTCATAAAAATGTAAATGTCGCCACAGTGACCGATGACCAGAGGCTGCTCTCCCCTTTGAGAGCTGACGGGTGGTGATTTAACCTGAGGGTCAACACACCTCAGGCGGGGGGGGGGGGGGGGGGGGGGGGGGGCGGGGGGGAGCAAGGCTGCGAAGGAGGACTAACCTCAGCCATTACGCGAATGGAGCCCGCGCTGTTGGCGTCGCTTCGCGTCACGAGCCAGCCGTACAACCAACTGAGCTAACCGAACGTTAATCGGCATCTGTGACCGCTTAACAGGAGCGTGGCTTACATCGAGTGTAACGTATCCAAGTTTGCTGACAATACCAGGCCAGTCAGCTGTCAGCATGATGCAAAAAGGCAGCAAAGGGACATCAACATGGTAAATGAATGGGCCGCAATACAGAAGATGGAGGATAAGTGTGAACTTATCCACTTTGCAAGTGGAAATGCAAAAGCCAAATATTCCTTTCAATGCCTAAGAAAGATTTGCATTCAGGGGTATCCTTGAATCACAGGGAGGAAACATACAGGCATGACAAGCAATTCGAAAATCAAACATCTGAGACATTATTGCAAGGGAATTGGATTATAAGAATAAAGACGTCTTATCGCTATTGTGCAGGGTTTTAATTGTGATACAATACCTTGGGCACAATTCTCCAGAAAGATTTCTTCTTTTCTTTAATAAACACAGAGTACCCAAATATTTTCTTTTCCAATTAAGGGGCAATTTAGCGTGGCCAATCCACCTAGCCTGCACATCTTTGGGTTGTGGGGGTGAAACCCACGCAGACACGGGGAGAATGTGCAAACTCCACATGGACAGTGACCCAGGGCCGGGATTCGAACCCAGGTCCTCAGTGCCGTAGACTGCAGTGCTAACCACTGCACCACCCTGCAACCCTCCCAGAAAGATTTCTAAGTGCGGTAGTGAGTGGGAATTGCCGTGAGCTTCCCGGCACTCGGCCCAGCGAGGTCGGCAACGTCATTCAACATTCATTGGTCCACTTAACGAGGCTTCATGGGATTCTCGCCGCAAATGAAGGCTCACCAGCTGATTCGCCGGCACCGCGCTCGCCAGCCCCCTGCAAGCAAGGTAGAGCAGCACTTAAAAAGCACTTGCTCAGCCAACCCCAGCCAGCTCGCAACAATGGCGACCAGGAGTCCGGCCCCAAGATTCGGGGATGCAGACCTGGGGAGTCTCCTATATGCAGTGGAAGCCAGGAGAGATGTCCTGTACCCCCAGGGATCCCGGAGTGTCGGCTACAGGGCAACCAGTGTTGCCTGGGATGGGGTGGCGGCGGCTGTAAGCTGTGGGGTGTGACTAGGAGGACTGGCCTCCAGTGCCGGAAAATCGGCAATGACCTACACCGGGTCGCACGAGTGGGTGGACACCAGCCCCCACCCCCTGAAACCACGCGAGCGTCCACCACCCCAACTCTCCATGCAACCCCAAACTCTCCCTTCATCTCCCTTCAACCCTCCATTCACCCTCCCTCTCCCTTCAACCGCCCCAACCCTCCTTCACACACCCTCTCCCACCAATGTGAACCACGCATGTGGCTCAAGGTGTCCTCTCTGCTTCACGGCAGTCTCGGTGCCATCTCTGTGTCTCCTCAGGAAAAGCTCTCCCACAAGCACCGGGAGAGGGCACAGACTGGCGTTGGGATGCCAGACTTAAGGGGCGAAATTCTCCCCCAACGGCGCGATGTCCGCCGACTGGTGCCAAAGACGGCGCCAATCAGACGGGCATCGCGCCGGCCCAAAGGTGCGGAATGCTCCACATCTTTGGCGGCCTAGCCCCAACATTGAGGGGCTAGGCCGACGCCGGAGGGATTTCCGCCCCGCCAGCTGGCGGAAATGGCGTTTGTTTCCCCGCCAGTTGGCGCGGAAATGCGGCGCATGCGCGGGAGCGTCAGCGGCCGCTGACAGTTTCCCGCGCATGCGCAGTGGGGAGAGTCTCTTCCGCCTCCGCCATGGTGGAGGCCGTAGCGGAGGCGGAAGGGAAAGAGTGCCCCCACGGCACAGGCCCGCCCGTGGGGGCACCCCCCGGGGTCAGATCGCCCCACGCCCCCCCAGGACCCCGGAGCCCGCCCACGCCGCCTGGTCCCGCCGGTAAATACCAGGTTTGATTTACGCCGGCGGGATAGGCAATTTCTGGGCGGGACTTCGGCCCATCCGGGCCGGAGAATTGAACGGGGGGTCCCGCCAACCGGCGCGGCCCGATTCCCGCCCCCGCCCAATCTCCGGTACCGGAGACTTCGGCGGGGGCGGGGGCGGGATTCACGGCGGCCAATGGCCATTCTCCGACCCAGCAGGGGGTCGGAGAATGACGCCCAAGAATCCTCACCTCCTTCGAGGAGCGGGCCCTGGAGGTGACTGGACTGGCCGAGGACAGGGCGGTCGCCCACACGGAGGTTGGCGGAAGCCGCAGAGGTGAAGAACCACCGGGCTCTACCTGAAAGACCTGTCAAACGTGAGTCGTTATTGCCTTACTGACTGACCCATCCCTCCCACTGACCTCTAGCCGATGGCACGGCCCATCCCAGGTGGCCCAGGAGGCCACCTCAGAGAGGAGCTCCGGGGAACATACGATTGAGGCATCACAGCTGTCATCCACACCCTCCACCAGCGCAGATACACACACCTCGGTGGGACATGTTAGTGGTCAGGCTTCTGGGGTCACAACCTGGTGAGCACCACACAGCTGCTGATATACATCAGGTGGAGGCAGGAACCCTCAGGCGAGACAGAAGTCGGAAACCTGCTGGATCCCAGAACCCAGCTGGGTCCCAGCCTGATGCTGAGCCTGTGGAAGAGGTAATCCTGGAGCTGATGGAGATGATAGGGGATGGTCAGGACATTCAGAGGGAGGCGTCAGTGGCACTCCAGCGGATCCATGGCCGATTGGAGGAGTCCCAGTAGCTACGGGCACAGGAGACGTCGCTGGCAATGCGTGGCACCGAAGCCAACACCGCTGTGGTGGCGACCGCAGTGACGAGCCTGGTGCATGACGTCGGCACCATTAGTGAAGGTGTCCAAGGCTTTGCGCATTCGGTGACAGCCATGGCTGAGGGTCTCGGGCAGCACGGTAGCATAGTGGTTAGCACAATTGCTTCACAGCTCCAGGGTCCCGGGTTCGATTCCCGGCTGGGTCACTGTCTGTGCGGAGTCTGCATGTTCTCCCCGTGTGTGCGTGGGTTTATTCCGGGTGCTCCGGTTTCCTCCCACAGTCCAAAGATGTGCAGGTTCGGTGGATTGGCCATGCTAAATTTCCCTTAGTGTCCAAAATTGCCCTTAGTGTTGGGTGGGGTTACTGGGTCATGGGGATAGGGTAGAGGTGTGGGCTTGGGTAGGGTGCTCTTTCCAAGAGCCGGTGCAGACTCGATGGGCCGAATGGCCTCCTTCTGCACTGTAAATTCCATGATTCTATGAATGTCTGATTCGCTGGGGGATGTTACGCAGGCTGACCTTGATGAGGTTCTGTGGGACATGTCCCGCCCTCTGATGAGAATAGCTGAGGCGCTGCGGAGCTTGACCTAGTAGTCGCAGGTGGGTAATACCGAGGCACTGCAAAGCATGTCTCTGTCACTAAGGAGCATCGCCGAAAGGCGCGACACGATGCTGCAGAACATGGGGAGCCGTCAGAGCCAGATGATTCAGGGGCAGACGAGCCTCGAACTAGCTGTCCCTCCGTCCCAAGGTGAACCACAGGGCCATTTGGGCACCAACCGGGAGGACGGGGTCACTGGGTGTCAACCCGAATCCACCCCATGGAGTGGCGGCGGTGGCCACGAGATTCTCCAGGTTCCACCCCTCTGCTGATCCAGCATCTCAGGGTCAGCACACGGTGGCTCGGCTGTGAATGTGCCGCAGACAAGTGAGCTGGAGCCCTGCGGCCCCAGAGCCCTCAGAGGACATCGGCCAGGGGCATCGAAGGTCACAGGACAAGGTTAGCAGCTGGCTGCCTCCACTTCTGGTGTTCATTTTGGGGACATGGTAGCACAGTGGCACAGTGGTTAGCACAGTTGCTTCACAGCTCCAGGGTCCCAGGTTCGATTCCCGGGTTGGGTCACTGTCTGTGCGGAGTCTGCACGTTCTTCCCGTGTCTGCGTGGGTTTCCTCCGGGTGCTCCGGTTTCCGCCCACAGTCCAAAGACGTGCGGGTTAGGTGGATTGACTGTGTTAAATTGCCCCTAGTGTCCAAAAAAAGGTTAGGTGGGGATACGGG
Organism: Scyliorhinus torazame; assembly: GCF_047496885.1. Lineage (NCBI taxonomy): Eukaryota > Metazoa > Chordata > Chondrichthyes > Carcharhiniformes > Scyliorhinidae > Scyliorhinus > Scyliorhinus torazame. Next base: position 193,890,448 of record NC_092721.1, read on the forward strand.
GATAGGGTGGAGGTGTGGGGATCGGGTGGAGGTGTGGGGTTAGGTCGGGTGCTCTTTCCAAAGGCCGGCGCAGACTCGTTGGGCCGAATGGCCTCCTTTTGCACTGTAAATTCTATGATAATTCTATGATAATTCCATGATAATTCTATGACATACCTTAACGTTGCGGTCAAGTTAGGAAGGCAAAGCAGATTGAGGATCACTGGGGGTACCGGGAGTGGGGGGGGAGGGGGTGGGGCGGAGGTGGGGGGGGAGGTGAGGGGCGGGTGTTGGAGGGAGGTTGAGAGGGGCACGTCGCCATCGGGAGAGTATTATACATTAAACACTCTTGTGCACAACCAGTATGACGCCTCTGTCACTTTATTCCGCAATGCGGGCCGACCTCCGAACCATTGGCCCACCTCTCCAGGCATCCCCCCTCCACCCTGGAGCGATGTAACACAGACCCAGGAAGGGTGGAAGATGGGGGTGGGAGGAGTCGGTGGGTAAGGTAACGATTACCGACCCGGCCATGTCCTACGTGAATCGGGCGAGTACGAGGGCCTCCCTGACCCTATGGGCTTGCCGGACCCTCGCCGCTGTCGCCTGTTTTCAGCCTCCAGTTGGTCCTCCAGTTCTTCCCTGATCTGGGCCTCCAGCCCCTGCTGGTCTGGTGCCGCCTCATCATCCTCGTCCTCGTCCTCCTCAGAGTTGGCCACATGTTCCTCATCACCAACCTCCATCTCGTCGGCCTTCTCCTCTGCGAGGTTGTGGAGGGCACAGCAGACCACCAAACTTGGGCGATCCTCGGGGGGGGGGGGGGGGGGGGTGTACTGCAATGCACCACTGGAGCGGTCAAGGCATCGGAACTGTATCTTGAGGAGTCCAATGCACCGCTCAATGACAGCCCGGGTGGCTGCAAGGGCCTCGTTGTACAGGGTCTCCGCTTCGGGCTCCGGCCTCCGTAATGGCGTCATTATCCAGGACCTCTTATCCCCCAAGAGCCAGCCGCCCATCCTGGGGTGGTCCTCAAAGAGGCCAGGGATGACAGACTGCCCCAGGATGTAGCTGTCATGGCCACTCCCCAGGAAGCGTGCACACTCCCCGGGAAGCATGCACACATGTGCATGGTTTTCATGTGGATGTCGCACACGAGCTGTATGTTGAGGGAGTGGTACCCATTTCTGTTAATGTAGGGCACTCCCAGATAGCCTGGTGAACGCAGGGCAACATGCGTGCCATCCACTACCCCATGGACCTGTGGCATCCCGGTGATGGCAGAGAATCCTGCTGCTCGGGTATCTTTCTGGGCTTGGTCCATGCTAAATTGATGTAGTTTTCTGCCCGGGAAAACAGAGCGTCGGTGTAGCGCACAATGACTTACGAGAGACGAGAAGTGATGAAGTCGGTCCAGGCTTTATTAAGCGATGCTTGTCCCCAGCAGCTCAGTAACAGAATGAAGCTGTGGGGAGAAGCTCGGGTTCTTATACTCCGCCTTCAGGGCGGAGCCAGGAGTCGCCAGCCAACCAGGACCCAGGATCTGTCAGCCAATAGAATCTCGGCTTCACAGTCCCACATGACCCCTAATACATACCACCACAGTCGGTAACCTGTCGGATCCACCTGTGGACTGTGGCTTGCGAGGTGCCACACAAGTCCCCGCTCGAGCCCTGGAATGATCCCGAGATGCAAATGTTCAGAGCTGCAGTGACCTTGACGGCCACCGGGGGTGGGTGCCCTTCTCCTCCATGTGGTGCCAAGTCCGGGAGGACATGGCACATGTTCCACACCGTCTCCTTGTTGAGGCGGAGCCTCCTGCGGCACACGCTGTCTGTCATCAGTTTGAATGACCAGCGACGCATGTACACCCTGGGCCATCGCAAGATCTCTGGGTCCCTTCCTGGCCTGATGCGTGGCAGGGTCCTCAAGGTGCGAGGTGGGGTTTAGCACATGGTCCTCCATCTCGAGCAACTACTGCCATTGTTGCTGTCGCCGTCACTGGCGCCTGGCCACCTGGCCTAGCAGCAGCACCACTCGGGCAAGTTCTGCTGGGTCCAATATCCCTGCCATAGCGTTCAATATCTGTAAGGCCTTGGGAGAGGGTGTTAGACTGACAAACAGTGGCAGCAACAATCCTGAGATCATCCATTCCCCCATTGATCCCTCCCCACCAACCCTGCACCTGGAACTCCCTGCCCATACACTCCCGGCTGTAGTAGGCTCCCCTCACCGGACCCCAGACCCTGTATCCCGGACACCCTCACATAACGTCACCTGGTCCCATTCACCCTCCGGCCTTGGGCAGGTCCCCGGAGCTGTGACCCATCCCCTGGGTGTTCCGATGTTGGCTGCTGTACGTGTGGCGTTGCCTCCCGCAGTGTTCAGACACAGTGTCCAGGCATCACGGTTTGATTGGGATTCTGGGCAATGACTCCCACATGCTACATGGCCTGCTAACCTGTGGGAATCCACTTGGGTTGTGTGAAGTGCTCACTGAACCACAATTGCCAATTTCCTATTAGCAATAGAATATAGGCGCACGGCCGGAGGCCTCAGCAGTCGGGTGGGGCAGACGGGCAGGGGCAAGGGTCGCCCCCGGAACGGATATACATGATCCAGGGTTGGCATGGTGGTGCCGTGCGCAGTTGCCCCACCTGGTTGAGCCCCCCCCCCCCCCAGCGCCTCCACCCCACCCTCCCATGGCAGCCCATCCCTGTGGATGTTCCCCCACCCTCTGCCTAGGGTCCCCCACCCTCCGCACTGGGGTGGCAAGCCCAGCGTCTCCGTGCGCTTTGCCTGTGAGCAAAGATGGCTACTCACCTCCTCGGCTCCCCACAGAAGCCCTTCTGCTAGGTTCACATTTTTATAAAGGAGTACTAATCGGCGCCAGCGTGAACACTTGCTGGGGAGGCCGATGAATCACGGGAGGCCATTGGATACGAGGTGGCTTCCGTTAATTGTATGGAAGCAGTCTCGAGTGGTAATAATTGATTTCTCATCACGCATCCCGATTTTGTCCACGGGAGTGAGCTGGTTGCATCACAATCTGTTTTCGGCCTCTCCCGCTATTCACCCGCCTAGTTTTTCAGGAGCAAGAGTGTCACGAGGCCGGAGAATCGCGCCCCTTGAGTATCATGTACATTTCTGACCTCCTTTTTGAAAGAAGGATGTACTCACAGTCGTCAGAGGAAGGACAATAAAGGTTGATTTCCGGGGTGAGAGGATTGTCCTGCAAGCAGGGATTTTGTAGACTTGTCCTAGGTTTTCTGGAATTGAAACGAATGCAGGTGGCCACATTAAAACAGCAAATTATTAAGGGGCTGGATAGGTTGCGAGCATTATCCCCCCCTGGCTAGGGGCCCAGAACATGGGGTCCCAGAGTAAAATCTGAGGTGAGGAGAAACCTCTTTGCTCAAAGGGTTCTGGATCTTTGAAGTCCTCTACTTGAGAGAGCTGTGGATGTTCAGCCGTTCAATATGCTCAAGACTGAGGTTTTGCATATGGAGGGACGTGAGGGGATGTGAGGATAGAGCAAGGAGGCGCAGCTGAGGTAGAAGATAAGACAAGCTTAGGTTGAATAGCAAAACAGGTTTGATGAGCCAAATGGCCTGCTCGGGCACCTCTGCTTTATGTTCCTACACTCTTATCAACCCTTGTTTGTGGATTCCAGAAAGTGATAACTTCTTTGTGTCCACCTGGTCAAACCCTTTCATAATTCGAAGGACCCTGATGGCCTCTGCTCAGTGTGCTCAGTCTTCCTCGTTTAGTGATTTAATTTAAGACTTCCATTTCAACATATCAATGCTGTTTTACACAACCTTAATATCCAATGCTCTCCAGGACGACATGTAAGGTACAACTTTTTAAGTTTCAACTACGTCAATGTCCAGAAATCGGCTGTGGGGTCTAAATGACCGTGTAATAGATGGAGAAGGTATTCATTCACAGACAAATTCATTTTTACTGTCCTCAGGGATCTGTATTTACCATACTTGTCTCTGGTAAATGAAGTTATTTGTCTTAAAAACAGTGATGGAAATCAGGGAGAAAGACCATCTGTAGCATAATCCTCAAGATATTTCGAACAGCTTTACACAGGCACCTCTAGGGATATGTATAATTCAGAATGTAAGGTAATAGGAGGAGGAAGGTTATGTGTTATGTGCCCTCCATCCATCAGCTGAATCTTAAATCCCCTGTTAACTTAGAGCAAGGTTTCCAACACCAGATAAAGTAAATTTACTTCAGGAAACTTAACGGGAGTCTCCTTTGAGATTCTGTGATAACAGAATGCCCTTACTTCTGGGTGGCGAAAATAATTTTTTTCATTCTTTCACAGGACGGGGGTGTTGTATCTGCTAAATCGCAGATACTACGACCAGTATATCAATCAAAGTTTTACCCAGGTGCCCTTAGTTGCAAAATGGTCAAAGGACAAACACAAGTAAAGGTTCAATAAGTTTATTGATTATTAACCCTTAAATTGCCCACATAAAACAAGAGGATATCCCAGATTCAAATATATTAACCGCAAAGATGGCTTTGTAGGCTGTGGATCTGATTGCTGGAATTCCTCTGACCCGTCTTCACAAAGGTGGTTCTCGCTGGCAGTCTCTTTCTTCCTTCCTTCCTTCTGGTCTGGTCAAGGTCACCTCGCACATCAAGTCTTTCCTGTGGTGTGCCTGAGATGCGTACCTTTATCACCCTCTCTCCCCGCCTTTCCAGAAACTTCTCTGGCTTCCGGCCAATGAGGTCTCAAGAAGGGGTCCCAATAGCCAGTGGGTTTCTTGATGTCTGCCAGACAGGACACCGGGGCCCACCCCCAGGTGTCCATCTTGCTGGTGTTGCTTACATGTGACCGATTGCCATATAATGTAACGGCCGGAACTCCAGGCGATCTGGGCTCTTAACAATAAGCCGGTGCATTTCAATGGGGTAAGGTGACCTCCTGCTGGGTCTCAGCAGAGTGCGATGATCTTTGATAGGTGATTGAATGGGGCAGGCCCAAACATGTTCTGACTCACCTCTCTTCCACTTCTCTTCCAGGAATGCCTACCCTGAAGACGTAATGTTCTGGCAGCTTATCTTGTTGGTTGCGTATTTGACTTTGGTCAAGTCTGATTTCCAACAGCCTGTCTGAAGTTTGACCGCAGTACGATTTTAAAATGCCCAATTCTTCAATATAGGATATCCAATTTAATCGGGCGAATTCTACAATTTAAAATATCCAATTTTAATCGGGGCTAAATTTGGGCCTTGCAAGGTTACTACAGCGTTGTCATTGGCTCGGCCAGCATTTTTATTGCCCACCACTAATTGCCCTTGAGGAGGTGGCAGTGAGCCGCCTTCTTGAAGCGCTGCATTCCATGTGGTGCAGGCAACACGGTATCACAGTGGTTAGCACTGCTACATCACAGTGCCAGGGACCCAGGTTCGATTCCCGGCTTGGTCACTGTCTGCGGAGCCTGCACGTCCTCCTCGTGTCGGCGTGGGTTTCCTCCGGGCGCCCCGGTTTCCTCCCACAAAAGTCCCGAAAGACGTGCTTGTGAGGTGAATTGGACATTCTGAATTCTCCCTCTGTGTACCCGAACAGGTGCCGGAATGTAGCGACTAGGGGATTTTCACAGTAACTTCATTGTAGTGTTAATGTAAGCTTACTTGTGACACTAATAAAGATTATTATTAGCAGTAGTAGTATTTTATTCAACACTGTTGCAAGCAAACTAGAAAAAGTTGAAACAAAGAAAATGCTAATTATGGCTCTGTGGATTTTTTTTATTCGTTCATGGGATGTTGGCTCGCTGGCTGGTCCAACATTTATTGCCCATCCCTGAGGGCATTTAAGATTCAACCACATTGCTGTAGATCTGGAGTCACGCCATTCGCTGATTGTGAGATTCGATCATCCCACCGATTGTCAGTGGGATTTTCCATGCCGCCTCGAAACCCGTCGGCGCACTAAACTGCCAGCAGGAAAATTGAATCACAACGACTGGGGAATTCCAGCCATTATATGGTGAAAATGATTTCTGATTGTATTCACTGAAATGCTTTGGCGAAGGGGTTGGCTTTTTGGGGGTTTGTGTGTGTTTGCGTGTCTCTTGGGATTGAGGTGGTTCTGAATGAAGCGATGTCTCGCTACGCGGTCCCGATTGGGTAATGCCCACTTTCAGGCACATCTGCGACCATTCCAGCAGGGCTTGTGCAGATGGCCTAGCAGTGCCCCAAGAAACAACAACCTAATCAATAGTTACTCCAGCAATGTGTCGGCAAGTCAGGACTCACGGTGTCCAGTGGTGGGAACCTCTTTTCCCTCCATCTGAATGAACCTCTCCAAATTAACTCAAACATTCATGATTAAGTTGAGAGAAAGTGTTGGAAAGTGGGAAACCCATGTCACCCCATTTATAGTTAGTTAAAGTTGGCGTGCGCCAGGTGAGGCGGCCCATTCAGAACATAGGTGAGCAGTTGTCTTTGTTGAACACTGGGGAGAATGGGAGGGGAACGGGGTGATGTTCATGGACCTCGGCTCTCGGTAGTGGCAAAGGCAAAGTGGGAGGAAGGGAGCTGAGGGGGAGTCTAGGAGATGATTGGAATGGAAGGGGTTTGCGGGAGTGATGCGGCAGGGGAGGAAGGTGTTCCCAGGAGAAAATATAGATTTAATGATGGGTCCAATTCTCTTGGGTCCAGCATCTGGTGGTACACTAATGCAGACTGGACATTCCATTGCTAGCAGTTCCTGGAAAAAGTCACTAGTCTGTTGCCAGGGGCTTATAGCTTGAGGGGGCACCACTCCAAATCAAGCGTGGCTGGCCAGGAGTCTCTCCCGCTCTTACCGCCAGCCATTAGCGTGTTGGAAGGATTTGCAGGTTGACACTGAGCCTGTCTGATTGTGGCATGAACGCACCTTCCTTGGCCACCATGTTCTGGGCTGGCACTCGACCCAGACTTCTGTCTCAGAGACAGTGACATGACCCAGTGCACCACAAGACCGCTGTCTAATGATGGGTGGGTTGTACATTTTATGGGCGAGATTCTCCCACCAGTGGCGGGGCGGGCCGTACCAGCACCAAAGAGTGGCATGAACCACTCAGGCGTCGGACAGCCCGGAAGGTGCGGAATCCTCCGCACTTACTAGGCTGGCACTGGAGTGGTTGGCACCACGCCAACTGGTGCCAAAGGGCCTCCGCTGGCCAGTGCGAGTTGGTGCATGCGCAGGAGTGGCAGCATGTTCTGGCACATGCGCAGAACCGCTGGTGTTTCCTACGCATGCGCAGGAGGTTTCTTCTCCGCGCCGGAAATCGCGGAGCCTTACAGAGGCCGGCGTGAAGGGAAAGAGTGCCCCCATGGCACAGGCCCACCCGCAGGTCAGTGGGCCCCGATTGTTGGCCAGGTCACCGTGGGGGTCCCCGGGCCGGATCCCCCCGCACCCGCCCCAAGGACTTAGCAGGCTGCCCACAAAGCCAGGTCCCGCCGGCATGGAGCTTGTCCATTTCACGCCGGCGGGACTGGCCGAAAACGGGCGGCCGCTCGGCCTATTGGAGCCCGGAGAATTGCCAAGGGCCACTGCCGATGGCCCCCGACTGGTGTGGCGCGATCCCCGCCCCCGCCCAAAAGCCGGCACCAGAGAATTCGGCAGCCGGCGTCGGAGCGGCGGGGCGGGATTCACGCCGCCCCCCAGCGATTCTCCAACCCGGCGGGTGGTCAGAGCATCCTGCCCTATATATCTCGGAGCAAGGCAGAGAGAACACTAGTTTAACAAATTAATTTGTCGGGCTTTAAAAAATATCTCTGGCATCACAAAATGCTTATCCCAGCTCGGCATTTTCTGGCAGTAGCTTCATTGTTTACCCAAGTTTTGAACCATCACCCATGCTTAACTAATTAAGCACAGTGAGCGTAGATCAGTTGCCAGACTAACATAATCGAACGCAGAACGATTGAACACTCCAGTGGGGACATAGAAGATTCGGAGGTGCAAAAAGGTATGAAGACTTGGATTCCCGAAGATACCCGTCCAAATCAGCAACAGTTGTCCCCCAGTTGTCTGTGACAAGTTGCCTGTGGAGGTGACATGCTTGTCCTGCAGTTGATTTTTCCAATCTGCCTGGAGCTGCACTGGCATCACCAGACGGCTGGTTTGGACACTCGCTGCTCAGCCCTTGCCGTGTAATTACTGGTACACCACGTGGCCACAGACCTTTCACCCTGCTGCTGACACGCGAGAAGAAGTGGCACGTGCCTCCACTTCAGCATCAAGACTCGTGCCTCACAGATTAAACGGTGCCCAATATTCCAATATACGGTGCTACAGGAGTGCTCAGGTGCAGGTTATGAATTTTAGTTATTGCCAGAGCTGGAAGGATATTTAGTGTGCAAAAAATTCATGGTCACTGAGAAACCTCAATGACATGTGTGAGCAATGATGTAATCGGAGCCTCTCGCCAGCAGGCTTCTGTTCCATCATCGTCAACACCACACACTTCTGTACGTAGAATTCAAAGAAACCCAACAGTGCAGAATGAGGCCACTTGGCCCAGCGTGTCTGCACCGATCCTCTGGAAGAGCATCCTACCCAGGCCAACTCCCTGCCCCATCTCCGCAACCCCACCTAACCTGCACATCCTTGGAAACTGAGGAGCAATTCTTTTATCATTGCCAATCCACCTAACCTGTACGTCTTTGGCCATAGAATCATAGATTCCCTACAGTGCAGAAGGAGACCATTTGACCCATCGAGTCCGCACCGACCCTTTGAAAGACCACTCGACTGAGGCCCAATCACTCACCCTTTCCCTGTAATCCCACCCAAACCCACCCAACCTTTTGGACACTAAGGGGCAATTTAGCATGGACAATCCACCTAACCTGCACATCTTTGGACTGCGGGAGGATACAGGAGCACCCGAAGGAAACCCACGCAGAGGGAGAATGTGCAAACACCACACAGACAGTGACCCAAGGTCGGACTCAAACCCGGGTCCCTTGCGCTGTGAGGCAGCAGTGCTAACCACTGTGACACCGTGCCAACTGGCTCACTCAGTCACAGAAGGAGAAACTGGAATGTCAGAAGGGGCTGGAACACACTTTTCGCAGCCGGAATTCTCCGGCCGTTGGGATTCTCAGTCCCACCAACAGCACAGCCCTGCCCAGTGACGTGGGGCGGCTTGAATGGAAAATCCCATTGATCAGCGGCGGAAAGAGAGCATCCCACTGCCAGCGAATGGGGAGCTGCCGAGAAACATGTGGCTGGGCAATCGGAGAATCCTGCTCCTAGAAAGAGGAAGACCAAAGGAGGGTTGTGTAGAGATATTTAAAATTATAATAGTGTTTCAGGAGGCAGACATAGAGAAGAGGTTTCCGCATTGACATGTGAGAGTACCTTTAAGAAATGGGTGTTTATAAATGGGTGTGTATATAAATATCTGCAGTGAGAGTACCCTTAAGAAATGGGTGTTTATTACTGCAGTGATTTGGTGGGTAGGATCAAGGAAAACCCCAAGGCCTTTTACACACATGTGAGAAATATGAGAATGACTAGAGCGAGGGTAGGTCCGATTAAGGACAGTAGCGGGAGATTGTGTATTGAGTCTGAAGAGATAGGAGAGGTCTTGAACGAGTAATTTTCTCCAGTATTTACAAATGAGAGGGACCATATTGTTGGAGAGGACAGTGTAAAACAGATTGGTAAGCTCGAGGAAATACTTGTTAGGAAGGAAGATGTGTTGGGCATTTTGAAAAACTTGAGGATAGACAAGTCCCCTGGACCTGACGGGATATATCCAAGGATTCTATGGGAAGCAAGAGATTAAATTGCAGAGCCGTTGGCAATGATTTTTTTTGTCCTCACTGCCAACAGGGGTGGGACCAGGGGATTGGAGAGTGGCGAATGTCGCGCCCCTGTTCAAACAATGGAATAGGGATAACCCTGGGAATTACAGGCCAGTTAGTCTTACTTTGGTGGTAGGCAAAGTAATGGAAAGGGTACTGAGTGATAGGATTTTTGAGCATCTGGAAAGACACTGCTTGATTAGGGATAGTCATCATGGATTTGTGAGGGGTAGGTCTTGCCTTACAAGTCTTATTGAATTCTTTGAGGAGGTGACCAAGCATGTGGATGAAGGTAACGCAGTGGATGTAGTGCACATGGATTTTAGTAAGGCATTTGATAAGGTTCCCCATGGTAGGCTTATGCAGAAAGTAAGGAGGCATGGAATAGTGGGAAATCTGGCCAGTTGGATAACGAACTGGCTAACCGATAGAAGTCAGGGAGTGGTGGTGGATGGCAAATATTCAGCCTGGATCCCAGTTACCAGAGTGTACCGCAGGGATCAGTTCTGGGTCCTCTGCTGTTTGTGATTTTCATTAATGACTTGGATGAGGGAGTTATAGAATCACAGAATCATAGAAGTTTACAGCATGGAAACAGGCCCTTCGGCCCAACCAGTCCATGCCGCCCAGTTTTTACCATTAAGCTAGTCCCAGTTGCCCGCACTTGGCCCATAACCCTCTATACCCATCTTACCCATGTAACTATGATGGGTGGGTCAGTAAATTTGCAGATGATACAAAGATTGGTGCAGTTGTGGATAGTGAGGAGGGCTGTTGTTGGCTGCAAAGAGACATAGATAGGATGCAGCGCTGGGCTGAGAAGTGGCAGATGGAGTTTAACCCTGAAAAGTGTGAGGTTGTCCATTTTGGAAGGACAAATGTAAATGCGGAATACAGGGTTAACGGTAGAGTTCTTGGCAATGTGAAGGAGCAGAGAGATCTTGGGGTCTATGTTCATACGTCTTTGAAAGTTGCCACTCAAGTGGATAGAGCTGTGAAGAAGGCCTATGGTGTGCTAGCGTTCATTAACAAAGGGATTGAATTTAAGAGCTGTGAGGTGATGATGCAGCTGGTAAGGCCACATTTGGAGTACTGTGTACAGTTCTGGTCGCCTCATTTTAGGAAGGATGTGGAAGCTTTGGAAAAGGTGCAAAGGAGATTTACCAGGATGTTGCCTGGAATGGAGAGTAGGTCTTATGAGGAAATGTTGAGGGTGCTAGGCCTTTTCTCATTAGAATGGAGAAGGATGAGGGGCGACTTGATAGAGGTTTATAAGATGATCAGGGGAATAGATAGAGTAGACAGTCAGAGATTTTTTGCCCGGGTGGAACAAACCATTACAAAGGGACATAAATTTAAGGTGAATGGTGGAAGATATAGGGGGGATGTCAGAGGTAGGTTCTTTACCCAGAGAGTAGTGGGGGCATGGAATGCACTGCCTGTGGAAGTAGTTGAGTCGGAAACATTAGGGACCTTCAAGCAGCTATTGGATAGGCACATGGATTACGGTAGAATGATATAGTGTAGATTAATTTGTTCTTAAGGGCGGCACGGTGGCATTGTGGGTGGCGTGGTTGCTTCGCGGCTCCGGGGTCCCGGGTTCGATTCCGGCTTGCATCGCTGTTTGTGCGGAGTCTGCGCGTTCGCTCTGTGTGTGCGTGGGTTTCCTCCGGGTGCTCCGGTTTCCTCCCAGGGATGTGCAGGTTGGGTGGATTGGCCATGATAAATTGCCCTTAGTGTCCAAAATTGCCCTTAGTGTTGGGTGGGGTTACTGGGTTATGGGGATAGGGTGGAGGTATTGACCTTGGGTAGGGTGCTCTTTCCCTGTAAATTCTATGATAATCTATGATTAATCTAGGACAAAGATTCGGCCCAACATTGTGGGCCAAAGGGCCTGTTCTGTGCTGTATTTTTCTATGTTCTATGTTCTATGTTCTATGATGTCAGAGAGTGGGTGGAGCTGGGCTGTCTGTCAGCTTTTTACTTTCGTTTTAGGCTGTTTTCTGCAGGGTGTGTTTTAGTTTTGTTTTCAGTGTTGGAGCTGAAGCCAGACCAAGCAGGTGTACTGCTGTTCTCTCTGCCATCAAAAGACTATCTCTTGATCATTTGGTGAATTCAGAATTATAAATGTTCTTAGTAGTGAGTGTAAACCTAATGTGCTTCTGTTGAAAGGTGTTTCTTCTGTCTTCTGGATGTTGTTTGGGAAGTTATTAAGCATTAGTTAATGTTGTATTCTTTGGGGGTTGTATTTGAATTAATGGTTGCTAAGATGTTCACTGTATGTGTTAAAAAGGTTGACTTGAGTTCATAGAATAAACATTGTTTTGCTTTAAAAAATACTTTTCCAATTCTGCTGTACCACACCTGTAGAGTGTTGCTAACTTTTGCCTTAGTTTAATTGCTCTGTTTTATCACCTTTGCTCTTGAGTCGCCAGGTTACCGCCACGTGGTTCAAGTCCGAGTAATGATCAATAATCCAATACACCGATTAGTAAGAGTTAAATCAAAGCACATTTATTATACACAGTAATCACTACTCATGCACAAATTCTATGTCTAAGCTACTTCTACAGCTAACAGGCCAATACTTAACTTGGAACTGGCCCACCAGGTCAGGGAAACAAATGGCCTTTCATTCGGGTTCTGAGCCTGCGGGATTCGAAGTTGGTACAGATTGGTAGCTAGGAGTGCCTATCTCGTAGCAAGCGTTGAAGTAAGACTTACTGGATATCGGCGGCGGCTGAACCGGTCACTGTCAAGGGTTGGTTCGCGTTGCTGAGTGACCCGGTCAAGAAGAACGATTTGAACTTGGGGCTTAATTCTTATAGTCCCCAGGGGCTTCCCGCCTTTCGGGGCGGACCCTGTACCTGGTTCCAAGTGATTGGACTTTGTCCCAATCACTTGGTTCGATTTTCTCCAATGCTGGAGCGGTTCCCTGATCGATGGGCGGTCCTAAGGTGCTCGTTCACCTCCTTTTGTGTAGGCTCCTGCTGGCGCGAAGAGTCTGGTTTTGCTTTATGTGTCTAAATGTTGCTCATTGTTCACGGGGATTGCTCCTTAGTATGCAGATGGCTGGTGTTATTTATGCTGATGGTTGCTGGTATCGATCTTGTCTGGCCTTTCCAGAGGTAAATACACACTCAAGCTGCAGCTGCTCGTTTGTGTCCTGTTGGCTGACTTTCCCATCAGCCTTTGCCGTTCGCCATTTTAAATCGGGAGTTAGCCAATTTAAGTGGCTACAAGAGTGAGCCGTGTGCTCCCCATACCACAATCTATTAAAAGTTGTGGGTCAGGTGAACTCCATGGTACACTTTGGGGTTCTCTAAACCCTGGCCCATAACAGCATCTATTTGAAATAGAGGATAGAAGTTCAACATTTCTGGATGATACAAAGCCTGAAGGAGTGGCAAACAGTGAGGATGATACAAATCTCCTGCCACACAGAAAGTGCTCCAATTGGTGAAAGGATCAAGAGCCAGATGGCACAGATTTAAAGTAATTGGCAGAAGATGCAAGAGCGACATGAAGAGAACGGGTGGTTGGGGTCTGGAATGCATTGCGTAAGAGCGTAGTGACAGCAGGTTCAATCGATGATTTCAAAAGAGAATTGGATCCTCCTCCGAGAAGGAAAGAATTGGCATGCCACAGGGAAAAGGCAAGGGAGTGACACGAGGCGAATTGTTCCTTCGGAGGGCCAACCCCAAATGTGGGTTGAATGGCCTCTTTCTGTGCTGTAACTGTCCTATGATTCTAGGGTTCCCCAAAATGCTACCAGACCACTGGGAACTGTGCCCCTCACATTCAGCGAATCCAACTGGGAGGCCTAAGCCAAGGGCCAGCCCAGGTTAGGGCAGCAGGGAAGCACAGTGATTAGCACAGTTGCTTCACAGCTCCAGGGTCCCAGGTTCGATTCCCGGCTTGGGTCACTGACTGTGCGGAGTCTGCACGTTCTCTCTTTGTCTGCGTGGGTTTCCTCCGGGTGCTCCGGTTTCCTCCCACAGTCCAAAGATGTGCAGGTTAGGTGGATCCGCCATGCTAAATTGCCCTCAGTGTCCAAAAAAAAAGGTCAGGTGGGGTTACTGGGTTACAAGGATAATGGGGATAGGGTGAAGGCGTGGGGCCTCTTCCAAGGGCCGCTGCAGACTCGATGGGCCGAATGGTCTCCTTCTGCACTGGAAATTCTATAATTCTAGGTCAGGAAACCATGTCAAAAATCAAGGCAGGGTGATTCCAGAAGATCTGTCAATGGTTGTCCATTTTCAGGACATTGCGCACAGAAATCGCTGCATGCTGTTCCAGTTGTTTTTTTTTTCTTTAAAAAAAAAAATTTAGAGTACCCAATTAATTTCTTCCAATTAAGGGGCAATTTAGCGTGGCCAATCCACCTACCCTGCACATCTTCGGACTGTGGGGGTGAAACCCACGCAAACACGGGGAGAATGTGCAAACTCCACACGGACAGTGACCCAGAGCCGGGATCGAACCTGGGACCTCGGCGCCGTGAGGCAGCAGGGCTAACCCACTGCGTCACCGTGCTGCCCCAGTTTTTGACAGGCAATTGAAAAACAAGGTCATGGAGATTCAAGAATATATTTCGGAGATTTACTTCATTAGCGACTTAAATATGCAAAACCTACTCACAAACCTGTTGTCACCAAAACACTGCTTCATAATTTATTCCATCTGCCTGGTTGCATACTGTTATCTGCCCAGGGCACCTGAACACTGATTGCATTCGAATGTTATGAGAAAACATCTAATTAAAAACCGAGCTTAAAGCATTCCTAGGTGGTCCACTTTATCTTTCGATTTGCATGATGGTGCGGTTCAGCTCCGGCAGTCTGTAACCCAAGTTGCATGGGCTATCTGCTGAAAGTCGCCGCCACGTTCCTACCCAAGCAAAGGTGTCTGCGATAGCACAATGGGTAGAATTCTTACCTGTGACTTTGAAGGTTATATTTACAGGAGTCCATAATGTGCAACGAGACCCGTGTGTCCTCATAGACCAGTCACTAAAGGTAAACATGCAGGTGTAGCAGGCAGTAAAGAAGGCAAATGGTATGCTGGCCTTGATTGGGAGAGGATTCGAGTACAGGAGCAGGGATGTCTTGCTGCAATTATACAGGCCCTTGGTGAGGCCACACTAGAATTATTGTGTGCAGTTTTGGTCTCCTTATCTGAGGAAGGATGTTCTAGCTATAGAGGGAATGCAGCGACGGTTTACCAATTCCAATTTACTAATTCCTGGGATGGCAGGACTCACGTACCAGGAGAGATTGAATCGGTTAGAATTGTATTCGCTGGAGTTCAGGAGAATGAGAGGGGATCTCCATACAAACCTATAAAATTCTAACAGGGCTGGACAGGGTAGATGCTGGAAGGATGTTCCTGATGGTGGGTGGGTCGAGAACCAGAGGTCATAGTCTGAGACTACAGGGTCGACCATTTAGGACAGAGATGAGGAGAAATTTCTTCACCCAGTGAGTTGTGAGCCTGTAGAATTCATTATCACAGGAAGTAGTTGAGTCCAAAACTGTTGTACCCTCAATAACGACGCTTAGAGAGTAAACGGTAAAGAAGGCTTTAATAAGCTAAGAACTAGCCTGGTGCCGAGACGGGTGCTTACTGGGTGCCGCCCACAAGGCGGCCCCTTATATACAGCTCCCAGGTGGGCGGAGCCGGAGACGGAGTCCCCCAAGGTTCCAAGACCGGTCTTAAAGGGGACATCACCTTACATGATGATAAGGGTACAGTAATACAGTAATCGTTCATCACATTCACCCCCTGTTTTTTTTTAAAAAAGGTCCGGCGCGGGGTGAAGTGCCATCATAAGTCCATTTGTCTCGGCGGCCTGATCGTCCTTATCGACCTCCTTAGCTCGGGCGGTGGTGCGGCAGTCCGGGGCGTCTTAGCTGAGGGTACGTCCGGGAGCACGGTGGTCGGAGCCTTGGTCCGGGTCGGGGTAGGGGATCGGGGCTCAGGAGAAATAGCTGGGGCTGGGGGTAGCGGTACCAGCGCCGGCGGGATGTGCAGAGTGGAGGCGCTAGGGGGCACGCGTGGTAGGTGCTCACCAACGGGAGGTGGGGCCGGGAGGGTGTGTGTTGTAGTGGGTGCATTAACCTGCAGGGGAGCTGCAAGGGATGGGGCATCTGTAGTGGGGTAACCAGCGGGTGCCCAGTCCCGGAGCGAAACCGTTTCTTGCCTGCCGTCGGGGTACTCGACGTAGGCGTAACTGGGGCTTGCGTGTAGTAATCGGACCTTCTCGACCAGGGGTCCGTTTTATGGCTCCTCGTGTGCCTCCGGAGAAGAACAGGTCCCGGAGCCGTCAGCCAAGGTGGAAGCGAGACCCCGGAAGACTTCCTGGGGAAGACAATCGGTTGTGAGGGGTCTCATTCGTGGCCGTGCAGAGGAGCGACCTAATGGAGTGTAGGGCGTCGGGTAGGACCTCCTGCCAGCGGGTGGTTGGGAGACTTCTCGACCGTAGGGCCAGAAGGACAGCCTTCCAAACTGTCGCGTTCTCCCTCTCCACCTGCCCGTTTCCCCGTGGGTTATAACTGGTCCTTCTGCTCGAGGCAATGCCTTTGCTGAGCAGATACTGACGCAGTTCATCGCTCATGAACAATGTACCCCAGTCTCTGTGGATATAAGCGGGGAAACCGAACAGGGTGAAGATGCTGTGTAGTGCCTTTATCACAGTGGCAGAGGTCATGTCGGGGCAGGGAATGGCGAATGGGAAGCGGGAGAACTCATCGATAACGGTGAGAAAATAGGCATTGCGGTTGGACGGGAGGGGGCCCTTGAAGTCCACGCTTAGTCGCTCAAAGGGCCCCGAGGCCTTCATGAGCCGAGCATTGTCTGGCCGGTAGAAGTGCGGTTTGCACTCCACAAATATATCTGGCAGGTCCTGGTCATGCCTTGACCTCCTTCGTTGAGTAAGGTAGGTTGCGGGACTTGATAAAGTGGACGAGCCGGGTAACACCCGGATGGCAGAGGTCATTGTGGATAGCTTGCAGGCAGTCCTCCTGCGCGTTGGCGCACGTGACACGGGACAGGATATCTGGTAGCTCCCCTGGATGATACTTGATATTGTATGTGTAGGTGGAGAGTTCGATCCTCCACCTCAAAATGTTACCGTTTTTTATTTTGCCCATTGTGCGTGTGACCGACCGTTGGTTGGTGACGAGGGTGAACCTCCTACCGGCTAGGTAGTGCCTCCAGTGCTGTACAGCCTCCACAATGGCTTGTGCCTTCTTCTCGACTGCAAAGTGCCAAATCATGGAGGCGGTGTGTCCGGGAGAAGAACGCTACTGGTCTGCCTGCCTGGTTGAGGGTAGCAGCCAGGGCGATGTCTGACGCATCGCTCTCTACCTGGAAGGGGACAGTTTTGTCCACCGCACGCATAGCGGCCTTGGTGATATCGGGCTTGAAGTGGTTGAAGGCCAATCGAGCCTCAGCCGACGGGGGAAATATCGTGGTCTTTATGAGTGGGCGGGCATTGTCCGCATATTTGGGGACCCACTGGGCGTAATAGGAGAAGAGCCCCAAGCACCGTTTGAGGGTCTTGAGGCTGCGGGGAAGGTGGAGTTCCTTTAGGGGGCACATGCGGTCGGGGTCGGGATCTAGGACCCCGTTTTCCACGACATAGCCGAGGATGGCTAGCTGGGTTGTGTGGAAAATTCATTTTTGCTCGTTACAGGTCAGGTTGAGGGTTGGGGCGGTCTGGAGGAACTTTTCGAGGTTTGCGTCATGGTCCTGCTGGTCATGGCCGCAGATGGTGACATTGTCCAAGTACGGGTATGTAGCCCGCAAACCGTACTGGTCCACCATTTGGTCCATCGCCCTTTGGAAGACGGTGACCCCATTTGTGATGCTGAAGGGGACCCTGAGGAAGTGGAAGAGCCGGCCGGCTGCTTCGAAGGCAGTATAGGGGCGGTCTTTCGGTCGGATGGGGAGCTGGTGGTAGGCGGATTTAAGATCGACCGCGGAAAATACTCGATAGTGGGCGATCCGATTTACCATTTCCACGATGCGAGGAAGGGGGTACGCATCGAGCTGCATGAAGCGGTTTATGGTCTGGCTATAATCCATGACCATCCGTTTCTTATCCCCGGACCGGGCTACCACCACTTGTGCTCTCCAGGGGCTGTTGCTAGCCTCAATGACCCCCTCTCCCAGTAAACGCTGGACCTCTGACTTGATAAAAGTCATATCTTGGGCACTGTACAGCCGGCTCCTGGTGGCGATAGGCTTACAGTCGGGAGTGAGGTTCGCGAATAGAGAGGGGGGTGCGTCTTTCAGTGTCGCAAGACTGCATACCGTCAGGGGGGGCAAGGGTCCGCCGAACTTCAGTGTCAGGCTTCGGTGGATGCCCTGGAAATCCAGTCCAGGCAGTAGGGGGGCGCAAAGGTGGGGGAGGATATAAAGTTTGAAACGGGTGTATTCGGCGCCATGGATTGAGAGATCCGCGATACAGTACCCCTTGATTTGTACCGAGTGGGACCTGGATGCGAGGGCTATGGTTTGGGACGCAGGATGCGTGCGCAAGGAGCAGCGCCTTACCAGTTCTGGATGAATAAAGCTCCCCGTTCTCCCGGAGTCAAAGAGGCATGAAGTGTCGCGCCCGTTGACTTGGACCTTCATCATCGAGTTCTGCAGATGTTTTGGCCGAGTTTGGTTGATGGTGATCGCTCCCAATCGCGGGGAGTCCGAGTCCTCAGCCGAGTCGGACTCGTAAAATGGCCGCCGTCGGTCGCACTTGTCGGGCCAAGAAGATGGCCGCCGACAAGATGGCCACTCCCATGATTCGCAAGAGGTGGATGACGCGTCAGAAGGGGGCGTGTCGGGTCGATGCGCAGCCGCATTGCGAGGCCTGCGGGCCTGAGAGCCTGCTTTTCGGGTCTGCTGTTCTTTGTGTTTCTGGCCCCTGGGCCTGGCCAGGCAGACCCTCGCAAAATGCCCCTTCTTCCCGCAGTCGCTGCAGATAATGGAGCGGGCTGGGCAATGTGGGCGTGGATGCTGGCTCTGCCTGCAGAAATAGCACGGTGTGCCCCCAGTCTGAGCGGGTCGCCACGCGGCGCAGGCCCATAACGTGGCTGAGTCTGAGGAAGTCCAAGGGGGGCTCGCAGAGTTCGCGGGGTACGTGCCCAAATTATGTCAGGCCACCTCCAGCAAAGAGGCGAGCGATAGTGTGTCCTGGAGGTCTTTTGCCCCGTTTTTGAGTAGCCGCTGCCAGATGTAGGTCGAGCGGATGCCAGACACAAAAGCGTCTCTGATGTGCAGGTTCATATGACTTCCCCTGTCACTTCCTGATGGTCACAGTCCCTGGCAAGCACGATGAGTTTTTCTACAAATTCATCTAGCGATTCCCCTGAGCGCTGCCGGCAGGTAGAGAGCAGATGCCGGGCATGTACCTCATTGATGGGTTTGACGAACCGCTTGTGGAGTAACTCGACCACCTCTTCATAAATAGTCGCCTTTTCGAGCGTGGTGGAAGTTCTGTGACTCACCCGGGCGTGGAGTAGGCGCAGCTTGTGTGGCCCCAGGATGGGAGTCTCTGAGGAGTCCAGGTAGGCCTCGAAGCATCGGAGCCAGTATTTAAAAATTTATTTTGCCTCCGGTGTCCGTGCTTCCAGGTTGTTCTTTGGTTTTAGGCCCACAAGGCGGCCCCTTATATACGACTCCCAGGTGGGCAGAGCCGGAGCCGGAGTTCCCCAGGGTTCCAAGCCCAGTCTTAAAGGGGACATCACCTTACATGATGATAAGGGTACAGTAATACAGTAACCGTTCATCACAAAAACATTGTATAGTTTTGAAGAAGCAGTTAAATATAACACTTAGGATGAAGGGGATCAAGGATAGTGGGGAAAGCGGGATTAGGCTATTGAGTTGGATGATCAGCCATGATCATAATGATTGGCGGAGCAGGCACGAAGGGCCAAATGGTCTCGTCCTGCTCCTATTTTTTCTATAACCTGGGTTGATGCTTCAGTGTAGTATTGAGGGAGAGCTGCATTGTCGGGAGATGCTGTCCTTTTGGCCTGAGGTCCTTGTGAAATGGACATGGAAGATCCCATGGTATTATTTGAATAAGAGGTGACCCCGCCAATATTTATCCCTCAACCAACATCACGGATTAGCTGGTCATTTTGCACTGTTATTAGTGAGATCTTACTTTGTTCAATATTGGCTTTTCCTCCATTACAACCATTGAAAGATGTGTTAGGATGAGCTAAGTTCATGAAAGAAGCTACATACCCATACATCCAATTCTTCCTTTATTCCAGCGCATAATGTAGGAGGAGCCATCTAGTGGACACATTTAGTAGAGAAAGAACCTGTTGCAATGGTTAAGGGAGATCTTCAAAACCTCAATGAAGAGGGAAAGGAAGTTATCCCATTGAGCAGTGTAAAGGTCCTTCCTCAAACTCCCACACGTCCTTCTTCCCATGAGTGTTTATAATGGCTTATTGTGTAAACGGGACTGCCATGTTGACGTGTCCAACGGCAATGGCTGCGTGCCGCAGCTTGAAGGACGAGTTGAGATAACGTCCTGCACAGGAGCATGTCTTTGCTCCTATGAATAACCAATTTTAGGTTTGGCCAGCTCTCAAACCCCAGATGCCCCTTTGAGAGAAGAAAATCAAATTGCACAGAACTTTCAGCATGAAAAGAAGGCATTGAAAATAATTGGGGCGGGATTCTATGATCCTGAGGCGAAGTGTTGACGCCGTCGGAAACGCCGTCGCGTTTCTAGATGGCGTCAACGCGGCCTCAGGATCAGCAGTTCTGGCCCCTACAGGAAGCCAGCACGGTACTGGAGCGATCCACGCCGCTCCAGCTGCTCATCATGACGTGAACTGGGCGCCGCGGGGTCCACGCATGCGCAGTGGCTCCCTTCTCCGCGCCGGCCCCGACGCAACATGGCGCAGGGCTACAGGGGCCGGCGCGGAAGAAAGGAGGCCCCCAGCCAGAGAGGCCGGCCCACCGATTGGTGGGCCCCGATCGCGGGCCAGGCCACATCGGAGGCCCCCTCCCAGGGTCGGAACCCCCCACCCACAGGCCGCCCCCGGACCCTTCCATGCCGAGGTCCCGCCGGCTGAGAGCAGGTGTGAACGGCGCCGGCGGGACTGTGTTTTTTTACGACGGCCGCTCGGCCCATCCCGGGCCGAGAATCGGCGGGGGGGCGGGGAGGGGGGGGCACGTCGAGCGGCCCCCGACCGGTGGCGTGCCAACCATGCCGGCACCAATGGTGCCGATTCTCTGCTCTGCGGAGAATCGCGTCCTGGCGTCAGAGCGGCGGGGTGAGATTCGCGCCGGTCGTGGGGATTCTCTGGCCCGGCCTCGAGCTGAGTGAATCCCGCCTTTGGTCTTTGCCAGTGTATATGTTCCACACGAACATTCACCCATCCTACTTCATCGAACCATATCAGCATCTTCCTCTGTTCCTGCGGCCATTTTAACAGGGGATAAAATGGTTATTTTACTGCCTGACTTTAAACAGAAGCAATGGCTAATTGGATAATAATAACCTTTATTATTGTCACAAGTCGGCTTACATTAACCCCGCAGTGAAGTTACTGTGAAAATCCCCCTAGTCGCCACACTCCGGCGCCTTTTCGGGTACACTGAGGGAGAATTCAGAATGTCCAATTCACCTAACAAGCATGGGCTGGATTCTCCGTTATTGGGACTATGTCTCCACGCCGGTGTCAGAACTGTGGACCTTAACACCAGAAAAACTGGCGTGAAAGGGCCACGTATTCCTAGCCCTGCAGGGGGCTAGCAGGGACCCAGCGTAGATCTAGCAGCTTTAGCTGTAGATACGAGCCCCCACACTTCCAGGTCGGAGGCCGCGCATGCGCATGACGGCGGCCTCCAGCGGCCGCACCGTGCTCCATGGCGGGCTCGGACTGCGGAGCTGGACCCGGATTGAGTCCGTGGCCGCCATGCTAGTTTCCCGACCGGCTGGACCACATTAGATCCACGCTGTCGGGACTTCAGCTGGTCAGGGGTGGAGAATGGCGGAGCGGGCCTCTGGCAATGGCCCAGGTAGGTGCTGGACAGCGTGGCATACTCGGAGAGTACACCGCTTTTCGGCGCTCGCAGAATCGGGGTACCGGCGCTGGTCCCGATTCCCGTGCAGGGAAATGGATTCTCCGCCCCTGCGCCGGCCGCGATTTTAGCGTCAGGGTGCGGAGAATTCAGCCCCACGTCTTTCGGGACTAGTGGGAGGAAACCGGAGCACCTGGCGGAAACCCATGCACACACGGGGAGAACGTGCACACTGGGCTAAATCGCTGGCTTTTAAAGCAGACCAAGGCAGGCCAGCAGCACGGTTCAATTCCCGTACCAGCCTCCCCGAACAGGCGCCGGAATGTGGCGACGAGGGGCTTTTCACAGGAGCTTCATTTGAAGCCCACTTGTGACAATAAGCGATTTTCATTTTCAGACTCCACACAGACAGTGACCCTAGTTGGGAATCGAACACTGGACCCTGGAGCTGTGAAGCAACAGTGCTAACCACTGTGCTAACGTGCCACCCACGGATGTGACAGCAGAGGGAGGATAGGGTCAATGTAACTGCGAGTATACGTCAACACTTTCAGAAGTCTAAAAATATAAAGCTGGGAAAGGCAACATGAGAAAAGTCACATAAACAGAGTTGTGACGTAATTATGATAGCGGTAACAGTGCTAATTTGTTCACTATATATAAAAAAAAGACAACTATTGTAGAATCCAACTGTGTTGTAAAGGGATTGTAAATATCCTTTCCAACCATCTTCCCCGCTTCCTTGTTGCAGATTTTTTCAAAGGCCTTCCAATGCATAGAGGATAAACGTTCTGATGTCTCCAACACACCGCTCACTGTTAGTCTCTTATGTTCGGAATAGTAATATCACAAATTTCTATCATGGGCATTAAGCTATCTGTTAGGAAAGGTGCCAGCTTATCTGTTGCTTGCTCGAGGAGGCCAGGGCATTCGCATCTATCTGAAGGGATTAGCTTTTTTTTAGCCTGTAGATAGCAGGCTGGATAAAGGATGTTAATTATAAGGTCCACATGTTTGTGAGACGTAGATAATGAATAGAACCATAAATTTACACAATGTCCCGTCTTAATTAAAAAATGTACCAGGATGATTTTGTCGGGATTTAGCGAAACACGACCCAGTCATCTGACTGCCCTTGAGGTTCAGCTTTATCTTCTTATCTTTGTTCCGAAGTTTCCAAAATTCCCGTTGGTACTTGCGATGAAATGCTCTTAAAGGAATGATGGTGGGTGATGGTGCAGGAGTTAAAGCTGGAAGGACCCTTCCTGTTGATTCCTTTATTTCCTCCCACAAGTCCCGAAAGACATGCTGTTAGGTGAATTGGACATTCTGAATTCTCCCTCTGTGTACCCGAACAGGCGCCGGAATGTGGCGACTCGGGGATTTTCACAAGAACTTCATTGCGGTGTTAATGTAAGCCTACTTGTGACAATAAAGTTTATTATTATTATTAGTGAATAAAGTTGCCGTCCTTGCTAAGTGCAAACTGGTCCCCAGCTTTTCAACACGGCAGACCTTCAAGAAGTTAGTCATCAGCTGTGACGTGCTTTTTGGATGCCCTGAGGATGTGAACAGCGCTATACAAATACAAATCTTTCTTTAAAATGTGTTTAAAATTGTTTGACAACAGGAAGCAGAAGTTGTTTGTTAAACGGAAGAAATCTTGGCCTTGGGGGCAGGGAATAGTGCAATCCCGCAGGGTTCCTTCTTGGTGTCCCTGCTGTTAATACTATTCATTGATGACTTGGAAAAGAATACCTTCTGTGCATCTATAACATTTGTTGATCATCGCAGGCTGTGTGGCCAGGTGACAAATATAAGGGAGATAAACAACATTCAAAACGATTTGGAGCAAACATACAGATGGGCCAAGGAGCAGCAGATGGCTTTTAATGCAGTGCTAAATGTAGCAATTGTGAGAAGAAAAAAAAAAGTAAAGAAAGACTTGCAAATGTTGCCCGTTTTGTGGCCTCAGGATGTCCCATAGTCCTTTACTGCCAAATAAGATTTTTTTTGAATTGTAATCATTGTTCTACTGTCGGGAAATGCAGCAACAAATCCCACAATGGCAGCAAGGTAATAACGACCAGATCATCGTTTTTTCGTGACTTTGGGTAAGGGATGTTGCTCAGCAAATTAGAGGGAACCAGGATGACACGGTGGCGCAGTGGTTAGCACTGCTGCCTCACAGCATCAGGGACCGGGGATCTGGCCTTGGGTGACTGCCTGTGTGGAATTTGCATATTCTCCCTGTGTCTGCATGGGTTTCCTCCGGGTGCTCCGGTTTCCTCCCACATTCCAAAGATGTGCAGGTTCGGTGGATTGGCCATGCTAAATTACCCATCGTGTCCAAAGGTTAGGTGGGGTTGCGGGGTAGTGGGCCTAGGTGGGGTGTTCTTTAGAGGTTTGGTGCAGACTTGATAAGCCAAATGGCCCCCATCTGCGCTGTAGGGATTCGATGAGTCTATAATTCCCCTGCTTTTCTTCAAAGAGATAGGGTTAGGCTTCAGGATCTTGGGCTTCCAACCGACAGGGAAGACAAGGCCGCATTTTGACATCTCATCCTAAAGATGCACTGACGGCAGTGAGGGGCTTTTTCAATACTCAACTGACATCTCGATCTAAATAATGTGCCCGAGTCTTTGGAGTGGTACTCAAGCCCCTAACCTTCTGATTCAGCTGCTATGGAGCTACATGACACACGGGGAACACCGAATGCAGGTTCCCAGTGAACGAAAATCTATTTGGAAAGGTGAAGAAGAAATAAATATTTGATTGCATTGTTGAATGCTCATTTGAATTTCTATTCGATGTGAAGTTGTTATCAACGGAGCCAATGCAAAATATAAGAGCTATTTTGGAGGCAACTAACTAGAAGTCATGGCCCTAGTTTTGTGGTGGTCATGTGCAGGACTGTTGTTTGCAATTTTGGACATCCTGCCATCGAAAAGAGTACAGAGGTGAATGGGAAGGGTGACTGCGGTGTAAGGTTGATCTTCTCTCTCTCTCTCTCTCTCATTCAAGGTACAAAAGGCGAATGATCAAGTGGGATAGTGTGTTTATTTTGTAATTGCAAAATAATTAATGTGACATAAAGACACGCCGGTTCCTACCTGAAAAATTGTAGCATTCCAGTCACGCTGTCTCGTACAGCAAGACCATATGTCACTGTGCCACGTTACCACCCTGCCCAAGGAGCATGCAGCTGGAGGCCTCCGATCCCCCTGGAGACCCTCAAGAGTGCCATTCCGTCTGGTCCCCATTGTGGTGATATGCCTATGGGCTATATCATAGTTGGATGATGTGAGACCTCCAACCAGCAGGTGGCGGTATAGACACACCATGCAGTCTCCAGACCAAGGTCATATGACCTGGGACCCAGATATAAAGACAGGCACATCCGACCATCTTCAGAAGAACAAGGAGAGGGTAATAAGACCAATTTGTAATTGGTCAGTGCTAGGGGTAAGTTCCAGAGGAGTGGCAAGACTCCATGATAACGCGCTCTGTATCAGATTGCCATCCTACCACAAGACATGATAAAAGGATCCTCGTTTGGACATCAAAGTGTTTGGTAAGTTACTTCATAAAATACAAGGGACCAAACACAACACCCATTTGTGGGGGCCAGTGCTGAACGGCATTCGCTCGAGGTCTCTGGGGCAAAAGGGTTGAATCCCAAAGCCCCGGGTACCTCAGAAATCTGCACATTAGAGTGAGGCTTACTGCCTCGCTCCAATATGCAACGTCTCGCGAGATTGTGTTAGATTTTGCGAGGCATTAATAGGCATCCCCTATTAATCAAGGACCTATCTATTTCTGTCTTAAAGACAATCAGTGACTTGGACTCCACAGCCTTCTGTGGCAAAGAGTTCCACAGATTCACCACCCTCCGGCAGAGGAAATTCTTCTTCATCTCAGTCTTAAAGGATCGTACCTTCAGTCTGAGGCTGTGGCCTCGGGGTCTAGTTTTTCCGACAAGTGGAAACACCCTCTACACTCCCACTCTAGCTAGGCGTCTCAGTATTGTGTAAGTTTGAATAAGATCCCCCCATTATCCGTCCAATCTCCAGTGAGTACAGACCCAGAGTTCTCAACTGCTCTTGATATGAAAGCTCTACATTCCAGTGATCATTCTTTTGAACTTCCTCTGGATCCTTTACTAGGATTGCACCTCGCTAGGACCTCCTTAGCTAGGTGGTCGAAAACTGCTCACAATACTCCAAATGGGGTCTGAACAGAGCTTCATATAGCCTGAGACCTCCATCCCTGCTCTTGTATTCTAGAAGATGCTCTTGTATTTCAGAAGGCATTAACGAGTCAATCACATTGCTGTGGATCTATCTGGGGTCACAGATAAGCCAGACCAAGTGAGGACAACATGGTCATCATTAGACCTTTAGCCATATTTTTATTGCATTGAAATCTCACCATCTGCTGTGGTGGAATTTGAATGCGGGTACCCAGAGCATTACCCTGGGTATCTGGATTAATAATCCACTGCTAATACCACTACACCTCCACCTCTCCTCACATAGAGAGGTACCGCTATAGGAAAGGAATTCCAAAGCTTGGTGCCCTGGTAACTGAAAGCACTGCCACTAATACCAGAGAGATGATAATCAGGGATGTTCAAGAGGTTAAATTCAGAGGAGCGCAGATACGTCAGGGGGTGAGGTCTGGAGGAGATTCTAAAGATGGGGAGGTGGTGAGGCCTTCCTATTTTCTCAGAAAAACGTCACCCTGCTGGTCAGTAGTAAACCAGTCCATGGCCGCCTTTACAGAACATGTCAATGACTTAACTTCCCAGCATTCCGATTTTCCTCTCATTCATAGTTCTGTCTGGCTGCAACACAGCCCAAGACGGTAGAAATTTGAGAGTGCCGAGAATTCAGCTCAGTCCATCTCCTGAACCCGCCTCCCATCCCAGTGACTCTGTCTACACCTCCAGCTGTCTTGGGAAAGCGGGCAGCGTAATCAAAGACCCCTCTCAACCGGGTCATTCTCTCTTCCAACCTCTTCTATCGGGAAGAAGGTACAAAAATCTGAGAACACGCACTAACAGATTCAATAACAGCTTCTTCCCAGCTGTTACCAGACTCCTGAATGACCCTCTTATGGACTGATCTGATCTCTCCACACATCTTCTCCACTGAGTAGCTCTACATTCCGCATGCTTCACCCGATGTTTGTGTCTATGTATTTACATTGTGTATCTATCGTATGTCCTATGTTTTTAATATAGGGAGCGATCTGCCTGGACTGTACGCAAAACAATACTTTTCACTGTACCTTGGTACACGTGACAATAAATCCAAACCTAAATCTCGACCTGGCTGCAAAAGTTAAAAACAGAAGCGGCACTGAAATCGATGCACACATCCTCTTTGAAATATTTTAAGGGTTGATGCACGATGAATTACACAAAGACGAGAGTTGGATGCAATCAAGGCTTTATTACACTGAGATGTGTGGCCTCCCACAGCAGCTGGTGAAATGGCTGCTGTACGAGGAGCACACATATTTATACTCCGCCTACTGGGCGGAGCCAGCCGGCAGGGAACTACCCCCGTACCTGTAGTACAGGGCCTTACCACAAAACACCTAATATGTACATCAGTGGTGACTATCACATTCACCCCCTGTAAAAATTGAGTCCGGCAGGGGTGGTGGAGAACTATATACAAGTAGATGTTTTAAAGTACAGAAAAAAAAATTGAGTCCAGCAGGGGTGGAGGAGAGTTATACAGAAGGATGATGTTTTTTTTAAGAGTCCCGATCAAGTTACAGGTTCAGTCGGTCCGGAGCCTTGATCTGCCGTTGGGAGTGCCACAGTGGTGGCGGCGATTCCGGTATTGGTCTGGTCTTCGGTGACCCCGGGAGTGTGCCGAAATCCTCTTCATCCTCGGGCGTGGGCAGGGGGAGGATGGATGGTCCTGTCGGGGGTTACGGCTGGGTGCGTCGGGGGAGGGAAGGTGGCGCCGGGTCGGAGGGGTGTGTGAGTGTGTGGAACCAGCTGGTGCCAGGTCCCTGAGGGAGACAGTATCTTGGCGGCCGTTGAGGTACGCTACGCAGGCGTGCTGTGGGTTGGCGTGGAGTAGCTGTACCCTTTCAACCAACGGGTCCGCCTTGTGGAGTCGTACGTGCTTACGGTGGAGTGCGGGTCCTGGAGCTGCAAGCCAAGTCGGGAGCGACACCCCGGAGGTGGACTTCCTGGGGAAGGCAAAGAGACGTTCATGGGGTGTGTCGTTAGTCACAGTGCATAGGAGCGACCAAATGGAGTGCAGTGCGTCGGGGAGGACCTCCTGCCAGCGGGAGGCCAGGGGATTTCTGGACCGTAGGGCCAGCTGGACGGCCCTCCAGACCGTCCCATTCTCCCTCTCCACCTGCCTGATTCCCCGGGGTTATAGCTGGTCGGTCTGCTCGAGGCGATACCCTTGTTGACCAGGAACTGATGCAGCTCATCGCTCATGAATGAGGTTCCCCTGTCGCTGTGGACGGAGGCGGGGAAGCCGAACAGCGCACAGATGGTGTTGAAGGCTTTGATGACGGTGGCAGACGTCATGTCGGGGCATGGGATAGTGAAGGGGAATCTTGAATATTCATCGACCACACTGAGGAAGTACGTGTTACGGTCGGTGGAGGGGAGGGGCCCTTTGAAGTCCACGCTGAGGCGTTCAAAGGGGCGGGAGGCCTTCACCAGGCATGCACGGTCTGGCTGGTAGAAGTGCGGTTTGCACTCCGCACAGACCTGGCAGTCTCTGGTGATTGCCCTGACTTCCTCGACGGAGTAGGGCAGATTGCGGGCCTTGATGAAGTGGTACAAACATGTGATTCCCGGGTGACAAAGGTTGCCGTGCAGAGTCCAGAGTCGGTTCACCTGTGCGCTGGCACATGTACCACGGGATAGGGCATCGGGGGGCTCGTTGAGCTTACCGAGGCAATACAAAATCACGTAGTTGTAGGTGGAGAGCTCGATCCTCCACCTCAAGATTTTTTCGTTCTGGATCTTGCCCCGCTGTGTGTTGTTGAACATGAAGGCTGCCGACCGTCACTCAGTGAGGAGAGTGAATCTCCTGCCAGTTAGGTAATGCCTCCAATGCCGCACAGCTTCAACGATGGCTTGGACCTCTTTTTCAACGGAGGAATGCCGAATTTCGGAGGCATGAAGGGTTTGTGAAAGAATGCCACGGGCCTGCCTGCCTGGTTGAGGGGGACGGCTAGAGCGACATCTGATGCGTCGCTCTCGACTTGAAATGGTAACGTCTCGTCGACTGCATGCATCACGGCCTTGACGATGTCAGCCTTAATACGGTTGAAGGCTTGGTGAGCTTCAGCCGTTAGGGGAAAAAGAGTGAATTGAATGAGTGGGCGGGCCTTGACCGCATAATTTGGGACCCACTGGGCGTAGTAAGAAAAGAACCCCAGGCATCGTTTGAGGACCTTGGGGCAGTGGGGGAGGGGGAGTTCCATGAGGGGGCGCATGCAGTCGGGATCGGGCCCCAGAACTCCGTTCTGGACCACATAGCCGAGGATGGCTAAGCGGTTTGTGCTGAACACGCACTTCTCCTTGTTATACGTGAGGTTGAGGAGAGTGGCGGTGTGGAGAAATTTGGCAAGGTTGGCGTCATAGTCCTGCTGATCGTGGCCGCAGATGGTGACATTATCTAGGGGGGAAAGTGACCCGCAGCCCGTACCGGTCAACCATTCGGTCCATTTCCCGTTGGAAAACCGAGACCCTGTTGGTGATGCCAAAGGGAACCCTAAGAAAGTGGTAAAGGCGGCCATCTGCCTCGAAGGCAGTGTATGGGTGATCTGCCTTACGGATGGGGAGCTGGTGGTAGGCGGATTTTAGGTCGACAGTTGAGAAGACCCGGTACTGTGCAATCTGATTGACCATATCAGTTATGTGTGGGAGGGGGAACGCGTCGAGCTGTGTGTACCGATTGATGGTCTGACTGTAGTCAACGACCATCCTGTTTTTCTTACCAGTTTTCACAACTACCACTTGGGCTCTCCAGGGGCTGTTGCTGGCCTTGATAATACATTCCCGCAGCAGCTGCTGGACCTCAGACCTGATGAAGGTCCTGTCCTGGGCGCTGTACCGTCTGCTCCTGGTGGCGACGGGTTTGCAATCTGGGGTTAAGTTTGCAAGTAGGGAAGGTGGGTCAACCTTTAGGGTCGCGAGGCTGCACTCAGTAAGAGGTGGTAGGGGCCCGCCAAATTTCATTGTTAGGCTCTGGAGGTTGCACTGGAAGTCCAGGCCGAGTAGCAAGGCAGCGCAGAGGTTGGGGAGGATTTGGAGGTGGAAGCCGCTGAGCTCCACGCCCTGGATTGTCAGAGTGGCTATGCAGTACCCCCGGATCGCCTTGGGATCCGGAGGCCAGGGAGATTCTCTGGTTGGCGGGGTGTACCGCGAGGGAGCAGCGCCTTACCGTATCGGGATGGATGAAGCTCTCGATGCTCCCGGAGTCCAGCAGGCAGCAGATCTCATGCCCATCGATTTACATGTTGGTAGAGGCCATTGCTAGGTTGCGTGGGCGGGACTGGTCAATCGTGACCGAGGCGAGACACGGCTGGTCGCCGATGGTGGCAGACGATGGGGTGCTCGGGGGGCATGGGTCCTGATACAATGGTGGCTCCTACGGGCCGCACGTGTCGTGGGGGAAACAAGATGGCGGCGCCTGATGATACTGGGGAGGACAAGATGGTGGCACCCACGGGCCGCACATGGTGGGAGTCGAACAAGATGGTTCCGCCCACGGGCCGCACGTGGTCCGGAGAGGGGAAGATGGCGGTGCCCACTGGCCATACGTGGGGGGTGTCGGAACAATAGCGGCGACTGCGCAGGCCTGGCATACCACAGCGAAGTGTCCCTTCTTTCCGCAGGCCTTGCAAAGGGCGCTCCGGGCTGGGCAGCGTTGTCGGGGGTGTTTTGGCTGCCCACAGAAGTAACATTTGGGGCCCCCGGGGTTGGTTGGCTGCCACGCGGCACAGGGGTTGGCTGAGTGGGGTCCCCGATGGGGCGGCCATCTGCAGAGTCCACGATGCGTAGGAGGGGTGGGCCGCGCGGCCGGGGGTGTTGGCCTGGATGTTGTGCGAAGCGACCATCAGCGAGAGCGCTAGCTTTTTGGTTGCTGCGAGGTCGAGCGTGGCCCCTTCGAAGAAGCGCTGGCGGAAGTAATCCGACCCTATCCCCGTAACAAAAGCGTCTCTCATGAGCAAGTTCGAGTGTTCCATGACCGTGACGGCCTGACAGTCACAATCTCTGACTAGGGGAATTAGAGCGCGCCAGAAATCTTCCACTGACTCACCAGGAAGTTGACTACGAGTGGAGAGGATGTGTCTGGCGTAGAGTGTGTTAGTACGCTGAGCGTAGTTTTCCTTCAGTAGCGCCATGGCGTCTTCGTAGGTCGGCGCGTCCTGGATAAGTGGAAAGACGTTGGAGCTCAGCCGCGTGTCGAGGATCTGAATCTTCTGAGCTTCCGGAATTGGGTCTGGTGCAGACCTGGTGTAAGCTTCGAAACAGGCTAGCCAATGTTCAAAGTCCTATTTGGCATTGCCTGATTGCGGATCCAGCTGCAGGCGGTCAGGCTTGATGCGGAGGTCCATCTTCTGAAAACTTTAGTGTAATAAATTGATGCACGATCAATTACACAAAGACGAGAGTTGGATGCAATCAAGGCTTTATTACACTAAGATGTGTGGCCTCCCACAGCAGCTGGCGAAATGGCTGCTGTACGAGGAGCACACATATTTATACTCCGTCTCCTGGGCGGAGCCAGTAGACAAGGAACTACCCCTGTACCTGTAGTACAGGGCCTTCCCACAAAGCACCTAATATAGACATCAGTGGTGACTACCACAATGGTCGGCTCACCTCCGGAAACTGCATGATCTGCAGCATCCCCATCCCCAATCTGCCTTTGTTAAAACCAGCAGTGGGTGCATTTGAGGCAGCTTGGCCATTTTTAAAGAGTTAATGTACTCAGGTGGGGTGGTAAAATGGCTTCAAAAGGCAGGAAAGCTGAGTTAAGACCGCAATCAGATCAGCCCCATGATCTTATTGATGGGCAGTGCCGGCCCGAGGGGCTGAATGGCCTACCGCTGGTGCTATTTCTTATCCTCTTAATGTTCTTATTGTCTGATCCCTCTGGGCTCCTACAACATAAAGGTAACATTATCAACCTCCCGACCTTCTCGGTCCCATTGAGTAGACGCCCAATTTAAAACATCCCTGCAGACCGCCCCGTCTCCACGAACCCCCAATCACTCTGGATGCCCTTTCCTGTCATCTACCTTATTTATGTTTCATTCTGCAGCCGATGTAACATTCCTGAGCCATTAGGCCTTGTGACCTGACCCGTTAAAGGGCCTCACCCCTTCCTGATTCACACACTGCACCAAGGCTGGCGTTGGCACCTGATGAATTACAGCTTTTTCCTTTCTTCCCATTGATCTGAGTCAATTAGTTCCCCAAAGGATCCGGCCGTCTGCCCACGTGAGCCTGTCAGCCTTGCTGCCTCCACTGATTTTTCTTCCCTGACGCTCCTGTCAATGAGGTTGTTCCAGCAGAATCATAATAAGGCTCAACAAAGACGTTTTCATTATCATCTTGACCCCCTTCGACCTCCCCCAGTCACATTTCAAATTAGAAACACGATCACAATCAATGAATGTCACTGGGTGAGAGAGAGAAAATGACTGCTCGAGAGAGTGGAAACGCCTGTAATTTTGAGCAGGGCGCCTTTGAGAAGTCAATAAAACTGTCCACTCAAGCTCAACATTGGCTTTAATGCGATAATATGTATTGTGCGTTAAATGTGGGAAGGAGTCGCCGAAGCAGAAATTCACCATTCCACTTGATTTTAGCCTTCCGCTGATGACACAGGATTATCCCATCCAATACCACTGACAGGGGCACAGGGTGCTTGCATTTATCAGCCGAGGCATTAACTATCAGAGCTGGGGGTTATGAACATAGAGCATAGAACATACAGTGCAGAAGGAGGCCATTCGGCCCATCGAGTCTGCACCGACCCACTTAAGCCCGCACTTCCACCCTATCCCCTAACCCAATAACCCATCCTCACCCTTTTGAACGCTAAAGGCAATTTAGCATGGCCAATCCACCTAACCTGCACGTCTTTGCACTGTGGGAGGAAACCGGAGCACCCGGAGGAAACCCACGCACACACGGGGAGAACGTGCAGACTCCGCACAGACAGTGACCCCAAGGCGGGAATCGAACCTGGGACCCTGGCGCCATGAAGCCACAGTGCTAACCACTATGCGGCCGTGCTGCCCCACGGTACTGTTGATGGAACTGTTTGAAACACTGGTCAGGGCACCAGCTGGAGAACTGTGTACAATTCTGGCCGCCACACTTTAAGAAGGATGTGACTGCACCAGAGCGGTTCCAGGGGAGACTTTCGTGGACGTTGGCTGGAGCTGGGGAAATTCAGATGCGAGGAAAGGTCGGGCAGGCTGCAGACGTGGCTGGAGGAAGACATATTTAAAGTGTGTAAAACGGTGAGCGGTCTGATTAGAGTGGAAAGGAAGGCCTCATTTCCCTTGGCTGAGGGCTCCAGAGCCGGAGGGCAGATTCAGGGTGAGAGGCAGGAGATTGAGGGGAAACGGAGCTGGTGGACCATGTGGGTCCCATGCCTGAAATGCGGGAGAGGCAAGGATACTCACAGTACAAAGTACTTGGACACACTCATCGAGAGCTCCAGACCAAAAGCTGGAAATTAAAATTAGGCTGGAGGCCTCGTTGTCACCTGCTGTAGACACGATGGGCGGAATGGCCTCCTTCATGCTGTACATTTCTAGGATTTCCCGGATAGTACTTGTTGGAGCTTTCAAATCCTCTCAGCGAGTAGAATTAACGCTATGTACACTCAGGTTTGACTTTTGATTCATTGGTGCTGTTATAAATTAATTTATTTCTTGATTTTCTCAGTACCTGTTCCATTTCTCACTACAAGTCGAGAGACAACAAAATAAATCTTTCCCCTCATCTTTGCTTCCTCAAAACTCTTATTGCTGTGTCATGCAAATGGAAAGAGGGCGCAGAGCCCTGGAATGTCTGACCTGATGGTGCATTTTTTGAGGATTTTACTTGAAACCTTTATAAAGGCGAACCAGAGGATGTGATGTAATTGGATGTTCAGAAGCCTTTTGATAAGGCCGCACACAGGAGGTTAGTAAATACAATTAGGACGCATGGGATTGGGAGAAATATACCAGTATGGATTGAGAATTGGTTAACAGACACAAAACAGAGAGTAGGAATAAACGGGTCATTCTCAGGTTGCCAGGCTGTTACCAGTGGGCACCACAAGGATCCAGGCGGAGGGCCACAATCTATAAAAATGTGGGGACCAAATGTAGTATTTCCAAATTTGCTGACAACACCAAACTGGATGGGAATGGGATTTGTGCGCAAGGTGCAATGAGGCTTCAAGGGGATTTGAACAGGCTAAGTGAATGGGAAATAACATGGCAGATGGAATATAATATGAATAAGTGTGAAGTTATCTCCTCAGGTAGAAAAGAACAGAAAGTCAAAATGGTCATTAAATGTGAAAGGTTGGGAATGTAAGGATGTCTTGTTGCAGTTGTATAGAGCCTTGGTGAGACCACACTTGAATCGTGTACAGTTTTAGTCCCCTTATCTAAGGAGAGATGTACTTGCCATGAAAGGAGTACACAACAGAGGTTCACCAGGCTGATTCCCCGGGATGGAGGGATTGTCCGATGAGAAGAGATTGAGGAAACTGGGCCTGTTTTCTTAAGCGTTTCAAAGAGGTGATCCGGTTAAAACTGACAAAAATTCTTACAGGACGTTTGAATACCAGAGCAGGCTCAATGGGCAAAATGGCCGACTCATGGTCCTAAATTCGTAAAGTTTACGGTGTTGGATGGTGTGCCAATCAAGTGGCCTCTTTGTCCTGGATAGTGTCAATGTTTTTGAAGCTGTACTCATCCAGGCAAGTGGAGAGTATTCCATCACTCTCCTGATATGTACCTTGCAGATGGTGGACATGCTTTGGGCAGGCCGGATACGGCTTACCAGCTGCATAATTCTCAGCCTCTGACCTGCTCTTGTCACCACAGTATTTATGTGGCTGGTCAGTTTCTGGTCAATGGTAACCTTGATAGGATGTTGATAGTTGGGGATTCAGCGATGGCAATGCAATTGAATTTCAAAGGGAGAAGGTAAGATTCTCTCTTGCTGGAGGTGGTCATTGCCTGGCAGTTGTGTGGTCTGAATGTTCCCATATATACCTGTGTAAAAGTTGGCTCGAGGAAAAGTCGACTCGTGATTCTTTTTGGCTTAAAAGTTTGTAAAGTTTCAGATACCTCACGTCAAAGTCAGCCTTAGTTTTTGAAGGTTTGAAGCTTATCGACTGGCACATTCCGCTGTCCTCCATGATCCTTCTCCTAGGACCCCTTCATACATACAGTCCCTGAGAAAAGGCACAGGTTAGAGACGATGTCTGGAATTTCCCATGCCTGACGCTGATGGCTGTGTTCCGTTGCGAGATGGGAGAATCTCGTGAGAAGTCCGCAGCCACCTTTCCTGAAGATGTAAATCTAGAACTGGATTGTCGTCCCCCCCCCGATCAATAGTGGGCTGTGTGTTGTGCCGTTGAATGTCGGGAAGTTAATTTTAATTAATTAGCATCTCAATATTGTGGCCACATGCCTGAATCATTCCCGCACACCAAATATGAATCCCATATCAGCGTGATTTACAAATGCCTTTAAGAGGCATACATCAGGTGACCTGAACTTTGAGGGGAAGTTGGAGGTGAGTGCATATAACTTAGTGCAGCGCTCGTGAGGATCCCCCACAGGAATTCAAGGCTATGTGGATTCAGCGGGGGTTGGGGGCAGTGGTCACAGGCAAGTGCCCAAAGCGACCTGTTCCCAGCAGGTTTTCAGTGTGGTGCTGGGGCAAAGGCTTCAGTGTGGGGAGAGGCCAGGGGGTGAAGGAGGTACAGAACAGGAAACATCGCTCACAGTATTGTTATCTGAGGGATGTTACAGTTCAGTATCCTCGCTTGTTGAATGTCGTCAACCTCACCGTGAGCACAGGAATAGTCTACACCCTCAATGACCAGTTGTCTAGCTCTATTCTCAAAGGCAGCCAGGACCCTCAGCACTGCCGGTCTGGGACCTCTCCCCCCTTGTTATGATCCGGCTTGTCCTGCAACCCGCCAGGTGGAGAGAATGCAAGCATGGGTGCCTGCCAGGCCAGTTGAGAAGGATGCCTGGCATGCGTGGGTAGTGAACGATGCTATGGATGGGATGAAGCCATGTCCCGCAGGTGTGTGTGTGAGGGAGTGAGCAGTGATGTCCCTTGAGCTGGCAGTGAATGAGATCCCTGCGACTGTGTGATGGATTTGTCAGTGTGTGAGTTGAGAGAGATGAGAAGAGTGACTTATCTGAATGGAATGGCGGAGGCACTCTTTCTCTTCCTGTCCTGGATGGCTGACAATTCGAGGGCATGGTGCTCACCAACTACTGCCACCACCTCCCATGCTGGAGTGATGACAATGGATGAGCCTCATTGTCCAGAATGGGGGTGGAGGATTTCATGGTGGGCCTCTACAGCAGACGCTCGTGAGAGGCCCCACCGAATTTGGGGGCAGCATGGTTCCTCTCATTTGATGCCTTTACATGCCAACACCTTTCAATCACTGACAGAGAATGACAGACTTGCGCAGAAGCAGCTTTTAAATATGAGGCCTGGATTACCGAAGGCCTGATGTCATGGTGGGGGGGGGGGGGGGGGGGGTGGGGGGGGGGGGGAATGAGTGAATCAGAGGCCACCCCGCCAGCCATCCAACTTGAGACCCATGCCGCACAATATGGTGAAAAAAGTCGCCATTGCCGTCAGTGGGTCAAACGCAGCTTTCCCCGCCCGATATCAGATTTTGCCGATGGCTGGGACAGCTCTGCCCGATGCCGATGAAACCCTTGCCTCTCTGCTAGGAGCTGCTCGTACCCTGATGCTCTGATAACTTCACCCATCGTGAAATGCACAAATCACAGTGTGACATTATCATAAATCTAAGAACTGCAAGGGTTAATGAAATGTCTAAATCAACCACTAGGGGGAGAGCTAGATGTACACATATATAAGACATTGATGCTAAGCCTTGGGGGGAGAGAAGTTAAGGAGTCAGAATACAGACTGAAGGAAAAGTAGTGTGAGTGAGAGCAGATCATAGTTAATGCAATAGTGTAGAGATTTGTGGTAGATAAGTGTAGATTATATGTTAATTATCAACTGTGTATTATATGAAAGAGTACGTGTCTAATCCAATTAAGTAGTGTTAATAAATTTATAGCTTTATTCAATTTAAAAGCTATTTATCGTTTTTGTGAACACTACGCCAACCATCCTGAATTTAGCAACACAAAGAACACCACACACAGCGCACCTTGGGAGGCACGCCCGTGATGAAACAATCTGCCAGCCTCCACCCCCATCCCACCCCCAGCAGCACTGGGCATTGGGAACCAGCAGCACCAACTGTCCGACTGTGGCAGAGCAGGACTGGCCAGAGTAGAGCCATCCGTGCCATGGCAACAAAAGCAGGGGCAGCGGGCCAATCAACCGACTCATCTAGGCAGCCAATCCATGTTCACAATGCTATCTGGCCCCGCATCAAACACGCGTGTAAATCCTTTGAAACTCTAGAAGACCGTAACATTTTGCCTGAAGAAAAGACCGGTCGCAGAACATTGACCTTTTCACGGCGAACAGCGTCTTTCTTTCAACGACACATCAGAGAAAACTGAATTTCAATGGCCAGACAATTCACATTGACAATGAATCCTGGAACGGACGTAGATTTTAAATAGAATCAGCAGAATTAGCAAGGAGGCTGCAACGCCAGGAGCAGATTTTAGTAAAAGCACAGCGGGTTACCCGAAAGAGAGAGACAGAGAAAGACACTGTTGATATTTCAGGCAAGATCTTGCATGCACTGTGCTTCACAACATCAGCTCAAAAGCTCAAAACATTGACAGAGGTTCACTTCCAGAGGCCCGAGCGACTTGCTTGACATTTCACAAACAGTTCTGTCGGCAAATTCTTTTTTAGTCAGGCACGAGGTGAACTTGACCTGTTGTGTGTTTATAAAAGGTGACATTTCCCCCTCTTCACGATCTGTGCCACACGGAAGGGTAAGTTCCTTGTGTATAGGTCAAGTGGTTGTTTTCTACCAGTTAACTCCTGAATCAGGGGCCTTCTCTGGGTGAATGTTGATTGGATGAGCTGCG
Organism: Scyliorhinus torazame; assembly: GCF_047496885.1. Classification (NCBI taxonomy): domain Eukaryota; kingdom Metazoa; phylum Chordata; class Chondrichthyes; order Carcharhiniformes; family Scyliorhinidae; genus Scyliorhinus; species Scyliorhinus torazame. The sequence continues at coordinate 193,928,608 of NC_092721.1, forward strand.
TGTGTCTTAGTCTGTGGCGTAAAGTAGCCAATAGCGAATTGGCTATCCGGCCTACACCCCGCCTAATTTCCTGGCCCACTGATTTCCGCGGCATATCCAGTACTTATCCAGGCAAGTGGAGAGTATTCCATCACACTCCTGATATGTACCTTGCAGATGGTGGACATGCTTTGGGGAGGCCGGATATGAGTTACTCGCTGCATAATTCTCAGCCTCTGACCTGCACGTCACCGCAGTAATGATGTGGCTGTTCAGTTTCTGGTCAATGGTCACCTCGATAGGATGTTGATAGTGGGACTCCATTGAAGTCCGTCTCAGCATAAAGCTGACTGGGTGACGCCATGGAGGTATTTCATCGGCCACAATGAAACTGGGCCTCTTGCATGGAAATCCCATTTGTCACACTTATCTGCTATGTCATGGATTTGCAGTGCCTTGGTGTTGCACGTGTGGAATATACAGCACATATGCAGGCCATTTAACCCAACGGGTTCAAGTGACAGTCCATGCTCAACACAAACTTCCTCCCATCCTTTGTACTTCTACTGTCCCTGTCAACCTGCCCTTCTACTCCTTCCTCCCTCTTCTGTCCATCTACCATCCCCTTCAATGCGTCCATACTGTTCTCCTCAAGCAATCTCTCCTGTGTTCCTTCCTGGATTTATTGGTGACTTTGTTACATTTGAGGCCCCGACTTCTGGGGCAGGATTCTCCGCAATCGGCGCGATGTCCGCCGACCGGCGCCAAAAACGGCGCGAATCAGTCCGGCATGGCGCCGACCCAAAGGTGCGGAATTCTTCGCATCTTGAGGGACCGAGCCCTCACCTTGAGGAGCTAGGCCCGCGCCGGACTGATTTCCGCCCCGCCAGCTGGCGGGAAAGGCCTTTGGTGCCCCGCCAGCTGGCGTGGAAATGACTTTGCCGTGCGGCGCATGCGCGGGAGAGTCAGCGGCCACTCACGGCATCCCCGCGCATGCGCAGTGGAGGGAGTCTCTTCCGCCTCCGCCATAGTGGAGACCATGGCGAAGGCGGAAGGAAAAGAGTGCCCCCACGGCACAGGCCTGCCCGCGGATCGGTGGGCCCCGATCGCGGGTCAGGCCACCATGGGGGCACCCCCCGGGGCCAGATTGCCCCGCGACCCTCCCAGGACCCCGGAGCCTGCCCGCGCCGCCTTGTCCCGCCGGTAAGAGAGGTGGTTTGATTCTCGCCGGTGGGACAGGGATCCTAGCAGCGGGACTTCGGCCCGTCACGGGCCGGAGAATCGCCGGGGGGGGGGGCCGCCAACCGGCGCGGCGTGATTCCCACCCCCGCCGAATATCTGGTGCCGGAGAATTCGGCAACCGGCAGGGGCGGGATTCACGCCAGCCCCCGGCGATTCTCCGACCCAGCGGGGGGTCGGAGAATCCCGCCCCTGGTCTCTTTCACAAGTGGAAAGGCCTTCGCTGTGTCTGTGCTGTTGAACCCCTGCATAATTTTCAAAGCCCTCAACCAGCTCCGTGGAATTTATATAACACCTTTCGCAGACTCACCCTGTCCCAGAGCATTTTACAGCCAACAATTGTGCCTTTGAAATGTAGTCACTGTTGGCAGCCAATTTGTGCACAGCAAGATCCCAGGAATAACATGGAAAGTCTGTTTTAATAATGTTGAATGGGACATAAGCATTGGTCAAGGCACTGGCTATTTTTTCCCCTAATCGTACCAGTGGATCATGTACACTCTCCTCAAAGAACAAATAGGACTTTGATTGACTGTCTCAGATTGAAAGATGGTACCTCTGACAGAGCGGCACTCACTCGGCGCAGCGTTGGAGCGCCAGCCCGGATTTTATGCACAGATCTCTGGAGTGAGATTTGAACCAACAACCTGCTGACTCGGAGACAGGAGGGGGATGGTGTCAGGGTGCTACCACCAAGTCACAATGCAGTAAGCATGCATTGCAAATACAACAAAAACAGTCGCCAATTTCCAATCTGTATTCCCAATGAAGGCAGCTCACCATGACCTGAGGAATTCCTTCCATTCAGTAAGAGGGTTGGAAGTACATGAAACTTCAAATAAGAAGAGCAACTTCCATTTATATAACACCTCTATCCAGTGGGTTAGCACTGCTGCCTCACAATGCCAAGGACCCGGGTTCGATCCCGGCTCTGGGTCACTGTCCGTGTGCGGTTTGCACATTCTCCCCCTGTTTGCGTGGGATTCGCCCCCACATCCCAAAGACGTGCAGGGTAGGTGGATTGGCCACGCTAAATTGACCCTTAATTGGAAAAAATGAATTGGGTACTCTAAATTTAAAAAAGAAATAACACCTCTATCATAGTAAAGCCATCCAATGTGCTTCACAGAAATGCCAAGCAACGTAAGGAGATATTGGGGCAGGTGACGAAAAACCTGAATTGCTAGGTTGGTGAGCGCTTGGTGCCCGTTAACCTGAGTCGGCAGGCCGTTTTAATCCCAATTGAGCATTGATTGACAGCAGGCAGGACTTTCATTCCCCCTTGTGGTGAACCACTGTGTTCCTATATTAAGGGTTGTACGGTAGAACCTGCACTACAGGTTCATCTGGGCCCCTGCATGCTAGCTCTGCCCAGGAGCCGGGTTATAAATATGCGTGGCCTTCAGCTAGCAGCCATTTTGTCAGCTGCTGTGGGAGGCCACACTTCAGAGACTAATAAAGCCTCAGTTTGAATTCAACTTCGTCTCCAGCCAAATTGATCGTGCCTCAACCCTTGGGCAATCAGATTGGCTGACACCTCTCCGGCCCCTCCAGTCACAGCACAGCAGTGGCCAGAAGAGGTACTGCAGTGCTGTGTCGAGGCCACTGTCTCAGGCCGCATTTCGGCTAAGTACCAGAAGGCCCCCAGGGGGAGGGTAGGGGCTGCCCTGTGGGATCAAGAACAGAGTTCTTCAGACTGAGGCAACCTCACCCCCCACCGAAACCCTTCATGCAAGAGATTATTCACTTTTGTCTATTTGGCATCCAACTGATGTGCTCCAAAATTGAAGCAAGGTGGGAAAAGGCCTTCAAGTGACTATCAGTGACCGCTTAAGTACGTTAACCACCGGGTTATGGATGGGCGTTCTGGCCGAGATCCTGCCCGCCACACCGTAAAATTGCGTCTGGGTCGGGGCAGGTGGGAACTCGGAGGGAATCCTGTCCATATAATTTTACACTCCCACCCCCCCCCTCCCTTCCCCTCACATGGCACCCCAGAACCCACTGGGCGTGAGTGTAAGATGATGGCCTTGGTCATGGAGTAGGGGCTTAAAGGTGGAGGAAAATGTAACAGGGTATAGGGAGGAAATTCCAGAGTAGTGAGCCCAGACAGCTGAAGACATGGCTGCCAGTGGGGGAGCAATTAAAATGCAGGTACTCAAGTGACTTGAATTGGAGGATTACAGATACCTCTTGCAGGGTGAGGTACCCTCAATAATGATGCTTAGAGATTAAACTGTAAAGAAGGCTTTATTAGGCTAATAACTATGCTACAGATTTGGACGAGAGCTGACTGCTATACAGACCATGAGGCAGGCCTTTATGTATGGCTCCCAGATGGGCGGAGCCAGAGGCGGAGTCCCCAGGGTTCCAAGCCTGGTCTTAAAGGGGACATCACCTTACATGATGATAAGGCAGTAACAGTTCATCACACAGGGGGAGAGGAGATGAAGAGATAAGATGGAACAAAGACATTGAGAGATTTGAAAACAAAGGTAACAACTTTAAAATTAAGGCATTTCTAGGCTGGGAGTCAATGTCGGTCAGTGAGTGTAGAGGGGTGAGCGGCACTTGGTCCAAAGTTGGGATACAGACACCAATGTTTCGGATGATGTTCAGCATATGTCAGATGGAAGTTGGGAGGCTGAGCAGGGAAGCGTTGGATGGCCTTTGCCATCAGCGAAAGGTCGACGACGCTGCCTCCATTGAAGATGCATCCTAACATCGAGGAGTTGAGCCACATGTGTCCAGCCATTCCGATAATTTTTAAACGGATCTCAAGCCAGATGGTGAAGTAAGGGACGAGACGCAAATTATTTTTTTGATTGTTTATTTATTTGTAGAATGTAGCTTTGCATATTGATGCGACCATCAATTCACTCGAGACGGGAGTTGAAGTAAACTGTGGCTTTAATCAACTTAGAGCAGTGCCTGTCTGCGACTGATCCAATACTGAGAACCGCCTACAGGTCGACTGCTCTTTATACCTCCCTTCAAGGGGAGGAGCCATGGGCGGAGCCCATACAGGCCCCAACATGTTCCCCTCTGGATAATGCCATACAATGGCCCATAGGTGGAGCCCACAAGGGCAACAGTATAACACAGATACAAATAGAAGGGCAACAGCACATATGAAATGAAAATCGCTTATTGTCACAAGTATGCTTTAAATGAAGTGACCATGAAAAGCCCCTAGTCGCCACATTCCGGCACCTGTTCGGGGAGGCTGTTGCGGGATATACAATATACAAATTCAATGGTGGATTATTGGCATAATACATTCACCACACATTTCTCTGCCTTCCACCTGCTGACCCAGTAACCGTCAATGTCTCTTTATATATTTTTTTGATGAAAACAAGTGATTAGTAAAATAAACAACTGAAGGAGGGGGTGTCAGCCCCGGGTTGGGCATTTTAACGAAAACAAACAGTCAATCTTAACCAATCAAACTGAAATATCATTCCCAGGGGTGGTGATGCATCCCTGCCCCCGCAGTGCCCTCCAGTCACGGAATGCCCACTCCCTCTCCAAGGCTGCCCAGTCATAAACGTAGCTGCGGCAGAGGGTCTGACAGGTCGGACGACCCCTTCGACCGTCCACGGCCTGGCCGGTTATGGCCATCTCGGCCGTGCCCAGGAGCAGGCTCACGAGGATGTCTCTTTTTATGTGTGCTCAAATTACTTAATCAATACCCTCTATCTGTTTATCCTGAACCTTAATAATACAATTAACATAACTGTAAGAACTTTGGCTCACCAGCTATGTATGAAACAGCTGGATTCTCCGCTGGCGGGATCGTCCGTTGCTCCGGCGGCGCACTCATGCCCGGGGATTTCCCGACGGCGCGGGACTGCCCACAATGGGAAACTCCATGGGCCAGCTGGTGGGATGGAGAATCCCGCCCCGAATGTTTATCTGCAATCTACAACGTTTTGCAGCTTCTTGGCTGCAAGACAACATCCATAATCGATCAAAGGCAAAAGCCCGTGCTTGCTAGCGTGAACCCCCACCTGGTCACCTGATTAGTCTTTCCAGGTCATGTAGCTCTATTGGCCGATCGCCCCTTAAAGGGGCCACGTGCCACATCCCCCACCCTCTAGGTCCGTTTCCACAGTTATACCAGTAAGACTATACAGTCCTTAACTCTCATGCTCGTAAGTGGACCACATGATTCCTGACAATTCTATCTTGTACAGTCACTTTGTAAGACAGCGGCCCCTTCATCTGACATGAATAGCCTTCTGCTTCTTTAAATCTGAAAGCTTCTGGAGAGTAATTACCCCACACCAGTAACACTCTGCTTCGATTCTTGCTGTTGCATTCACTCTCCCAAATCGTCTCACTCTGCTTGCTGCTACATTTGCTTCCTGTTTAAAACAAGCGTCTTCACTTTTGGTGCTATTGCTGACTGCAGCTTCCCATCCTAACTAATGGATCGCACTGCCACTTTGCACGCTCCTGTGCACCCTTCTCAGCACTCTCCATTTCCAGCGATATCTCCAACCTCTTTTTAATATCGATAACTGTCTCTGCTAACAGCTTCATCCGGACGACCTCATTATTGACTCCACAAGCAAAGCGATCTCTCAGCATATCGTTCAGGATGGCCCCTAAGTCACAGTGTTCTGCCACATGCCTTAGCTTTATAATGTAGGTTGCAATGGTCTCTCTCGGGGATCTGCCCATCAAATCGCTGCAGGGTGACTGAGGGTTTTGGATGATAGTGCGCCTTCACCAACCCCACTATCTCCATGGGGAAGTAAGGTTGCAGATTAGACTGGAGGCCTGGGTCCCAGATGTGATTAAAAGGGTTGCCTTCTTCTTCCCTGCCTCCTATATTTCATTGGCCATAAAATAATAACCTAGAGGTTCTATATACCGTGTCCAATCCTCAATAGAGGCCTGCATCAAATAGATCTAATCGACTAAATAGAGGCATTTTTCCTGCAGTACACTTGTGTTTTGCAAAGTGGCTTCAACCTCAATGGGTTATGTGCTTACAATCTTGGGGCCACATATCCTCTGCTTTATACTCATCGCCAATGTAATAACTGGCTTACCAGCTAAGTATGAAACCACTAACATTTATTTGCAACATACAATCTTGTAGCCTCGTGGCTGTCAGTCAGCGTCCAGAATTGGTCCGAAGCAAAAGCCTACACTTGGTGGGGTGAACCCATGCCCTGGTCCCCTGATTGTTTTTTCCGATTCATGTGACCCTATCAGCCGATCGCCCCCTTAAAGTTACATTCGCGCCATACAAGTGCCAGGCAATAACCATCTTCTACAAGAGAGGATTTAACCATCGCCTCTTGACATTCAATGGCATTACCATCGCTGAATCCCCACAATCAACATCCTGGGTGTTACCATTGATCAGAAACTGAACTGGACTGTCCATATTAATACTGTCACTACCAGGGCACATCAAAGGCTAGGAATCCTACGATGAGTAACTTACCTCTTGACCGCCCCCCGCCAAAGCCTGTCCTCCATCTACAAGGCACAAGTCAAGAGTGTAATGGAATACTCTCCACTTGCCTGGATGAGTGCAACTCTATGACCACTCAAGAAGCTCGACACCATCCAGGACAAAGCAGCCCGCTTGATTGCTCCCCCTTCAACAAACATTCAAACCCTCCACCATCGACGAACAGTGGCGGCCATGTGCACCATCTGCAAGTTGCACTGCAGTAACTAACCGAGACTCCTTAGACAGCACCTTCCAAACCCATGACCACTCCCATCTAGAAGGGCAAGGGCAGCAGATACCTGGGAACCCCACCACCTATAGGTTCCCCTCCAAGTCATTCACCACCCTGACTTGGAAGTATATCGGCGTTCCTTCGCTGTTGTTGGGGCAACATCCTGGAACTCCCTCAACAGCACAGTGGGTGTACCTACACCTCAAGGACTGCGATGGTTCAAGAAGGCAACTCACCACCACCTTCTGAAGGGCAACTAGGGATGGGCGATAAATGTTGTGCTAGCCAGCGACGCCCACATCCTGTAAATGAATTTTTAAAAAGTCACCACAAGAACAATAATAATCAAGTTTCCCGAGGACCAGAGGGCCGAGACAGTCAGGGGCGGCGTGGCGGTGGTGCGGATCTTGGCAGGAAAACAAGCCTCCGCTATTCTCACTTAATTCCCAGACATGGATTGGCCATGCAGAAATTGCCCATTCGTGTCCAAAAGGTTAGGTGGGGTTACAGAGATAGGGTGGGAGTGTGGGCCGAGGCAGGTTGCTCTTTGACAGGGCTGGTGCAGACTTGACGGGCTGAATGGCCTCCTTCTGCACTGTAGGGATTCTATGAGTAAGTGGTAAAGAGCAGAGCAAAGCCTGAAGCTCTTGAGCACCTGACACTGATACTGAAGCTGCCTCTTTGCTCAAGCTCCTCATCAATTCACCGTGGCCTGTTCTTATCGCATTGACTAACCTATTTCCAACAAACAGGTCCGGTGTTGATAGGTGTGCAAGATGTTAACACGGCCTCTAACGCATTGTAATTTAAGGTGATGTTATCGCTGCCTAGCAGCTCAACCTAAATATGCCATCCCTTTGCGGATTGAAGCAGAAAAATAGTCCCCGGATAGTTTCGTTCTCGCATCCATCCTATATTTAAATATTCATCTCACCACTGATAAGTCCTTGTTCCTCGGTGGCTGATGATATATTTTTGGACGTGTTGCTTACTGATTTATGTCATGGCTCCCCCCCACCCCCAGACGACGCGAAGGACACGTGTCACAAAGAGGCCATAAAATATGTCTCAGCCTCCCTTGCCAGGCAGATGGCAAGGTCATTATCCATCTTCTTCCGAATCCCTTGCCACTGACCTTGAGCGCGCGCAGTAACTAAGAGACAGTTGCGAGATGCAATCAAAAGGCAGTGGCAGCCTTATTAAAGGTGAAGCTTGGCCCTGCGCTGTGAGATAATGCCAGAAGCTCAGCTGCTCCGTTTTACACCACACTTCATTTATCTTGCGATTTCACCGTGCAGAGAGAGAGAGAGAGAGAGACACGTCAGATAATAATGAAAAGAAGCAGAGGCAGAGCGGGACAACTTTACCAGCACAGCAGCGACAGACAGTTTAGCGAAGATTTACCCCCTTGCAGACAGCCTTGGCACGTTTGAAAGCCAGGTTCAACAGTGATTTTCTCAACAAAGAGAAATGATACCTCACATCTGAGAGAAGCATCTGGAACAACGTGGAAGTGCCAAGAAAAACCTGACAACAGCCTGATACCATTTTATTTTTGTCTCAAAGCATACATCTGGGTATGTTCCCAAGTTGACTGCATTTTTTGACTGCATATTCTGCAGTCGCTCCTTCCGTCCCTATGTACGGTATGTATTGTTTGGACAGCAGGCAAGAAACAATACTTTCCCCTGTATACTAATACATGTGACAATAATAAATAAAATAAAATAAAAAAATTTTAACACTTGCCCACACAAAAAGTCCGCTGCGGCAATCTCCAACAATCTGTGCCTCAGCCTGTCAGGCTGCACACATTTCCCACTGATTCAACGATGTTCGGAGAATAATTCTCATTTACAACTGACCCAGCGTGTGTTTTGGGAGGCTGGGCTTTTGGTCCAGAGGCTAGTCTTGCGCCCAGAGACGAGAGTTGATTGAGCTGCTCAAACCCATGAAGGATTTTCACAGAGGAAGTGAAGAAAAGCTGTGCCCACTGGCAGAGGACAGCAATCTGAAGACAACTGGCAGAAGGACCAGAGGCGACACGGGGATATTTATTTCCTGACGCAGCCATTTGGACCTGCAAAGGGAGCAAAAACAGACTCGACAAAGGGAATTGGATAAATAACTGAGGGCCAAAAAATTTAAAGGGTCACGCGGAAAGAGCAGGGGGTGGAATTAATTGGGTGATTCGAGCAAAAGGCCGGCAGAGGCAGGAAGAAGCCAAGTCTGCACCTCCGAGGAACATCGGAATTAGGAGTAGAAGTCGGCAGTTCAGCCTTTCGAGCCTGCTCTACTATTCAATCAGATCATAGCTGATCTCTTCCTGCTCTCAAATCCACGACCCTACCTGTTCCCCATATCCCTTTAACCCCAAATCCCACACACTGCTCTAGAACCTCTCGCATCCAGTCTGCCCAGCCCTGTCAGAATTTTGTACTTTTCAATCAGATTCCCTCTCATTCTTTTAAATTCTAATGAATACAGTCCTCGTCGACCTAACCCCCCTCTCATATGACAATCAGAGATTGGTTATGCCAATTGGAAAACTTGAATTCACATGGGACTGCACTGAACACACAATACAGAAATTGGCCATTCAGCACTACAGGTGCCTTGTTGGTGTTTATCCTCCACACTATTCCCCTCCCTTCATCCCCAATCTCGGCCTTTCGCCATATCTTTCTAGCCCCCTTTCTCTCACAGGCTCATCTCAGGGCAGCACGGTGGCACAGTGGTTTGCACAGTTGTTTCACAGCTCCAGGGTCCCAGGTTCGATTCCCGGCTTGGGTCACTGTCTGTGCGGAGTCTGCATGTTCTCCCCGTTATGTTATTCTCTAGGTCTGAATAAAGATTGTGGACTTCCAGTTAACACAAATACTTTATTCAATGGGTTCGTTCTGTTTCCAGAGCTTAACTAGATATAATACAGTCAAGAGGTATGACCAGTGAAGCTAAGGTAAGCTGCCTATGCTGAGCTGTCTCTGTCAGCTGCTGCTCACTAGCCCTGTGCTTCTGAAAGAGGCGGATCCTCCTTGTGCTGGACCCTTTATACCCATCTCTGATACTGCCCTCTAGTGGTGCTGTGGCTGTTACATCTGTCTGTAGTCCCTGGTGTATGTGCAGATGTATGTACAGATGTACAGATCACTACATCCCCCCCTTTTATTTGACATGTTTTCTAGACTGGCCTCAAGAAAACTGCACAAAACAAGTGGTGAGAATATGCAAATTTGCACACTGTGAAAATGATAAAAGTAATACAGAAACATTTAACTGTGTTGTGAGTCCATCGTGAGAAATGTCCATATTCGTCTTGTGCGTGTGTTGAAGTGTCATCACAAATCTAGCTGGTCGGGTGCCTTACGGCATCTGCTGGAGCATCTTAATGGTGGTAGTAGGGATCATGGTTTGATGTCATCAAGAGTACTGTCTGGCGTTGTGTGGCAAGGAACATCCTGTGGACAAATGGACTCGATCAAGTCCAGTGTGGGAAATACTGGCGTTGTTGGTCGAATCTCTAACAGATCCCGGTGGTTACGGTGAAAAAGTACTCCCGCAGAAGATTTGACAATGTAGGACCGCGGTGTCTCCTGCCTGATCACCGTGGCTGACTCAGACCACCTGCCTTCTGGGTCCCTGATTCTGATGGTGTCACCTATTGTCAGTGGCTCGAGTGGGATCACATGTTGATCGTAGCATAGATTTTGTTTGGAGCATAGTGCCCGCATGTCGTTGAGAACTGATGCGTTGCCGGGGTCTCGGAATTGCTTTGCCAGTAGGGATGTCCGGATGTCTCTGCCAAAGAGCATTTGCGCTGGCGACAGTCCTGAGCTCAATGGGGTTGCTCGGTACGATAACAGAGCTAGGTTGATGTTGAAACATGACTCGGCTGCTTTGCTGATGAGTCGTTTAATGATGTGGACACCTTTGTCCTCTGTTCCATTTGATTGCGGGTAGTGATTCTGTGTCGCACCGTTGTCTGACCTCGAATTTTCCCTGTGTTTGCGGTATTGATTCTGTGTGTCATCGTTTGTGAAAGCTGTTTTGCTTGTTTGTTCTGGAGCAGATGTGAATTCGTGAGATTCTTTATCATGCCGTGGCATGTTTGTAGTCTTGTCATTGTGTCGCAGTGTGCTGTGGCATTGTCCTTCATGTGCAGAGTTGTGCCATGTTGTACAGGTCGTTGTTTCATTGTTGTTGTTTCTGTCGTTTCTGTCTTTGTTGTTTTCGTTGTCGTTCTTGTTGTTTTTGTCGTTTCTGTCTTGGTTGTTTTCGTTAGCGTTCTTGTTGTTGTCGTTCTTGTTGTTCTTTTTGTTGCGCTTGTTGATTCTGTTTTCGTTGTTTTCGCTTTTATTCTTGTTCTTTTTCTTGTCGTGCTTGTTGTTTCTGGGATGCTTCTTGTTGCTTTTGTCGTTCTTGTTGCGCTGCATTTTGTTTTTGTTGTTGCTGTTCTTGTTTCTGCTGTGCTTCTTGTGGTTTTTGTTGTTCTTGCTGCGCTCAATGAGTGTACCATGTGGATGATTTGAGTCATTGTCACCGGGGAAGGGGCTGTACTGTATTGTTGGCCTCGTCAAAAAGAAAAAGGGGGCATATGTCAGGGCTAAAAGGCTGGGAACAGATGAAGCCTGTGTGGAATATAAGAAAAGTAGGAAGGAACTTAAGCAAGGAGTCAGGAGGGCTAGAAGGGGTCACGAAAAGCCCTTGGCAAATAGGGTTAAGGAAAATACCAAGGCTTTTTACACGTACATAAAAAGCAAGAGGGTAGCCAGGGAAAAGGTTGGCCCACTGACGGATAGGCAAGGGAATCTATGTGTGGAGCCAGAAGAAATGGGCGAGGTACTAAATGAATACTTTGCATCAGTATTCACCAAAGAGAAGGAATTGGTGGATGTTGAGTCTGGAGAAGGGTGTGTAGATAGCCTGGGTCACATTGAGATCCAAAAAGACGAGGTGTTGGGCGTCTTGAAAAATATTAAGGTAGATAAGTCCCCAGGGCCTGATGGGATCTACCCCAGAATACTGAAGGAGGCTAGAGAGGAAATTGCTGAGGCCTTGACAGAAATCTTTGGATCCTCACTGTCTTCAGGTCATGTCCCGAAGGACTGGAGAATAGCCAATGTGGTTCCTTTGTTTAAGAAGGGTAGCAAGGATAATCCAGGGAACTACAGGCCGGTGAGCCTTACGTCAGTGGTAGGGAAATTACTGGAGAGAATTCTTCACTACAGGATCTACGGTAGCATGGTGGTTAGCACAATTGCTTCACAGCTCCTGGGTCCCAGGTTCGATTCCCGGCTTGGGCCACTGTCTGTGCGGTGTCTGCACATCCTCCCCGTGTGTGCGTGGGTTTCCTCCGGGTGCTCCGGTTTCCTCCCACAGTCCAAAGATGTGCAGGTTAGGTGGATTGGCCGTGATAAATTGCCATTAGTGTCCAAAATTGCCCTTAATGTTGGGTGGGGTTGCTGGGTTGTGGAGGTGTGGACATTGGGTGGGGAGCTCTTTCCGGGAGCTGGTGCAGACTCGATGGGCCGAATGGCCTCCTTCTGCACTGTAAATTCTATACTCCCATTTAGAAGCAAATGGCAAAAGCAGTTGATGTGGTGTATATGGATTTCAATAAAGCGTTTGATAAGGTTCCCCATGGTAGGCTACTGCAGAAAATACAGAGGCATGGGATTCAGGGTGATTTAGCAGTTTGGATCAGAAATTGGCTAGCTGGAAGAAGACAAAGGTGGTGATTTAGCAGTTTGGATCAGACATTGGCTAGCTGGAAGAAGACAAAGGGTGGTGGTTGATGGGAAATATTCAGACTGGAGTCCAGTTACTAGTGGTGTACCACAAGGATCTGTTTTGGGGCCACTGCTGTTTGTCATTTTTATAAATGACCTGGAGGAGGGCGTAGAAGGATGGGTGAGTAAATTTGCAGATGACACTAAAGTCGGTGGAGTTGTGAACAGTGCGGAAGGATGTTACAAGTTACAGAGGGATATAGATAAGCTGCAGCGCTGGGCTGAGAGGTGGCAAATGGAGTTCAATGCAGAAAAGTGTGAGGTGATTCATTTTGGAAGGAATAACAGGAAGACTGAGTACTGGGCTTCTGGTAAGATTCTTGGCAGTGTGGATGAGCAGAGAGATCTCGGTGTCCATGTACATAGATCCCTGAAAGTTGCCACCCAGGCTGAGAGGGTTGTTAAGAAGGCGTACGGTGTGTTAGCTTTTATTGGGAGAGGGATTGAGTTTAGGAGCCATGAGGTCATGTTGCAGCTATACAACACTCTGGTGCGGCCGCATTTGGAGTATTGCATTATAGGAAGGATGTGGAAGCATTGGAAAGGGTGCAGAGGAGATTTACCAGAATGTTGCCTGGTATGGAGGGAAGATCTTATGAGGAAAGGCTGAGGGATTTGAGGCTGTTTTCGTTAGAGAGAAGAAGGTTAAGAGGTGACTTAATTGAGGCATACAAGATGATCAGAGGATTGGATAGGGTGGACAGTGAGAGCCTTTTTCCTCGGATGGTGATGTCGAGCACGAGTGGACATAGCTTTAAATTGAGGGGATATAGATATAAGACAGATGTCAGAGGTAGGTTCTTTACTCAGAGAGTAGTAAGGGCGTGGAATTCCCTGCCAGCAACAGTCGTGGACTCGCCAACACTAAGGACATTCAAATGGTCATTGGATAGACATATGGACAATAAGGGAATAGTGTAGATGGGCTTTAGAGTGGTTTCACAGGTTGGCACAACATCGAGTGCCGAAGGGCCTGTACTGCGCTGTAATGTTCTATGTTCTATGTTCTAAATGGATGTGTTAGTGAGAGGCAGCATGGCTTTGTAAAGGGGAGGTTGTGGCTCACTAACTTGATAGAGTTTTTCGAAGAGGTCACAAAGATGATTGATGCAGGTAGGGCAGTGGATGTTGTCTATATGGACTTCAGTAAGGCCTTTGACAAGGTCCCACATGGTAGAGTGGTACAAAAGGTGAAGTCACACGGGATCAGGGGTAAGCAGGCAAGCTGGATACAGAACTGGCTAGGTCATAGAAGGCAGAGAGTAGCAATGGAAGGGTGATTTTCTAATTGGAGGGCTGTGACCAGTGGTGTTCCACAGGGATCAGTGCTGGGGCCTTTGCTGTTCGTAATATGTATAAATAATTTGGAGGAAAATGTAACTGGTCTGATTAGTAAGTTTGCAGACGACATAAATGCTGGTGGAATTGCGGATAGCGATGAGGACTGTCAGAGGATACAGCAGGATTTAGATTGTTTGGAGACTTGGGCGGAGAGATGGCAGATGGAGTTTAATCCGGACAAATGTGAGGGAATGCATTTTGGAAGGTCTAATGCAGGTAGGGAATATACAGTGAATGGTAGAACCCTCAAGAGTATTGAAAGTCAGAGAGATCTAGGTGTACAGGTCCACAGGTCACTGAAAGGGGCAACACAGGTGGAGAAGGTAGTCAAGAAGGCATACGGCATGCTTGCCTTCATTGGCCAGGGCATTGAGTATAAAAATTGGCAAGTCATGTTGCAGCTGTATAGAACCTTAGTTAGGCCACACTTGGAGTATAGTGTTCAATTCTGGTTCCACACTACCAGAAGGATGTGGAGGCTTTAGAGAGGGTGCAGAAGAGATTTACCAGGATGTTACCTGGTATGGAGGGCATTAGCTATGAGGACCGGTTGAATAAACTCGGTTTGTTCTCACTGGAACGACGGAGGTTGAGGGGTGACCTGATAGAGGTCTGCAAAATTATGAGGGGCATAGACAGAGTGGATAGTCAGAGGCTTTTCTCCAGGGTAGAGGGGTCAATTACTAGGGGGCATAGGTTTAAGGTGCGAGGGGCAAGGTTTAGAGGAGATGTACGAGGCAAGTTTTTTACACAGAGAGTAGTGGGTGCCTGGAACTCGCTGCCGGAGGAGGTGGTGGAAGCAGGAACGATAGTGACATTTAAGGGACATCTTGACAAATACATGAATAGGATGGGAATAGAGGGCTATGGACCCAGGAAGTGTAGAAGATTGTAGTTTAGTGGGAAGAATGGTTGGCACGGGTTTGGAGGGCTGAAGGGCCTGTTCTTGTGCTGTACTTTTCTTTGTTCTTTCTTCTTTGTCACAGTTATTGGTGTCAGTGTACTTTGTGGTATCTGCTACATTGAGCGTTTCTTCTTGAGAATTGTGAGAATGATCTGATGCATTGATGTTGGTGACACCAGTCATTTGTGGTGGATTCGATTCCTCTTCTTTGCTTACTTGGTACTCCTCTTCTAGAGTCATTTCTGGTTCACTTGGATTATCATTGATTTCTTGGTGCTCCTCTTTTGGAGTCATTTCAGGTTCATTTAAATCATCTGTGATCTCTTTGTGCTCCTTTTCTGGAGTCAAAATCTTCAAGATTTCTATTGATGTGGTCTCTCTGGACTCATGGGTGGCCGTCCTCTGATTATTGAGTGCTTCTGTGCAGACGAGCTGAGATATGTCAGTCTTGCTGTGATCCTGCACATCCTGTATGGGAATTGTGATTTCTTCGTCACTTGTCTCACATACAGTGGGTAGACATTCAGTGTCTTCTTCTGGTGGCTCAAATAAGCTTGATAGATCTTCATGGTTTTGTACATGCATGGCGTTCGCTATGGAGTATTTGCTTGCTTCCATTTTTGAGTCAATCACCGAGCTGTCTGTGGAAGCTTGCGTCACTCTCTTTGTGGAGGCTTGCGTCGCTCTCTTTGTGGAGTCCTTCATCGCTCTTTCTGTGGAGTCCTTCATTCCTCTCTCTGTGGCATTTGTCATCTCTCTCTCTGTGGAGTCCTTCATCGCTCTCTCTGTTGTGTCTGTTATCGCTCTCTTTGTGGAGTCTGTCATCACTCTCTTTGTGGAGTCTGTCATCGCTCTGTGTGTGGAGTCCTTCATCGCTCTCTCTGTGGAATCTGTCATCACTCTCTTTGTGGAGTCGTGCAGTGTTCGCGCTGTAGAGTCGATCTGTGCTTTCTCAACGGAGTCGTTCTGTGCTCTCTGTGTGGCGTCGTCTTTGTCTTGGGTATTGCTGTCATCCAATGTACCGACGATCTGCCATGGCACCATGGTATTGGATTCATCTACCATGAGAAGAGTCGTATTGAGCTTTTCAACCGTGTTTCTGATGCTGTGATCAGGATCTCCAAATAACTCAGCCATGTTTGAGCAGTATTGTGTGTATTGTTCGTCGGACAAATCATCGCTTTGTGTTTCAGAGTTGTGATCATTCTCTTCATGTTCAATGAACAAATCATCTTCTTGTGTGGAGGCTGGAACCCTTCGTGGTGCGTGGACCACTCTCTGTTTCTTGGCGTCAGGCTGCAGCATAATCCTGCACTCACGAGTCGGGATCTCATATATGCTGGGCTGCAGATTCCCCATTCCGAACAACTCATCGCCGGGGCCTTCACGGTACAACACCTCTAGTTGCGGTTCGGATTTGGTACTGGGGTAGCCATCTCCCAAGATGAAATCTTGGTCTGAGTCGCAGTCTACAAGGACCATATCATCTTCTAGGGCAGTGCCAACTGCTTGTTCCAGGGTGTTGTGAAAGTTATTTCCAACTGCTGGTGTAAGTTCGAGCATTGTTCTGTCTTTTGAGGCAAGAAAATTGGGTTTTGCAGCTTTAAATTTCTTTTTGTTCATTTTCGTGCATTTCCCTTTTAAGTGGGTGTGATCCTGGTCCTCTGACGTCATGACGCTCGTGACGTCATGCATGGGACTCGATTGCCCATGTGCACACCGCATTTCCTGTACTGTGCCCTCTTTTCGCAACTGAGCATGTGCGGCTCCTTTCTCAAGATGGCTGCCGCCCAGAACCTCCGTCTTTCTCCGATTCAACCCTGCCTCCGCCTCGTGGTGAGTGTTCGCGCCCTTTTTACCGATTTTGTTTTCTAAATGATGATTCTGTGTTTGTAGAGACTCAAAGTACTGATTTTGTTTTTGTTCATAAGCAAGCATATTTGTACAGCGATTTCTAGAGTTAGATACTTATTTTGTGAAAGTTTTTCCCTCAAATTTTTATCAGATAGTCCAGAAATTAATTGATGCATTATCACAGTGTCTCTGAAATCAGCATAATCACAGCCTTGTGGTATTAACTTGAGATTTGTAATAAAATCAGAGGTGGGCCCTCCGTTTCTCTGACAAGAGTTAAATCTTTCCAGCATCTCACCGGACTGACTGTTACCGCATTCAACAAATATTTTGAGTAAACATCTACTTTGGTGTTGTCCTCACCTTCTAAGTAATTAAAGCAATTATAGATTTCTCTAGCTTCATGCCCTCCTGTTGAGAGTAGTAGGGCTATTTTCATTGTGTCAGAGGCAGTGCTTAAATCATTAGCTGTGATAAATATTTGGAACATTTGTTCAAACATTTTCCAGTTATAACTTAAATTACCGGTTGTTTCCAGCTGCCATGGAGTTCCAACAAGTTCCATCGAATCAGTTAGTCATCGAGGATCCATTTGCTGCAAAGTCTTCCACAGTCGAATATCCGGTTTAAGTTTTTCTTCTCTTGCTGGTGTCTCGCGAGCTTTCTGAAACCACTCCTGGTATCATATGTTATTCTTGAAGTCTGAATAAAGATTGTAGACTTCCAGTTAACACAAATACTTTATTCAAAGGGTTTGTTCTGTTTCCAGAGCTTAACTAGATATTATACAGTCAAGAGGTATGACCAGACAAGCTAAGGTAAACTGCCTATGCTGAGCTGTCTTTGTCTGCTGCTGCTCACTAGCCCTGTGCTTCTGAAAGAGGCGGATCCTCCTAGGGCTGGACCCTTTATACCCGTCTCTGATGCTGCCCTCTAGTGATGCTGTGGCTGTTACATCTGTCTGTAGTCCCTGGTATATGTGCAGATGTATATACAGATGTACAGATCACTAGACCCGTGTCTGCAAAGTGGGTTTCCTCCAGGTGCTCGGGTTTCCTCCCACAGTCCAAAGATGTGCACGTTAGGTGGATTGGCCATGATAAATGGTTCTTCATGTCCAAAAAAGGTTAGCTGGGTTACGGGGATAGGGTGGAGGTGTGGGCTTAAGTAGGTGCTCTTTCCAAGAGCCGGTGCAGACTCGATGGGCCGAATAGTCTCCTGCACTGTAGATTCTATGAAATTCCCAGCTCATCCATAATGTCAAGCAAATGTCTGCAAAAGTGGTTAGCAGAGTGGTTGCAGGTGGAAGGGCCTTGCGATATGCAGCAGTACCCAAAGAAAAACTCGAAATGGAGAAACTGAATGGCAGGAATTGGGAGGAAGATCAGTTGTCGGACGGTCTTTAGTTGGCAGCGGTATTGTCTCGGAGCCAGATGTTCGCGAAGGTCACAAACCCACTTGACTGACAATGCCTAGGCTGGCACACCCAGAACATTGCTGAGGGGTTGCTTCACTGGCAGATGTTTGGTCTTTCAGGTACATAGAAACTTAGGAATTAGGAGCAGAAGTTGGCAATTCAGCCCTTCGAGGCTGCTCCGCCATTCAATCAGATCATGGCTGATCTCTTCCTGGTCCCAAAACTACCACCCTGCCCATTTACCGTATCCCTTTAACCCGTTTTCTATCAGAAATGTATCTCTTTCCTTCCTGAAACTATTTAATGACTCAGATTCCACCACACTCTGGGGCAGCGAGTTCCACAAATTCGCCACCCTCTGCGAGAAGTAGTTCCTCCTCATCTGAGTTTCCAATCTACCGCCTCTCAACCTATGCCTGTGATCTCTCGTTCTAGATTGCCTCACAAGGGGGAATATTTGGTCTTCATTCACTTTATCAATCCCTCTTAGTATTCTGAAAACCTCGATCAGATCCCCTCTCATCCCGAAGGGCGGCATGGTAGCACAATGTTTAGCACTGTTGCTTCACAACGCCGGGGTGCCCGGTTCGCTTCCTGACTTGGGTCACTGTCTGTGCGGAGTCTGCACGTTCTCCCCGTGTCTGCATGGGTTTCCTCCGGGTGCTCCGGTTTCCTCCCACAAGTCCTGAAAGACGTGCAGTTAGGTGAATTGAATATTCTGAATTCTCCCTCAGTGTACCCGAACAGGTGCCGGAGTGTGGCGACTAGGGGATTTTCACGGTAACTTTATTGCAGTGTTAATGTAAGCCTACTTGTGACACTAATAAAGATTAGTATTATTCTAAACTCCAGCAAGTATATGCCCAAACTGTTCAATCTCACCTCATATGTCAACCCTTTCATCCCCGGAATCAATCTGATGAACCTCCTCTGAACTGCCTCAAGTGCCGCCAGATCCTTCCTCAAATAAGCAAACCAAATCTGGACACAATACTCCAGATGTGGGCTCACTAACACCCTATCCAATTGCAACACATCTCTACTTTTATACTCCAGTCCTTTTGCAATAAACACTTCTTTATCTTTATTAGTGTCACAAGTCGGCTGACATTGACACTACAATGAAGTTACTGTGAAAATCCCCTAGCCGCCACACTCCGGCGCCTGTTCGAGTTCACAGAGGGAGAATTCAGAATGTCCAATTCACCTAACAAGCACGTCTTTCGGGACTTGTGGGAGGAAACGGGAGCACCCGGAGGAAACCCACGCAGACACGGGGAGAACGTGCAGACACCGCACAGACAGTGACCCAAGCCGGGAATCGAACCTGGGATCCTGACGCTGTGAAGCAACAGTGCTAACCACTGTGAAACCTGCTGCTAAAATTCCATTTACCTTTTTTATCACATGCTATACCTACAATAACAACTTTCTAGATTCATGAATAAAGACACCCGGATCTCTCTGCCCAGACGCATTTCAAATCAGCTTCCCATTTAGAAACTAATTTGCCTTTCTATTTTTTTCATCCAAAATGGATAATCTCATACTTATCCACATTAAACTACATCTGCCAAATTGCGGCCCAATCTCCTAGCCTATTCATATCCACCTGTAAACTCTTTGGGCGGGATTCTCCGAGCACGCGCCGGGTCGGAGAATCGCCGGGGGGCGCGCGAATCCCACCATGCCGCTCCGACGCCGGGCTGCTGATTCTCCGGCGACCGCAGAATCGGTGCCACTCGGCGGTGACCGCAGAATCGGTGCCACTCGGCGGCGACCGGAGAATCGGCACCACTCGGGGGGCTGTAGAGAGCAGCCCCAGCGGCCATTCTCCGGCGCTAGACGGGCCAAGTGCCCGCCAAGTTCCACCGAGTCCCGCTGGCGTCGTTCGCGTGTGGTCCCACCCGGCGGGACCTCGGCATTTTTGCTGCGAGGGCAGTCCTGGTTGGGGGGGGAGGGGGCTTCCAACTCCTGGGGGGGGGGCCTCCATGGTGGCCAGGCCCATGATCGGGGACTACCGATCGGCTGGTGGGCTAATTTCGGAGGGGGGGGGGTCAATGTTACTCCGCGCCGGGCCCCTGTGGGTCTCCGCCATGTTGCGTGCGGGACGGTGCAGGGGCGGCAACCCATGCGCATACGCAGACCCGCTCCGGCCGTGCTGGGGCCCGTATCGGCAGCTGGAGCTGCGTGAAGCGCTCTAGCGCCGTGCTGGCCCCATTGTGGGTTGGGGGATCGCTTCTCCTATCGGCCAAATTACGCCGTCATAAAACACTCCGGCGTTTACGACGGCGTCAACACTCTGCCGCTAAAACGGAGAATCACGCCCTTTATCTCTTTGCTGCCTGCTTTCCCACCTATTTTAATATCATCCACAAATTTTTCAATGTTGCACTCTGTCTCTGCAGATCATTTATGTAGATTGTGAACAGTTGAGGTCCAAGGACTGATCCCTGCAGCACCCCGCTAGTTACAGTTCACCAGCCAGAGATGGACCCATTTATCCTGACCCTTTGCTTTTTGTCAGTCAGCCAATCCTCAATCCAATCTAGTACCTTATCCCCAATCACCTGTGATTTCACCCTCTGGATCAGTCTTTTATGCAGCACCTTATCAAACGCCTTCTGGATGTCTAGATATATTACATCCATTGGTTCCCCTTTATCCACCTTGCTGGTTCCAACTCAAAGAACACCTCTGATGAGACATTAAACCAAAGTCCCTATCTACCTTCCTGAAGTCGATATATTAGATATCACAATGCTATTGAAAGGCAAGTAGAAATGCTCTCCAGTGTCCGAGGTATCCCTCAACCAACATTTACGCTGAATAGCTATTTATTTCATTGTTGTTTGTGGGAGCTTGCTTTGCACCAATTGGCTGACTACTCTTCAAAGAAAGTGCTCCATTGGCTGTGAAGCACTCTGGGACATTCTGATATCTTAAATGGTGCCATACAAATGCAAGACCTTGGACAGGATTATCCCAGCCCAGGAATTGGTTGGGAAAGTAATGGGAGCCACTTCAAGATGGACCCTGATGCAATCCCACCACCAGAGTAGTTTGCTAATGGCGGTACCAGATGCTGTGCGGCCACTCCACCAAACGGAGTTACGTAGACAATTTAAATAATGAAGAATCCTATTAAGGTTGAATCTTTGGCTGCGTAAGTATTTATCCAGCAGTGGACCTGCCCCATGCCATGTGAGGAGGCCATCAGATACATAGAGGCAGCCACATCATCCAGGGAAGCTCCATGCCCCAAAGGATCAATAGTATCCATAGAATCACTACAGTGCAAAAGGAGTCCATTCGGCCCATCGGGTCTGCACTGACCCTTTGAAAGAGCATCCTCCCTAGACCCACTCCCCTGCCTTATCCCTATAACCCCGTGACCCCACCTAACCTGTATACCTTTCGACATTAAGGGCCAATTTAGCATGACCAATCCACCGAACCTGCACATCTTTCAGCTATGGAAGGAAAGCCGAGTACACGAAGGAATCCCACGCAGACACGGGGATAAAGTGCAAACCCCTCACAGACAGTCACCCAAGGCCAGAATTGACCCCAGGTCTCTGGCGCTGTAGGGCAGCATCACTAACCATTGAGGCCATTGGCTGGAAAGGCTGCTCTCCTGGTCCCAGTGGGTCATCTGAAACCTACCTACTTGACCCCCTCCTATTATCAGTTTTTTTCCCCTAATTTATCTATGCACCTCTCGATTCCTGAGCAACTTCAGCAGTGCCTACTTCTCCCGGTTAGACTGCAGAGATTCCAGACCTGCCGGCTCTCTAACCGGGCCAGCAACTCCTGGAGCATGCCCATCTTCTGTAACAAGATGGTGACCTCTGAGGTGACCAGTCCCGCCTTCAACACTGCTGGGCCAGTTCAGCTGCTAACAAACGCAGACTTGGGGCCGCCTACCTGTTCCCCACATGAAAGGGGGGGGGGGGGGTGTTCCCTGAAGCCCACAGTGAAATCCTGCCCTTTCTTTCTCACGGGAGGTGAGCGCACAGCAGATCCCTCAGCATCTGAAACAGTCAATGAAGGTATTCAAATCCTGAAAATTAAGTGTTGATATCCAAGACTCCAAAAGATTTATAGAACGGGCTTGACCTGAAATAAAAACTAAGGAAATATTGCAGCTGAATCCTTCACCAATTGTTTCCTTTTCAGATGCTGGCTGCGTCTGCCATAGATTTCCAACTTTGAACTGCTTAATTAGCATAATCCTGCTGCTGTTTGGAATTTAAGGCTGACCTTAAATAAATGCTGCAGTGGAGCTGCAAATTGAGCTGAATGTTAAAACGCTCCGATCTGTATTCCTGTGCTCCTCACGTTGCTGATCTATGAAATGGCTCTTCAGCTCAGAACCAAATTGCTTGAACTTTAACCTCCAGCTATTGACTCACAAACAGTGTAAGAACTGCACCGAGTGTCTATTGATTGCCTTCTTTGTAACTCAAGCCATCCTCTCGACTACAAACTGGAAAATGTCATCACCCCTTTTTACTGCCCATCATTTGCGACGCTGATCTCAATGCGGTCAGAAGGAGGAGGGGCAGGAGCAACGGTCCCTTCAGCCTGCTCCGCCATACAATTAGATTTTGGCCGGTCTGATTGTGGCCCAAACTCCACTTTCCTGCCTGCACCCTCTCATTCCCCCCCCCCCCATCACCCGATGAGTCTTGCAGGTGACGATGTCGAGTTTGCACATTCACCTCATGCCTGCGTGGGTTTCTTCCGGGTACTCCAGTTTCCTCCCATAGTCCAAAGATGTGCAGGTCAGGTGGATTGACCATGTTAAATTGTCCCTTAGTGTCCAAAGATGTACAGGTTAGATGGATTGACCGTGCTAAATTTCCCCTCAAGTGTCCAAAGTTGTGCAGGGTAGGTGGGGTTACATGGATAGGGCGGGAGAATGAGCCTATGTAGGGTCCTCTTTGAGAGGATCAGCACAGACTCGATAGGCCAAATGGGCTCCTTCTGCAATGCAGTGATTCTATGGTTCTCTGGATGAGACAGCCTTCCAACATTCCACTTCTCTATCTCCAACACCCATCTTTTGCCAACTTCCCTGCTCGACACACCCCTTGGCGACTGATCTCGCCAACCCCCTTTGCTGTTCTACTCATGCCCTTTCCACCCTATCAACAGGCTTGCACTGATTCCAACTCCCTCGCCAAATTTCCTTCCAAATTTCCTTTTTTCTTACTCATTCTTGGGATGTGAACCTCACTGATGAGGTCAGCATTTATTGCTAATTTCCCTTTGAGAAGGTGGTGGCGATCTCCCTTCTTGGCTTGCTGCCGTCTGTCATGATATTCAGATAAACATCATGGTGCAAACACACATACACACTGATGGACAGATCAACGGACCAATCAATACACATGCAACATCACAGCCAATCACAGTTGTCTCCAGCGTGTCTTCGCGCGGATACGGGAACACGGCCTGCGCCTCAACCGAAGGAATGGGAGGAGCTCAAAATTAAGCTCACCACAGCCCCGGTATTGGCGTTCTTCGACAACTCTCGGGATACAAAGATCTCGACTGATGCCAGCCAGTCCGGCATTGGGGCGATATTCCTGCAACGGGACGACACTGCATCATGGGCCCCGGTCACCAATGCCTCACGGGCCACGACCCCCACAGAACAGCGCTATGCGCAGATTGAGAAGGAGTGCCTGGGTTTGTTGACCGGAATAGATAAGTTCCACGATTACGTGTATGGTCTCCCCCAGTTTACCGTGGAAACCGACCATCGCCCCCTGGTCAGCATCATACAAAAGGACCTAAATGAGATGACCCCTCGCCTCCAGCGGATTCTGCTCAAGCTCCGGAGGTACGACTTCCAACTTGTCTACACCCCGGTAAGGATCTCATCATTGCGGATGCCCTATCCAGAGCAGTCAACACACCGCCTGATTCGGAGGGATTCGTCTGTCAGGTCGAAGCGCAGAGGGCCTTCACATCGGCCAATCTGCCAGCTGACAATTCAGGTCTGGCCCGTATTCGCCGGGAGACTGCGGCTGACCCCCTTCTACAACGTGTGATACGCCACATGACGGGAGGGTGCCACAAAGGACAGTGCCTACAATTCTCCAATGTCCGGGTCGACTTGGCCGTCATTGACGGTGCCCTCCTAAAGCTGGACCGGATTGTAATTCCACACAGCATGCACAAGCTGGTCCTTGACCAACTGCACGAAGGCCATCTCGGGGTTGAGAAGTGCAGACGGAGGGCCCGGGAAGCTGTATACTGGCCGGGCATCAGCGATGACATTGCCAACATGGTGCTCAACTGCCCCACCTGCCCAAGGTTTCAGCCGGCGCAACCCCCCGAGACGCTTCAGCCCCATGAGCTGGTGACGTCCCCCTGGGCGAAGGTGGGTGTGGACCTCTTTCATGCGCTTGGCAGGGACTACGTAATCATCATAGATTACTTTTCAAATTATTCAGAGGTCATACGCCTGCACAATTTAACATCGTCCGCTGTCATAAGGGCCTGCAAAGACAGCTTCGCTCGACATGGCATTCCGATTACTGTCATGTCGGACAAGGGGCCCTGTTTTGCAAGCCAAGAATGTCTTCTTTTGCTGCTTCGTATGGCTTCACACACGTGACGTCCAGCCCTCTGCATCGCCAGTCAAATGGCAAGGCGGAAAAGGGCGTTCATATCATCAAGCGGCTCCTCTGCAAGGCTGCTGATGCCGGATCGGATTTCTGCTTAGCCCTGCTGGCCTATTGCTCGGCCCCACTAGCCACTGGCCTCTCACCAGCCCAGCTGTTGATGGGTTGCGCCCTCAGGACCACTGTGCCATACATTCTTGTCCCTACACTCAACCACATTCCAGTACTGCAAAGGATGCGACAGTAGGGTGCTCAGCAGAAGGTGGCACACGACACTCGGGCAACTGATCTTCCTGCCTTGGCGCCTGGAGACAACGTCCGCATCCACCTACCAGATTGTGGCTGGTCGGCAACTGCCAAAGTTCTCCGACGTGTGGTTCCCCGCTCGTTCCTGGTTCGCATGCCTGATGGCTCCATTCGCCGGTGCAATCGGCGGGCTCTTCGCCTGTTTCCGCGCTCGCTACGTGATCATATGCCAGTGGCACACCCTCCTGTTGTTCCTGATGTCGAATTCGTGGAGCTTCCTGCCCCCAGGCCCATTCCTCAGCCGGTGGTTCCTGACCCACCCTTGAGGCGGTCAACCCAAATTCATCACCCACCTACTAGGCTGGACTTATGAGCCTGTTTGAACATTGGACTCACTAAAGGTTTTATGCCACTATGTTAATAAGTTTCTCTTTTGTCGTTACAGGAGTTCGTTTTGATGCTTGATGTTTACACTTGTTTTGTTGATGGTACAACCTCGTTGCTATGTTGCATCTGACACCTTCCTATGTATATAGTTTAGCCTCATGTACATGTTGTAGATATTGCACACACACACATTCAGCTGCACTCAGTACACATCTATATTTATTACCACATAGGCACATATTATTGTAAAAAAAAAGGGGGGATGTCATGATATTCAGATAAACATCATGGTGCAAACACACATACACACTGATGGACAGATCAACGGACCAATCAATACACACGCAACATCACAGCCAATCACAAGCAAGAGCACACTATAAAACGGGGAACACGACACTCCCGATTCATTCCAGCAGGAGACAGCTCAGGGCACAGAGCTCACAGCAAGCCACTCAGACATTCACCATGTGATGAGTGCCTCTCCAAGATAGTGTTAGGGCTGGGTCCACAGGTTAGAGGGTAATGAACGAACCACAGCAACCAGTTTACAAATGTTAATAATTGTTAGTAATAAAACTGAGTTGTACCTTCCGCAACCGTGTTGGTTCGTCTGTGTAGCAGAGCACTCAACACAACACCGTCCATCTGATACTGAAGCGATTTGATACAACTGAGTGGCTTACCAGGTCGTTTCGCAGGTCAGTTAAGAGTCAAGCACATTGTGTGGGGCTGGAGTCACGTATAGGTCAGTCTGGTTAATGGCAGCAGATTTCCTTCCCTGAAGGACATTGGTGAACCAGGTGGGTTTTCACAACAATCCAGTTGTCCCATGATCTTGACCAATGATGTTAACATTTTATCCAAATTGTATTAATTAATCAAATTTTAATTCTCCCACTCGTCATGGTGGAATCTGAGCTTGTATCTTTTATTTTTCCACTTTCATTTCTAATTTCCAGCATCGGCCGTAATTTGCTCTTGACTGAAACGTGTGTGTCTTGGGGTTGGGGGTGGGGGGGGCGGTGACGGTGGAAGGGGTGCCGGCATAGTCACATCTTCACCCTGATCGACACCCCTCCCGCGTATCTCCACTTTACAGCCAGATTCCCCCTCCAATAACCTTCCTGGTGGTTTGCCCTTTGCCAAGGAAGGAGACATTTTGGTTTCACCCATCAAACCTCTGATACCTTCTCCTTTGAGCATGTCACCTCGACCAACCCTACTTCCACCTCCTTCAAATCTTTGCCATCCGCTGAAACTCACTCCGCATCTATGGGTTTCTCATTCGAATGTCCTCTCTTTTTTTCCCCCTCACCTCGGATCTGTACCGAGTGATTCTTCAATTGCTGATGTCAACCCCCATCGTAATGAACTGCCATTTTGTCCTCCGCTTGAACTCTCCTATTCTGAACCATCCCTTTAACCTTTTGATTCCCCCAGATGAAAAGAAGGATGACTTGCATTTATAGTGCGCCTTTCAGATGCTCAGAACCTCCGAAACCTCCAGCTTGAGGCACCCTCTGAAGCAGGTAGCTATTGCTAGTGATGACCCACTTCGGGAAAATTCACCTGGAGGGAAGCAAAAACCTGTCAGACCACTGACCTGAATCCCTCACTTCAGTGTAGTGCGTGACGAGCTCTCTGAATTGATAATGACCAGGTCACCTCGGCTGATAATGTGGCTGAAGGGATATATGTTGGCCCAAGACGATGGGGCGAACTACCTTGAATCTTATTGAAAAGAGGGACATGTTGCCAAAGCTTTGCATTTTGCACCCAACAGGACAAATCCTAGAATGCAAAATTTCAAATGGTCACAACAATTTGTACTACAGTAGTAATGGGTGCTGATTGGATGTCATGCAGTCTCTGATTGGCCAATGCATTGCCATGGATAAAGCAATGGGGATCAATTGACTCCCCGGGGTAATTAAAAACAGCTCAAGATTTGAACATGTTCCTTTAGGATGCAGTGACCAGGTCCCTGTGAATGAATGTATGTCCCCTGCAGCAAATATAAATTGAGCCACGTTATGAGCTTGACATGCGAACCCTTCGGTTCAAAATGAAAAGCTTCTGCAACACTCTCTCTTTTCAGTAAGATTCAAGTTCTGCATTGCAAAGCTTGCATATCTTGCTCTTTTTCAAAATAACAGATGGGATCCACTCGAGAAGCCAGATGTGGCCCGTGCTTTAAGCGCCTCTGACTGTGCAACACTCCCTCAGTACATCACAGTACTTCAGAGACAAGAGTGCTTGCTATCCACCAAGTCACGGCTGATGACTTGGATATAAAAGGAAGTCTCTACTAAATTGCGAGATCATCGATTCAGAGACTGTGACTTGCAGCTGTGGAGCACATTGGGCACAGCTGAAAACCACCCCAGTGCTCAAATGGAATGCTGTAAAATTGCTTTAGTTCATCATAAGTCTGTATCACTTTGACAGTAACACTGCCTTTTTCAGTTTGAAATGCCTTATCGTGTGTAACGCCTTCATGAAACCAGTAGGAGCAAAGGAATTAAATTGATCTGTAATTTTGCAACATGCAAAGTATACATCTCCTACTCTCTCGCAAATGAATGCTTCAACACACTGTTTTAATATTGCTTTTCACAAAAGGGAAACCTCCGCGATGGTATTTGTTGTCCTGCTTCCTCGAAGGTAAAAGAGCAGAGGATCTTGCCGAATTAAATATTGCTAAGTCTCACTTTGACTCTCCAGTCTCATGGTGTCAGCACTCTTCTGCCACAACCCCTGCCCTGCTGCCAATGTGACGTGCCCTTAAATGGTGAGTCGTGCAAAGAGGAGGGTATCAATGAGGAAAGGGAACAGTGACAAACAATGGGAGCAGGCCCAAGGAGATTTAGGGGTCCAGGTACATATATTGTTAAAATGTCATGAACAGGAAATGTCAGCAAATGGTCAAAAAGGCTAATGGCATTCTGGCCTTTATACATAAGAGGATAGAATACAAAGGGGTAGAAGTCATGTTTGGGATGTGCGGTGCTTTACACTGAGGCTGCACCTCGTGTTACTGTGAGCAGTTCTGCGCACCACACCTTCGGAAGGAAGTATTGGACTTGGAGGGAGTGTAACGTATATTTACCATGAATGATGGCTAAATTATGGGGTTAAATAATGAAGAGATTGTATACAAATCGGGTTTGTATGCCCTGGGATTTAGAAACTGAAGGTGGGATTGAAACAAATATATTGGCCGGAATTTACCGGCTCTTCCCGCCTGCGGGAGATTCCAGTGCCACCGACGGCATGCCCCCGCTTCCGGTTTCCCGGCGACCAGGGCTGCATTCGATGGAAAATCCCGCCTCTGCCGCCGAAAAACACACGGCGGGTTGTGCAGAAAAAACCCGCCCATTAAGTGGAACAGTTGGGGCAGATCGACACGTAGTGCAATTCTCTGACCTCGTCGCACTCTGGCTCGAGTGAAATTAGGCCGGTGAATAGTCGGAGAGGCTGAAAATGAGAACCGCGCCAGGCGCCAAACAGTTTGGGCTGCAACCGGCCTGCTACCGTAGGCGAAATCAGGATCCGTGCCACGTGCCAGTGAGGCTAGAAATAGGAAGATAGAGCAGCTAAACACGTGGCTAAACAGCTGGTGTAGGAGGGAGGGTTTCCATTATCTGGACCACTGGGAGCTCTTCCGGGGCAGGTGTGACCTATATAAGAAGGACGGGTTGTATCGAAACCGGAGAGGCATAAATATCCTGGCCGCGAAGTTTGCTCGTCTCACACGGGAGGGTTTAAACTAGTATGGCAGGGGGGTGGGCACGGGAGCAATAGGTCAGAAGGTGAGAGCATTGAGGGAGAACTAGGGAATAGGGACAGTGTGGCTCTGAGGCAGAGCAGACAGGGAGAAGTTGCTGAACACAGCGGGTCTGGTGGCCTGAAGTGCGTATGTTTTAATGCAAGAAGTATTACGGGTAAGGCAGATGAACTTAGAGCTTGGATTAGTACTTGGAACTATGATGTTGTTGCCATTACAGAGACCTGGTTGAGGGAAGGGCAGGATTGGCAGCTAAACGTTCCAGGATTTAGATGTTTCAGGCGGGATAGAGGGGGATGTAAAAGGGGAGGGGGAGTTGCGCTACTGGTTCAGGAGAATATCACAGCTGTACTGCGAGAGGACACCTCAGAGGGCAGTGAGGCTATATGGGTAGAGATCAGGAATAAGAAGGGTGCAGTCACAATGTTGGGGGTTTACTACAGGCCTCCCAACAGCCAGCGGGAGATAGAGGAGCAGATAGGTAGACAGATTTTGGAAAAGAGTAAAAACAACAGGGTTGTGGTGATGGGAGACTTCAACTTCCCCAATATTGACTGGGACTCACTTAGTGCCAGGGGCTTAGACGGGGCGGAGTTTGTAAGGAGCATCCAGGAGGGCTTCTTAAAACAATATGTATACAGTCCAACTAGGGAAGGGGCGGTACTGGACCTGGTATTGGGGAATGAGCCCGGCCAGGTGGTAGATGTTTCAGTAGGGGAGCATTTCGGTAACAGTGACCACAATTCAGTACGTTTTAAAGTACTGGTGGACAAGGATAAGAGTGGTCCTAGGATGAATGTGCTAAATTGGGGGAAGGCTAATTATAACAATATTAGGCGGGAACTGAAGAACATAGATTGGGGACGGATGTTTGAGGGCAAATCAACATCTGACATGTGGGAGGCTTTCAAGTGGCAGTTGAAAGGAATTCAGGACCGGCATGTTCCTGTGAGGAAGAAGGATAAATACGGCAATTTTCGGGAACCTTGGATGACGCGAGATATTGTAGGCCTCGTCAAAAAGAAAAAGGAGGCATTTGTCAGGGCTAAAAGGCTGGGAACAGACGAAGCCTGCGTGGAATATAAGGAAAGTAGGAAGGAACTTAAGCAAGGAGTCAGGAGGGCTAGAAGGGGTCACGAAAAGTCATTGGCAAATAGGGTTAAGGAAAATCCCAAAGCTTTTTACACGTACATAAAAAGCAAAAGGGTAGCCAGGGAAAGGGTTGGCCCACTGAAGGATAGGCAAGGGAATCTATGTGTGGAGCCAGAGGAAATGGGCGAGGTACTAAATGAATACTTTGCATCAGTATTCACCAAAGAGAATAAATTGGTAGATGTTGAGTCTGGAGAAGGGTGTGTAGATAGCCTGGGTCACATTGAGATCCAAAAAGAAGAGGTGTTGGGTGTCTTAAAAAATATTAAGGTAGATAAGTCCCCAGGGCCTGATGGGATCTACCCCAGAATACTGAAGGGGGCTGGAGAGGAAATTGCTGAGGCCTTGACAGAAAACTTTGGATCCTCGCTGTCTTCAGGGGATGTCCCGGAGGACTGGAGAATAGCCAATGTTGTTCCTCTGTTTAAGAAGGGTAGCAAGGATAATCCCGGGAACTACAGGCCGGTGAGCCTTACTTCAGTGGTAGGGAAATTACTGGAGAGA
Source organism: Scyliorhinus torazame (assembly GCF_047496885.1). Classification (NCBI taxonomy): domain Eukaryota; kingdom Metazoa; phylum Chordata; class Chondrichthyes; order Carcharhiniformes; family Scyliorhinidae; genus Scyliorhinus; species Scyliorhinus torazame. The sequence goes on from NC_092721.1 coordinate 193,959,556, forward strand.
ATTCTTCGAGACAGGATCTACTCCCATTTGGAAGCAAATGGACGTATTAGTGAGAGGCAGCACGGTTTTGTGAAGGGGAGGTCGTGTCTCACTAACTTGATAGAGTTTTTCGAGGAGGTCACTAAGATGATTGATGCAGGTAGGGCAGTGGGTGTTGTCTATATGGACTTCAGTAAGGCCTTTGACAAGGTCCCTCATGGTAGACTAGTACAAAAGGTGAAGTCACACGGGATCAGGGGTGAGCTGGCAAGGTGGATACAGAACTGGCTAGGCCATAGAAGGCAGAGAGTAGCAATGGAAGGATGCTTTTCTAATTGGAGGGCTGTGACCAGTGGTGTTCCACAGGGATCAGTGCTGGGACCTTTGCTCTTTGTAGTATATATAAATGATTTGGAGGAAAATGTAACTGGTCTGATTAGTAAGTTTGCAGACGACACAAAGTTTGGTGGAATTGCGCATAGCGATGAGGACTGTCGGAGGATACAGCAGGATTTAGATTGTTTGGAGACTTGGGCGGAGAGATGGCAGATGGAGTTTAATCCGGACAAATGTGAGGTAATGCATTGTGGGAGGTCTAATGCAGGTAGGGAATATACGGTGAATGGTAGAACCCTCAAGAGTATTGAAAGTCAAAGAGATCTAGGAGTACAGGTCCACAGGTCATTGAAAGGAGCAACACAGGTGGAGAAGGTAGTCAAGAAGGCATACGGCATGCTTGCCTTCATTGGCCGGGGCATTGAGTATAAGAATTGGCAAGTCATGTTGCAGCTGTATAGAACCTTAGTTAGGCCACACTTGGTTCAATTCTAGTGTTCAATTCTGGTCGCCACACTACCAGAAGGATGTGGAGGCTTTAGAGAGGGTGCAGAAGAGATTTACCAGAATGTTGCCTGGTATGGAGGGCATTAGCTATGAGGAGCGGTTGAATAAACTCGGTTTGTTCTCACTGGAACGAAGGAGGTTGAGGGGCGACCTGATAGAGGTATACAAAATTATGAGGGGCATAGACAGAGTGGATAGTCAGAGGCTTTTCCCCAGGGTAGCGGGGTCAATTAATAGGGGGCATAGGTTTAAGGTGAGAGGGGCAAGGTTTAGAGTAGATGTACGAGGCAAGTTTTTTACGCAGAGGGTAGTGGGTGCCTGGAACTCGCTACCGGAGGAGGTGGTGGAAGCAGGGACGATAGTGACATTTAAGGGGCATCTTGACAAATACATGAATAGGATGGGAGTAGAGGGATACGGACCCAGGAAGTGTAGAAGATTGTAGTTTAGTCGGGCAGCATGGTTGGCACGGGCTTGGAGGGCCGAAGGGCCTGTTCCTGTGCTGTACATTTCTTTGTTCTTTGTGCTTGGCGAGAAGCCAATTATTGTCACTTAAGCCCTATTTCCATACAGTTAACGGGGTCCACCCCATATTCAATGGCCTCCCGTGATTCAGTGACCTCCCCAGAAAGAGGTCACGCTAGCGCCGATTAGTACTGCTTTTGAAAAACATGAACCTGGTGGAAGGGCTTCCGTGAGGAGCCAAGGAGGTGAGTAGCCATCTGTGTTCACAGGCAAAGAGCCTGAGGCGCTAAGCCTGACACCCCAATACATGGCTGGGGATGGGGGACCCTCAGCTGGGAGGTGGGGGAACCCCGACTGGAGTGGAGGACCCTCCGCAAAAGTAGGCCACCACACCATGGGAGGGTGGGGGGGGGGGGGGGGCGGCGAGGCGCTGGGGCGGAAACCGCGCATGGCACCATCATGCCAACCCCTGGATCATGTGTATCCATTCCGAGGTGCAACCCTTGTCCTTGCCCATCTGCCCCACCGACTATCCATAACCCCCACCGACTGCCGAGGCCTCTGGCCGTGTGGCTGAAGGCTATTGCTAATAGGGAATTGACAGTCGAGGTTAAGTGAGCGCTTCACACAACCCAAGTGGATCCCCATGGGTGGGCGGGCCGTGTAGTATGTGGGAGGCATGCAAATCAGACCAATCTGCCTGGACTCTGTGCCTGAACACTGCGCGAGGCAACACCACACACGCAACAGTCAACATCCAAACACCTAGGGTCTGTATCTCATCACTCCAGGGTGCTGGGACTGTGTCGGCACTATCAGTTGGTCATTATCGAGGGCAAGGGGATGATGATTACCCGCAGAGAGCTGAACGCCAGTGCTCTTCAATCTATGCCACAGTCTGACTCTTGCCTGTCTGCTGAGTGCTCGCTCACACCCATCACCTGCACGCAATGTGCCCGGGGGGCAGAAAGGGGAGATGTCTAGAGTGATGGGCCAAGGATTCGGAGATCGGCCCGCATTTCGGAAGAAAGTGACAGAGGTAGCTCAAGGGTGTTTAATGGGTTATACAATTCCTTACTCTCCCAATGGTCCCACGTGCAGGCTGTGAGACGTGGCCTCATCAGAGCTGATGACCACCGTCGCCACCCAATGGGATGGATCCAGGTTGGCCCCCAGCGCCCCTTTCTCCCGGTCGGTTCCCATCGGGCCCTGCGGTTCACCTTGGGACGGAGGGGCAACTCACCTGAGACTGGGACAAGCTTCGCAGCCCCTCGGCCATTCCCATCTGAGTGCGGGACATGCCATGCAGCACCTCATCAAGATCAGCCTGGTACTGGGTCACATCCCCCAGCAAGTCAGACATTCTGCCAAGATCCTCAGCCATAGCCACCACCGACTGTGTGTTGCCTTGGACACCGCCACTAATGGTGCTGACGTTGTGTACCAAGCTCTCCACTGCGGTCGCCACCCTAGCAGTGTTGGCCTCGGTGCCACGCATTGCCGGCGACATCTCCAGCGCCCGTGTCCTCTGGGACTTCTTCAATTGGCTGTGAATCTGCTGGAGTGTTGCTATCATCTCCCTCTGAATGTCCCTGCCGCCGTTCCCTATCGCCCCATCAGCTTCGGTTAACCCTGTACCAGAGGCTCAGCATCAGGCTGGGATCCAGCTGGGTCCTGGCATCCAGCAGCCCTCCGACTGCTGTCTCGCCTGGGGGTTCCTGCCTCTACCTGATGTACATCAGCAGCTGTGTGGTGCTCCTCAGATTGTGCTCTAAAAGCCTGACCACTAACATGTCCCACTGAGGTGCGTGTCTCTGCGCTGATGGAGTGTCAGAATGACAGCTGTGACGCTTCTATCGTGTCTTCCTCGGAGCTCTCCTCCAAGGTGGTCTCCAGGGTGGCTGGAGAGGGGGCCACCCAGGATGAACCGGCGCTATTGGCTGGAGAACCTGCGGGAGTGTGGACATGTGGTCAGTGGGAGGGATGGCTCAGTCAGTAAGGCAACAACAACTCACGTGTGCAGGTCCTCCAGGTGAGGCCCGTCGGTTCTTACCTCTGCCGCTTCCGCCAACCTCACCATGGGTGACCCGTCTGTCTCCCGCCACACCCATCACCTCCAGGGCCCATTCCTCGAAGGAGGTGAGGATTCTTATATCCGGCACACCTTCGCCAGTCTGGACCGTCTCCCAATGGTTGTGGTAGAGCTCTTCTTGTGGAGTCACAGAGAGGACATCATTAGTCACACGCGTGGTTCACAGCGGTGTGAGGGGAGGTGTGAAGGAAGGGTTGAAGGGAGAGGGGAGGTGGTGAAGGGAGGATTGGGGGCTGCATGGAGAGTTGGGGAGGGTGGATGCTCGCGTGGGGGTGGTAAGGTCTGGGGGTGTTGGTGTCCACTCACTCGTGCTGCCCGGTAAAGTCGTTGACCTTTTTTCAGCACCGGAGACCAGTCCTCCCGGAGCTTACAGCCGCCGCCACCTCATCCCAGGCAACACTGGTTGCCCATTGGCTGACCCTCCGAGTCCCTCGAGGGAACAGGACATCTATCTTTCCTGGCCTCCACTGCGTTTAAGAGCCTCATCAGATCTGCATGCCCGAATCTTGGGGCCAGTCTCCTCAGTGCCATTATTGCGAGCTGGCTCGGGTTGCCTGAGCAATTGCAGCTGAAGTGCTGCTGGACCTTGTTCACAGTGGGCTGGCGAGCGCAGTGCCAGCAAATCAGCTGGCGAGAAGCCCGCAGGGCCTCGTTAAGTGGACCAATTAAAGTTGAATAGCGTTGCTGGCCTCCTGGGCCGAGCGGCGGGAAGCTCACTACAGTCCCCGCTCGCTGCCACGCATAGAAATCTTTCTGCCGAATCGCGCTCCTATCTCTGCTGGTTGAGGAGTTTAAGACTATGAGACATGGGGCTGCATTTTACGTGACCCCGGTGGTTTTGGGTGGGGGATGGGGAGGGCACGTAAAATAGGACAGATGCCCACCTCACCACCTTCTTTCTGCCCACCCATATATGGTGGGAGAGCGATGAGTGAGAGGGGGGGGGGGGTGCAAAAATAGGCCCCCCTCCATATTTAAATAATTGATCAAAAGTCAAGTAAACCTGTTACCCAATAATATGCTGCCCACACCATAGACTTGGGGGGAGCGGTCAACTGGATTTCGTTTTTACAAAGTTCTTCAAACAGCGGGATGGGGAGGGATATTGATCTTCGGGGGCTACCCTTTGTCAATTGGATGGTAAACCCCCTCTAAGATGGAACACCCCTTTCCTTCCTACCCAGGCATGGTCTTAAAATCAATCCCCATCCCCCCACCCCACCACACAGTTCCCCTCCTTGGCTTGCCCAACCCCTCTCTCTTGGACTTATCTGTCTCCGTGGTCCATGGGCCTTCTCCCTCCTTCCCTTGAAGACCCGGCAGTGGGCCTTTGACGTGCTCTTGGTGCTGCTGGACTGAAGGAGCTGCTCCAGAGGGCGGGTCTTTGTCCCCTACGAGGGACGGAGGTCCCAACTGGCCTTCATTTTGTCTGCCCGTGTGGCTTTGTGGCTGGGGGTGTTGAGGTTGTTGGCATCCAACGCAGCCCCACCCACTCCCCTCTCAGCATTACTCAACCCATAGCCTAAAATTTGAATCAAGACTCATAGGAATGCATTGAGGGAACATTTCTGCATGCAAATAGAGGCAGGCGTTTGGAGCTCTGTCCTGCTTTTGCTTTAGTTGCATTGACATTACAGACTCTTTTCGCTCACACAAATTGATGTGGGTAATTGATGCCCACACAATTGTAAACTTTGAATCAGAGATTGATAGATTTCCGTTTGCCAAACGATGAAGGAATATGGGACACAGACAGAATTAGATTACATCAGGTATGATTTCACTGACCAGCGGAACGGACTCGATGGGCTGAATTGCCTACCCTATATTCCAGGGGTTGATCTATAATGTAGCAAGGCTCCAGGAAATAGAACTCAAGATGAAGTTTCTGTTTTTTCCTACCCGCCACACATTTCTTTTCCTTTGGGAAATAATGGGTGAAGGATTCCCCTGCTGATTGATCAGGCTGTTGGACCTCATCAGGACCATTCCTTCCGTGGCCAACAAGTCCTGGCGGGCACTTGAAGCTGGAGCTTCTGGCCCAGAGGGTGGCTACCTCTGCACTACAAGACCTCCTAGGCTAGGCAAGTAAAAAAGGGTAAACCATAGGAAGGTAAGGGCCGGGATTCTCGAAAAGCGCGGCTAAGTGTTGACGCCGGCGTAAACACCGGAGTGCATTGCACTACCGGCCGCCGGTGCCGCGCAACATGGCGGAGCCACACAGCGGGCCGGCGTGGAAGAAGGTAGTCTTCTTCTAGAAGACCCTTGGATTGTGCGCGCCCACCGATTGGTGGCCCCCGATCGCGGGCCTGGCCGTCGTGGAGGCCACCCCCGGAGCCTGATCCCCCCACCAAGACGGCCACCGCGGCCGCGGGCCCGAGCTCCCGCCGGGTGGAACCATGTTAGAACATGCCGGCGGGAACTCGGCCGGTCGACCGCGGAGAATCGGTGCGGGGTTTCTTTCAAATGCCCCCGACCAGCGCCGCCTCGACCGGGCGGAGGGCGCCGATTCTCCGGTCGCCGGAGAATCGCGTCCCAGCGTTGGAACGGCATCGTAGGCTATCTAGGCGTCAACTCCGATTCTCTGAGCCTGCGCCGGCTCGGAGAATCCCGGCCAAGGTTTCCGCGTTGGGCGCAATTTGAACGCAATTTGATCAAGATTGCTCTGAAAGTCATGGGCCAGGATTTTCTGAGCCTGCGCCGGCTCGGTGAATCAGAGTTGATGCCAAGACGGCCCAGGACGCGATTCTCCAGCGGGGTCCCGTGACGATACTCCGCGGTCTACCGGCTGGGTTCCGGCCAGCGTGGTTCACACATGGGGCGTCATTCTCCGACCCCCCGCCGGGTCGGAGAATGGCCGTTGGCCGCCGTGAATCCCGCCCCCACCCCCGCCGAAGTCTCCGAAGGGAGAAAAGTCGGCGGGGCGTTAATGGCGCCGCTGCCGCGGAGAATGTCACGGGTCTGCGCAAGGCAGCCGATTTTCGGCCTGCCGATATTCTCCCTTCCGGATGGGCCGAAGTCCCGTCGACGTGATGACCGTTCACGTCAACGTCAATCAAACCTCCTTTTCATCGGCGTGACCCGGTGCTCCAGGCTCACGCCGACCAGCGAGGAGGTGAGTGACGGCCTGGGGGGTTGGCTCTGGGCAGAAAATGGCGTGGCCGCAGACTGATTGCGTGAGGAGAGGTGTGTCTCGGCTTGTGTGTGTGTGCGGCGGGGCGGGGGGTGGTGGTTAGAGTAGGCTGGGCTCCAGGGGAGTGCCGGGAGGGGGTCCGTGCCGGGGTGGAGGTTGGGGGTTGGGGGGGGTCCGTGCCGGGGTGGAGGTTGGGGGGGGTGTCCGTGCCGGGGTGGAGGTTGGGGGGGGGGGGTCCGTGCCGGGGTGGAGGTTGGGGGTGGTGGTCCGTGCCGGGGTGGAGGTTGGGGGGGGGGTCCGTGCCGGGGTGGAGGTTGGGGGTTGGGGGGGGGTCCGTGCTTGGGTGGAGGTTGGGGGTTGGGGGGGGTCCGTGCCGGGGTGGAGGTTGGGGAGGGGGTCCGTGCCGGGGTGGAGGTTGGGGAGGGGTCCGTGCCGGGGTGGAGGTTGGGGAGGGGGTCCGTGCCGGGGTGGAGGTTGGGGGTTGGGGGGGGGTCCGTGCTGGGGTGGAGGTTGGGGAGGGGGTCCGTGCCGGGGTGGAGGTTGGGGAGGGGGTCCGTGCCGGGGTGGAGGTTGGGGGGGTGGTCCATGCCGGGGTGGAGGTTGGGGGGGGGTCCGTGCCGGGGTGGAGGTTGGGGGTTGGGGGGGGGTCCGTGCTTGGGTGGAGGTTGGGGGTTGGGGGGGGTCCGTGCCGGGGTGGAGGTTGGGGGGGTGGTCCGTGCCGGGGTGGAGGTTGGGGGGGGGGTCCGTGCCGGGGTGGAGGTTGGGGGGGGGTCCGTGCCGGGGTGGAGGTTGGGGGTTGGGGGGGGTCCGTGCTTGGGTGGAGGTTGGGGGTTGGGGGGGATCCGTGCCGGGGTGGAGGTTGGGGAGGGGGTGAGTGCCGGGGTGGAGGTTGGGGAGGGCGTCCGTGCCGGGGTGGAGGTTGGGGAGGGGGTCCGTGCCGGGGTGGAGGTTGGGGGTTGGGGGGGGGTCCGTGCTAGGGTGGAGGTTGGGGAGGGGGTCCGTGCCGGGGTGGAGGTTGGGGAGGGGGTCCGTGCCGGGATGGAGGTTGGGGGGTGGTCCGTGCCGGGGTGGAGGTTGGGGGGGGGTCCGTGCCGGGGTGGAGGTTGGGGGTTGGGGGGGGGGTCCGTGCTTGGGTGGAGGTTGGGGGTTGGGGGGGGTCCGTGCCGGGGTGGAGGTTGGGGGGGTGGTCCGTGCCGGGGTGGAGGTTGGGGGGGGGTCCGTGCCGGGGTGGAGGTTGGGGGGGGGGTCCGTGCCATGGTGGAGGTTGGGGGTTGGGGGGGGGTCCGTGCTTGGCTGGAGGTTGGGGAGGGGGTCCGTGCCGGGGTGGGTGATGGGAGGGCAAATGAGTTGGTCCACCTGGCCAGGTGACAGCCTCCAACAGTTGGACCCATGCGGTCCATGCCACCTGGCTGGGGGGAGGAGGGGATATGGGCAATGATGACATGTCGTCGTTCCCCTCCCCCCCACCAGGCCGTCATGTTTTCAGACCATCCAGCGATGTTGGCCGCCGTGGTGGCAGCCGCTCATGTCTATGTTGCCCTGGATGAGGAGGAGGAGGAGGAGGAGGAGGAGCGTGCCAGAGAGGCGGCGCAGGCTGCCGCAGAGGGGCAGGCGGCAGCCGCCCAGGCTGGAGGGACACCTGACCGACAGGACGAGGAGGGGGAGGAGGACGTCGCGGCCCCACGGCAACGGAGGCACCCGAGGGCGCCCCGTGTGTACCGGCCCCGGCAGTCATACCAGGACCTCACGGACCGGGAATGCAGGAGGAGACTCCGGATGAGCCGGGAAACCGTGGCACACATCTGCCACCTGCTGGCACACCTGTCACCGCGTGGCACTGGCGGGGGACACCCTCTCCCCGTGTCCGTCAAGGTTACGGTGGCCCTGAACTTTTATGCAACGGGGTCTTTCCAGGCACCGAGTGGGGACCTGTCCGGAATATCGCAGACATCGGTGCATCGGTGCATCCGGGCAGTGACAGATGCCCTTTATGCCATGGCGCACCATTACATCCACTTCCCCGTGGACCGGACCAGCCAAGATGCCCGGGCCGTGGGCTTCTCTGCCGTTGCCGGGTTCCCCATGGTCCAGGGCGCGATCGATGGGATGCACGTCGCCGTGCGGCCACCTGCAGAGAACAGGGCCGTGTTCACTAATAGGAAGGGGACCTATTCAATGAACGTACAGGTGGTCTGCGACCACCGCATGATGATCCTGCACGTCTGCGCCCGTCACCCAGGCAGTGTACACGACTCATTCGTGTTGTCGCGGTCATCCATCCCCGGCATGTACGAGGGACGCCATCCCCGGCTGAGGGGCTGGTTGCTGGGCGACAGGGGCTACCCATTGCGATCGTGGCTGATGACGCCTATACGGAGGCCACGCAATGAGGCGGAGAACCGCTACAATGATGCCCATGTAGCGACAAGGGGAGTGATCGAGAGGTGCTTTGGCGTGCTGAAGATGCGTTTCAGGTGCCTGGACCTCTCTGGGGGCGCCCTCCAGTATCGGTCAGATAGGGTCGGCCGCATCATTGTGGTGTGCTGCGTCCTGCACAACATAGCCCAGCAGAGGGGCGATGTGCCGCAGGCAGAGGAGGGCGGAGTGGAGGAGCAGCAGGAAGAGGCCCAGTCCTCCCCAGATGAGGGGGATGGGGGCAATGGTCAGGGCAGACGGGGTAGACACAGGCGGGTGGCTGTCCACCGTTACCGGCTGGCCCAGCGGGCACGGGACAGACTGATAGACGCCCGCTTCACTGACTAGATGGGCGTGGGAATCGGGTAGTATGGCCACAGACCGCACACCATGACAAGAGCCGACCACCCACACCCCACACCCATCCACCCACCCAGCACCCTCACCCCCCTCCCCAACCCCACACACCCCACCCGCATGCACACCACCCCCCCACCCCCAATTGCCGATCCACCGGCGGCACAACGGGCCGGGCTCACCCAGTTGCGGGTGGACGCGTGTCTATCGCAGGCCATGGAGAATGATGACAACCCGCCTCCGATGAGCTCCTGGCTCTACATCGTTGGACTATGTCTGACCCATGGCCACAGTACCACCATCCACCCGGACCATCCCTGCATGCGGCTGTGACACTGCAGCGCACGGTCCCTTCCTCTGCCCGGGGGATGTTGATGGCGGCCCAGGGGGAAGGGGGCAGACTCACCTGGGGCTGAGGTAAGACCACCCCTCACACACACACTTGCGCTCAACGTACATGACACCCCCGCACACTTTGGACAGAGCACAAAGGCAGCTTCGGTAGGTGTAACATTGACTTTAATAACCAAAGGAGTTCATGCACGTTCCCATAACCCCTAAAACTCATCTGTGCCCTGCACCCGTGCCAACTTACTCAGTGTCTAATTGTTTGGCCTTACGGGCCCTTTGACTACGTCTACGTGGTTCCCCAGATGGTACAGCAGAACTGGAGGTGGACTCCTGTGATTCCTGCCCTCTGACACTGGATCCCTTTGGCGGCCGTTTCCTGGGGCGTCCTGGCCTAGATGGGCCAGGCTGCGGCCCGGGCGACTGGGATGTCGAGCTGCCAGCCTGTCCTGCCCGTTGCCCACCCGATGCACCTGGGACAGAAGGGGGGGAGTCCGAGGTGTCGCGGTGTACCGGGACCTCCCCTACAGAGGGAGCCGGGACGGACCACACCACCTCCTCCTCCCTCGGGGTGCCCGATGGCCCCCAGGCCTCTACATGGGTGGGGGATGCGAACGGACTGGCCATCCGACGCGCCCCCGACATCTGGCGCTGCCAGCCCTGGAGGCCCGTGCTGGTATCGACAGGGGTCTGCAGGTTTGCAGCCATGGAGCCCAGGGGGTTGTCGAACCCTGTCTGCGACAGTGCGACGCCAGCTCGCACATGGCCACTGGCGCCGATGCCCTCAGCGATGGCCTGCTGAGACTGGGCCATGGCCTGCAGAGACTGGGCCATGGCCTGCAGAGACTGGGCCATGGCCTGCTGAGACTGGGCCATGGCCTGCTGAGACTGGGCTATGGCGTTGAGCGCCTCTGCCATTTGGCGCTGGCACTGGCTCATGGCCTCCTGTGAGAGGGCAGCCATTTCCTGGGCCACAGACGCCGCCTGCACGGAAGGCCCCAGGCCTAGCAAACCGTTCCCCATGTCTGACACCGTCGCACCCATTGCCTCCACCGCGGACGCCACCCGTGCGGTGTCAGCCTGGGTGGCACGCATGACCGGGACCACTCCCAGCTCCTGGACGCGGGTGGACTCCTCCACCTGCGACCGCAGCCGCCGCAAGCCACCCGTCACCCTATTCGGTCGTCTCCGTGTCGGTGGTTGCATCGGATCTATGTGTGGGCGTGGTAACTGCAGGAACCCGGGATCCATCTGGGCGGCAGATGTTCGCTTGGCCTGGGCTGCCCTCCTACCGCCCGGTCCCGCTGCTGCTCCTACCTCCACCTGCTGTACCGGGACGGCTGTGTTGTGCGCACCAGTGAGTGTACCAGACGCCTCATCACTAAAGTGCCCAACCGTGGTGAGTGTTTCTGCGATGGTGGAGGGTGTTGGTGACAGCAGTGGCGTTGTGTCGTGCTCTTGGTCCCACTCTGAGTCCATGGCACTTTGGGGTGGGGGTTCGTCTCCACCCATCCACTCTGAGTCACTGTCCGGTATTTCGTCTTCCCGGGTAGGGGTGTCCTGGGTAGTGCTGTCCCGGGTAGTGCTGTCCCGGGTAGTGCTGTCCCGGGTAGTGGTGTCCCGGGTAGGGGTGTCCTGGGTAGTGGTGTCCCGGGTAGGGGTGTCCTGGATAGTGGTGTCCTGGGTAGTGGTGTCCTGGCTCGGATGTGACGGAGGCCTGTGGCTGCCCCCCTCATCGCTGGGTGGTCGCTCCCGCACGTGACGGGGGTGTCGTCTCCCTGTTGCTCCAGGTCTCTCCGTCTCCCGTGGTGTGCGAGGGGCATCCTGCGGGCGTCGCATGCTGGAGGGTCCGGGTGTCTCCGTCTCCCGTGGTCTCCGAGGGGCATCCTGCGGGCGTCGCATGCTGGAGGGTTCGGGTCTCTCCGTCTCCCGTGGTCTCCGAGGGGCATCCTGCGGGCGTCGCATGCTGGAGGGTTCGGGTCTCTCCGTCTCCCGCGGTCTCCGAGGGGCATCCTGCGGGCGTCGCATGCTGGAGGGTTCGGGTCTCTCCGTCTCCTGTGGTCTCCGAGGGGCATCCTGCGGGCGGTCTGCATCTGCGGGGATGGGTGCCTGGACGTTTGGTCCTGCGATACACAATGAAGCATGCATGGTTAGACATCAGGCAGTGATCAGGTGATACGGGGGAGGGGGATATAGGGGAGGGGGGATATGGGGACGGGCTGTTGGTGGCTCACTTGCTCGTGGGGCCCCGACCTCTGCATCAGCAACCTCCCGGTCCTCAGGTCCGCCAGCCAGTTCCAGGGCCCTTTCCTCGTGTACGGTCAGTGGCCTCTCATCAGCGGGCCCTCCTCCAGTCCTCACATGCTCCCTATTGTTGTGTGCGCGCTTCTCCTGTGGGGGGGGGGGTGGTGGCAGGGGTAAAAGGCAACAGTGTTAGGCAGGTATATGAATGCACGCCATCGGTTGCGCGTGCATTGCAGAGGTTAAGGTTAGGGCTGGATTCACTTGGGGATATGGGGGAGAGGGGGATATGGGGGATATGGGGGAGTGGTATATGGGGGAGGGGGGGATATGGGGGAGGGGGGATATGGGGAGGGGGGATATGGGGGAGGGGGGATATGGGGGAGGAGGGATATGGGGGAGGGGGGATATGGGGGAGGGGGGATATGGGGGAGGGGGGGATATGGGGGATATGGGGGAGGGGGGATATGGGGGAGGGGGGATATGGGGAGGGGGGATATGGGGTATATGGGGGAGGGGGGATATGGGGAGGGGGATATGGGGAGGGGGATATGGGGGATATGGGGGAGAGGGATATGGGGGAGGGGGATATGGGGGAATATGGGGGAGGGGGGATATGGGGGAGGGGGGAATATGGGGGATATGGGGGAGGGGGGGATATGGGGGATATGGGGAGGGGGGATATGGGGGATATGGGGGAGGGGGGATATGGGGGAGGGGGGATATGGGGGAGGGGGGATATGGGGGAGGGGGGATATGGGGGGGATATGGGGGATGGGGATATGGGGGATGGGGATATGGGGGATATGGGGGAGGGGGGATATGGGGGAGGGGGGATATGGGGGAGGGGGGAATATGGGGGATATGGGGGAGGGGGGATATGGGGAGGGGGGAATATGGGGGATATGGGGGAGGGGGGATATGGGGGAGGGGGGATATGGGGGAGGGGGATGTGGGGGAGGGGGGAATATGGGGGATATGGGGAGGGGGGATATTGGGGAGGGGGGATATGGGGGAGGGGGGGATATGGGGGAGGGGGGATATGGGGGAGGGGGGATATGGGGGATATGGGGGAGGGGGGATATGGGGGATATGGGGAGGGGGGATATGGGGGAGGGGGGATATGGGGGAGGGGGGATTTGGGGGAGGGGGGATATGGGGGATATGGGGGAGGCTCACCCTGCCTGCTCTGACGAGGTCGTTCACCTTCTTGTGGCACTGGGTGCCTGTCCGTGGTGTTAGGGCCACAGCGGTGACGGCCTCTGCCACCTCCCTCCACAGACGCCGGCTGTGGCGTGGGGCAACTCTGCGGCCGTGCCCGGGATACAGGGCGTCCCTCCTCTGCTCCACCGCGTCCAGGAGCGCCTCCACATCGCGTGACTCGAACCTCGGGGCTGAGCGACGGCCAGCCATCAAGTCGGGTGTTGCGGTCGGCTGTTCTGGTCGGGTGGGGGGGAGCTGCGCGGCATTATGAGCCGTCACGCCGTGCAGCGCGTATGACGCTGCACGGCGTGAACCACTGCGCAAGCGCGGATCCCGTTACGTCGCTGCTAGCCCATTTCGGGCCGCAGACTATCGGCCCATTTTTATGACGTGACGCAAGTGGGATTTGCACCGTTTTTTGCGCCGATCGGCGGACTTTCCGCCGATAATGGAGAATTTCGCCCATGGTTCCAGCCGTCAGGAGCTCAGCATTGCGGCTGCGGTGGCTGTCCTGGTGGGAGGGCGGGGGTATCAGTATCCGGGGGGGGGGGGGGGTAGCCTCCACTACGACCAGGCCCGCGATCGGGGGCCACCGATCGGCTGGCGCGCATGATCGGGGGGGGGCTACCTTCTTCCGATCCGGCCCGCTGTGCGGCTCCGGCATGCTGCACAGCGCCAGCGGCTGGCAGTGCAGGTCCACGTATCGGCGCCTGCGCTGCATGCAGCACTCCAGCGCCACGTTGGCCCACTGTGGGCCATGGAATCGTTGGGCCAGGAGGCCTGTTGACGCCGGCGTGAAGCACTCAGCCGCGATTTTAGAGAATCATCTCTTCTCTGAACCAGCGCAATCAGGTGGAGAAAAAAGAAGTGTTTGTTTCTCTCTTTTCATTTAAAGATATTCCTCGATGTTCAGACTGGTGACATGATGCAGTTTGATTAATACAACTTAATGAGGTATGAGTAACCTGAATTTAAAATAATGTAAGAAGACAATATGGAACCATTGGCTAATTTTATTGTTGACCACCAGAGGATTCCACTTTTCTCCAAACTTAGGGTGAAAATTTGAATCCTTTGTTAACAAGGGGTTTAAGTCCATGGACCACACAGGAGGTTTTCTGAGGAAGTATAGGTTCATTTATAGGTTGATTGATTTGATTTGTCGTCACTTCTACCGAAGTGCAGTGAAAAGTATTTTTCTGCGTCCAATCTAAACAAATCATTCCATCCATGAAAAAAATATAGGACATAGAATTTACAGTGCAGAAGGAGGCCCATCAAGTCTGCATCTGCCCTTGGAAAGAGCACCCCACTTAAGCCCCACACCTCTACACTATCCCCGTAACCCAGTAACCTCACCTCACCTTTTTGGACACTAAGGACAATTTAGCATGGCCAATCCACCTAACTTGTACATCTTTGGACTCTGGGTGGAAACCGGAGCACCCGGAGGAAACCCACACAGACACGGGGAGAATGTGCATGCTCCGCACAGACAGTGACCCAAGCCGGCAATCGAACCTGGGACCCTGGCGCTGGGGAGCAACCGTGCTAACCACTGTGCTACCGTGCTGCCTACATAAATACACAATGTAAATACATAGACACAGGCGTTGGGTGCAGCATATGGAGTGTAGTACCACACGGTAGAGGAGATGTGTGAGGAGATCAGGTCAGTCCGTAAGAGGGTCAGTCAGGAATCTAGTAGCAGCGGGGAAGAAGCAGTTTTTGAATCTGTTTGTGCGTGTTCTCAGACTTTTGTGTTTCCTGCCCGATGGAAAAAGTTGGAAGAGAGAATAACCATGGTGGGAGGGGGTCTTTGATTATGCTGCTCGCTTTCCCAAGGCAGCGGGAGGTGTACACAGAGCCAATGGATGGGAGGCGGGTTCATGTGATGGACTGGGCTGTGTTCACGGCTCTCTGAAGTTTCTTATGGTCTTGGGCCGAGCAATGACTGTACCAGGCTGTGATGCTTCCAGATAGAATGCTTTCTATGGTGCGTCTGTAAAAATTGTTAAGAGTCACAGAATTTACAGTGCAAAAGGAGGCCATTCGGCCCTTCGAGTCTGCACCAGCCCTTACGAAGAGCACCCGACTCAAGGCCATGTCTCTACCTTATCCCCATAACCCAGTAACCCCTATTTAACCTGTTTTGGACACAAAGAGCAATTTTTTGCATGGCCAATCCACCTAACCTGCACATCTTTGGACTGTGGGAGGAAACCGGAGCACCCGGAGGAAACCCACGCTTACACAGGGAGAACGTGCAGACTCCGCACAGACAGTGACCCAAGCACAGAATCGAACCTGGGACCCTGGAGCTGTGAAGCAACTGTGCTAACCACTATGCTACCGTGCTTCCCACAATATAGATATGCGAGTCAATGTAGACGTATTGAATTTTCTTAGTTTCCTGAGGAAATATAGGTGCTGTTGTGCTTTCTTGGTTGTAGCGTCGACATGTGTCTATCATGTGAGAGTATCTTTAAAGAAATGGGTATATATAAATGGGTGTGTATATAAATATCTGCAGTGAGAGTACCTTTAAGAAATGGGTGTTTACTACTGTAGTGATGTCAGAGAGTGGGTGGATCTGGGCTGTCTGTCAGCTTTTTACTTTCATTTTTGAGCAGGCTGCAGGGTGTGTTTTAGTTTCGTTTTCAGTGTTGGAGCTGAAGCCAGACCAAGCAGGTGTACTGCTGTTCTCTCCGCCATCAAAAGACTATCTCTTGATCTTTTGGTGAATTCAGAATTATAAATGTTTTCAGTAGTGACTTTAACCTAATGTGTTTCTGATAAAGTTTTTTTTTAAAGTCGTATGGATGCTAAAAAGGGAAGCTTAAAGGTTTACTTCATGTTATATTCTTTGGGGGTTGTATTTGAATTGATGGTTGCTAAGATGTTCACAGTATGTTTTAAAAAGGTTAACATGAGTTCATAGAATGAACATTGTTTTGCTTTAAAAAATACTTTTCCATTTCTGCTGTACCACACC
Source organism: Scyliorhinus torazame (assembly GCF_047496885.1). Lineage (NCBI taxonomy): Eukaryota > Metazoa > Chordata > Chondrichthyes > Carcharhiniformes > Scyliorhinidae > Scyliorhinus > Scyliorhinus torazame. The sequence continues at coordinate 193,975,627 of NC_092721.1, forward strand.
TGTAGAGTGGGCCGTGTGCTCCCCATACCACAATCTAGTAAAAGTTGTGGGTCAGGTGAACTCCATGATACACTTTGGGGTTCTCTAAACCCTGGCCCATGACAAATTGGGGGCTCGTCCGGGATAAAAGTCTATCTATTGGATTGGCTTAGTGAACTTAAAGACAGTGAGGAGTGAGCATATTGTGGTTGCTTTTCAGGTGTGGTATTTTAGTTTAAGTAAGGAGTGTGTTGTGGACAATGGCTCTTTCAGAGGCTCAGAAGTTTTTGGGGGCGGAGACGGTCACACGCAGCACCTTAAGGACAGAGACTAAAAACAGACTGTTAGATTTGGCAAAAACATTGCAGTTAACATTACCTGACAAAATGCGAAAAGATGAGGTAATTATGGCGGTGGCTAAGCATTTAAAGTTGCCTGAGATACAGTTTGACACATTGGAAATGGCAAAAAATCAGTTACAACTTAAACAAATGGAACATGAGAAAGAATTAAAGCAGCTTGAATACGAAAGAGATAGAAGAACAAAAAGAAAGTGAAAGGGAGATACAGATCAGGGAAAAAGATAAAGAGAGAGAGTTTGAACTTCAGAAAATGGCCATGAAACATGACAGTCAGTTAAAATTGGCAGACGTAAAGGGAAATGTACAGTTGGATGATAGTGATGAGGATAGTGAGAAAGAGCGTCAAAGTCAAAGGCTTGGTGGGAATCTATTTAAATATGTCCAAGCATTGCCAAGGTTTGACGAGAAGGAGGTAGAAGCCTTTTTCATTTCATTTGAGAAGGTAGCTAAACAAATAAAATGGTCACAGGACATGTGTGTATTACTGACTCAAACAATGCTGGTAGGTAGAGCCAGTGAAGTGTATGCATGACTATCAAGGAGGTATCTGGGATGTATGAGGAGGTGAAAAAAATCCATCTTAGGTGCATATGAACTAGTGCCTGAAGCCGACAGACAAAGGTTTAGAAATTTAAGGAAAGAATTTGGTCAAACATACTTGGAGTTTGAAAGGCTCAGAGTAATTTTGATAGGTGGATAAGGGCTTTGAAAATAGGCCAAACGTATGAAGCTCTCAGAGAAATTATACTTTTGGAGGAGTTTAGAAATTCAATTCCTGATGTAGTGAGAACTCATGTAGAAGAGCAGAGGGTTAAAACTGCGAGATTAGCAGCAGAAATGGCAGATGATTATGAATTAGTTCATAAATCAAAGCTTGGTTTCCGACATCAGTTTCAGCCTGTGAGGGATAGAAACTGGGGACATGAGAAATACTCAAGTGGTAAAGGTAAAGGTGATCTGAGGGGAGATAATAAGGAGAGTGTACCTCAGATTAAAAAAGAAATCCAGGAGGGTGGAAAATAAATGAAAAATGTCAAATGTTTTCACTGTAATAAACTAGGCCATGTAAAGTCACTGTTGGTGGTTGAAGAAAGGCACTGGGAAGGCTGATGTGGTAAAACAGGATAAGACAGTGGTGTTTGTTAATGGGGTAAAGGAAAGCCCAAGTGAAGCAAAAGAGGTGCAAAAGATTGTACAGCCTGATCAAGAGATGATTGATAAGAAGGTGCCAGATCACTTTAAAGAATTTACTTGTGTGGGTAAAGTTTACTCATGTGTATCAGGAGGAGCAGGTAAAGAAGTCACAATTTTAAGAGATATGGGAGCTAGTCAATCTTTAATGGTAAGAGATGAGGAGTTATGTATTCTGGGAAGAATGTTGCCAGAAAAGGTGGTAATATGTGGAATTCAGGGTGAGAGGAGTAGTGTTCAATTATATAAGGTAAGGTTGGAAAGTCCAGTGAAGAGTAGTGAAGTGGTAATAGGAGGATTAGAGAAACTATCTTGTCTAGGAATACAGTTTATCTTTGGTAATGATATAGCTGGATCGCAGGTGGGAGTGATGCCTACCGTGGTTGATAAGCCAGTGGAAAATCAGACAACTGAAGTGTTGAAGGACGAATATCCTGGGATCTTTCCAGATTGCGTGGTAACAAGGTCGCAAAGTCACAGGTTAAGACAAGAGAAGAAATCAGAGTGAAGATGAAGTTGAATTGCAATTATCAGAAACGATTTTTGATCAGATGGTTGAAAAAGAACAAGAACAGGTGGAGGATGAAGCGGATATTCGTAGTTCAGCAAAATTGGCAGAGTTACAACAGAAAGATGTAGAAATAAAATGGATGTATCAGAAAGCATCCACGGAAGAGGAATCTGAGTGTATACCAGAGTGTTATTACCGTAAAAGTGATGTCTTGATGAGAAAATGGAGACCTTTACATATGCAGGTGGATGAAAAGTGGGCAGAAGTTCATCAAGTAGTATTGCCGGTAGGGTATAGAAATAAGGTGTTGCGAGTTGCACATGATGTAGCAGTGGGAGGTCATTTGGGAATAAGGAAAACTCAAGCTAAAATCCAGAAACATTTTTATTGGCTTGGACTACATAAAGATGTAGTTAAACTCTGTCAATCATGTCACACATGTCAAGTGATAGGGAATCCTCAAGCAGTGATAAAACCAGCGCCCTTAATACCCATTCCAGCATTTGAGGAACCTTTTATAAGGATCCTAATTGATTGCGTAGGATCGCTTCCTGAAACAAAAAGTGGGAATCAGTATCTTTTGACTATAATGGATGTGTCTACTAGGTTTCCAGAGGCCATTTCAGTATGTAAATATTACAGCTAAAAAGATTGTGGAGGAGTTACTTAAATTCTTTACTAGATATGGACTACCCACAGAAACACAATTGGATTAAGGATCGAATTTTACCTCAAGCTTATTCAAAGAAGTTATAGATAGCTTAGGAATAAACCAATTTAAATCAACTGCATACCATCCAGAATTGCAGGGAGCGTGAGAAAGGTGGCATCAGACATTATAGACATTGTTGAGGCTTATAGTCAAGATTATCCAGAGGATTGGGATAAAGGAATTCCATTCGTACTGTTTGCAATTAGGGATGCACCTAATGAGTCAACCAAATTTAGTCCTTTTGAACTAATTTTTAGTCATGAGGTAAGAGGACCACTTAAATTGATTAAGGAAAAATTGGTGAGTGAGAAATCGGAAATTATATTATTGGATTACGTGTCAAATTTTAGGGAACGATTAAATAGAGCAGGTGAATTGGCTGGACAACATTCAAAAGTTGCACAAAATGTGGTGAAATGGGTAGCGGACAAGAAAGCCAAAGTTCATAGTTTTGCCAGTGGAGATAAAGTTTTAGTGTTGTTACCAGTGGTAGGTGAACCTTTAAAAGCTAGGTTTTATGGACCTTTTCAGATTGAAAGGAAATTAAGTGAGGTGAATTATGTGGTAAATACGTCGGATAGAAGGAAAACTCACCGAGTATGTCATGTGAATATGCTTAAAAGATACTTTGAAAGGGAAGGAGAGGAAAAGGAGGAGGATTTAAGGATTCTAACTCAAAGTGAGGAACCAAATCCAGATGACTGTGAATTTGACACACCTCAAATTATATTGGAAATCAATGATGGTCTTTAAAATTGGGATAAATTGTTGAGTTACCTTCCAGAGGAAAAATGGACTGACCTGAAAGAATTATTCATATCACATGGGCAAGTTTGTGGAGATAAATTGGGAAGTACTAAAATGGCTATACATGATGTAGATGTGGGAAATGCTGTTCCAATGAAACAACATCCATACAGACTTAACCCTTTAAAATTGGCACAGGTTAACAAAGAGATTGAGAGTATGCTTAAAAATGGCATAATTGAAGTGGGTTACAGCCAATGGAGCTCACCCATAGTGATAGTACCTAAACCAGACGGTACCCAACTGTTGTGTGTGGATTATAGAAAGGTGAATGCAGTTACAAGAACAGACTCTTATCCTATCCCACGTCTGGAGGATTGCATTGAGAAAGTGGGACAATCTGGTTTTATTTCCAAATTGGATTTACTTAAAGGATACTGGCAGGTACCTTTATCCGAAAGGGCAAAGGAGATTTCAGCTTTTGTGACTCCAGATGGTATATACCAATTCAAAGTTATGCCATTTGGCATGAAAAACGCACCAGCCACATTTCAATGGTTAATTAACAAAGTTGTTTCAGGATTACCCAATTGCGCGGTATACATCGACAATCTGGTAATTTTCAGCTAGACATGGACAGAACATTTGAAACGTGATGTTGTGACATGACTGTCTTATGTTTTTTTTTAAATTCTTCACTGAGCTATTTGAACAGAGCTGTTCAGTTTTTTCTGTTTAAATTTAGGTTTGTGCCTCACAAGGATCCAACCCCAAACAGCAGGAGGTCCCCTAATGTTGACTGGTTGACTAAACATTTGCACACTAGGCTTATAAAGTCAAACTTGTCAACCTGCCAAGATGTCTGCGTGGGTTTCCTCCGGGTGCTCCGGTTTCCTGCCGCAGTCCAAAGATGTGCAGGTTCAGTGGATTGGCCATGCTCATTCGCCTTCGTGTCAAAGAGGTTAGGTGGGATGACTGGGTTATCAGGATAGGGTGGAGGAGTGGGCTTAAGTAGGCTGCTTTTTCCAAGGGTCGGTGCAGACTTGATGGGCCGAATGGCCTCCTTCTGCTCTGTAAATTCTATGATTCTATGGCCATGGACTATTCAGGGATTAAACATGCCTCTCCAATGCACCACTGCAAATAACATCTGGGAGAAACAATCATAGAGACATTTAAATAATTGCGTGGTTTTGTTTAACTTCCATTGATCATTTTTGTTTATTAGCTCTGAAAATATTGTAGATGGGGAAAAAAGGCTGCTTCTTTTTGGTCGGGTGGTCAGAAGGTGAATAAGAAACAGGAGCTAGAGTGAGCCGCGCCGTCGCTCAAACCTGCTCCGCCATGACTGAACTACCTGAACTCCACTCTCCGACCCTATCCCCATACACCTTCATTCTCTTTGTGATCATGTGATCAGGAATACATCAACTCAGACTTGACGACCCATCATGCTTGCATGTTGAAGCTTGTCATCACCCCCACGAGGCCCACGGGGACACACAGATTGATCTCTCTGTGGGTCTCATTGAATATAAGCTTCTCCACCAGCCGAGGCTCGGAATAACCTAGTAGAAAGCAGGTCCAGGCAGGGACTGGCATGTTAGTTGTCCCAACGGGACTTACTCTATGTGTGTATTTACTGCCGGTCTAGCTCACTTGGCTAGTGTAATTGATAATATGGACGATGTGTCATTTGAAACATGGAAGTCTGGCAATATCTGGTCTGAGAGAAACATGAGAGAATACAGGGCAAGATCCCACAAAGGGTTAACAGCAGCTGCAAAGAGCAAGATTGTAAAATGCAGATATCCTTGGTCAAGTAGGCTTAGCAAACACACATGATTTTGAATGAAGCCAAAAACAATGGCTCACACCTTCATTGAAATTTACTATCTTTTGTAAATGTATCCGCGATAGTTTCCTCGAACAGTATGTAATGGAACATATGAGGGAACAAGCGGTCCTAGATCTGGTCCTGTGTAATGAGACAGGATTGATTCAGGATCTCATAGTTAGGGATCCTCTCGGAAGGAGCGATCACAATATGGTGGAATTTAAAATACAGGTGGAGGGTGAGAAGGTAAAATCAAGCACTAGTGTTTTGTGCTTAAACAAAGGCGATTACAATGGGATGAGAGAAGAACTAGCTAAGGTAGACTGGGAGCAAAGACTTTATAGTGAAACAGTTGAGGAACAGTGGAGAACCTTCCAAGTGATTTTTCACAGTGCTCAGCAAAGGTTTATACCAACAAAAAGGAAGGACGGTAAAAAGAGGGAAAATCGACCGTGGATATCTAAGGAAATAAGGGAGAATATCAAATTGAAGGAAAAAACATACAAAGTAGCAAAGATCAGTGGGAGACTAGAGGACTGGGAAATCTTTAGGGGGCAACAGAAAGCTACTAAAAAAGCTATAAAGAAGAGTAAGATAGATTATGAGAGTAAACTTGCTCAGAATATAAAAACAGATAGTAAAAGTTTCTACAAATACATAAAACAAAAAAGAGTGGCTAAGGTAAATATTGGTCCTTGAGAGGATGAGAAGGGAGATTTAATAATGGGAGATGAGGAAATGGCTGAGGAACTGAACAGGTTTTTTGGGTCGGTCTTCACAGTGGAAGACACAAATAACATGCCAGTGACTGATGGAAATGAGGCTATGACAGGTGAGGACCTTGAGAGGATTATTATCACCAAGGAGGTAGTGATGGGCAAGCTAATGGGGCTAAAGGTAGACAAGTCTCCTGGACCTGATGGAATGCATCCCAGAGTGCTAAAAGAGATGGCTCGGGAAATTGCAAATGCACTAGTGATAATTTACCAAAATTCACTAGACTCTGGGGTGGTCCCGGCGGATTGGAAATTAGCAAACGTGACACCACTGTTTAAAAAAGGAGGTAGGCAGAAAGCGGGTAATTATAGGCCAGTGAGCTTAACTTCGGTAGTAGGGAAGATGCTGGAATCTATCATCAAGGAAGAAATAGCGAGGCATCTGGATGGAAATTGTCCCATTGGACAGACACAGCATGGGTTCATAAAGGACAGGTCGTGCCTAACTAATTTAGTGGCATTTTTTGAGGACATTAACAGTGCGGTAGATAACGGGGAGCCAATGGATGTGGTATATCTGGATTTCCAGAAAGCCTTTGACAAGGTGCCACACAAAAAGTTGTTGCATAAGATAAAGATGCATGGCATTAAGGGGAAAGTAGTAGCATGGATAGAGGATTGGTTAATTAATAGAAAGCAAAGAGTGGGGATTAATGGGTGTTTCTCTGGTTGGCAATCAGTAGCTAGTGGTGTCCCTCAGGGATCAGTGTTGGGCCCACAACTGTTTACAATTTACATAGATGATTTGGAGTTGGGGACCAAGGGCAATGTGTCCAAGTTTGCAGATGATACTAAGATAAGTGGTAAAGCAAAAAGTGCAGAGGATACTGGAAGTCTGCAGAGGGATTTGGATAGGCTAAGTGAATGGGCTAGGGTCTGGCAGATGGAATACAATGTTGACAAATGTGAGGTTATCCATTTTGGTAGGAATAACAGCAAAAGGGATTATTATTTAAATGATAAAATATTAAAACATGCTGCTGTGCAGAGAGACCTGGGTGTGCTAGTGCAGGAGTCGCAAAAAGTTGGTTTACAGGTGCAACAGGTGATTAAGAAGGCAAATGGAATTTTGTCCTTCATTGCTAGAGGGATGGAGTTTAAGACTAGGGAGGTTCTGCTGCAATTGTATAAGGTGTTAGTGAGGTTACACCTGGAGTATTGTGTTCAGTTTTGGTCTCCTTACTTGAGAAAGGACGTACTGGCACTGGAGGGTGTGCAGAGGAGATTCACTAGGTTAATCCCAGAGCTGAAGGGGTTGGATTACGAGGAGAGGTTGAGTAGACTGGGACTGTACTCGTTGGAATTTAGAAGGATGAGGGGGGATCTTATAGAAACATGTAAGATTATGAAGGGAATAGATAGGATAGAGGCGGGCAGGTTGTTTCCACTAGCGGGTGAAAGCAGAACTAGGGGGCATAGCCTCAAAATAAGGGGAAGTAGATTTAGGACTGAGTTTAGGAGGAACTTCTTCACCCAAAGGGTTGTGAATCTATGGAATTCCTTGCCCAATGAAGCAGTAGAGACTCCTTCATTAAATGTTTTTAAGATAAAGATAGATAGTTTTTTGAAGAGTAAAGGGATTAAGGGTTATGGTGTTCGGGCCGGAAAGTGGAGCTGAGTCCACAAAAGATCAGCCATGATCTCATTGAAGGGTGGAGCAGGCTCGAGGGGCCAGGTGGCCTACTCCTGCTCCTAGTTCTTATGTTCTTATGTTCTTATGAAAGGAATTGATGAGGTTCAGTTGAATTTGGTGACAATTCTAGGTGTGAAATTTTGCTAATACTAGGTAAATTAAAGAAAACTGGAGACTATCAGTCTACGAGAAACATAATTTAAAGTCAAACTCAAAGTCAAAATTATGAGCCGGGGACACAATTGGAAAATAAAACTATAGAAATGACAGGAACCAAACCAAAATTCTTGAAACCAAAGCATTTTGAACATCACAAAGGACACAATGTAATCAGATCTATGAGGTGAAGTCATGTCAAAATGAATACTTCATTGTATTAGAATGTTTAGATCAAGGATACTTTTTACAATCAAAGTGATAAGAGTTACTTTACAATAAAGTCATAAAAACGTAATTGTTAGAAAGAGAATATAAACCAAGAGACCAGAGCAGGAACTATACAGAACCAGAACTCAAAGGGAGAGCGAGAGAAGCAGAGAAGGATCAAGCAGCTCCGAGTCAGATTACAGTCAGCTCGGCCATGGGAAAGGGACAGGGCAAAGCAGCCGAGCCAAAACAGCTAAGGAAGACTACAATTTAAAGAGTAGGCAGAGTCAGCTTAGAGATAGCCAGCAGAGCCAGCTCACACAGCTCGGTACATGGGAAAGATAGGACACAGCGAATACATCTAAAGAAGACCAGATTTTAAAAAGAAGATTGATAGTCAAGTTGGGCCTGAAGGTCCCTTCAACCAACCAGAAGGATCCAGAAGCAAGATCTTTTCCCTTTCTGTAATGGATTTGCAGCTTTTATAAGAAAAAATATAATAATAAATTAACTTAATTTAACCTAAAATAGTGGTTATTCCAAAGTCTACTTTACTTACTTAGCAATGCTGGACCCAGGATCGATGCTACTAAGTGGGAAGTAGATGAAATCTTCGGTGAAGGTATGGGTTATACCGGGGGATAACTTGAAAATATAGTTTGACCTGAATAGCTCCCACTGAAGCCTGCATCGGAGTTAGGGAGTGAGAATCCCTGATCACCATTTAGAATGCCGGCCCTTTTTGGTAGAGGGGGACTTCTCAGAATAGTGGTGGGTTTTCAACAACATGGCACCCAACATTTAATTAAAATCCTGTTAATTACGCCTAGGGGCTTGCTTTCTTTTCTACATGGCACCCTTACGTGTTAACACCGTGTTAATTACACCCAGCCGGTTGTTTTGCTTTCTCCATGGCACCCAGCGTGGAGACCTAGAATATTAGAAGTTTCTAGTTGAACAGAATGGGGGCTAGAGTGGGGGCTAGAATATTACAAGTTTCTAGTTCCCAAGAAACGGTTGGAATATTAGAAGTTTCTGACCGGCACAAAGGCTAGAATATTAGAAGTTTCTGGTCTGTGTGTGAGACAGACTATACCTGCCGAGTTTAGTCTGAAAAGTCATGTGAGATTGACTTTTGTAAGGATATTCTGTGGATCGAGGCGACATAAAACTCAGGTTGGATGTGAAAATCAGCAGACTAGAAGATGCTGACCTTGAGAAAAAGTCTGCAAGATATCTTGGTGACAGCACTAAAAATCTTGCATCTGTTACTGGTAAAAAGAGGCCAAAAAATAAATCATCCTTAGAGTAAGGCAGATTGTGAGGAGACATCCTAGAGGAATAGGGATGCCTAGTAACATTTAGAGACCAATAACCAATCGACCCTCAACTAAAACAGGAAGATAGTGCCTTAGTTAGCCTTGGATCGGGCCCAGAAAGGGTACTTATCCTTAATTTCAGAGTGCAACTGAAAGGGACAACCAAGTGCAGAACTTAAAATTCCAAAAAATGGCAATTAAAATAATTATCTTGCTCTGAAACACAGTCAGGAGAGTTGAAGCAATAAAACAAGAGTGGAAAAGTTTAACAGAGGCAAAAAAACTCCTGCATAAGTGAAACTTTATCAGCATGGAGGGGTCTCAATTTTTGTTAAGTGTAACTAAAACCCTACTGAATAGAGGTCCAAGATCTCAGTGGATAAATGTGTGTGTGTTTAATAAGGATTTGTGAAACCCTACAAAGTAGAGATCCAAGATCCGAGTGGATGAATGAGTGTGTGTATGTTTAATAAGGAGTTGTGAATTTCCTTTGGTGTTTGTATTTTTAAAAAATGTTGTATTTTGCAAAATCGAGTTTCACATCAATTGGAAGTTATAAATGGCAGGCAGAAATGTGATCAGTATTATGAGGTGGTAAATCAGTGTGTTCAGAGCTAAATTGGTCTCAGAATAAACAGATAAAGAGTTTGTACTGGGCAGCAGTCAGCTGCTTGCAGGAAATCACTTTGAAACTGATGCGTTGACATTGATACTGCATAGTTCTGCAGGGTCCTAGTACCCGACAATCACAAGAATGTCACTAGCAAATAAAATAATGATGTTTAGAATGTTAAATACATTGAAGAAGGAGCTTTAGAGAATAAAGATATTGGACCCAAAGTTAGATTTGGAGAATTACTTGCAGTGTAAGGAAATGAGGATCTGATGGCAGGAAAAGATTTGATAAAAATAGATGCAGGTAGTAAAATTAAGATATTAAAAACAATTGATAATACAAAGGAAGTTTGGGTGAAGCTACCAACTCAAACCACAGGCAAAATCAGTGAAACTGTAAATGTAAAGACAAGATTGTTCAGAATCTTGGTAAACATACAATTGATTTAGAGAAGCATGGTGTCTGGAGCAAAATAAATTGTATCACAATTAAAACACATGACCCAATTGGTGGGAAGACAGTGAATTAAAACCCGTTAGCAGCATTGATTGGACAGATGATGAAGTTAAAATGTCATGTTTGGAACTTACCTTCATAATAATTCGGCCGTAATCAAAATAAAGTAATTTTAGTAAATGCAGTAGCAATATCAGGAATGTATCAGGGTTAGGTTTCGACCAGATTGGATCACTGAGTGAGCAAAAGAGGAGGAGTTTGAGATTCTTCGAATCTCACTCAGGGGTGCAAGGACAGAAGGAGGAATCTTAACACGCTTTAATTGTATGAAGGACATAAAGGATAAGGAAAATAAACCAGTTCAAAAAAAAAAGGAAAGAAATGATAGCAAAAGAAATCCGAAAGTCCTGGAGAGGGCACTTCTGGAATGTTCAAATGAAGATAGAAAGTACAAATTAAAGAATAGGGCCCTCTCCACCCTTGACCTGTTCATTTGATTTTTCAGATGGAAAAAATAAATAACAGACAAACCAGTTCACAAGAAGGAGGAGAACTACACTCCAGAGAAGAATGTTTTAGACAGGATTGGGGGGAAACTAATGATACAATTGGCTACATATTTGAGGGAATTAAATGACAGAGCCTGGAGGAAAACTTTACGGGTTAGAAACAAATCAAAATTTTAGATTATTACTGAGCAATGAAACCTCCGGTCAGACATCTCTAACTGGCCATCAGCTGATGGATGATCTGCGGTCTCCACGGGGTATGTACTACACGGTGGAGTTATTAAGGGTCTCGGCAGACAGCAGCGACTGACGAGGAACCCCAACATGATAAATGACAATAGTTTAAGAATTTTTGTAGCTTGATGCCACCGCGGGAAAATTATTACCAATGCAGCAAACAATATTGCATTGAAGAGCTGTAATAGTTATTAAAGAAGAACTGTCATGTAAATTGGTAGGCACTGTTATGTATGTAGGATAATGGGGGTATGTGTGCCGTTCGAGAACTTGATCAGCATTTCTAAACTGTGTGAATGTTTTAATAGAGGGGGAATAGTGGTAGTTTAGAGTGTTGTCTTGATTTAACTGCATAGAACATCACAAATAATATTGATGTTGTTTACACGCCATATTTAGTCTGTAATGACAATTGGTCCCAAAGCCACGAAGGGACGTGTCGATATTGTACTTTATTTTTAGTATTGAAATTGTGATAACAATTGCACATATGTAAAGTTGTAACACACAGTCTATTTGTGTGGTTAGGTGATGAGTAATGTGTTAAGATAAGACTTAATTTTTTTTTTTAACTGTGTATTTAACAATAGGGAGAATGTTTTTGGAAAAAGAAAAGTGATAGTTCGATGTGGTTTTGCGAATACTGTTGGCGTATTGTATTGCAAATGTTGTAAGGGAAATGATAACAGACGAAAGGGATTTGAAGGAAATTTTCCAGAAAGATATTCTCTCATGTAAACCAGGGGCTGGCAAACATACATGGTTCAGGACAATGTTAGATATTAATGTAGAGAAGTCAGGGATAGAAGCAGGATCAATTGAACCTTTTAAATTAATGAAGCAAGGGAATCAGTGGGTGGTACATGATATCACAATTTACCATTCCAATGAGAAACGGAAAGCAATTTAGATGACAGAAAAATGGGACACTAGACAGCCAGTGATGGACAAAAGACCTTTTTGGTTACTGATGGACTGAGTTATGTGCTGTCTCTAAGGGACATGAGGAAGCTTTTACGGTGCTGCTGCCCCAAGGAAGTAAAATGCTTTGGAGGATGTGGAACACACGGATATAGCTATTGTGTTACCTTCCTGAGCGGCTGCGGCTATGGTTCACAGTAATTGGACTTGAGGAAAGAACGAAAAAAGACACTGGTCTGTGATATGAATACATTTACAAATTGATTTTGGTGCACAATTTAAAATCACAAAACATGTACATACAAATGAGAAAGATCGAGGATGAATGTTAATCAGTACAATTAGATGGGGGGATAATTGACCAAATGATATAGCTATGTTTCAAATGTCAAGACGGGGTGTAATTGATAATATGGAAAGGTGTGTCATTTGAAACATGGAAGTCTGGCAATATCTGGTCTGAGCGAAACATGAGAGAATACACGGCAAGATCCCACAAAGGGTTAACAGCAGCTGCAAAGAGCAGGATTATAAAATGCAGATATACTTGGTCAAGCAGGCTTAGCAAACACACAGGATTTTGAATGAAGCCAAAAACAATGGCTCACACCTTCATTGAAATTAACTATCTTAGTCAGCATCTGGAAAGGAAAGGATAAAGTTCAGTTGAATTTGGTGACAATTCTAGGTGTGAAATTTTGCTAATACCAGGTAAATTAAAGAGAACTGGAGACTATCAGTCTATGAGAAACATAATTTAAAGACAAAATCAAAGTCAAAATTATGAGCTGGGGACAAAATTAGAAAATAAAACTATAGAAATGACAGGAACCAAACCAAAATTCATACCCCTTGAAGCCAAAGCATTTTCGACATCACAAAGGACACAATGTAATCAGATCAATGAGATGAATACTTAGTTGTATTAGAATGTTTAGATCAAAGATACTTTGTACAAATAAAGTGATAAGATTCACTTTACTATAACATGATAAAAACTTAACTGTTAGAAAGAGAATATATACCGAGAGACCAGAGCAGGAACTACACAGAACCAGAACTCAGAGGGAGAGAGAGAGAAGCAGAGAAGGAACAAGCAGGTCAGAGTCAGATTACAGTCAGCTCGGCCATGGGAAAGGGACAGGGCAAAGCAGCCGATTAAAACAGCTAATACATCTAAGGAAGACTACACTTTAAAGAGTAGGCAGAGTCAGCTTAGAGATAGCCAGCAGAGCCAGCTCTCACAGCTCGGTACATGGGAAAGATAGGACACAGCAACCGAGCTCATCAGCGAATACATCTAAAGAAGACCAGACTTTAAAGAAGATTGATTGTCAAGTTGGGCCTGAAGGTCCCTTCAACCAACCAGAAGGTTCCAGAAGCAAGATCTTTTACCTTTCTGTAAAGACAGTAATTGCAGCTTTTAAAAGAAAAAATATAATAATAAAATAACTTAATTTAACCTGAAATAGTGGTTATTCCAAAGTCTACTTTAGTTACTTAGCAATGTGGGACCCAGGATCGATGCTACTAAGTGGTAAGTAGATGAAATCTTCGGTGAAGGTGTGGGTTATACCGGGGGATAACTTGAAAATATACTTTGACCTGAATAGCACCCACTGAAGCCTGCATCGGAGTCAGGGCTGAGAATCTCTGTTCACCATTTAGAGTGTCAGCCCTTTTTGGTATAGGGGGACTTCTAAGAATAGTGGTGAGTTTTCAACAACACTAGACAGCTGATTTGTGATGCAGAGTGGTACAATTCCCGTACTGGCTGAGGATATTCATCAAGGCCCCGCCTTCTCAACCTTTGCATCTCGCCTGAAGGGTGATGACCCTCCGGTTAAATCACCACCAGTCAGCTCTCCCCCTCAAAGGGAGAAACAGCCTATGGCCATCAGGAATCACAGCAACTTTACCTTTACCTATTTACTGCCATAGGTAGATTTCTTCTGACCGTGAATAAACCAATGTTCACCCTACCATTCAGCTTCCTGGGTCTTTATAATGCTGAAGAACATAAAGGAAAAGGCAGGTCTGACTGAAGCCACTCAGTCATTCAGTCACTCACATACATTGCTCTGCATCTCAGTGACACACTGGGCGGGATTCTCTAAGCCCGGGGCCGGGCCAGAGAATCCCCGTGACCGGCGCGAATCGCCCCGACGCCGGCACGCGTTTCTCAGCAGAGCAGAGAATTGACGCCATTGGCGCAAAAAGCCGAGTCCCACCGGTGCCATCCACACCTGCTCTCAGCCGGCGGGAACTCGACGTGGAAGGGTCGGGGGAGTGGCCGGGGGTGGGGGGGGCGGGTGCAGTGGGGGGGGCACCTATGTGGCCTGGCCCGCGATTGAGACCCACCAATCGGCGAGCCGGCCTCTCTGGCTGGGGGCCCTCCTTTCTTCCGCGCAGGCCCCTGTAGTCCTGCGCCATGTTGCGTCGGGGCCGGCGCATTGAAGGAAGCCACTGCGCATGCCCGCATTGGCGCCGATGCCACTACACATGTGCGGATCCCGCGGTGCCCATTTAACATCGTGTTCACGTTTCCGATGGCGTCAACACTTAGCCTCATGATCACAGAACCCCGCCCACTTTTTGAAAAAATATATTGTAGCAAACGTACATCCCACTTTCGCTTCGGACGGGAAGATTCGCGAGTCAACTACCAAATCGATGCAGCACTCCCAGCAATCCAGGCAATTCACTGCAAATGCCAGCATGCTATATCCAGTGTGGGGATTTAGAGAGAAAGCTTGAGTTGATGCACAAGACTTTTTTTTAGTTCACTCGATCTTGTTGGCTAGGCAGCATTCATTGCCCAACACTAATTGCCCTTGAGAAGGGGATGATGGGCAGCCTCCTTGAACTGCTGCAGTCCACGTGGAGTAGATACGCTCACTGTGCTGTTAGGGAGGGAGCTCCAGCGTTTTGGCCCAGCGACAGTGAAGGAACGGCGATATATTTCCAAGTCGGGGTGATGCGTGATTTGGAGGGGAACCACCGGCTGGTGGTGTTCCCTGGTGTCTGCTGCCCTTGTCCTTCTAGATGGTAGCAATTGTGTGTTTGGAAGGTGCTGCCTAAGGAACTTTGGCGAGTTCCCGCAGTGCACATTGTTGATGGAACACAAGGCTGTCACAGTACGTTGGTGAAACATGAGTGAGCAAGAAATGGTGGCAGAAGGGATTAAACGGACCATGCTTCATACATTTTCAGAGTATAAAGTAGAAGTTTATTGCCATCATTAGAGTCTGGCTCAAGCGCTCAGCACCTTCTGGCAGGAACTGCAGGAATATCTTGTCTGACTATCAATGAAATGTCAGATGCGCTGGTACCTGAACTGTTAGTTCAGGATATCGAGTAAGCCAGCTGTTGATCGACGTCATTGAATCATTACTCCACCGATGCACTTGGCCTCATCTAAATGTGCCACAAGGCACAGCTGAAGCTTTAATGTCCGGGAATCTCGTCCATCTGCCTATTTCTTCAAATATCCCAGCGCCAACATGGAGGGCTCGTGAGCAATGCCAGGAAGCTCAGTATCCATCGCAGATTTCAGCATTGCTGATCATAGATGCTGTGCACTTCGCTTCTTGTTGCCATTAGGTGGTATGTCAAGCACCCTGCAATTTCTGAAACTCCCTGTGGTTTTTGAAGGTGTGAGAATGTGTTTAAGGGCACCGTAGGTTGTGCAAATTGGGGAATCTTACAATATGACAATGCTACAAGAGTTTTTCAGTCTGACGATGAATTACAAGAGGAAAACGACAAACTTGTTTACCCTGAATAGCTCATCAATAAATCTACTTGATTCATCTGTGCACTGTGGATTGATGTGTTGCTGATGAAGCTTGGAGTGAGTCTGAAGCATAAATATTCAAGTGATCTGGTAATGGAGGCTGTCTTGAGGACTGGTTGCAGGCCTGATTCAAATTGATGGAATAGCTCTATTCTCTCACTGATCGGGCAAAGGTTCTGACGGTGTTTGCGTCGATAAATACAGGGTCCATCAGGACTTGCGCATGGGGCCATGACCCAAGCTGATCCCGACCCTTGACTTAGCCATAGAAAAACGTGGGGTCAGGAAGGCACGCGAAACTCAAAGTCCTGGTGGGAAAACAAGCAAGCTTTTTGCATTCCCAGTCTCCATTCCCGTCTGCGTGGAGTGACAATAATCCAGCCCCGAGAATCAACTAGTGGACGTATGCATCTCAAATCTGCCTCAGTGCTTCCTTTTGTTTCATACATCTATCCTCCAAGTCATTCAAAAGTCAAGGAATGCTCAATGGAATTCTCATATCCAGTCTTGTGATTTTTGCTCTGTTTTGGTATTTCTCGGTTACAAAATCTTAGCACAAAAGCCTCCAACAATAAATATTCGGACAACTAAACTGAACAACTCAACATTCACAAACCCAAAATAGAAGTCCAATTCTACACATCCTTGAAATAGGACAGTTCCACCTTAAGCATTGACTTTCTGTCAACCCAGAGTTTGCCTGACCTTGATTAACTATCCTTCACTGGAGCCATTTCAACATGCAATGACTTTCCAGTAAGAGTATCGAGGAATTAGCCTGTGCTGATTTCTATAATATTAACATTGATTTTTATACTGAAACAATGTTTGCATACACATTGGAAATTTTGCAGATGGCATACAAATAAAGCGTTGTGTTTGCATAGCATTTTTCAGGACCGCAGGGAATTCCAAAGTGCTATGCTGCTAATGAATTACTTTTGAAGTGTCATCGCTTCATTTTGAAGTTACATCGCAAGCAGACTTATACACAGACAGCAATGAGATAAAATGACCAGCCAGACAGTTCTATTGATAGTGGTTGTGAAGCAGATAGACACTGTTACGACACCCTGGGTAGGTGTGCAGTCAATTCCAGTCCCACATGCCCCTGAGTCAATACACAAATGAATTAATCAATCATTCTTATAAACGTTCCCAAAATCTTTAGCCCTTGGCTGCCGAATAATCACAGTCACCAGGTTTGTAAGTTGAAGCACAGTTCCCTGTTTATATCCAACAAGGATAATGGTGAAATAGGTAGTAAATGCAACAAACTAACAACAAGCTAATTTACTACCCCCTTAAACTGTCCCACCCTCTACCCACACACACACAAGACAGACAAACACAGAGGGGGTGCGGAAGGGAAAGGGTGAAAATAATAAGGACGAAGGTCAACAGATAAGAGTCTTTGCTTCTAATGGTGGTTCTGTAGCAGGCTTTCCTCACAGCATGCTGATTAATCAAAGCCTCCGGTTTACAGCCTGTAACAATCTCCACTGCAGTTTGGAAATGTATTACTCGCAGCTTTTCCTGGAGCTTCACATCAGCTTCACATCAGTCTCTGCTTTTAGTTTGTGGTTTATTTCCCAGCCTATTTCTTTCTTGAGACACTTTGCCTTCAGCTCTTGGTTTGACCTCAAGCCTTTGTCGTTCCGAGTGAATGGCACCCAGACTTACTGGAGAGAGATAGAGAGAGAGTCTTTACAGTAGCCATATGGAGAGGGTTTCGCTGGATCTTTTGGGAGGTTAAATAGTTGAATCCTCCAGCCAGACTGCAGAATCAAAAGTGAAATCAAGATGGAACCTCGTTGCTCTGAGAAGCAGCCCAGTGGGGTAATATCTAATCACCACCTGTTACCCCGCAGAGCACAGCCTTTTTGGCCAATTCATTGGCCACAAGCCAAATCTGTCAAACCAAGTCATCACTGTTGTCAGCAAATCTACAGTCACCAGGCTGAACCGGCACAGCCCTTTCTGGATTCTTCTGTTGAAAATTAAATGAAAATGAAAATCGCTTATTGTCACAAGTAGGCTTCAAATGAAGTTACTGGGAAAAGTCCCGAGTCACCACATTCCGGCACTTTTTCGGGGAGGCTGGTACGGGAATTGAACCATGCTGCTGGCCTACTTGGTCTGCTTTAAAAGCCAGCGATTTAGCCCAGTGAGATAAACCAGCCCCTGTTTGAATTAAAGGCACAGGCCACTTTCCTTAAAGACACATGTCATTCATGAATCAAAAGTGCAACAGCAAATGAAAAGAAAGGGGGAATAAGGGAATAAACAGGGAATAAACAAGAACAAATATGGAGGAGAACTTTAACATTCAACTGACAGTAGAGACCCTGGTTTTACATCTCATTTGAAAGGCAGTCCCTCCAATGTCACTCAGTGCCAGGTTGGAGTATCAGCTTAGATGTTGTGCTCATGTCGCTGGAGCGTAACATTTAGCCTTTAACCTTCAGACCTCACCAACAAGAAAACTGCCCACTGAGGCACAACTGGTAGTCAATGGGAGCAGATCTAGTAAGAGGGATCTCCATCTGATTTACCGCAGCCAAGCATCCACTTCCTCCAGAGGAATTGACTCTTTGCACATGCAATCCTGTGGCCTTCCTATTTTCTACTGAGTCGATGGAGTTACATAGAATATACAACGTAGAAAACAACCAGCCCAAATTGCCTTTGCTGGCATCTAAACTCCAGGTGAAACCCCATCTATCACATCTCAGCCCATCAGCACATCGTTCGATTATTGTTTTCGCTCATGTACTTGTGAAGTTGCACTCTGAAAGTATTCAAGCTATTTTTCTCAACCACTTTTTTGGAGAGGGAATTCTGTGTTCCAATCACTTCCAGACCAAAGGGTTTTTTATTTGACTTTTTTTTCCGTGCTGGGTTGGTCTCAAGTGGAACATTGTCTGCTGCTCCAGACCCCGCACTTTGTTGGAAGGATTGAAGGCACTGAAGAGAACACAGAAAAGATTAATGAGCATGTTTCCAGGGATGAGGAACTTGAGCTACGTAAATAAAATTGGGCAAACTGGGACAGCTGTCCTTGGAGATGAGAAAGTTGAGAGAGGTCTGGCAGAGTAGATAGTGTAGCCATCTGGGATGGTCACTTCCAGAACACAAAATGGACATTTGCAAAGATTGCAAGGAAAAATGGACAATGTTAAGAAAGCAAGCAGGCACAGAGCCTGTCTGCACATTGGAGCCGCAGCTCCCAGACAAGGTTGAAACTGTAGGCCCATTAGCATATATATGGCCCATCTCCGGGAACAAAGGGAGATACTCAAGTAACCGATCTGGCCCCAGACCTCGCGGCGCCAGTTCCCCAAACCGAAAGCAGAAAACAAAGCAGGCCAACGGCCACCTAGGACATGCCCAGCCATCAGGGCACCCACCCCTTTATTGGTCAGGATCAATGCGGATGATCAAGAAATGGCCCAATTGATTGGGGCCAAGTTCAAGGCCCGCCCAAAAGCGTGCGAAGCCCCCTTCGGGTATAAGAAGAAGGCCCCAAGAAAGAATCGCTCTCTTGGAATCGGCTCTCACAGCGGAGAGACCCTTCCACCAGCTGCACCAGAAGCAAGTAAGCCCAAGGTCAACGCTCGCTACCAGATAGAAACCGTAACTATTCCCCTCTACCACTTCGACCCCAGCAGCCTCAGAACTGAACAACGGCCATTGTTCCTCTGACTGAGTGGACACCCGAAGCTAAGTATAGGCTTTAGCAGTAGTGATAGTTTAGTCTGTAATATTTTGTGCATGAGTAGATATTGCTGTGTATGTAAATATATAGTCTTGACTTTTAACTAACTAACTGGTGTACTGAGTCTTTGATAAGTATTCGGGTTTGAACCTTGTGGCGACTCTAAAGCAAACGTAATTAGGATTAAGGAAGGCGACCATATTGACCGCCATATTTAGAAACAACCAAAGAGAGCAACAATAGGGAGAAACTATTACCATTGGTTATGGGGCGGGGGGGGGGGGGGGGGGGGGGGGATGGTTCCTAATCTCACTAGAGTTGTAATGCTGAGACCCAAGCTAATGCTCTGGGGAAACAGGGTCAAACGCCACCAGGCAATTGGAGGAATTTAAATTCAATTAATAAATCTGCAATTAAAAGCTAGTCTCGGTAATGATGGCCATAAAACCACTGGCGATTGTCATAAAAACCCATTTGCTTCACTAATGTCCTTTCCGGATGGAAATCTGCCATCCTTACCTTGTCTGGCCTACAACTGACTCCAGATCCTTGGCAATGCCCTTGACTCTTAAATATCCTCTGAAATGGCCCAGCAAGCCACTCAGTTGCACCAAGCTGCGACAGAAAAGTCAATAAGGAATGAAACCAGGTGGACAACGCAGCATTGTCTTCCTCACCAATCTCTGGAGGCTTGTGCTCATTGAAGAGTGAAGAACAGCCTGACATAGTCATTCTCATGAAATAATACCATACAATGTCCTAGATACCCCCATCACTACCCCTGAGTATGTCCTGTCACATCCGGAGGATGGCCCCAGCAGAGGTGATGGCACGGTGGTGTACAGTCAGGCGGGATTTGCCCTGGGAGTCCGCAACATTCATGTTGGATCCCATAAACCCTCATGAAATCAGGTCAAACATTGGCGAGGAAACCTCCTGCCGGTTACCACGTGGCCGAATCCTAAAGGACTGGGTCTGTGGCAGGTGATGAGGGAGCCAACAAGAGTTGGTTATGCTTTACCTCATCCTCATCAATCTATCACAGATGCATCTGTCCATGACCCACCATTGGAAGAAGTGACAACTGCACAGTCCTTGTGGAGACAAAGTCCTGTCTTCACATTGAGGATACCCTCCATCGTGCTGTGTGGCATTACCACCCTGCTAAATGGGATAGATTCCAAGCAGACGTTTTAATTTATTAATTTTTTTTCCACCTGCCCTCAATGATTTATACACCCAGCAGCCTCTCCTCCTGCATTTCTTTTCGAAATGCATCCTTTATTTTTTTTGTCACCTCTCCTCATTCTTCTAACCAAAATGTATCATTTCACACTTCTCTGCATTAAATTGCATCTGCCACATTTCTGCCCATTCCACCAACATGTCCATATCTTCTTGAACCCTATCACTGTCCTCCTCGTGGGTCACAATCCTTCCAAGCCTTACAGCATCTTCAAATTTTGAAATTGTGCCTGACACACCCAGGTCTACGGTTCTAAAGGTCAATCATCCCAGTCCCAGGATATCACTGACTGCAGTCGTTCCTCAGGCAAGTGACCAAGGCCCAACCATGTTTAACTGTTTCATAGATGACCTTCCCCCCATCATAAGGTCAGAAGTGAAGTGGGAATGATCATTGGTGACTGCGCAACATTCAGCTGACTCCTCAGATACTGAAACAGTCTGTGTCCATATGCAGCAAGACCTGGACAATATTCAGGCTTGTGATGGTTAAACAGTAAATAACATTCATGCCATACAAGTGTCAGGTAACTAACAGCTCCTACAACAGAAAACCTGACTATCTCTCCTTGACATTCGATGGTATTATCATTGTTGAATCCCCTATAATCAACATCCAGTGCATTAACATTGACCAGAAACTGACCTGAACCAGCTATGTGCTAAGGTCACAGGGGCAGGTCAGAGGTTAGGAATTCTATGGTGAGTGACGCATTGTCTGACTCCGCAAAGTCTATCCCCAAGCTACAAGGCTCAAACCAAGAATGTGATGGGATACTCTCCACTTGTCTGGATGAATGCAGCTCCAACAACACTCAAGCATCTTGACACCATCCAGGACAAAGCAGTCCTGCTTTGAGATGCATGGAAATACCACCATCTACAAGATCCCCTCCAAGGCTTACAGCACCCTGACCATAGGGAACTATCGGGGCGATATTCAGCCCACCTTAGCTGTCAGCAAGAATGGCGACAAGGGTGGGAAGTCCCACGAGAATCGGAAAATGCGACTCTCACCGGTGAGATCGTGTTTTTTGATTTTCCGCACTCCTTTCCAGTGACATAACAAGGTCCACGCCCGGAAATGGTGGGAACCTCAATTAAATACACTTTTGTACATTTTAATGTACTTCCCGAGCCCAACCCTGCCACATGATTCCCCCTCAGTGAATATTCATGCCTCACTGACATGATATCACATCGTCGAGGTTTACACAGGTTCTGTAAGATCTCAATCAGTCAAGGGGATCCCCCCGTGTACACAAAGGTAATTATAGCTCGCCGAGGGGAGAAGGACAGGTCAGGCAGAGCTCTGGCACTGCCCCCTGGCACTGCTCCCAGCATAGATTGTCACTGCAGAGTTGGCAGCACCAAAATGCGTTTATGCTGGGGCGGACCCTCCAGGAAGCTCCATTGGGGTGGGGTTTGTGTTATATTTGTTGGGATGGTGATGCTCATGGTAGTGGGGGTGGTGGAGGAGCCCCCCGTATTGGTGGTGGTGATGGAGGAGCCCAATGCTGATGGTGGTGAGTGAGGGGGAGGAGCCTCAATGCTGCGGGTGGTGAGGGAGGGGGAGGAGCCTCGATGCTGCGGGTGGTGAGGGAGGGGGAGGAGCCTCGATGCTGCGGGTGGTGAGGGAGGGGAAGGAGCCTCAATGCTGTGGGTGGTGAGGGAGGGACAGGAGCCTCATTGCTGTGGGTGGTGAGGAAGTGGGAGGAGCTTTGATGCTGATGGTGGTGATGGTGGGGGTTGAGCCCCAATGTTTGTGGGGTGAATTCCCCTTTCCCATGGGTGGAGAAGGAGGCCGGGGTGGGTTGTTTCTGTTTTGACTAGGGCGCAATTTCTAATGGGTGCCCCGATCTCTGTGGAGCTAGCCTTGCCGGCTCTATCAGGCCCTTCCACAGCGATGGCGTAAAACCATCAATATCAGGTCTAAGAACTGGGCTGTGCAGCTGGAGAGCTGCACGTTAGGTTTCAGTTAGAGCCTGGCACTCTGACAAAATATGGGGAAATTCCACCCGATAACATCTGGATGGCAAGGGCTGCTGATACATGGGAACACCACCACCTGCAAGATCCGCTTCAATCCACACACCATCCTGACTTAGAACTGTATCACCGTCGCTGGGTAAAAATTCTGGAAAACCCTTCCCATTGACCCCGGGGGTGTACCAAACCACATGGACTGCAGCGGCCACCTTCTCAAGGGCAATAAGGGATGGGCAATAAATGCTGGCCTTACCAATGAAGCACATGCCCAGTGAAGGTTTTTTTCTAAATTGTGGATGAAAGATCATGCTTCATCTCATTTCGAAGGTCAGCTGCATTACAAAAAGAACTTATTTTGTTCCAGTTCATAGATCTGCCAAGGACTGGCTGCCAACGGTTTGGTTATCAGCCACCCAGTTGGAGGGTTCATCATGGAAAGCTTCCCTTGAGCTGGCCTTCACCTCAGCCATAGACGCTTGAGCCAGAAGTTCAAGGCTACGGTCTCCAGCCGACTTGTGGTGCTCTCAAACACATCTCGGAAACCTCAATGCTGCGGGTGGTGAGGGAGGGGGAGGGAGGCTCACCCCCCACCATCACCACCATCAGCATCAGAGCTCCTCCCACTTCCTCACCACCATCAGCATCGGGGCTCACCCCCCCTCCCTCACCACCCGCAGCATTGAGGCTCCTCCCCCTCCCTCACCACCTGGCAGCAGTGTGGTTGGCTGCTCACCAGAGAGCGCCAATCTGCTCTGCCAACTGCTCAGAGAAGATCCTTGATCAGAGATCCTTGATCAGAGAATTTACAGTGCAGAAGGAGGCCATTCGGCCCATTGAGTCTGCACCGGCCCTTGGAAAGAGCACCCTACCTAAGCCCATACCTCCATCCTAACCCCACACCTCCACCCTATCACCGAAACCCCACCTAACCTTTTTTGGGACACGAAGGGCAATTCAGTGTGGCCAATCCACCTAACCTGCAGATCTTTGGACTGTGGGAGGAAATCGGAGCAGCCGTAGGAAACCCGCGCAGACACGGGGAGAACGTGCAGACGCCGCACAGTCTGTGACCCAAGCCGGGAATCGAACCTGGGACACTGGAGCTGTGAAGCAACTGTGCTAACCACTGTGCTACCCTGCTGCCCCCTGCAAATGAATGAACATTTGCAATGTTGTCACGTGCAGGGTTTTTAACCTCAAGGCTGTGTGCACAAGCTGACATTGGTTCTTTGCAATGTTGTTGTCGCTAAAGTGCTTGATGATGGTCAGGCGGTATGGTGCTGCTGTCGTTATGGTACTGGACTATAACAGACAGCCTTGGGTTAATCTGGTGAGTAGGAGATTAAAACTCCACCACGTTTGTAAATTTGATTTCAAGTTCGGTAACAAAAAATAAAAAAGCTGGCATCAGTAAAAGTGATCCTTTAGGAAAGCTAATCTGCTATCTTTATCCAGTCTTGCCTGTATGTGACCCCAGCCACACACATCCTGGAGAGAGGGCACACTTAATATCGTTAGCAAGGCTTTCAGTCAGGGCAACAGGGAAAGGCAATAATTACTGGCCTAAGAGTGCATTAATTGAAAAAAAACAAATCTTGAGCTAAATCCCCATGGGGAAGCTGGGAAGAAGTGAAGAAACTTGGCTATTGGCACAGAATAAAGTCTGGCCTCCAGGTTGCTCCAGGATGTAAGGGGTTGTTGGTTGTCCAACCTCATTAGAAGTGTTGACAACCTTGTAATTGCTCTCTTCCAGCACGCGCATTGTACCTTGGGTCTGCCTCTCCATCACGACATGAAGGAATCATGTCCTGATTTGCCTGTGGATCGGTCACAAGCCAAAATTCATGAAGTTGTGTTTAAAAAAAAAAGAATTAAGTAGCTTGCTCTATTCACACGAGTCAAATCCACATAGCCTGGAGAATAATTGAAATGATCTGTGCAGGCTTCAACCGGAGGAGATAACGATGTGCTCTCCACCCCAACTCCGCATTGGGTAAGACTAGGTAAATTGGAATTTGTTTTACAGCAATAAATCGCTCGTGTTCTCTTATTTTCTGTGTGAGATGCTAATATTTACGTTGAGCACTTATATTCTGAAGATATCTTTGAGGTCTTGATCTACAAGGTGTTGCTGGTCACAAGTAGACCTCCTGTGGATGTGATGAATGGGGCCTTTACTTAAGAGCAATTTGGAAGAGAAAGCAAACACAGTGCCTCACCCTTAACAACCTGGCCCAGTTCCAAGGAGGTGCTTGTTCGCGACTGGAGAAGGTAAACAAGTTTTACCGACCGCGTTTGCCAACCAAGTGTCCTCTTCTGTGAATCGTGGTTTTGTTCGTCTGCCACGAGCCTGTTTTCAAGTGGACAGGGCTTTGCAATTGCAATGTGTCCTTTAGATTGCGGATGCCTAATCCTTGCGCAACTGGAGTCTCTGCAGCACTCCCCACCCCCACCCCCAACTCCGGCACCACCATTCCCGCTTCAACCATGACCTCTTTCACAAACTAATTTCTTCAGCCCATCATTGGCGGCTGTGCCTTCAGGATTCTCCATCCCAGGCTCTGCAATTCCCTCCCTCAACCTCTCTGCTGCTGCAATAAAAGCAAATTGGCGCGGACGCCGCAAATCTGAAATAAAAACTGGGCAGAGCAGAGATTTTAGTGGGAGCCAAAAAGCCAGAAACCCGTCCGGCATAAATTTCCCCCAATGGCGGGCTAATAGCGGGTCGCTCTTCCCCCTGACAGGTGGCACAAATGCCATTTTCATTCACTTGCATCTGATGAATGCTTATTAAAACAGTCACAGTTGCCGAAGGCATCCTTGTCAGGCCTTTCAGTCTTGCGTCATGTCGGTCCGAATTTATGTCAGCATCAAACCTGATTGCTAATGAGTGGCGTGCACACGGTCGTCCTCAGGTCGCCAGGAACATCAATGTGAGTGCACCAGTTTCTGCCAGAGAGCTGCGCTGCTCCTGATGCGCTGCTCACCACTCTGCCGGGGGCAGACCCGTTCCTTCCCCCCCCCCCCCCCCCATCTCCATGCTGAGCTGGGCATCATGGACAGCACCGTGCTGCTGGATGCATGGACCCTTCTGTGTCACCATCTCGGTTCAGTACTGCGCCTGGGGTTGGGAAGATCAGGGATTTCCTTCCCCCCCGGTAATGCAGCAGTGTCTACCTGGGCACCACTGTGCTGCGGGACCCGCGCAACCACCGCAACAAAGGTCCAAAGTTCGACCAGGGGTGGAGTGAGAGGTGAGGCCAAAGGGTTGAGGGAGGTCCGACCCAACAAAGGCAAATGGGTCAATTTGGAAAGAGGGCTAAACAATTATGCGGGTGGGTGGTGGGGAGAGTGAGAGGGCTCACAATGACAGACAGAGGGGAAAGGAGGTGGATGAAGAAGGTGAAAAATGGAAGGCAGAGGGAAGACATGGGGAAGGAAGTTGGACTCCGAGCAAGGCTGCATGAAAAGCTCCCAAACAAGTCATAGATTTTACAGTGCAGAAGGAGGTCATTCGGCCTATCGAGTCTGCACAGGCCCTTTGAAAGAGCACCCTACTCAAGCCCACACCTCCACCCTATCCCCGTAACCCCACCTAAACTTTTTGGACACTAAGGGCAACTTAGCGTAGTCAACCCACCTAACCCGCACGCCTTTGGATTGTGGGAGGAAACCGGAGCACCCAGAGGAAACCCACGCAGACACGGGCAGAACATGCAGACACTGTACGTACAGACAGTGACCCAGGCCAGGAATCGAACCTGGGACCCTTGAGCTGTGAAGCAATTGTGCTAACCACTGTCTACCATGCTACCCAGAAGTGGGTCAAAATTATACCATATCATTTGCTGGAGAGGAGTGGATGAAGACTCCAGATGCAGTGGGCAGAGGTCCAAAGGAAGCATGGGCGAGGGGAGAAGGTGCTGGAATTGAGGAACAGGCTTTTTCTTGAGGCGGATAGCCTTATTCCTCTGGGTTGCTGACATCTTGCAAGTTCTGGTGAAGACAGGTGATCTGGCGAGCATGGCAGGAGTGTGCTGGACTAGCATTTAAATATGGTGCCAGGACCTTCAAACTCAATGAATCAGCTGCTCAACCACCAGGAGAATCGGAGGGTCATTCACTTGTGAATAATTGATGAGCTTCCAAGCACAAAATCTGGCGCTAGATCCCACCGTTCCACTGACAGAATTCTACAGCTTGCAAGTTCTAACGCAAGTCAAACTTTAGAAGATCCAAAACAACTAATGATTGCAACACATAGTGTCCTTAGAATATCACCAACTACAAAGACTACAACCTCAGCAGCAAAGATTCATCTCACACCCTTTTCAATCTCTTATTATTGAACCTTTCCTTCCCCCCCCACCGTATGTCTGTCATGTGTGCTTCTGGGTAGAGGTGGGCAGGGTTTGGGGAATAATTATGTCAGTAGATCATTGTTCCATTATTTCCTTTCATGATTGTCTGTGCTCTTATTATAATAAACAATTTTTAAAACTGTTTTACTTAAAAGTCTGGTGCTTGTAACTCATTGGAGTAGTCAAAGTTCAAAGATCTCAAGGAAATACACAAACTATTGGTTAACTCACGTATATTGGGACTCTAGGGTCTATGGGGCTGAATTTGACTGCACGCTCCTCCAGGGTGTCAAATATATTACATTAAAGGTGCTGCTTGAATGCGCGTTGTTGTTATTGCTGTCATCGTACCAAATCAGCTGGGTGTTGCCATGGTGACAAGAATGGCAATGTGTACCCCTTGGACACAGTGGCCCTGCCCTTGCACCTGTTTGTTAGGCTCCTTTCCAAAGGTGCTGGTATTGCTTTTGCCAGGAGCTGTTCCGCACAACTAAGCATTGCTCATCGCTGCCAGCGTAGGTGTCAATTTGCAAATTAGAAAAAGCTTATTATCAGTGGTTAGAGTTGTAAATTCAAACAGTTTAAAATGAATTTTGTGTGTCTTAATTTAATGCCAGGATTAACTGAAGCAATGGAGTGAAAAAACAAAAATTCCCCCGTGGTGAATCATGTGAAGCGAAGCTTTTTTTTTTGTGTTAATTTTCCTTGTTTTCTCCACACCTGTTCCGATGATTCTGACTGTTCTCCGGGTGTGATTTCAGGAGCTTGAGTGCTATTCATGTGTGACCGTGATGGGCAAATCACCATCTGGACTACTTGGGTGTGAATTATTGCTTGCATGGAGCATAAGGGGGAGGGGAGGTATTTATATCGGTTGCAAGGAAGAAGTAAGAACTTGCATTTATATGAGGTTGTTCACACCCTCAGGATGACCCCAAGCACGAAATAAAAAAGCATTTTTTGAAGTTCATTTGCTGTTGTAATGTATGATACGTAGCAGCCAGTTTTCACACGAGATCCCGCAGAGCGCAATGTGATCGTGACCAGATATCCAGATAGCCTTATCTTTTGCCCTGATATGCAGCTTGAGTGGTGTTGGTTGAGGTTAACTATCGTTCAGGACTTGCAAACCCATGAAAAGATGAGTTAGGAGCTGGAGGAGGCCATTCAGCCCTTCAAGCCTGTTCTGCCATTCAATACAATCACAGATGATCTGACCTACCTCCAATAAACCTTCACCTTTTATTTATCAAGAACTTATCTACAGTATATTAACAAGACTGGAGCGAAGCCATTTCTCCACACTCAATTGATTGTACCCGTGAAGCTTAGTCCTGCACTCATCGTCAAACGTTGAGAATCTCTTCACTTCAAGTTCCTTTATTAACTTCTTCCTTTAATTGTTTTTATCCAGAACTCTCACATTTATCACAGTTGTCTATAAATCAACTAATAAAGAGCAATATTCCAGATACTTCAGTTCATCAACCCACCAACAGCACATTTACTTTGTTCAAGTCAAGTTAAATGACAAAAGGTCCACAGTGGATCGACATGGACGTAGGTTGGAAGCATATTTAGGATCTTCAAGCATCTGTAAACCTCTGTGCAGTTTTGCATACGTGGATGTCGACCCACTCCTTTTTATAGATCATAGAATTTACAGTGCAGAAGGAGGCCAATCGGCCCATCGAGTCTGCACCGGCCTCTGGAAAGGGCACCCTACCCAAACCCACACATCCACCTTATCCCCATAATCCAATAACCCCACCCAACCTTTTTTAGGACACTAAGGGCAATTTAGCAAGTCCAATCCACCTAACCTGCACATCTTTGGTCTGTGGGAGGAAACCGGAGCACCCGGAGGGAACCCACGCAGACGTGGGGAGAACGCGCCGACTCTGCACAGCCAGTGACCCAAGCCAGGAATCGAACCTGGGACCCTGGAGCTGTGAAGCAACCGTGCTAACCACTATGCTACCGTGCTGCCCCGAAAAATCATGCCGCAGAGCACTTAGTAGAAGCCAGAAACAGCTTTAGTTTTTCAGAGCTGGTCGGCCTTGCAACATAAAGAATAGAAGCAGGTGTGTACAGGCTCTTGAGCCTACTCTGCCACTCAACAGGCTGACCCTTGACCTGAGCTCGCTTCCCTACACTATCCGCATAGGCTGAGTCCACAAATACATCAATCTCAGCCTTAAATGCATTCAATGGCTAGGCATCCACAGAAATGCTAAGAGTGAAAACTCATTAGCAGGGTTTGCGATTCCAAGTGTTCGGAAAAGCGTAATGAATAGTCGCGGAGTTGTTGACAGGCGAGCAACACTGTCCTCCGTGCTTTCGAGATTTCAGGGGGGGTGACACGTTTTTTTTTGTCCTTTTCATCTGCCTTATTTGAATTGTTAGATTAATGGAAGTCATAATGTTCCCGGTCGGACTTCTATTGTGAAAGTGCTACTTGAAAACCTGACATTTCAAAGCCAGCTCATGTTCCCCCTCTGCCAGTGCAAATAAATCCCGCCCTCGCCACTGACAGCAAACAGGATAGCGTATCATTTTCATCATGGAAGCCATTCAACTTCAAAGAAATTTCTTCTCCAAAAATATGACTTCCTGCGATCAGCAAACATCCCAGGAATTTACTTGTATTATGAACCTCCCTCCGCCTGGTATTTTAACAGTGTCATCCAGCCTGTTACCCAGGAAACGGGATTCATTAAGATGTAACTATGAGCAGCAAGTTACAACCAACCATAACTGGCTGCAAATGTGGAAAGAGAATGAAAGCGGGCTGAATTTTATCGCCGGTTTTGGGACACAGTCTAATCGATACCAAATGGAGATCCCAAGCCCGCGCTTGTTGGTAGCGAGACTGGCTCTGTGCTTTTGCTGAAGGCCTACTGTCCATTTAAGGTTCCTGATGCTATCAGCCCAATAGGGTCGGTAAATCTGAAACCTGCGCTGACTCAAATGGACGCTGCCAAGGATGCTTGCGGGTCGAGAGGTTGCTTCAATATTAAGGCTTCCTTGGACAGTTAAATGCAGGCATGACCCTCGGGATAGAATTAGAGTCATACAGCACAGAAACAGGCCCTTCAGCCCACCAAAGCAGCGGAGAGACCATTCCGTCATCAGCAGAATACTGGCAACCTGGATAAAATCACCCCGAATGGGGCCTTTAAATAACTAAATGGGGTTCCTGCTTCCATGTGGTGGGCTGACAGTGCAACCTCCTGGGAAACTTTCCCAGCAATGGACTGCACCGAGGAACCATACCAATGTGGGACCCCATTGTTTTCCACCCCATCCCCATACCCCTAACCCCAACGCCCAGCCAGCGAGACTGAGACCAGGAAAATCCCACTCAAACGTTTAGGCTAGTGAGCCTTCATCAGATCACAACTAAAACATAGAACATAGATAGAACATAGAACATTACAGCGCAGTACAGGCCCTTCGGCCCTCGATGTTGCGCCGACCTAACCACTCTAAAGCCCATCTACACTATTCCTTTATCGTCCATATGTCTATCCAATGACCATTTGAATTCCCTTAGTGTTGGCGAGTCCACTACTGTTGCAGGCAGGGCATTCCATGCCCTTACTACTCTCTGAGTAAAGAACCTACCTCTGACATCTGTCCTATAACTATCTCCCCTCAATTTAAAGCTATGTCCCCTCGTGCTAGACATCACCATCCGAGGAAAAAGGCTCTCACTGTCCACTCTATCCAATCTTCTGATCATCTTGTATGCCTCAATTAAGTCACCTCTTAACCTTCTTCTCTATAACGAAAACAGCCTCAAGTCCTTCAGCCTTTCCTCATAAGATCTTCCCTCCATACCAGGCAACATTCTGGTAAATCTCCTCTGCACCCTTTCCAATGCTTCCACATCCTTCCTATAATGCGGCAACCAGAATTGCACGCAATACTCCAAATGCGGCCGCACCAGAGTTTTGTACAGCTGCACCATGACCTCATGGCTCCGAAACTCAATCCCTCTACCAATAAAAGGTAACATACCGTACGCCTTCTGAACAAAACTCTCAACCTGGGTGGCAACTTTCAGGGATCTATGTACATGGACACCGAGATCTCTTTGCTCATCCGCACTGCGAAGAATCTTACCATTAGCCTAGTACTCTGTCTTCCTATTATTCCTTCCAAAATGAATCACCTCACACTTTTCTGCATTAAACTCCATTTGCCACCTCTCAGCCCAGCGCTGCAGCTTATCTATGTCCCTCTGTAACTTGTAATATCCGTCCGCACTGTCCACAACTCCACCGACTTTAGTGTCATCTGCAAATTTACTCACCCGTCCTTAATGATAAACAGCAGTGGCCCCAAAACAGATCCTTGTGGTACACCACTAGTAACTGGACTCCAGTCTGAACATTTTCCATCAACCACCACCCTTTGTCTTCTTCCAGCTAGCCAATTTCTGATCCAAACTGCTAAATCACCCTGAATACCATGCCTCCGTATTTTCTGCAGTAGCCTACCATGATGAACCTTATCAAACGCTTTACTGAAATCCATATACACCACATCAACTGCTTTACCCTCATCCACCTGTTTGGTCACCTTCTCAAAGAACTCAATAAGGTTTGTGAGGCAAGACCTACCCTTCACAAAACTGTGTTGACTACCTCTAATCAAATTATTCCTTTCCAGATGATTATACATCCTATCTCTTATAAACCTTTCCAAGATTTTACTCACAACAGAAGTAAGGCTCACTGGTCTATAGTTACCGGGGTTGTCTCTACTCCCCTTCTTGAACAAGGGGACAACATTTGCTATCCTCCAGTCTTCTGGCACTATTCCTGTACAGTGAGAAGTTTTACAACACCAGGTTAAAGTCCGACGGGTTTGTTTCGATGTCACTAGCTTTCGGAGCACTGCTCCTTCCTCAGGTGAATGAAGAGGTATGTTCCAGAAACATATATATAGACAGATTCAAAGATGCCAGACAATGCTTGGAATACGAGCATTAGCAGGTGATTAAATCTTTACAGATCCAGAGATGGGGTAACCCCAGGTTAAAGAGGTGTGAATTGTCTCAAGCCAGGACAGTTGGTAGGATTTTGCAGGCCTGGCAGGTCATGGGCCCGATCGAATGGCCTCATCGCGCCCGAATCGGAGACACACGGGGCCGTTAAATCTTGCAAGTGTCATCTCATGGGATTTACGACGCTTGGGACGCCTCGCGAGATCTAATGAGAGATGTGGCAATCTCGATCTCGCCCTCACTGGGCGGGGTCCAGATTGGAATATTTAAGTTAACAGTTAACTTAACTTAACTACGTCTATGCCTGAGAATCACAAGGTCCAGGATTGAACGCCCATGCCTGTGGGACCTCGCAGTGATGCCGTCTAGCACTGGGTTCCACAGATGTGGACCAGACATAACGGCCCTCAGGGGGGTCTTCAGGCGATTGGAGGGCTCTGGGTGATCGGGGTATCTGGGTAGGGTGAAACCCTGGCACCCCTGATGCCACCCAGGCATCTTGGCGCTGTCAGCCAGACACTCTGGCAGTACCACCATGGCAATATCAGAGTGTCCCGGTGCCAGATTGCCCATGCTGGGTGTTGGGTCCGGTGTGCCTACCCTTATGAGGTGGGGTGAGGGGGGGCTCGAGGACTCCCTAATTGGTAAGTTGGGCCATTGGGGGGTCCGGAGCTCGTCAGTACAGGAAACGAAGGTGAGTATGGGCCTCAGGGGGGCATTCCTCAATACAGCACTGGAACAGGCCCTTCGGCCCTCGCAGAGGTTCCCCCCCCAAGAAGGCAAAGTCCCGTTTAATAGCGGGGTTGTTCTTGCCGCTGCTGGCTCTGAGAAACACCCCCTATTTGCGCCCAAAACGGGACTCTGGTTTTTTTCCTGTTAAAAAACGCTCCAAATTTCTGATTTGTTCTCCGAACTGCGAAAGATTCCTACCAGAAGTGAAAAGTTGGAACATCACTCCCTATAATCTGTTTTTAGTTCTGGGTTCCCTCACCAGCTGTAGGACAAACTCTCTGTCACCTCTGACTTGTTCCTGCTCCGCATTACCTGTCATAGACATGGACCCTGTGAGCCAAAATGTAATGTATTAATTTATCCTTCATGAATGGGGAAAATGGTCCGAAAAAATAAAAGCACTCTATAAATAGAAGCTGATGCTGTAAAATTGAGGAACTCATCTTGGTGTGGCCAATTATCCCTTATTTGACGTGCCCACATCTTTTCTTTACGAAGGTGTTGGATGCTTATATCTTTAGTTGAAGCAATCCATTAGTCCCGTTCCATTGCTGACACTCTCACTGCTCAAACACTAAAGTCCAAAAGGTTATTTTCAAACATTGTTCCAATCTGTGAGCTCACGCTGATTCAGTTCAGATACAGGCAGAAACACACATAAAAGGCAACATTACTACAAATAGTCATTTGGTAGCACAGAACATAGAACATAAATGCAGAAGGAGGCCATTCAGCCCATCGAGTCTGCACCGATCCACTTAAGCCCTCACTTCCACCCTATCCCCGTAACCCAATAACCCCTCCTAACCTTTTTGGTCACTAAGGGCAATTTATCATGGCCAATCCAGCTAACCTGCACGTCTTTGGACTGTGGGAGGAAACCGGAGCACCCGGAGGAAACCCACACAAACACGGGGAGAACGTGCAGACTCCGCACAGACAGTGACCCAGCGGGGAATCAAACCTGGGACCCTGGCTCTGTGAAGCCACAGTGCTATCCACTTGTGCTACTGTGCTGCTCAAACTTGAGTATTTCTGAAAAGACATACTTTGTCGAAGCTTTTCATCTTGCATTCATCAGGACAACCACAAGAATACACATGTCAGGGGAAACAACAACTTCATACTGTCGGAGAAGAGGGTGCTGACTGGTTGTCAAGTGGACTCTGATTGGTAGAGGCACTATCATGGAGAATCCACCAGTTGATGGTGGCTGACAGTTAACTGCCAAGCATTGTTTGAAATTTAAACCAGGCAATTTGACCCTGATCGATCAAGGCATGATTCAGCGAATGGCTATCACTTATTCTGTTTGGCTGAAACAGACGCAATGTGCGTACATGTTCTTTCTGCCTGCAAAGAACTGGGCCCTGTCCATTAACATATGTAGCTTCCAGTAAATGCAAATGTGCTCCTCTGCGGGTCTAACTGACAATCTTAAACTGGTTGTCAGCCGCATTTTTGGTGAGGTGAAAGATCACTGCCAACCCCTAGTTTCCTGCCTGTGAGTTTAAGCCACCTTCAGGTCATCATTGAAGAACAAGTTGGATAGTTAATTGGAGGAAAGGGGAACAAAGGAGATGGGGATGCACTTGGGATGAATAATATTCCTGTCATGGAGGGTTAAGACAAGGAAATCTGTCAAATACACTCTCATCAGATTTACAGCAAAAATGTCTCGGCCAAGCAAGAGGGACTAGAAAAGCTACCATTTGTTCTCTTTAGAGCAGAGAAGGGTAAGCGGAGATTTAGTAGAAGCATTCAAAACTACAAAGGGGTTTTGGTACAGTGAAAAAAGGGGAAACAGTTGCCGCTGACAGGATTGTCAGTCCCTGAGGTCAAAGATTTGAGGCAACAGCCAAGTGAGCCATGAGGAGTGAGCCTAAGCTAAGATCAGCCTGAATTTCCAGCCAACAGCCAAGGGGCTGTTTAGCACAGGGCTAAATCGCTGGATTTGAAAGCAGACCAAGGCAGGCCAGCAGCACGGTTCAATTCCCGTAACAGCCTCCCCGAACAGGTGCCGGAATGTGGTGACTAGGGGCTTTTCACAGTAACTTCATTTGAAGCCTACTTGTGACAATAAACGATTTTCATTTAATTTCAACAAGGAGTTGGCGACATGGATGTCTCTGACCTATATCCCCAAATGTGTGAAGCTCCCCCTCAGGAAGGCTAAGAGTTACCCCTCTTGCTCCACCGCTTGCACCCAATATCTCAACCTCCTCTGGTGAGCTGACACATGCAGTAACAGCAAGAGACTATTGAGCCCTGTGATCCTGTTAAATCGTGGGTTACCTGTGCCCTCCTTCCAATGGCCTTCCTTGATCCCTTCAACCTCAAAGCGAACCAAGATCTATCAATCCCCAATTTTGACATTTTTACTGAACCAGCAGAGGCAGCCAGTGGTATTCCCACTGGATTAACAATTCACAGACCCAGGGTAATGCTCTTGGGGCCTGGGTTCGAATCCCACCACACCTATCAATAGAAAAGTTCATGACGACCACAAAACAATTGTCATCAATAACCCACCTGGTTCACTGAGACCATGTAGAGAAGGAAAGCTGCTGCCTTTACCTGGTCTGGCCTACCTGTGATGCCGCACCCCCAGCAACATGGTTGCCTCTCAGTTGTATCATAACCGGAAGAAAGTCAACAGGAACTAATGCCACATCCACAAGGACTGCAGCAGTGCAAGAAGGCCTCGTCAGCGACAGCCTATAAATGAATTCCTAGAAACGTCCAAAATACTGCAGGAGAAAACCCCAGATATCCACTACTCACTGTGCAGCAGTGGTTGGAGATTACCGATGATTAACCCAGCCATAGCCCCAGCTCGTTTCGGAACTACAATGGCAATGAATGTGAAACTGAAAGATTTGCTGAGTAAATAGATAATCATTTAATCATATGCTTTAATTCATTAGCCCAAACCAGTCAGAAAATGGCCTCCAGCATTGTGTTAGAGCAATGAAATGAATTGAAAGTCACTTATTGTCACAAGTAGGCTTCGAATGAAGTAACTGTGAAAAGCCCCTAGTTGCCACATTCTGGTGCCTTTTCGGGGAGGCTGGTGCAGGAATTGAACCGTGCTGCTGGCCTGCCTTGGTCTGCTTTAAAAGCCAGCTCTTTAGCCCTGTGCTAAACCAGCCCCTTTTTCCGCTAGCAGGCAACATGCACCATGTTTTAATAAGAAACAGCATGAGCAGTGAGTTTGCTATATCAGAGGGTAGTTTGGCTTGTGAGTGCTCCAAACAACAGCCGGGTACATTAATTGAGAAAATAACCCTGAAACTTTGGGCGAGAAGTTTTAAATCAAGCTTTATTCACCATGTGGACAAGGTCACCTGTCCTGGTTATAAGCCAGGTTTATTACCCCTGCTGGTCCTGAACATAAATCTCTGTCAGGCAGAGACCAATTTAAGAGATATCGCCGTATGGCAAATTATTCCCTCAACTTGACTCTCCCTGGTCTCCGCCCACAACCAGAGAACGCTGCATGTATTTAGCCACTTTGTAAATCAAAACTCGCCCAACTGGAAGGAAAGGATATTTTTAAAAAATATATCCAAACTTTGTTGGTTTCCCGTGACACGCTCGGGTTTTATTCCCCCAGCTGGATTGCTTCAGAAATAATTCATCCCCTCGCTTCCTGCAGCTGCGAGTCAAAATGCATTTGCAGATCTCTTCGAGTCAACACTCTTGTCAAAATTCCATTGCTGGTGGGCAGCACGGTGGCGCAGTGGTTGGCACAGCTGCCTCACGGCGCCGAGGTCCCGGGTTCGATCCCGGCCCTGGGTCACTGTCCGTGTGGAGTTTGCACATTCTCCCCGGGTTTGGGTGGGTTTCGCCCCCACAACCCAAAGATGTGCAGGCTAGGTGGATCGGCCATGCTAAATTGCCCCTTAATTGGAAAAAAAATAATTGGGGACTCTAAATTTAAATTAAATTTTTTTTTAAATTCCACCAGTGGCGAGAGTTAAAAAAAAACCTGGGGGACGGAATTTTCTCACTTTTTGACTGAGTGTCAACGCATGTGGGAAAAGCGCCTTTCAGCCCGTCAGCTCCACTGCCGGGTTTTCCGTCAGGTTTTTTGATACCGAGTTAAAAAGAAACGCTGGAGGTGGGTCCCTCGATGTCAGGCAGGTGGGGGGTTCTGAATGAGCCCCACCTCGGCTGCAACCACGGCCTTGAAGAGATCGGGGTGCTCTTTTCAAAGGACGCCTCGATCTGAAAACAAGTCCACCCCTCCCTCCCCCACCCCGACACACAGGGGGAACAAGCCCCATGGAACTACCCTCTGCGGACACAGGAAACCCACCAGCCCCAATGGACACAGGACCCCTCCGGAAACCACCTTCCTCCCCCTCCCCCATGGCCTCCAATATGTAAACCCCACCCCACCCCGGCACTGTCCACTGGCACTGCCTCCTGGGACTACCCAATGGCAGTGACAGCACCTAGTGTCCTGGCAGTGCATGGGAATGATCCCCTCCTCCTGGGCACTGTACTTAGCTGTGCGCTCCTGGCAGGATAGTTAGCCACCTTCCTATTTTACAAAACCTGTTGTAAACCCCACCAACGTGACATCATGCCAGCAGGGATGCAGGAGAATGGGATATCCCGACATGGCGGAAGGGCGATACAGCACAGAAGCCCGTTAAGTATGTGATAACGCAGGGTCATGGTATTCCCGCCTTTTCAAGGTGGAAACCCTATTAGGTGTTTGGCAGGGAGCGGAACAATCGAGCAGGGAAATCCTGCCACCTTGAGTGCTGTTTTGAGTCTCCCGCCATGATCCACCACCCACACCACCATTCCCGCCTGCTGAAAACGGTAGCAGAAACTAATTCCTTTGGTGCTGAATGCAAAGTTAAAGACAGTTGATTTCAGAGCTGACCACGCCGACCACAGGTATGCCAATACTTTGACTTTATTCTCGTTATCCTCATATTCCAATCCATGGCCTTAGCCCCTGTAATAATCTACAGGAGGCAGGGGTTCCGTCACCACACCAGTATTTATTTGCAATAACTATATCCAAGAGCAGCTCCAAACAGTGCTGCTAGCATTCCAGTCAACTTAAGACTGCCTCACAAAGCCTACACAGGTGCTTATATGGACCCCCTCAATGAGCTATCATTGAGGGAGCTCTTACTCCAATTGGCCAACCAATAATGCCAATTGGAGGTCATTACAGCCCCCCTCCCTATCACTGTAACCTCCTCCAGCCTTACGCTCTTGGAGACTTCTGTTCCGACAATTCTAATCCATCATACAGATGGGCGGGTTCCTCCGTCCTGGCAGCCAGACAGTGGGGGTTCCCGTTGTGGCCACCCCCCACTCTCGGGAAATCCGTGGGCCTCAATGCGCTGCCGGAGAAGCGGAGGATCCCGCCTACGGGGAATCCCGCCCAGCATCTTAAATGCTCCACCTGTCTTCATCTGCTTGGTCCCTGTAAACACTGAAAGTCCCTCAAACGTATCCATCTCCTCTCTCTCTCACACACTCTCTCTCTCACACACTCTCTCTCTCACAAACACATGTATACACACTCAATTTCTTTGCATCTCCCGCAAAACTTGCTCTACTTTATTTGACCACCAACCTTATTGCCTCCTTTGGCTCACTGTTGCCTAATTGTGAAGCACCTTGGAATATATTACAATGTCAAAGGTGCTATATAAATAAAATTATTTGTTACTTTTCAATATCACCCTTAAAATTATTTGTTGCTTTTCAATATCACCCTTAAAATCAGGACATCTTTTGTTTTCAGTATGTCCTGGTGTCAAATCTAAACCAGAAAGTCTCGTCGACTCGTTCTTGCTCCAGTAGAATTATTTTATTGGGAATGCGGAATGAAACGTTGATTAAAAGTACTTTCGACCAGTGAAGCGATACCAGCAGGAGCCAAGGAATTTCCTGACAACTCCCATTTGGCTGTAGTGCACTTGGCCCTGCGACTGGGCCTGGGGGCTGTGTATCCACACCCACTCCAACGACCTGAGTACATAGTCCAGACATGTTTGCTGCACAGTTGGCAGTGCTGGACTGGGAAATACAGTTGACAGGTTTGCTTTCCTAAAGGGCATTAATGAAGTCAATTGTGCTTCTTGTACAGCAGTTTGGCAGCGTCACCTTCACTGATGCCAGTGGCCTG
Organism: Scyliorhinus torazame; assembly: GCF_047496885.1. Classification (NCBI taxonomy): domain Eukaryota; kingdom Metazoa; phylum Chordata; class Chondrichthyes; order Carcharhiniformes; family Scyliorhinidae; genus Scyliorhinus; species Scyliorhinus torazame. The sequence goes on from NC_092721.1 coordinate 194,014,817, forward strand.
AATTTTACGTGTAAAGTGGAGGAACATGCCCGACTCGAAAGCCCGTAAATTCGCACGAGAGGATGTTGGCCAGGCATCCTGGTGTCATCGTGCCCTTGCGTGTAATTGAGGTCAGTGGGGCCACTCACGACTCGAAATTACATCCGTCAACAATCAAGAAACCAATTTAAATTAATTGAACAGAAATCGACTGGAATATTACGTGGCCCCTCTGCCTCTACGGTTGGCGGGCGGGCAGATTGGCCAGGCTGCCTTTACGTTTAAGCTGCTACCTCGACCCAGGCGGGTGAAAGATCCAAGGCGCAAATAAAATTAACAGATGATTCTGGGGACTGAGGTCTGCGAATTATTGTTCTGCCCAGACTTTTTCCTGGCACCCGTGTTCCCCAGCGTTCAGCCTTTCACAGGGCAGGTTTCACACTGGACAGCTGTCTATTGACCAACCAGCGTGAAGTTGCGATTGGAGGCTTAACCTGGCCTGAAACACGTTCCATGCCTGCTTCCGTCTTGCCGTGTGTACGAACCCGACGGGCAGAACATTCAGTTTTTTATTAACTACCTCCTTTTCGTTTTTCCCCACACTGCATTTAGATTTTCATATTGCCACAGGGAGATTGGAACTCACAGGGGCTTCTGGTTATTATTGGGTTACCTTCGGAGGCATTGGGCGACTTTTAAAAAATAAATTTAGTGTTCCCAATTATTTTTTTTTTGCAATTAAGGGGCAATTTAGAGAGGTCCAATCCACCTAACCTGCACATCTTTGGGTTGTGGGGGTGAAACCCATGCTGACACGGGGAGAATGTGCAAACTCCACATGGACAGTGACCCAGGGCTGTGACTCGAACCCGGTCCTCAGTGCCGCAGTCCCAGCACTAACCACTGTGCCACATGCCGCCCTGCATTGGGCGACTTACTCTAGTCAGACATCCAGCTGGAGGCAAAGGACATTCCTTAGGATACTTTTATTAACATAACTGGCTACTTATAATGTTATAGAACACCAGGACATGGCTACTGCTCTTTTCTTACAGGCCTCTCTCACTCATCTCTCTCTGTGAGAGACATCACTCTCACATAGCTCTTAATGCATATGTCCAGCAGTTATTAGAGTAATTTTATAGTTAACCTATTAGTCTACATCTCTCTTCAAGTCTTTATCCTGATGTTATCATATACACATCCTTTGACACCTCCCCACACAAGATATCTCTTTTTAAAGTGTTGCTAACTTTTGGTTGGCGCTTAATAAATGTTGCTCGTTGTGTCTTGAATTAGTTTGCTCTGTTTTATAACCTTTGCTCTGGAGTCGCCAGGTATCTTTGTGACACCACCACGAGATTCAAGTTCAAGTGCTGATCAATAACTTAATACACCAGTTAGTAAGTTTCAAATCAAAACACATTTATTATACACAGTCAATAACTACTCATGTATAGAACTCTACTTACTAGACTATCTCTGACACTATAGGCCTATACTTAGCTTTGGAACTGGCCCACCAGGTATGGGGAACAAATGGCCTTTTGTTCGATTCTGAGTCTGCAGGATTCAAAGCTGGCATAGACTGGTAGCTAGGAGCACCTATCTTGTAACGTGCGTTGACTGGAGACTTACTTGGTTGGTGCAGCTACTAGGCAGGTCACAGTCAAGGGTTGTTTCGAGCTGCTGAGAGGCCCTGCCAAGAAGGACAAATTGAACTTGGGGACTCTATTTTATAGTCCCCAGGGGCTTCGCGCCCTTTTGGGGCGGACCCCATACCTGGTTCCAAGTGATTGGACTAAGTTCTGATCACTTGGATCGATTTTTCCAATACTGGAGCTGTTCCCTGATCGCTGGGCGGTTCCTAAGTGTCCGTTGGCCTTCCTTTGTCTTGGCTCCTGCTGGCGCCGAGGTGTCTGGCTTGGCCTTGTTTACCTCAACTGTTTCCAATTGTTCTGGGGATCGCTCATTAATATGCAGATGGTTGTTAGTTTCAGTGCTGTCTGGGTTCCTGCAAGTTCTGATTTCAGGAAACTTTGCACCTGCTTGTTTTCCTGCGTTGGCTGAATTTCCCTGCATTCTTAGCGGACCTCCATTTTAAAGTTGGGAAGTGGCCAGCCCAGGTGGCTACAAAAGGCACAGTCCAATGGTGGTTTTACCAATCTCCCTGAATGGGTGCGGAGTTCCGTTTGAGGTTATTGCAGGTTCCCTGAAAGTTGTCACCCCTCCCGATTTTTTCCCTCATGAGTGGTTCTGTGGGTGCGATGTTCCCCTGTGAATCGGGAAATGCAGCACATCCTGCTAACAATATTCTGTTCATTGAGATCAAAGCACTCCCGCTTCAACGGATGATGCCTGTTTCTGTTAAGCCCAGATACGATCTTGGATTTCGTCATGGAAGCTTTGCGTTGCTGGTCCCTAATCCATACTATCTCTCCCCTTTCGAAAGTGGGAAGGTGGTGAGGCGTGTGTCATTGATTGAAAGTGTGGCCTTGATCTGCTCCGTAGCTTTCTTCACTTTGTCTGGTTGTTGTCTCCCTTTCGGGTGAACCACAAGCTGTTTCTTATATCGACCAAGTGGCCACACAACCGATATGTTCGCTCAAAAACACAGTTTATTAATAACACAAGATTTATAACTCTATGCAATAACACATGCGGCTCTGTAAACTACACCTAATGACTAAGATGACCTTAACTTAACTTTGAGTGACCGGCACTGTGCGAGATCAGGCCTTTATCCGGATCCACGTGTTCAGTTTGGAAGTTGTTGGGTTCGTCTCAGCTGGACTCGTCCTTCAGGAATGGTCGTGGTCCATGAACTTGGTTGTTCTGCTGCAGTTGGTCACACACAGGCCGGTCCCAAAAGAGGCAGATCTCTAGTGTGTAGGGCTTTTCATCCCTCGTCTCTTTCGCGTCCTTTTGGGCGGTCCTTACCCCAGGTCCAATGGGTTGATAGGGTTTTCGATCACCCTTATCGATCTCAGCCATTTAGGGGGCGGATACCTCGATAGCTGGGCAGGTCCTAGCTATCATTGTCCCAGGCACGTAGGCCTTTCCAAATAAGGGAGGGTGGTGCCGGTTAGTCTGCTACTGTTATACCTCCTTGATTCAAACTCTATTGTCCTGGGGGAAATGGTGATTGACTCTTAATGGATACAAGTTTCAGCCAAGTCTGGTTTCTTTGCACAATACACAGAGGCCGTGTACCTGTCTGTGTCCCAAATTGACCACAATTCCCATGGTCCTTTGCAGGTGGCCATTTTACATGGCTATATGGTATTATCGTGACATTTGTTCTCAACGTTGCGGAGAAGTTGGACTCTTAGCCGAAAGCCAATCTAAAGCTTATGTGGGACAAAACCGTTCCGCAACAGTGTGTCATGATATGCAAACATGCAGCCAATGAACACTCAGAATAGGACACAGCCAATTGGCAGTCAGGACACTCAGAGGTGGCATCACCACAAGAGGGCATGACATAAACACTATAAAAGGGATGAGGCACTCACACCTTGCCTCTTTCCACAGACAGACACCTAGAGAGTCAGACAGGGTTGATCAGCAGCATCACACCCCAGCACATGGCTTAGAGCAAGCTGGCACAGTTAGACTGAGTTACTACAGTTAGATTAGCAGAGAGTCAAACTCATTTGAGAACTGTGTTAATAGTTCAATAAACACATTGAACTTATTTCAGAGTCTGGAGCATCCTTTAGTTCAGACTGCATCAAGTAGCAGCCTGTGTTATCCTGAAGCAGCATAACACAACACAGTGTAGAGTGATAACTGAGTAGGACTAGGACAAGGTTTTCATTTTTTTTCTCAGCAGATTTTCAGTACAACTCTTCCGTCGGCATCTCTGTTGGACTGAAGGTATCCCAGCGGAGTTGTCACAAGTACAAATCCATAGGAAACACTCATTGGCGAACTGAGGCGCACTGTCATTGACAACAATTTCTGGAATGCCGTGTGTGATCAACATCCTGGGCGGGATTCTCTGATTCTGAGACTAAGTGTTGACACCGTCGTGAATGACATTGGAGCGACCCACGCCGCTCTAGCTGCCGATCCCGCCGTCAGATGGGCACCGCGGGTCCACGCTTGCGTGCAAAATAGTACACTGTGCTATTGGAAATTGAGCTTTTGAACAAAAGAATTCAGACCTTCTGGCACCCGCGATATCAGAGGGATTTGGTTCAATTGGTTGACTGATAGCTAATGATTTGGCCAAAGGCCATATTCTGCCCTGCCATAGGCAGCGATTGCGTCCTATCCGTGTGGGATGGGTTTTTTCGGAGAACCCAGGAAGTGACAGCTGGGCCTTGGATGCACAGTCTCTCTCTTTCTCTCTCTCTTTCTTTCGCTCTCTCTCAAACTCCAGCCTATCCAATCTCTCCTCAGAGCCTGCTTCCTTGCAGTTATACTGATGAAGGTTGCAGAGTAACTTTTTGAAGTCATTGAATTTTCTTAGATAAAACTGAGAGTCCATTTCCTGTAGCCAATTTAAGTTTTGTATGATGACATTGAATTCGAACAATAATATAGTGAGAATCTTTATTACTGTCACAAGTAAGCTTACATTAACACTGCAATGAAAATCCCCTAGTCGCCACATTCTGGCGCCTGTTCGGGTACACTGAGGGAGAATTCAGAACGTCCAATTCACCTAACAAGCACGTCTTTCGAGACATGTGGGAGGAAACTGGAGCATCCAGAGGAAACCCACGCAGACACGGGGAGAACGTGCAGACTCCACACAGACAGTGACCCAAGCCGGGATTTGATCCTGGGACCCCAGTGCTGTGAAGCATAGAATCACAGAATTCACAGTGCAAAAGGAGGCCATCCGGCCCATCGAGTCTGCACCGGCTCTTGGAAAGAGCACCCTACTTAAGCCCATGCCTCCACCCTTGTGGTAGTATGCATTAGGGGTCATGTGGGACTGTGAAGCCGTGATGTCATTGGCTGACAGATCCCGGGTCCTGGTTGGACGTTGACCTCTAGCTCCGCCCTGAAGGCGGAGTATAAGTACCTGGAGTCCTCCCCCGCAGGCAGTCTACTACTGAACTGCGGGGGAACAGTCACGCTTAATAAAGCCTCATCGACTTCACTCTATTCGTCTCTCGGAGTCTTTGTGCGCTACAATTTATTAAGCGTGACTAAAAGACTATGGAGCTCAGGATCATCCCGGAATGCCTGAGGATCAGCCCCCACGCAGTGAACGCAGCAGCAGCGTTCAAGCACTGGCAGACTTGTTTCGAGGCCTACCTCAGAACGGCCACCGGCCGGGTCACAGAAGACCAAAAACTACAGGTCCTGCATTCGAGATTAAGCACGGAGATATTCTCTCTCATCGAAGACGCAGAGGATTTCCAGACGGCGTTCGCACCACTAAAAAGTCTCTATGTCCGCCCAGTAAACCAGATCTACGCTCGCTATCAACTCGCAACGAGACGGCAAAGTCCCGGAGAATCGATAGATGAATTCTACGCCGCGCTACTAATTTTGGGACGAGCCTGCAGCTGCCCGCCGGTGAACGCAAATGAACACACGGACATGTTAATGCGCGATGCTTTTGTGGCAGGTATGAACTCCTCCCAAATCCGCCAAAGACTTCTAGAAAAAGAGTCGCTAGGACTCTCAGAGGCACGGGCCCGAGCAGCCTCCCTAGACGTGGCCGCGCAAAATACCCGCGCCTACGGCCCCGACCGCGCGGCAGCCCATTGGGCTCCGTACGCACCCGTCGCGACAAACCCACCCCCCCCCCCGGACACCCCACAGGCTTGCGGTCCAAACGCCAAGTCGCACCGGGGAGCCCGCTGCTATTTCTGCGGCCAGGCGAAACACCCCCGGCAGCGCTGCCCGGCCCGCGCAGCGATCTGTAAGAGCTGCGGGAAAAAGGGCCATTTCGCGGCTGTGTGCCGGTCCCGCGAGATCGCCGCTGTCCCGGGAGAACAGGGAGCCCTGCACGCCGTTTACGCTCCCCAACCCCCCCCAGCGCCCCATGTACGACCCGCACGCGCAACCACTCTGGGTCCTGACCACCGCCCTCCCCGGAGAACAGGGAGCCCTGCACGCCGTTTACGCTCCCCAACCCCCCCCCCCCCCGCGCCCCATGTATGACCCGCCGGCGCTACCACTTTGGGTCCCGGCCACCGCTGTCCCCAGAGAAGAGGGAGTCCTGCGTGTTCCCAACGCTCCCCAACCCCCCCAGCGCCCCATGTGCGACCCGCAGGCGCCGCCATTTTGGGTCCCGGCCACCACGAGGGGAGAAAGGGCGCCGCCATCTTGGACCACCCCAGACCTGTGCGACGCATGGGGGCGGCCATTTTGTCCACCCCGCCGCCATCTTGTGACCCCCCAGCCATGTGCGATGCATGGGGGCAGCCATCTTGTTCACCCCCGACGCTATCTTGGACGGCAACAACGGACCCCAGTGTCGATGGCTCCACGGGGTTCGAAGAAGACGCTCAACCACTACAACCACGTCTGGCTTCAATGACACTGGACCAAGCTCGGCCCCGGACACTCCAGACGACGACGACAACGGTGCTGATAAACGAGCACGAGACACCATGCCTAGTCGACTCCGGGAGCACGGAGAGCTTTATCCACCCCGACACGGTAAGACGCTGTTCTTTGACCATCCATCCCAGCGCACAAAAGATTTCCCTAGCTGCAGGATCCCACTCCGTACAGATCAAAGGCTTCTGCATAGTTACCCTAACGGTGCAAGGGAGGGAGTTCAAAAACTACAGGCTCTACGTCCTCCCCCAACTCTGCGCCCCCACATTACTGGGATTAGACTTCCAGTGCAATCTACAGATCCTAACCTTCAAATTCGGCGGCCCAATACCCCCACTCACTATCTGCGGCCTCGCAACCCTCAAGGTGCAACCCCCATCCTTGTTTGCAAACCTCACCCCGGATTGCAAACCCGTCGCCACTAGGAGCAGACGGTACAGCGCCCAGGACCGGACCTTCATTCGGTCCGAAGTCCAGCGGCTACTAGAGGAAGGCATAATCCAGGCCAGCAATAGTCCCTGGAGAGCACAGGTGGTAGTAGTAAAGACAGGGGAGAAGCAAAGGATGGTCATAGACTATAGCCAGACCATCAACAGGTACACACAACTAGACGCGAACCCTCTCTCCCGCATATCCGACATGGTCAATCGGATTGCCCAATATAAGGTCTTCTCCACCGTGGACCTCAAGTCCGCCTACCATCAGCTCCCCATCCGCCCAAGTGACCGCAAGTACACAGCCTTCGAGGCAGATGGGCGATTATACCATTTCCTAAGGGTCCCATTTGGCGTCACAAACGGGGTCTCGGTCTTCCAACGAGAGATGGACCGAATGGTTGATCAACACGGGTTACGGGCCACGTTCCCGTATCTCGACAATGTAACCATCTGCGGCCACGATCAGCAGGACCACGACGCCAACCTCCAAAAATTCTTCCAGACCGCTAAAGCCTTGAACCTCACGTACAACGAGGACAAGTGCGTTTTTAGCACAAACCGGCTAGCCATCCTGGGCTACGTAGTGCGCAATGGGATAATAGGCCCCGACCCCGAACGTATGCGCGCCCTCATGGAATTTCCCCTCCCGCACTGCTCAAAAGCCCTAAAACGCTGCCTGGGGTTCTTTTCATACTACGCCCAGTGGGTCCCCCAGTACGCAGACAAGGGCCGCCCCCTAATACAGACCACGACCTTCCCTCTGTCGACAGAGGCTTGCCAGGCCTTCAGCCGCATCAAAGCGGATATCGCAAAGGCCACGATGCGCGCCATCGACGAGTCCCTCCCCTTCCAGGTTGAGAGCGACGCCTCCGACGTAGCTCTAGCGGCCACCCTTAACCAAGCGGGCAGACCCGTGGCCTTTTTCTCCCGAACCCTCCACGCTTCAGAAATCCGCCACTCCTCAGTGGAAAAGGAAGCCCAAGCCATAGTGGAAGCTGTGCGACATTGGAGGCATTACCTGGCCGGCAGGAGATTCACTCTTCTCACGGACCAATGGCCGGTACCCTTCATGTTCGATAATGCACAGCGGGGCAAAATCAAAAACGACAAGATCTTAAGGTGGAGGATCGAGCTCTCCACCTTCAACTACGAGATCTTGTATCGTCCCGGAAAGCTGAACGAGCCGTCCGATGCCCTATCCCGCGGCACATGTGCCAACACACAAATTAACCGCCTCCAAACCCTCCACGAGGACCTCTGCCACCCGGGGGTCACTCGGTTCTACCACTTTATTAAGTCCCGCAACCTTCCATACTCTTTAGAGGAGGTCCGTACAGTCACAAGGGACTGCCACATTTACGCAGAGTGCAAACCGCATTTTTTCAGGCCGGATGGTGCGCACCTGATTAAGGCTTCCCGCCCCTTTGAACGCCTTAGTCTGGATTTCAAAGGACCCCTCCCCTCCACCGACCGCAACATATACTTCCTTAATGTGGTGGACGAGTACTCCCGCTTCCCATTCGCCATCCCCTGCTCTGACATGACCGCGGCCACAGTCATTAAAGCCCTGAACACCATATTCACACTGTTCGGTTGCCCCGCATACGTCCACAGCGACAGGGGGTCCTCCTTCATGAGTGACGAGCTGCGCCAGTTCCTGCTCAGCAACGGTATAGCCTCGAGCAGGACGACCAGCTACAACCCCCGGGGGAACGGGCAAGTAGAGAGGGAGAACGGCACGGTCTGGAAGACCGTCCTACTGACCCTACAGTCCAGGGACCTTCCAGTTTCACGGTGGCAGGAGGTCCTCCCAGACGCCCTCCACTCCATCCGGTCACTACTGTGCACTAGCACTAACCAAACGCCTCATGAGCGCCTCCTTGTCTTCCCCAGGAAGTCCTCCTCTGGAACGTCGCTGCCGACCTGGCTGGCGGCCCCAGGACCCATCTTGCTCCGAAAACATGTGCGGGCGCACAAGTCGGACCCGTTGGTCGAAAGGGTTCACCTCCTTCACGCGAACCCGCAGTACGCTTACGTGGAGTACCCCGACGGCCGACAGGACACGGTCTCCCTGCAAGATCTGGCGCCCGCCGACAACACACACACCCCCCCGACACCAATCACCCAACCCCCCCCCTTCCTGCCACCGCCGCACCCTGCGACCGCCCCCTTCCCAGGAGGATCGGTCCTCCTCCCAGGCCCGACCAGGAATGAAGCCCAAGCTCAAACCGTAAGGCTCCCGGAGACGACAACACCGGAACAAGCACCACCACCGGGGCCGAGGCGATCGACACGGACGACCAGACCACCTGACCGACTCGTGGCGTCGATCTAACAGTACAATATGTGGACTTTTAATGAGAACAGTTTGTCTTTTCCTGACGATTGCTGTAAATAGTTTGAAACAAAAAAAACCTTGTTCATACTGTAATAACATGCGAAAGTTTTCCTCCCAGGACCAGCCTTGTAAACCCTTACCACCATGCGAAGCATCACCCCGCCGGGTTCATTTTTAACAAGGGGTGAATGTGGTAGTATGCATTAGGGGTCATGTGGGACTGTGAAGCCGTGATGTCATTGACTGACAGATCCCGGGTCCTGGTTGGACGCTGACCTCTAGCTCCGCCCTGAAGGCGGAGTGTAAGTACCTGGAGTCCTCCCCCGCAGGCAGTCTATTACTGAACTGCGGGGGAACAGTCACGCTTAATAAAGCCTCATCGACTTCACTCTATTCGTCTCTCGGAGTCTTTGTGCGCTACAACCCTATCCCTGTAACCCCACCCCACCTTTTTTGAACACTAAGGGCAATTTATCATGGCCAAACCACCTAACCTGCACATCTTTGGACTGTGGGAGAAAACCGGAGCACCCGGAGGAAACCCATGCAGACACGGGGAGAACGTGCAGACTCCGCACAGACAGTGACCCAAGCCGGGAATCGATCCTGGGACCCTGGAACTGTGAATCAACTGTGCTAACCACTATGCTACCATGTCGCTTAATGTTAGCTCTCCATCTTTGGCTGGTATTTTATTTTATTTCCCCGAGAAAGGTGATTTACAGGTTGCCTGGTTCCTCTGTCTCTTGCCTGTGCACGTTCTTCCCGCCACAGTGGAGACATTGGAAAATGGTAGTTGGAGCACTTTCAGCGCATTCCACTGGTTGCTGCCTCCAGTTTTGCACCTGGTTTGATCGGGATATTTGTGCCGGTGGGGGCGGGGGGTGGGGGGGGGGGCTGTTCTCTCATACCTCTTCCAAAGACTCGGCAGAGAAAAGAGCTTGTGGCAACCTGGGCACCCCCACCCACCCACCCGCTCCTCTGACCACCGTTTGCCCCAGAGACTGTTGTGCATGGACCCCTCGGTCCACCAAGAACTAATTTCTAGTGTGGAAGCAAGTCACTGTCGACTTGGAGGGACTGCCGAAGAAGGGTGTATAAACGAGGCAGATGCAGCAGCAATGGAATGGTAATAATCACATCATTGCCTCGGGTTGTAACCTGCCCGGATCCTATTGGATGGGGACAATTGGTTACCCCATGTCACTTGATGAATTTGAGCTCCCCCAATGAGAGGGGGGTGGGGGGGAAACCATTAGCAGCACAGTTGTATAAATAGAGCTGGCCAGTGTGGTACCGGCTAGAGAGGGAACCATTGGTGAACTACTGGCCCTGTGTACATATTCATGTAAATAAAGTTACTTTCTGCTTGGCTCGACAAACCTGTGCTGGATTCTCTGTGGCCCTCACAAAACCTCTATTTGAAGTAAGAAGTTTTACAACACCAGGTTAAAGTCCAACAGGTTTGTTTCGATGTCACTAGCTTTCGGAGCGCTGCTCCTTCCTCAGGCGAATGAAGAGGTATGTTCCAGAAACATATATATAGACAGATTCAAAAATGCCAGACAATGCTTGGAATGCGACCATTAGCAGGTGATTAAATCTTTACAGATCCAGAGATGGGGTAACCCCAGGTTAAAGAGGAGTGAATTGTGTCCAGCCAGGACAGTTGGTAGGATTTCGCAGGCCAGATGGTGGGGGATGAATGTAATGCGACATGAATCCCAGGTCCCGGTTGAGGCCGCACTCATGTGTGCGGAACTTAGCGAGAAGCTTCTGCTCGGCGATTCTGCGTTGTCGCGCGTCCTGAAGGCCGCCTTGGAGAACTTCTATTTGAAGTGGCAGTGCAATAGGGATTGGGGACGGGAGGCACCATATGTGGCGCTGGGATGCACAACTTTAAAACTAGAACCATCGAGTCACAACCCAGTAATGGTTAATGCCATCGTCCATGGACGGGGCGATTGCAAGCTTTTCAAAGCTGCAGGCTAGCCAGGTCTATTATCTCTCTCTGCTGGAAAATGATGACTGGTATAAAGTTCAGTGGAAATGACAAAGCGCCGTGAGAACTTTGAAATGATCTAAATCTGTGAGCACGCTGTGATGAAGCATTTCCAATAGGCCCCGATGACCTGAATGTCAGCTCAGATTTTCACACACTATGGTTTGGGATCAAATGATACCTCAGAGTTTCCAGTCACCTTCTTGCCTTTGGGAACATCAGTGGAACATGAAAGTGCTCAGTTCCCAATTTCAGAAATGAGGTTTATGATGACATTTCTAAAGTAAACGCAGCTCAAAAGGAACAAATAGTTGTCTTTCCTGAGGCGCATGTAGCTGAACAGCAGCCTAGACAAGAAGCCCCTCCAAAGTAATTTAAAAGCCTCTGATCCTCCTCCTACACAGGCCGTCATCCATCAGCCTGGTAACGATGGAGGAGGCAGTGGTGTGGGGTGAGGGTGGCGTGGGGGGTAATTCTTGGCTGCTGCACATCTGCGCAGCCTGCACAGAAGTGCCGAAGGTGACCAGGTTGTCGGTTTTAAAAACTGTTCAAAACCAGGAAGTCGTCGAGCAGACAATAATTCTAGGTTCCTGCTGAAGCAAAGGGACTTGGCCTTCACATCCTGTCAGCTGTTCTGCCTGCCGGTTTTCGATCAACGAAATAAGAGAGGAGGATCATTGGAAATCTTGAAGCTCACATCGCTGGGCGTCAGCAAGTAGGAATGAGGGGGAAGATTCGTAAAGGCCCCTTTGCGCACCTCATTTGAATAACAGGCCTCAACCCGAATCAATGGTAGGTGAAGCCACCTTCAGGGGCAGCGGTAGAAATCTCGGGGCGACGTGAAGGGGCAGATACTCAACATCCTTGTTCGCCATCCCTGCTCCGTTTTGGCGGTCTGCGTTCCTTGGGCATAAATGAAAGAAAAACTGATGTCAAGCAAATAAAAGAATTAACTTACATTTAATTTATCTAACTCCACCAACCATGACCAGGAATATTTACACACTACCTTATACGTAATAAAATGTCCTGGGGGAGAATTATCAAGCACCATTCGACAGCACGTCACACATGGAGTTATGAGACCAAATGATGGAAAGCTTGCTTGAAGAGTTTTTAAGGAGCTTTTAAGGAATGCCGGCTGTGAGGCTGAACGAGGATGCAAAGGTCGGAAGGGGTGAGGCCACGGAGGGATTTGAAACAAGGATGAGGATTTTAAAATGAAGCCTTTGCCAGACTGGGAGTCAATGTTCCTCAGCGAACTCAACAATGATGGATGAACGAGATGTTGGGGCAAGTTAAGATATGGGCAGCAGTGTCCTGGGTGAGCTCACGTTTACAGCGTGATGCAAAGCACTTCACAGCCAATGAAGTACATGATATCATGAAATATGTTTGTATGAAAAGTTACCTGGCCACTCCAGGAGGCAGTCAGGCCCTTGGGATGGGTACTTCTGATTTAGTCCTGGCCAGAGACAGGCGGGTGTGACTGCAAGGGAGGCAGGTATAGGGATGCAGAAGGTAACAATGGAGGATCCTCAGCCCCTGCAATTGTCCAAAAGGTTTGAGGTTCTTGTATCCCATGTGGATGAGAGTGGAGACTACAGGATGGATGAGCAAGCGGAGCACGGAGCCATAGTGCTGGGAGCCAGTCAAGTGGGGGGAGTATAAAGGAATGTAGTTCTGCTGAGAGATGATCAGGTGGGATTTTCCATGGAGGATATGTTTTTGACCCTGGAACCGGGCAGGCAATGCAGCCTTTGAGCCACACCCTCTCAGCTGCAGAGAACAGTATCCATCCCCACGAATATACTTGCTGGAGTTTTCTGTCCGCCCCCACAGCTGAATCTTCTGATCCCACCACCATCAACGGAGTTTCCAGTGGTTAGCACTGCTGCCTCACTGCGCCAGGGACTTGGGTTCGATTCCGGCCTGGGGTCACTGTCTGTGCGGAGTCTGTACATCCTCCCCGTGTGTGCGTGAGTTTCCTCCGGGTGCTCTGGTTTCCTCCCACAGTCCAAAGATGTGCAGCTTAGCTGGATTGGCCATGATAAATTGCCTCTTAGTGTCTGAGGATGTGTTGGTTAGCTCAGGGGGTTATTGGGATAGGGCGGGGGGAGTGGGCTTTAGGTGGAGTGCTCTTTCAGAGGGTCGGTGCCGACTCGATGGGCCAAATGGCCTCCTTCTGCACTGTCGGGATTCTTTAAATCCTCTTGCAAATGTGCCATTTGCCTTCCCAATTGCCTGATTTCTGTACTTGCAGGGTACTTTTCTGGGTTCCTTGTGCAAGCATGTCTGAGTCTGTTTGAACATTAACATTGACAAATTTTACAACTCAATTAGATATTCTGTTTTCCTGTTTTTACGAGAGAAGTGAATAACTTTACCCTTCCTGGTGCTTGGGAATACAGAACCTGAATATTGCTGAAATGATAGACATACTGCCAAAGTTTTTCATCTTGCACTCATCAGAGCAAAATGTGAATAGGTTAAGCAAGCCATTTCAATGCTGCTGATATTGCAGCAACTACGCGAGTGGTATTTTAGACCAATAGGACGCTGCCATTAGTTCTAAAAAGACGTTCTGTTTGCCACACAATTGAGTAACAACATGATCAAATCAAATAACATATTCCTTCAGCTGTTCAGAACGTATAGAGTATTTCTTCACTCAAAGGGTTGGGAACCTTTGAAATTCTTTTATCATAGTGTGTTGTGAATGCTTATTGAATACATTTAAGGTCAGGATAGATGTAGATTTGGTCTTTCATGAAATTGAGGGACATGGGGAGTAGGCAATAAAGTGGAATTGAAGCCCTTGTTTATACTGAGTGGTGGAGCAGGATGGACGGCTGTACAGTCTACTCCTGATCCTATTTCTTGTGTTCCTGAGTGATTACTGCTTGGAGATACATTTTTATTTTGTAAATTTAGAGTACTCAATTTCTTTTCCAATTAAGGGGCAATTTAGCGTGGCCAATCCACCTACCCTGCACATCGTTGGGTTGTGGGGGCGAAACCCGCGCAAACACAGGGAGAATGTGCAAACTCCACATGAACAGTGACCCAAAGCCAGGATCGAACCTGGGACCTTGGCGCCGTGAGGCAGCAGTGCTACCGTGCTGTCTGCTGCTTGGAGATACGTGAGCATTGAAATGAAATACCCTGTGAACAAGGAGTGCTGTACAGGCTCTCACATGAAGAATATCTATTTGGCGGCGGTGGAATGTCCACCTTGCACCTACCATGAGATCACTCTATTTTTTGGGTTCATTCTGAGGAGTTGGGCACACTCGGGCCTCAATTTTCTGCCAACCTCTGGATGTTACTGGGAGATGGTGAACCTTCTTCTTGAATCTCTGCTCTCTGCGTGATGAAGCCACTCCCACAATGCTGTTTGACGGTAGTACCAGGATTTTTACTTAGTAATGATGTAGCAAAGCCGAGATGTGTCAAGGAGGAAATGATGTGTAACTTTCAAGGGCACTTGAAGTGATTGAGTTCCCAAGCGTCTGTTGCCCTTGTTCTTTTCATTAGTCGAGGTCAAGATTTTGGGAAGAAATCATTTTCTGCATGTGGGAACTTCCTGTGCACAAATTGGCAGTCCTGCCTGTAAACAACCCACACCAAAAGTAATTTGAAGCATTGAAAGCAATTTTGGGATGCCAGAGAGACTCTTTATAGATTTAAATTTGGTCTCTCTTTCTCAGTGGCGAAACTGAAGGGCATGCGCATGGGGGACATAGAACATAGAATATACAGTGCAGCAGGAGGCCATTCGGCCCATCGATTCTGCACCGACCCACTTAAGCCCTCACTTCCACCCCATCCCCGTAACCCAATAACCCCTCCTAACCTTTTTGGTCACTAAGGGCAATTTAGCAAGGCCAATCCACCTAACCTGCACATCTTTGGACTGTGGTAGGAAACCGGAGCTCCCGGAGGAAACCCACGCAGACATGGGAAGAACGTGCAGACTCCGCACAGACAGTGACCCAGCGGGAAATCGAACCTGGGATCCTGGCGCTGTGAAGCCACAGTGCTATCCACTTGTGCTACCGTGCTGCCCAGTACGGTAGCATAATGGGTATGTGACTGGACCAGCATTCCAGAGGCCTGGACTCCAGACCACCAGCTGGTTGACTCTTAATCGCCCTCTGGAATGGACATAGCAAGGCATTCATAGAATCTGTACAGGAGGTCATTCGGTCCAGCGAGTCTGCCCCAACCCTTTGAAAGAAGACCCTGCCTTGGTTCACTCCCATGCCCTATCCCCATAACCCCACCTAACCTGCACATCCCTGGACACCAAGAGCCATTTTACGATGGCCGATCCACCTAAGCTGCACGTCTTTGGACAGTGGGAGGAAACCGGCGCACCCGGTGGAAACCCACGCAGACACGGGGAGAACGTGCAGACTCCGCACAGAGAGCCAACCAAGGCTGGAAGTGAACCCGGGTCCCTGGCGCTGTGAGGCAGCAGTGCTAACCACTGTGCCACCATGTCGCTAACCACTGTGCATTCAGTTCAAGTGCAATTAGGGATGGGCAGCAGTGATGCTCACAACCGAAGAATGAATGACAACGAAAACATGCTGACTCGCCACTTATCCTGATGCCTTCACCTTGGTTAGCTTTCTTCTCCTCCAATCAGGCAAAAGCGCTGGTGGAGAAAATGCGCCCTCTGGCTGTCGACATTCTCCCAGCGGAGAACGAGCGAGAGATGGTAAAGTTGCACCAACACTCAGCTGCAACCTGGTCAAGATTTTGAGAAAAATTCACCCTGAGTTGTTTGTACTCATGGTGCTTCACCTATGTCCGAAAATCCAAAGCATTGCTACGTGGGAAAATTAACAACCAACAATTGGTTTGGACAGAACTGTGCTGAAGTGGCTCTTGATGCCAGATGAAGCAGCGTGGCCTCAATGTATTTACCCTTCTCCTGGGGATTAATCCACTGCTGATATTACAGATTTGACCTCTTCACTCCAGGTGCGCGCTCCACTGGAAGATACACTTTCATAGTTTCCCTGGCAACTGGAAGCAATCACAATTCATCCCGTCTAGAGAAGACATAATGGGCCAGAGAATGATTCACATTTAAAATCGGCATGTGCTTCATTAGGAAGCAGAACAAAGCTCCTGTAAGCTGGCAATGATAGCTCCCTTTCCTTTAACAACAGTTCAATGCTCAGCGTTCAATTAATAATAATTTACAGTCATTGAGGAAGTTATTAAAAGACAGAATGCAGCTGTTTCTTTTCCAAAGGAGCCTGTTTAAACCTTCATTGTTCAGCACAAACATTACACAGGATTTTGCAAATTAACAAGAAAGATAAACGCAGACGTGAGCTAAAGTAGAATTACACCAGAGTCAAAGCCAGAAATGGGCCATTCAGCCCAATTGATCTGTGCTGCCCCTCACGCTCCAGACAATCCTCCAATCCTACTTTACCGGAGCCTCTCTGGATCACCGCCAATTAGTTTCGCCCTCTTGCACTTATTTAACCTGAGGGAAGTGTGCACTTCGTTCAGCTACTCCTGGCGGTAGCAAGTTTCACGCCCTAACCATTCTGGGAAAGCGGGAATCGGGAATCAGAAAGCACTGTGGACGATCGTGTCAAAGGACGGATTCGAACATAGAACATAGGACAGTACAGCACAGAACAGGCCCTCCGGCCCTCGATGTTGTGCCGAGCCTTGTCCGAAACCAAGATCAAGCTATCCCACTCCCTGTCATTCTGGTGTGCTCCATGGGCCTATCCAATAACCGCTTGAAAGTTCCTAAAGTGTCCGACTCCACTATCACTGCAGGCAGTCCATTCCACACCCTAACCACTCTCTGAGTGAAGAACCTACCTCGGACATCCCTCCTATATCTCACCCCCTGAACCTTATAGTTATGCCCCATTGTAACAGCTACATCCACCCGAGGAAATAGTCTCTGAACGTCCACTCTATCTATTCCCCTCATCATCTTATCATAGAATTTACAGTGCAGAAGGAGGCCATTCAGCCCATCGAGTCTGCACCGGCTCTTGGAAAGAGCACCCTACCCAAGGTCATCACCTCCACCCTATTCCCATAACCCAGTAACCCCACCCAACACTAAGGGCAATTGTGGAGACTAAGGTCAATTTACCATGGCCAATCCACCTAACCTGCACATCTTTGGACTGTGGGAGGAAACCAGAGCACCTGGAGGAAACTCACGCACACACGGGGAGGATGTGCAGACTCCGCACAGACCGTGACCCAAGCCGGAATCGAACCTGGGACCCTGGAGCTGTGAAGCAATTGTGCTATCCACAATGCTACCGTGCTGCCCCTATAAACCTCTATTAAGTCGCCTCTCATCTTCCTCCGCTCCAAAGAGAAAAGCCCTAGCTCCCTCAACCTTTCCTCGTAAGATCTATCCTCCAAACCAGGCAGCATCCTGGTAAATCTCCTTTGCACCCTTTCCAATGCTCCCACATCCTTCCTATAGTGAGATGACCAGAACTGCACACAATACTCCAAATGTGGTCTCACCAGAGTCATGTACAGTTGCAGCATAACCCCGCGGCTCTTAAACTCAAGCCCCGTGTTAATAAACTCTAACACACTATAGGCTTTCTTCACGGCTCTTCCACTTGAGTGGCAACCTTCAGAGATCTGTGGACATGAACCCCAAGATCTCTCTGTTCCTCCACATTCCTCATAACCCTGCCGTTGACCCTGTAATCCGCATTCAAATTTTTCCTACCAAAATGAATCATCTCGCACTTATCAGGGTTAAACTCCATCTGCCATTTTTCGGCTCAGCTCTGCATCCTATCAATGTCTCTTTGCAGCCCTCCACCTCATCCACAACTCCACCAATCTTGGTGTCATCAGCAAATATACTGACCCACCCTTCTGCCCCCTCCTCCAAGTCATTGATAAAAATCACAAATAGCAGAGGACCCAGCACTGATCCCTGTGGTACACCGCTGGTAACTGGTCTCCAGTCTGAACATTTTCTATCCACCACCACTCTCTGTCTTCTATGTGATAGCCAGTTACTTATCCAATTGGCCAAATTTCCCTTTATCCCATACCTCCTTACTTTCTTCATGAGCCGACCATGGGGAAACTTATCAAACGCCTTACTAAAATCCATGTATACGACATCAACTGCTCTACCTTCATCTCCACACTTAGTTATCTCCTCAAAGAATTCAATCAAATTTGTGAGGCAAGACTTACCCTTCACAAATCCATGTTAACTATCCCAGATTAAGCTGCAACTTTCCAAATGGTCATAAATCCTATCCTTCAGGACCTTTTCCATTAACTTACCGACCACCGAAGTAAGACTAACCGGCCTATAATTATCAGGGTCATTCCTATTCCATTTCTTGAACAGAGGAACAACATTCGTCACTCTCCAGTCCTCTGGCACTATCCCTGTGGACAGTTTGGACCCAAAGATCAAAGCCAAAGGCTCTGCAATCTCATCCCTTGCCTGCCAAAGAATCCTAGGATATATCCCATCTGGCCCAGGGGATTTGTCGACTCTAAGGTTTTTCAAAATTGCTAATACATCCTTCCTCAGAACATCTACCTCCTCCAGCCTACCCGCCTGTGTCACACTCTCATCCTCAAAAACATGGCCCCTATCCTTGGTGAACACTGAAGAAAAGTATTCATTCAACGCCTCTCCTATTTCTTCTGACTCCATGCACACGTTCCCACTACTGTCCTTGACCGGCCCTAACCTCACCCTGGTCATTCTATTTTTTCTCACATAAGAATAAAAAGCCTTGGGGTTTTCCTTGATCCGACCCGCCAAGGACTTCTCATGCCCCCTCCTAACTCTCCTAAGCCCTTTTTTTTAGCTCATTCCTTGCTACCTTGTAACCCTCAAGTGACCCAACTGAACCTTGTTTTCTCATCCTTATATATGCTTCCTTTTTCCTCTTGACAAGACATTCAACCTCTTTTGTGAACCATGGTTCCCTCACATGACCTTTTCCTCCCTGCCTGACAGGGACATATCTATCTAGGACACGCAGTATTTGTTCCTTGAACAAGCTCCACTTTTCATTTGTGCCTTTCCCTAACAGTTTCTGTTCCCATCTTATGCTCCCTAATTCTTGCCTAATTACATCATAATTACCTCTCCCCCAATTATAAACCTTGCCCTGCCGTATGGCCCTATCCCTCTCCATTGCGATAGTGAAAGACACCGAATTGTGGTCAATATCTCCAAAATGCTCTCCCACAAACAAATCTAACACTTGGCCCGGTTCATTACCCAGTACCAAATCCAATGTGGCCCTACCTCTTGTCAGCCTATCCACATATTGTGTCAGGAAACCCTCCTGCACACACTGTACAAAAACTGTCTCATCTGAACTGTTCAACCTCTAGAGGTTCCAATCAATATTTGGAAAGTTAAAGTCACCCATGCCAACTACCCTGAGACCTCCACACCTATCCATAATCTGCTTTCCAATTTCTTCCTCCACTTCTCTGTTACCATTTGAGGGCCTATAGAAAACTCCTAACAACGTGACCGCTCCTTTCCTATTTCTAATTTCAGCCCATATTACCTCAGTAGGCAGATCCCCCTTGATCTGCCTTTTTGCAGCCGTTAAACTATCCTTGATTAACAATGCTACTCCTCCACCTCTTTTACCACCTTCCCGACTCTTACTGAAACATCTATACCTCGGAACTTCCAACAACCATTCCTATCCCTGTTCTAACCATGTCTCCGTAATGCCCACAACATCGTAGTCCCAGGTACCAATCCACATTCCAAGTTCACCTACCTTATTCCAGATGCTCCTTGCATTGAAGTAGACACACTTCAACCCACCTTCCTGTCTGCCCGTACACTCCTGCGACCTTGATACCCTCCTCAGTACCTCACTACTCTCAACACTGCCTTCTGGACTACAGCTCGTTTTCCCATCCCCCTGACAAATTAGTTTAAATCCCCCGAAGCGCCATAGCAAATTTCCCTCCCAGGATATTGGTGCCCCCCTGGTTCAGGTGCAAACCATCCTGTCTGTACAGGTCCCACCTTCCCCAGAATGTGCTCCAATTATCCACATAACTAAAACCCTCCCTCCTACACCATCGCTGCAGCCACATGTTTATCTGCACTCTCTCCCTGTTCCTCAACTCGCTAGCACGTGGCACGGCAACAAACCAGAGATTTGTCCTGGCTCTCAGCTGCCACCCAAGCTCCCTAAATTCCTGTTTTAATCTCCATCCCTTCTCTTACCTATGTCGTTGGTACCGATGTGTACCACGACTTGTGACTGTTCCCCCTCCACCTTAAGGATTCTGAAAACACGGTCCGAGACGTCACGGACCCTGGCACCCGGGAGGCAACATACCATCCGTGAGTCTCTTTTGCTATCACAGAACCGTCTATCTATCCCTCTAACTATCGAGTCCCCAATAACTATTGCTCTCCTGCTCTCCCTCCTTCCCTTCTGAGCCATAGGGATGGACTCAGTGCTGGAGAGCCGCTCACCATGGTTTACCGCTGGTAGGTCGTCCCCCTCAACAGTATCCAAAGCGGTATACTTGTTACTGAGGGGAACGACCACAGAGGATCCCTGCACTGATTGTTTCCTCCCAGCCCCTCTCACCGTCACCCATCTAGCTTGATTCTTCAGAGTATCTACACCCCTGAAGCTACTATCTATTACCACCTCTGCCTCCTGAATGATCCGAAGTTCATCCAGCTCCAGCTCCAGTTCCCTAATGCGGTTTCTGAGGAGCTGGAGATGGGTGCACTTCTCACAGATGAAATCAGCAGGGACACTGACGGCGTCCCTCACCTCAAACATTCTGCAGGAGGAACATTGCACTGCCTTCCCTGCCATCCCCCGAGATAACTTGCGGATAAAAACAAGAAAAAGAAAGAAAGAAAGAGTTTACCTGATATTCACTCAACCCCTTAGGTTAGAGGAGGTGGAAGGGTGGGGGACACTACAAGCGTAGTGTCTCTGGTTTAGGAACCGTCCAACTTAAATACAGGTAAAAATAAAACACTTAACCAGCAACCACAGCGCTCCGCACTATAACAACAATCAGCTGTTATGGGCCCACACAAACAATTTAAATCTTTACTACTTACCCAGCAGTCACGTTGTTCTCACTCTGACCGGATTCAGCTCAAAACCCCCAACAGGGAGTTGTTTTTTTAAAATTGCCCCCTTTCTCAGCAAGCACTCACTCAGCAACCACTGCGCTCCGCACTATAACAACAATCAGCTGTTATGGGCCCGCGCAAACAATTTAAATCTTTACTACTTACCCAGCAGTCACTCTGTCCTCACTCTGACTGGATTCAGCTGGAAACCCCCAACAGTAAGTTTAAAAAAAAAATGTACCCCCCTTCTCAGCAAGCACTCACTCAGCAACCACTGTGCTCCGCACTATAACAGCATGTCCAGATAAATTCATCAATGTCCTACAACTCCTCCACAACAAGATTTTTGCGATAGTCCTCACCGATGGAAGTATGACAGAAACCTTTGAGGTCAAGACTGGAGTCGAGCAGGGATGTGTCATCACCCCCACCCTATTCTCCATCTTCATTGCCCATCCTTCACCTTGTCAAGAGCAAGCTTCCCAGTACAGGTCCACAGGTCACTGAAAGGGGCAACACAGGTGGAGAAGGTAGTCAAGAAGGCATACGGAATGCTTGCCTTCATTGGCCGGGGCATTGAGTATAAGAATTGGCAAGTCATGTTGCAGCTGTATAGAATCTTAGTTAGGCCACACTTGGAGTATAGTGTTCAATTCTGGTCGCCACACTACCAGAAGGATGTGGAGGCTTTAGAGAGGGTGCAGAAGAGATTTACCAGAATGTTGCCTGGTATGGAGGGCATTGGCTATGTGGAGAGGTTGAATAAACTTGGTTTGTTCTCACTGGAACGTCGGAGGTTGAGGGGCGACCTGATAGAGGTCTCCAAAATTATGAGGGGCATAGACAGAGTGGGTAGTCAGAGACTTTTCCCCAGGGTAGAGGGGTCAATTACTAGGGGGGCATAGGTTTAAGGTGCGAGGGGCAAGGTTTAGAGGAGATGCACGAGGCAAGTTTTTTACACAGAGAGTAGTGGGTGCCTGGAACTCGCTGCCGGAGGAGGTGGTGGAAGCAGGGACGATAATGACCTTTAAGGGGCATCTTGACAAATACATGATTAGGATGGGAATAGGAGTGGCTGTTTAGCACAGGGCTAAATCGCTGGCTTTGAAAGCAGACCAAGGCAGGCCAGCAGCATGGTTCAATTCCCGTAACAGCCTGACCGAACAGGTGTCGGAATGTGGCGACTAGGGGCTTTTCACAGTAACTTCATTTAAAGCCTACTTGTGACAATAAGCAATTTTCATTTCATTTCAATAGAGGGATACGGAGCCCGGAAGTGCAGAAAATTTTAGTTTAGACGGGCCGCATGGTCGGCACAAGCTTGGAGGGCCGAAGGGCCTGTTCCTGTGCTGTACTTTTCTTTGTTCTTTGTTCTTTGGAGTGGACGTTGTCTGCAGGATGGACGGAAGACATTTCAACCTCAACCGGTTGAAACCCAAGAAGAAAGCGACAGTGACATCACTCGTGAAACTTCTGTATGTGGATGACAATGTGAATTCCGGTCTCTCAAGAAGACTCAAGTCCTTTACCACCCTGCCCCACAGCAGGATCCAGTCTCTACCTCCATCAAGGTTAACAAAGAAACCTCCCACACGTGGAACATTTTCCCAACCTGGGCAAGCACCTTTCATTTAAGGCTGACATGGACATGTAGATCCTACATCGCATCCAATGCACGACTGCCACATTCGGATGCCAAATGATGAGAGTCTTCAATGACCATGTGACTGAGGATACTAAGATCCTCATGCACAAGGCTGTCATCATCCCAATTCTTCTATATGACTTAGAAACCTGGATTATCTACAGAAGTCACCTCAAGGCCCTGGAGAGCTGCCATCAATGCTGTCTGAGATGGCTCCTCCGCACCAGCTAGGAGGACAGGCGTACTAACATCAGGGTGCAAAACCAACTCTGCTGGGCCAGCCTTGTGCTTAGGATGCCAGCATCCTGACTACCAAAGTAAATCTTCTTCGCCTAGTTCAAGGAAGGCATCTGTACAAGAGGAGGACAAAGGAAGTGCTTCAGAAGACACCTTGAAGGCTTACCTCAAGAAATGCAACAAAGACATCAACACTGAGGAAACCCTTGCTCTGAAGAAACCAAACTGGAAGAACCTCCTGATTGAAGGGCCAAAATTCTTTAAGAACTCCCGACGACAAGAGGAGATCCAGAAAAGGAGCCTGAGAAAGGAATGTCAGCGGTCTCGAATACACGGATCAATCCCACCTCCCGGAAACATCTGCCAAATCAGCCATGCAAAGACTCAGGATACTTCACCAGTGGCACCAAGATTTTTTAGCCGAACAATCATACTCATTGGCCAGTAATCGGCAAAGAGAATTCTCCACACAAAAAAGCATCTGCTGAATAAAGAGACAGGCTGACCAAACCTTTTGTGTTGCCCTCATCAATGCCTCTGCCAATCAGAGTCTGCTTGCCAGCTAGTCTGCACTCTCCTCACATGCGGTATACATTGTTGTTTGCCCATCACAGTTTGGTAATCTGTTGCGAGCCTCCCCGATGAGTACAAGACGAAAACCTTAGATGGCAGATCACCTTTTCCAGCAATGCTCAAGTTCTTTACGACTCTTGTAGGAGAATGGGGATGAGAAAATATCAGCCATGATTGAATGGCGGAGCAGACTCGATGGGCCGAGTGGCCTAATTCTGCTCCTATGTCTTGTGGTCTTATGGACTAAAAGAGGAATCTCTTGAATCCTGTCTTGGATTTATTAGTGGCTATTTTGCATTTATGGCTCCTAGTTTTGAATTAACCCACATGGTTTGTATGGGGCCGGAAGGAACTTTCAGAAGGTGAATATGCTTCTCGGATCAACATGCTATTTCTGTTCATAACAATCCATTTCTATGACTTCACCAAAACCCTTTTCACCAAAAATATATTTGATTGTCTCCTGTGTTTACTTATACTGTTGGGATTATATAATCTTTACAGCTCACTTATCCCACAACTTTGACCAGCCTTCTTCCAATACTGTTACTATTAACTGTTTTTTATTCATTGACAGGATGTGGGTGCCGCTTGCTAGGCCAGCATTTATTAACCATCCCTAGTTGCCCTTGAGAAGATAGTGGTGAGCTGCCCTCCTGAACCGTTGCAGCCCCTGCCCCACAAAAGCCCAGATTTATCAGTGATAATCATAGTGAGGCTACCTCAGTCACCTTTGCTAAGCTGACTCACCACCGCCTTCTCTATGGCAATTAGGAATGGGTATTTAACGCTGGTCAACAATCTCCAGTGTCCGCACATGTGCAGTAAAGCACAGGAATCAGATGGTTCTTGTGCATGCCCTCCCTGCTCCTTCACACACTGCGCTACAGCCACATTTCAGTGAGAAATTCAGCACTTGTAATGCTGTGTAGGAACGTGGGAACATAGGAATCAGGAGAAGAAGTAGGAAGTAGGCAATTCAGCCCTTTGAGCCTGCTCTACCATTCAATCAGACCATGGCTGATCTCTTCCTGGTCTCAAATGCACCTTCTCACCTGTTGCCCATATCCCTTTAACCCATTTTTAAAAATCAGAAATATATCTATCTCCTTCTTGAAACAGTTTAATGACACAGATTTCACGGCACTATGGGGCAGCAAGTTCCATAAATTCACCACCCTCTGCGAGAAGTAGTTCCTCCTCATCTCAGTCTGATCTCATCGCAATGTAGTTGCTGTACTTAGGAAGCGAGACGGGTGGCTGTTTATGAGAAAGAGCTAGTAAAGTCATTCAAAGTGTCTGTAAAAAAAAATATGGAACGGACAGTGAAGCAAAAGCCCGTGAAGTTGCGAAGCCGCCAGCCGCCATCTTGAGGTGCTCTCGCGAGGAGAGAAAACCCTGACCGTGGCGGAAGAATGCGCAGCCAGGGGCGCAGAATGTCACAACAATGGAAAGTCGAGATGCTTTAAAAATGTCTGCCAATCTAAAAAGAGAAAATAACAAAGCCCAATTCAAGAGGTGGAAGAGCCAGGGGGTACGGGGGGGGGGGGGGGGGGGGGGCGGGGGGGGGGGGCAAATAACATTTTCAGGAGAAGTTACCAAAAGAGAAAATAATTCTAGGTGCATTCATTTAAAGGTGATGGTCGCCGCACAGAGTTCAAGTCATCCTTTGTCCAGTTTGAAGGTCCAGTTAGGACTATACTGAAACTAAAAGCTAACACTTGGCGAGATTAAGATCCCAGGATAAAGAAATTATTGAATCTCCCGTATGTTATACAGAACTAGATGTCATCATTATCGAGCGGGAAAGTTTTCTTGCAGTTGCAGCCTTTACAATGTTGGCAAAATTGCTGACAAGCTGTCTAGTAATATATTCGGAAATAAATTTCCATCCCTATTTTTAGGCTTAGGAAAGCTGGATATCATGTAACCCTGACAGCAGATGCTAAGTCTATATGTCTCTTCGTAGCGAGAAAGGTCCCTCATCCACTCTCAAATGAAGTTAAGAGTGATATTGAACACATGTTCCAACAAGCGGTCATTTCTCCAGGAACCACACTAGTAAAGTGGTGACAGTACCAAACCCAAATGGTTCAATTAGAATCTATGTTGACTGGGCTCAATGAAACAAATGAGTAGTGTGCGGGATCTACCTGTCAATGGCATCAGTGGGTGAAAGTCTTGTCAAACTAGCAAAAAGCACCTTCTTCACAAAATGAATGCTAACAGCTGTTTACGGCAGTTGCTTCTGCACAAAACAAATCTCGATTGTTAACTACTTTTGTTGCCCCATTTGGACACTATTGTTTTAACAGGTTACCTGTCAGGAATGGACTGCTTCTGTGCTTGAGATAGTCAAAGAATTGCATCTCAGACCCAGGAAGGCATGTAAGAAGCAATATGCCATGTGAATAATATTCTCATACATGGTCCATCGAGGGAAAGGCACAACCATCCAGTCCTCATAAGCAAGTTTGACATTAAATCACAAATGTGAATTCACAAAGCCAATGATAAAATTTTTCGGGCATATTGTTTAAGCTTCAGGAATTGCTGCCGACTGATAGAAAACCAAAATGTGTCAAGAGTTCCCGCAGCCTAAAAACATCACAGAGCTACATCACTTCCTTAGAATGGTCCATCAAGACCCAGGTTCTTACTCAACTTGGAGGGCAGGTTTAGCACAGTGGGCTAAACAGTTGGCTTATAATGCAGAACAAGCCCAGCAGTGCAGGTTCAATTCCCGTACCAGCCTCCCCGAACAAGTGCCGGAATGTGGCGACTAGGCGCTTTTAATAGTAACTTCATTGAAGCCGACTTGGATTGGATTTGTTTATTGTCACGTGTACCGAAGTACAGTGAAAAGTATTTTTCTGTGAGCAGCTCAACAGATCATTAAGTACATGGGAAGAAAAAGTGAAGAAAAGAAAATACATAATAGGGCAACACAAGGAAAACAATGTAACTACTTAAGCACCGGCATCGGATGAAGCACACAGGGTGTAGTGTTAATGAGGTCAGTCCATAAGAGGGTCATTTAGGAGTCTGGGAACAGTGGGGAAGAAGCTGTTTTTGAGTCTGTTCGTGCGTGTTCTCAGACTTCTGTATCTCCTGCCCGATGGAAGAGTGAGTAAGCCGTCGGGTGGGAGGGGTCTTTGATTATGCTGCCCGCTTTCCCCAGGCAGCGGGAGGTGCAGATGGAGTTAATGGATGGGAGGCAAGTTCGTGTGATGGACTGGGTGGTGTTCACGACTCTCTGAAGTTTCTTGCAGTCCTGGGCCGAGCAGTTGCCATACCAGGCTGTGATGCAGCCAGATACTTGTGACAATGAGCGATTATTATATTATTATTAAATCAATGAACTGTTATAACAACTATTGAGACAAAGTCAACAGTGGTGTTGGAACATGGACCAGCAAAATGCTTTTGATAAGATTTTTAAAAAATCCTCATTTCACCAAAAACTGTAGCACACGTACAATCCTAGTACTGGATGTATCATCTACATGCTTTGGCACAGTTCTGCTTTAAGTTCAAAAAGATGGACAAGGAAGACCAAGATATTATGCCTCAAGAGCTCTCGTGGGCAAAGAGAAAATGTATGTAACCATTGAGAGACGGGTATTAGCAGGCATGTAGGCTTGTGAGGTGTTCTCTGATTATGTGGTGGGATTAAGGTTTAAAATTGAAATTGAGCACAAATCTTTGATTACACTTCTTAACCTAAAGGATGATGCCAAAAATGGCGCCGAGAATTTAATGTTTCATACTGAGACCTTTGAGATAGACTCGGTTATCGAGGACATTCAACGGAAATACCAGATGACAACAGATGCATTGTCAAGAATTGTCAAACCGGAAGGTTGGAATTTCATTCAGCAAGTGGAAGTGTAGACTTCACTGTTCTATAACGTTGCACAGGACTATAGATTCATGTCTGTTAATATTGACTAAGGCATCTCCTGATCTCTTAACGTGCCACCATCAGCATCCTTCTTATTCATTATCACAGCCATTTACATTCTCTCTGTTTTTTGTCCATGACATCTTTGTCAATCTCCACCTATCACTGGCCCTCTGTCCAGCCAGTGCACCACGCACCCGACCCCCCCCCCCCCACCCCCACCCCCCAACAACAGTATAAATCTCATCCTATTTCCAGTTCTCTCCAACTTCGACAAAGAGTCATCCAGACTCAAACCATTTTCTACGCCCTCTCTCCACAGATGCTGTCAGACCTGCTGAGATTGTCCAACGTTTTCTGTTCTTGTTTCAGTTTCTAGTCATTTGCTTTTAAACAGAAATAAAAGTTTGAACAATCAAGGAACTGATGAAAAAAACAAAGATATTGTTCATTCTTAACTACAGAACAACATCACCAAAAGAACGTGCCCTTGCCACTAGAATATTGATGTGGACATAACTACCAGCTCTACAACCAACAGGAGGGCTAAACTGCACACAATATTCCAAGTGGTCTCACTAAGACCCTGTATAATTGCAGCAAGACACCCCTGCTCCTGGGCGTCATTCTCCGACCCCCCGCCGGGTCGGAGAATGGCCGTTGGCCGCCGTGAATCCCGCCCCCGCCCCCGCCGAAGTCTCCGAAGGGAGAAAAGTCGGCGGGGCGTTAATGGCGCCGCTGCCGCGGAAAATGTCACGGGTCTGCGCAAGGCAGCCGATTTTCGGCCTGCCGATATTCTCCCTTCCGGATGGGCCGAAGTCCCGTCGACGTGATGACCGTTCACGTCGACGTGAATCAAACCTCCTTTTCATCGGCGTGACCCGGTGCTCCAGGCTCACGCCGACCAGCGAGGAGGTGAGTGACGGCCTGGGGGGTTGGCTCTGGGCAGGAAATGGCGTGGCCGCAGACTGATTGCCTGAGGAGAGGTGTGTCTCGGCTTGTGTGTGTGTGCGGCGGGGGGGGGGGGGGGGGTGGTTAGAGTAGGCTGGGCTCCGGGGGAGTGCCGGGAGGGGGTCCGTGCCGGGGTGGAGGTTGGGGGTTGTGGAGGTGGTCCGTGCCGGGGTGGAGGTTGGGGGTTGGGGAGGGGGTCCGTGCTGGGGTGGAGGTTGGGGGGGGGGTCCGTGCCGGGGTGGAGGTTGGGGGTTGGGGAGGGGGTCCGTGCCGGGGTGGAGGTTGGGGAGGGGGTCCATGCCGGGGTGGAGGTTGGGGAGGGGGTCCGTGCCGGGGTGGAGGTTGGGGGTTGGGGAGGGGGTCCGTGCTGGGGTGGAGGTTGGGGGTCGGGGAGGGGGTCCGTGCCGGGGTGGAGGTTGGGGGGGGGGGTCCGTGCTGGGGTGGAGGTTGGGGGTTGGGGAGGGGGTCCGTGCCGGGGTGGAGGTTGGGGGTTGGGGAGGGGGTCCGTGCCGGGGTGGAGGTTGGGGGGGGGGGTCCGTGCTGGGGTGGAGGTTGGGGGTTGGGGAGGGGGTCCGTGCCGGGGTGGAGGTTGGGGGTTGGGGAGGGGGTCCGTGCCGGGGTGGAGGTTGGGGGGGGGTCCGTGCCGGGGTGGAGGTTGGGGGGGGGTCCGTGCCGGGGTGGAGGTTGGGGGGGTGTCCGTGCCGGGGTGGAGGTTGGGGGTTGGGGAGGGGGTCCGTGCCGGGGTGGAGGTTGGGGAGGGGGTCCGTGCCGGGGTGGAGGTTGGGGAGGGGGTCCGTGCCGGGGTGGAGGTTGGGGGTTGGGGAGGGGGTCCGTGCCGGGGTGGAGGTTGGGGGTTGGGGAGGGGGTCCGTGCCGGGGTGGAGGTTGGGGAGGGGGTCCGTGCCGGGGTGGAGGTTGGGGGGGGGGGTCCGTGCCGGGGTGGGTGATGGGAGGGCAAATGAGTTGGTCCACCTGGCCAGGTGCCAGCCTCCAACAGTTGGACCCATGCGGTCCATGCCACCTGGCTGGGGGGAGGAGGGGATATGGGCAATGATGACATGTCGTCGTTCCCCTCCCCCCCACCAGGTCGTCATGTTTTCAGATCATCCAGCGATGTTGGCCGCCGTGGTGGCAGCCGCTCATGTCTATGTTGCCCTGGATGAGGAGGAGGAGGAGGAGGAGGAGGAGCGTGCCAGAGAGGCGGCGCAGGCTGCCGCAGAGGGGCAGGCGGCAGCCGCCCAGGCTGGAGGGACACCTGACCGACAGGACGAGGAGGGGGAGGAGGACGTCGCGGCCCCATGGCAACGGAGGCACCCGAGGGCGGCCCGTGTGTACCGGCCCCGGCAGTCATACCAGGACCTCACGGACCGGGAATGCAGGAGGAGACTCCGGATGAGCCGGGAAACCGTGGCACACATCTGCCACCTGCTGGCACACCTGTCACCGCGTGGCACTGGCGGGGGACACCCTCTCCCCGTGTCCGTCAAGGTTACGGTGGCCCTGAACTTTTACACAACGGGGTCATTCCAGGCACCGAGTGGGGACCTGTCCGGCATATCGCAGACATCGGTGCATCGGTGCATCCGGGCAGTGACAGATGCCCTTTATGCCATGGCGCACCGCTACATCCGCTTCCCCGTGGACCGGGCCAGCCAAGATGCCCGGGCCGTGGGCTTCTCTGCCATTGCCGGGTTCCCCATGGTCCAGGGCGCGATCGATGGGATGCACGTCGCCGTGCGGCCACCTGCAGATAACAGGGCCGTGTTCACTAATAGGAAGGGGACCTATTCGATGAACGTACAGGTGGTCTGCGACCACCGCATGATGATCCTGCACGTCTGCGCCCGTCACCCAGGCAGTGTACACGACTCATTCGTGTTGTCGCGGTCATCCATCCCCGGCATGTACGAGGGACGCCATCCCCGGCTGAGGGGCTGGTTGCTGGGCGACAGGGGCTACCCATTGCGATCGTGGCTGATGACGCCTATACGGAGGCCACGCAATGAGGCGGAGAACCGCTACAATGATGCCCATGTAGCGACAAGGGGAGTGATCGAGAGGTGCTTTGGCGTGCTGAAGATGCGTTTCAGGTGCCTGGACCTCTCTGGGGGCGCCCTCCAGTATCGGTCAGATAGGGTCGGCCGCATCATTGTGGTGTGCTGCGTCCTGCACAACATAGCCCAGCAGAGGGGCGATGTGCCGCAGGCAGAGGAGGGCGGAGTGGAGGAGCAGCAGGAAGAGGCCCAGTCCGCCCCAGATGAGGGGGATGGGGGCAATGGTCAGGGCAGACGGGGTAGACACAGACGGGTGGCTGTCCACCGTTACCGGCTGGCCCAGCGGGCACGGGACAGACTGATAGACGCCCGCTTCACTGACTAGATGGGCGTGGGAATCGGGTAGTATGGCCACAGACCGCACACCATGACAACAGCCGACCACCCACACCCCCCACCCATCCACCCACCCAGCACCCTCACCCCCCTCCCCAGCCCCACACACCCCACCCGCATGCACACCACCCCCCCACTCCCAATTGCCGATCCACCGGCGGCACAACGGGCCGGGCTCACCCAGTTGCGGGTGGACGCGTGTCTATCGCAGGCCATGGAGAATGATGACAACCCGCCTCCGATGAGCTCCTGGCTCTACATCGTTGGACTATGTCTGACCCATGGCCACAGTACCACCATCCACCCGGACCATCCCTGCATGCGGCTGTGACACTGCAGCGCACGGTCCCGTCCTCTGCCCGGGGGATGTTGATGGCGGCCCAGGGGGAAGGGGGCAGACTCACCTGGGGCTGAGGTAAGACCACCCCTCACACACACACTTGCGCTCAACGTACATGACACCCCCGCACACTTTGGACAGAGCACAAAGGCAGCTTCGGTAGGTGTAATATTGACTTTAATAACCAAAGGAGTTCATGCACGTGCCCTAGCGCCTAAAACTCATCTGTGCCCTGCACCCGTGCCAACTTACTCAGTGTCTAATTGTTTGGCCTTACGGGCCCTTTGACTACGTCTACGTGGTTCCCCAGACGGTACAGCAGAACTGGAGGTGGACTCCTGTGATTCCTGCCCTCTGACACTGGATCCCTTTGGCGGCCGTTTCCTGGGGCGTCCTGGCCTAGATGGGCCAGGCTGCGGCCCGGGCGACTGGGATGGCGAGCTGCCAGCCTGTCCTGCCCGTTGCCCACCCGATGCACCTGGGACGGAAGGGGGGGAGTCCGAGGTGTCGCGGTGTACCGGGACCTCCACTACAGAGGGAGCCGGGACGGACCACACCACCTCCTCCTCCCTCGGGGTGCCCGATGGCCCCCAGGCCTCTACATGGGTGGGGGATGCGAACGGATTGGCCATCCGACGCGCCCCCGACATCTGGCGCTGCCAGTCCTGGAGGCCCGTGCTGGTATCGACAGGGGTATGCAGGTTTGCAGCCATGGAGCCCAGGGGGTTGTCGAACCCTGTCTGCGACAGTGCGACGCCAGCTCGCACATGGCCACTGGCGCCGATGCCCTCAGCG
Organism: Scyliorhinus torazame; assembly: GCF_047496885.1. Taxonomy (NCBI): domain Eukaryota; kingdom Metazoa; phylum Chordata; class Chondrichthyes; order Carcharhiniformes; family Scyliorhinidae; genus Scyliorhinus; species Scyliorhinus torazame. The sequence goes on from NC_092721.1 coordinate 194,047,073, forward strand.
ATGGCCTGCTGAGACTGGGCCATGGCCTGCAGAGACTGGGCCATGGCCTGCAGAGACTGGGCTATGGCCTGCTGAGACTGGGCCATGGCCTGCTGAGACTGGGCTATGGCGTTGAGCGCCTCTGCCATCTGGCGCTGGCACTGGCTCATGGCCTCCTGTGAGAGGGCAGCCATTTCCTGGGCCACAGACGCCGCCTGCACGGAAGGCCCCAGGCCTCGCAAACCGTTCCCCATGTCTGACACCGTCGCACCCATTGCCTCCACCGCGGACGCCACCCGTGCGGTGGCACGCATGACCGGGACCACTCCCAGCTCCTGGACGCGGGTGGACTCCTCCACCTGCGACCGCAGCCGCCGCAAGCCACCCGTCACCCTATTCGCTCGTCTCCGTGTCGGTGGTTGCATCGGATCTATGTGTGGGTGTGGTAACTGCAGGAACCCGGGATCCATCTGGGCGGCAGATGTTCGCTTGGCCTGGGCTGCCCTCCGACCGCCCGGTCCCTCTGCTGCTCCTACCTCCACCTGCTGTACCGGGACGGCTGTGTTGTGCGCACCAGTGAGTGTACCAGACGCCTCATCACTAAAGTGCCCAACCGTGGTGAGTGTTTCTGCGATGGTGGAGGGTGTTGGTGACAGCAGTGGCGTTGTGTCGTGCTCTTCGTCCCACTCTGAGTCCATGGCACTTTGGGGTGGGGGTTCGTCTCCACCCATCCACTCTGAGTCACTGTCCGGTATTTCGTCTTCCCGGGTAGGGGTGTCCTGGGTAGTGCTGTCCCGGGTAGTGCTGTCCCGGGTAGTGCTGTCCCGGGTAGTGCTGTCCCGGGTAGTGGTGTCCCGGGTAGTGCTGTCCCGGGTAGTGCTGTCCCGGGTAGTGCTGTCCCGGGTAGTGGTGTCCCGGGTAGGGGTGTCCTGGGTAGTGGTGTCCCGGGTAGGGGTGTCCTGGATAGTGGTGTCCTGGGTAGTGGTGTCCTGGCTCGGATGTGACGGGGGCCTGTGGCTGCCCCCCTCATCGCTGGGTGGTCGCTCCCGCACGTGACGGGGGTGTCGTCTCCCTGTTGCTCCAGGTCTCTCCGTCTCCCGTGGTCTCCGAGGGGCATCCTGCGGGCGTCGCATGCTGGAGGGTTCGGGTCTCTCCGTCTCCCGTGGTCTCCGAGGGGCATCCTCCGGGCGTCGCATGCTGGAGGGTTCGGGTCTCTCCGTCTCCCGTGGTCTCCGAGGGGCATCCTGCGGGCGTCGCATGCTGGAGGGTGCGGGTCTCTCCGTCTCCCGTGGTCTCCGAGGGGCATCCTGCGGGCGGTCTGCATCTGCGGGGATGGGTGCCTGGACGTTTGGTCCTGCGATACACAATGAAGCATGCATGGTTAGACATCAGGCAGTGATCAGGTGATACGGGAGAGGGGGATATAGGGGAGGGGGGATATGGGGACGGGCTGTTGGTGGCTCACTTGCTCGTGGGGCCCCGACCTCTGCATCAGCAACCTCCCGGTCCTCAGGTCCGCCAGCCAGTTCCAGGGCCCTTTCCTCGTGTACGGTCAGTGGCCTCTCATCAGCGGGCCCTCCTCCAGTCCTCACATGCTCCCTATTGTTGTGTGCGCGCTTCTCCTGGGGGGGGGGGGGGGGGTGGTGGCAGGGGTAAAAGGCAACAGTGTTAGGCAGGTATATGAATGCACGCCATCGGTTGCGCGTGCATTGCAGAGGTTAAGGTTAGGGCTGGATTCACTTGGGGATATGGGGGATATGGGGGAGGGGGGATATGGGGGAGGGGGGATATGGGGGATATGGGGGAGGGGGGATATGGGGGATATGGGGGAGGGGGGATATGGGGGAGGGGGGATATGGGGGATATGGGGGAGGGGGGATATGGGGGAGGGGGGGATATGGGGGAGGGGGGAATATGGGGGATATGGGGGAGGGGGGATATGGGGGATATGGGGGAGGGGGGGATATGGGGAGGGGGGATATGGGGGATATGGGGAGGGGGATATGGGGGAGGGGGGGATATGGGGGAGGGGGGGATATGGGGGAGGGAGGATATGGGGGATATGGGGGATATGGGGGAGGGGGATATGGGGGATATGGGGGAGGGGGGGATATGGGGGAGGGGGGATATGGGGGATATGGGGAGGGGGGATATGGGGGAGGGGGGGATATGGGGGAGGGGGGATATGGGGAGGGGGGATATGGGGGATATGGGGGATATGGGGGAGGGGGGGATATGGGGGAGGGGGGAATATGGGGGATATGGGGGAGGGGGGATATGGGGGATATGGGGGAGGGGGGTATATGGGGGAGGGGGGATATGGGGGATATGGGGGAGGGGGGATATGGGGGAGGGGGGGATATGGGGAGGGGGGGATATGGGGGAGGGGGGATATGGGGGATATGGGGGAGGGGGGGATTTGGGGGAGGGGGGATATGGGGGATATGGGGAGGCTCACCCTGCCTGCTCTGACGAGGTCGTTCACCTTCTTGTGGCACTGGGTGCCTGTCCGTGGTGTTAGGGCCACAGCGGTGACGGCCTCTGCCACCTCCCTCCACAGACGCCGGCTGTGACGTGGGGCAACTCTGCGGCCGTGCCCGGGATACAGGGCGTCCCTCCTCTGCTCCACCGCATCCAGGAGCGCCTCCACATCGCGTGACTCGAACCTCGGGGCTGAGCGACGGCCAGCCATCAAGTCGGGTGTTGCGGTCGGCTGTTCCGGTCGGGTGGGGGGGAGCTGCGCGGCCTTATGAGCCGTCACGCCGTGCAGCGCGTATGACGCTGCACGGCGTGAACCACTGCGCAAGCGCGGATCCCGTTACGTCGCTGCTAGCCCATTTCGGGCCGCAGACTATCGGCCCATTTTTATGACGTGACGCAAGTGGGATTTGCGCCGTTTTTTGCGCCGATCGGCGGAGTTTCCGCCGATAACGGAGAATTTCGCCCCCTGTATTTGAATCATCTCGGTCCGAAGGCCAACATACCTTTTTCATCTCCTGCTGGACCAGCATGCTTACTTTCAGCGGCTGGTGTACAAGGACAGCCAGGTCTCGTGGCACATTTCCTTATCTCAATCTACAGCCATTCAGATAATAATCTGCCATCCTGTTTTTGTTGTCAAACACAATGATTGACCTCCTTCTATTCTGTAAATTTCTTTGACTTCATTATTCTGCAGTCCAAGGGGAATTGCAAATTGTTGGGAGCAGATGGTTCATCCAGAAGCTTTCCAGCTTCCTGAACCCCTTTCCCAACATCGAGCACCACTCACTGTAGAATTTACCAATTACCTGAACTCTTCCAACAAACCCATATTTGCACAAATTTAACAAGAGCAGGTCAAGAGTATACAGGTAAATTACCTTCACGTTGGTTGATGAGATGTGTAAGTAACATTGGTGGAAGTCCCTCACACTGCTGAACACATTTAAGAGAGGGTGTTAATTAGAGCGCCGAGATCCAAAATGATAAAATAGTACAATCTGACAAATTAGCTGGAGCATGCATGCAGTGCCTGTGCTAACGCTCTCAACAACATGTTTGTTCGCCACTGACTGCACAAATCTGGGTTTTTGTCTCATCTGGGGCTGTGGCCATCTAAAATGGCCGTCCGCAAAGGATAATGGGAATTGTGGTCAAGTTGGGACACAGGCAGTACACAGCCCCTGTGTATTGAGCAAAGGAAAACCAGACCGGACTGAAACTTGCACCCCAGGACAATAGACTCAAATCAAGGAATAGCAACAGTAGCAGACTCACCGGCGCCGCTTCCCCTTATTTGGAAGGGCATACGTACTTGGGACAATGGTAACTAGGACCCGCCCAGCCATCGAGGTACCTGCCCCTAATTGGCCAGAATCAATCAGGGTGATCGAGACCCTATCGATCCATTGGATCCTGAGTTAACCCCGCCCAAAAGGGCGCGAAAAAGGAGAAGGACAAGAGGCACTGCGCCACTAGGGATCGGTCTCTTTTGGGACCGGCCCGTGCCCACACCAACTGCAGCATAACGACCAGCCAAGTTCAAGACCCGTGATCGCTACCTGAGAGAGACGAGCCGCAACCGAGGCGAACCTGACGACACACGTGGGGACTCAGATAAATGCCTTATCTACCTGCACAGAACCGGTCATCCAGAAGTTAAGTAAAGGTCATCTTAGTTGATAGATGTTGTTTAATGTGTAGCCGCGTGTATCGTTGCACATAGAGATAAGTCTGGTGTTTAATAATAAACTGTCTTTTGAACTAACATACTGGTTGTGGTCATTCGGTCAATACAAGAAACATACTCGCAGCTTGTGGTTATTATTAGCAACAGGGCTCACTGATTGCGCTCCTGCCTCAGAATCGGGAGAACATTGATTCCAGACTCTGTGATTTGAGCACACAATGTAGGCTGATGCGCTGAGGGAGTTATGCACGGTCAAAAGAACCATTGTTCAGATAAGACATTAAACCGGTGTCCCACATCTGCCCTCTCAGGGAAGGTGGACGGCATAGTGGGCTCTACTTTGGACAGTGCTGCTCTCCCCGGTGCGCTTCCCAAGCCTTCAACCAATCGCACTAAAACAGATTATCTGGAAACTGCTGCTTGTGGGAACCTGCTGTGCACAAATTGACGGTCTCATTTCCCCACACAATGGCAATATGCTAAAGACTTGATTGGCTGTAAAGTACTTTGAAACAAAGTGGCCTTTAAATTTCAGCTTTGCATTACAGAAAAATAAATTGTAATCCGAGCGCTAACACAGGAAGCAGAGTTCATTTTTAAACTATTTTGTTGATTGAAGCAACAATTCTCCACGTCGATTCTCCAAGTAATTACTTTGCAACAAAGCGATTTTTATTCTGGCAACATCAATATTTTGGGTTGCATCTTCAGGATGCACAGGCAAAATTAAAACAGGCAAGTGGAAACAATTTGTTGCCCACCTAATGTAGTGCAGGGGGCACCTTTTGGATCAACATCTCAGTCCCAATTAGGAAATGATGTGTGAGGTCAGAAAACAAAAGCACTGTGAATACATTGGAATGCAAAATCATTTATTGTTTCCTCTGCTGTTTGAAATCAGCTGTCATAGTGAATAACAGAACATCCTGCGATTGAGCCTCAAAGAGATTAATGCCACTCTTGCACAAACATTTTTGCAGTATGTTATAAATAGGGACTTGCATTTAGCTGGCACCTTTCACAACCGGCGGATGCCACAAAGCGCATTGCGGCCAATTAGGCGCTTTTCAAGTATAGTCTTAATTATAATGTGGAAAACAGGTGGCGTTTGCAGTGAAATCACTGGGTTAGTAACTGCAAGGCCCAGGCTAATCTCAGAATGACAGAATGTTACAGTGCAGAAGAGGCTGTTCGGCCCATCGAGTCTGCACCGACGCATGGAAGGCCCTAACCTGCCCACCTAATCCCACTTGCCACACTTGGCCCATAGCCTTGAATGTTAAGACATGCCAAGTGCTCACCCAGGTACTTTTTAAAGGATGTGTGGCATCCCGCCTCTACCACCCTCCCAGGCGGTGCATTCCAGCCCGTCACCACTCTCTGGGTAAAAAAGTGTTTCCTAAAATGTCCCGTAAACCTCCCGCCCCTCACTTTGAACTTGTGTCCCTTTGTAACTGACGCTTTAATGAAGGGGAACAGCTGTTCCCTATCCACCCTGTCCATGCCCCTCATAATCCTGTACACCTCGATCGGGTCACCCCTCAGTCTTCTCTGCTCCAGAGAAAACAGCCCAAGCCTATCCAACCTCTCTTCATCACATAAATGTTCCATCCCAGGAAACATTCTGGTGAATCTTCTCTGCACCCCCACCAGTGCAATCACATCCTTCCTATAATGTGGCGACCAGAATGGCACATAGTACTCCAGCTGTGGCCTCATCAAAGTTCTATACAACTGCAACATGACCTCCCTGCTTTTGTCATCAATTCCCCGATTGATAAAAGCGAGTGTCCCATATGCCTTTTTCACCACCCTATTAACCTGCCCTCCTGCCTTCAGAGATCTAATGCACTGGGGAAAAATGTTCAAATCCCACTTGGTAGCTGGTGGAATTTAAATTCAATTAATAATTCTGGAATGGAAAGCTAGTCTCAGTGATGGTGACCGCGACAAATATCATTGGGTGTTGTTTAAAAATCCACCTCATTCACTGATGTCTCCTTCAGTAAGGAAATCTGCTGTGATGACCACAGTCTGACCTATTTGTGACTCCCGACCCAGGAATGTGGTTGACCCTTAACTGGCCTCAGTTCAAGGGGCAATCAGGCATGGGAAACAAATGTTGGCCTTGTCAGTGATGCTCCATCCTGTGTAAACAATTAGTGAAGCAAAGCAACAAATTTGCGCATTGAAAGCTCCCAGTGATATTGCATGAGAGATAAATATTGGTCAGGAAAGCAGGAAGAATTCGCCATCTCTTCTTCAAAATGGTGGTACATCCAGAGGTCCAACAAGGTCTTGGTATACTATAGCATCCGGGACACTACCTCTGACAATGCAGCAGTCCCTCAGTATTGCATCAGCCAGGATCAGCCTAAGCTTCAGTACATAAGTCCTTGGTGTTTGACTAGCTAGGTGGGATGTAGTAAGCTCCAGCAAGACTTTATTAAGAGGGGCTTTATCAATCGGGGTATTGAGTCAGAGGAAGGAGGTCATGTTGAATTTGTACAAGACATTAGAAATCAAAATGAAAATGGCTTACTGTCACATGTAGGCTTCAAATGAAGTTACTGTGAAAAGCCCCTAGTCGCCACATTCCGGCACCTGTTCAGGGAGGCTGGTACGGGAATTGAACCGTGCTGCTGGCCTGCCTTGGTCTGCTCTAAAAGCCAGCGATTTAACCCAGTGTGCTAAACTAGCCCCTCGTTAGGCCTCATCTGGAGACCATGTCCAGTTCTGGTAACCATACTTGAGGAAGGATGTGAAGGCATTGGAGAGAGTACAGAGGAGATTTACAAGGGTGATTCCAGGGATAAAGGACTGTAGCTATGAGGATAGATTGGAGAGGTTGGGACAGTATTCCTGGAAGGGAAGAAGGCTGAGAGGAGATGTTTTCAAGATCCTGAGGATAATGGACAGGATAAATAGTGAGAAACTGTCCCCACTCAATAGAACATCAAGAGGGGGAGGGCACAGATTCAACATAATCAGAAAAAGTAGCAAAAGTGATGTGAGGAAAATAATTTTCATGTGGACGGTGGTTGGAGTCTGGAACAAACTTCCTGAGAGGGTGGTGGAGAGAGGTTTGATCGAGGTACTCAAAAAGGAATTGGGTTGATATCTGAAAAGAGAGAATGTGCTAGGTTACGGGGGTAAGACAGTGCCGACTCGATGGGCTGAATGGCCTTCTTCTGCACTGTATAGATTCTGTGAAAAACATCAAAGGAGAATTTATGGCCCCAATTAATATTTTACTTGTTCCTGGCACATCTATGAATCTATGAGTGTCACTGACAAGGCCAATATTTATTGTCTATCCCTCAAAAGCAATCCAGAAGTTTGATGATCGCTATTACGAAGATTAATTTTTCATTCTGGATTTCTTAATTAGTTGAATTTAAATGCTCCCAGGTGCCATGATGAGATTGGGATTCAGTCCCCATAGCATTAGGCCAGCTCACGAGTCCAGTAAAATCACCGATATGCTTCCGTTCCTTTAAATCAACTGTGTGCAATGAGTCCAGCTGATCTTAATGCGTGTTAGCCATTACCATACCTTCCGTTGGTGCCTGCCCCAACTCTACTGGATTTTTTGTGGGAGCAAACAGCAAATTGTGAGCAGGAGGTTGGAGCCCGTTCAATTTACCCTATCGATTGCTGCTTGGCAATCGGGGGAGGGCGAAGGGAGGCCCGAGGGTTCCTTGTGGAGAAGTCGTGATCGGATCGGCCCAGTCAGAAACTGAGAGTCAAACCTCTAAACTGATCTACTCGGCCTTGACCGAGCACCCGATTCCCATGCAGGCAAGACCGGCCTGGTGAGGGAATCATCCCAGCTTCCTACTCAACAGTGTCAGACTAAAATTGGTGTGAAGACCCGATGGCGTAACTGGGACTTTAAGGGAGGGATTTAACGCTCCCATTTTCGCGGGCGGGAATGACAGAGAGGGGCGGAGAATCGAGCGGGGGTCCCAAAACAGCATTTACGCTGGAGGAATTTCCCACTCGATTGTTCCTGCCCCCTACCCATGATTATTGGGGTTCCCCATCATGCATTGACAGGAACCCCATAGTAACAGATTTTGAATAGCCGCGGCATGATGACACGTTTTGAAAAACGGGTAACTGGCGAACATGCCCTGCTGGGACGGCAGAGGTAAGAACAGCCCCCAGAGGGGAGAGGGTCATATCCGGCAAGAAACCTAGCGCTGCTCCCTGGCAGTGTCCCTTCCCAAGCCACTGCCGGACGAAGTGTCAGGGCGGGAGGGCTTCTGTTGGAAAGGTTTGGTTGGCGGGGTTCTCTGTGTCTGTGGGAGGCGGGGGTGGGGGGGGGGGGGGATGGTAGATGGAAGGTGAGTGTGTTTCCATGTGGGGTGATGCTTGTTTTTTATGCTATCTCCGTAACCCCATCTAACTTGTACCTCTTTGGACTGTGGGAGGAAACCCGCGCAAACACGGGGCAAAGAGCAAACCCGACGCAGACAGTTACCTAAGGCTGGAATTGAACCCGGGTCCCTGGCGCTGTGAGGCAGCAGTGCCAACTGCTGTGCCACTGTGCCAACAGCAGGGCGATGAGGGGAGAAAAATGGAAGAACACCAAAGGAAGAGTTGGGATCGGACTTGGTTGATAGCACTGCGGAAGAACTTTCGATCGCAATTGCCAAAAGGGGATTGGATAACTACTTGCGGGGGAGTCTCTGGCAGGGGTGGGGAGAATGGAGAGAATAATGGGGTCTAATTGATGAGACCTTCGAAAGAGCCAGCATGGAGGCAATGGGCCAAGTGGCCTCCTCTGTGCAGGGCGATCCTAAAACAGAGCCGAGACCCCGTGCCTTGAGCTTGGATTTAGCTTACAGAAGATGCTAACGATGTATTTTAAATGCTGCGCTTTGACCCGATAACACTCTCTCAAATTATGAGAAATATGGAGCGTATTGATTTGAGCAGATGCATTGTGAGCACCAACAGATTACAAGGTGTACTTCAGAATTTATTTCTAAAATGATTTTTTTTTAAAGTGCACCGACGCAAAAGAGTTATTTTCTAAGCTTACATCTTCCATAAATTTCCCTAGGGAAATTGAAAGAACTAAAATACAATTGTGCTTCAGTGAAGCTGGCATCAAAAGAATCATATTTTATTTCAAGATTTCAAAAGAATATTATCCTGATAGCTTTTCTGATCCCCGGGAAGCGGAGAGTGAAGAGGTTGCCATGTTGCAGTTATTGTTCATGTCATGAATATTTGATCGTGTCCTTTAGAGTTAGACTCGCCGTGGTATCCACAGCGGGCTAATGCATTGTGTGGACAAACCTGCTATACCAGATATAATCAGTTTTATTTCTTCAGCCAACACAGGCCTCAGTGTAAATGACATACTTCAACCATCTACGCTGAATAATTCCTCACTCGATACAGATAGTGGGATGAATATGCAAGTGCTGCCTGCTCTACTGTATCACCTCTCGTCGCTTAGAACTCGATCTGGAGCACTGTTGCAAAGCTTAGCCGCAAACCGGGCCTTTCCTGGGAAAATAATTTATGCAGGCACTCCGCACTTACTGATCTTACTCCTAGTAGCCTCTCTGGGCTGGCGTCTGCTTGGTTGCTGTCTGTGGGGGAATCAGCTGGTTTAGCACAGTGGGCTTGTAATGCAGAACAATGCCAGCAGCGCGGGTTCAATTATCCCGGACCGGCCTCCCCGGACAGGCGCCGGAATGTGGCGACTCGGGGTTTTTCACAGTAACTTCATTGAAGCCTACTTGTGACAAAAAGCGATTATTATTATTATTAGCAGCAGCCATCGTAGCCACGGCGGATAAAAGCAAAATGCTGCAGCTGCTGGAAACCCGAAATTAAAACAGAAAATTACGGAAATTCTCAGCGGGTTTGGACAACAGTCACAGGCCTGAAATGTTGAGCTCAGATGGGCCCGGTCCCCTCCCATTGGTCTAAATATCATTGGGGAGTTCCACCTCCACTTGGCCAGCTTGAGACCACAGCTCTTTTTCTACCGGCAGGGTATTAATTGGCTTGAGGCAGGAACCCTCCCCTCCCCCCACCAATGCACACACACACACACACACACACAACCCCATCGGTGAGGGTGTTCCACCTCCGATAATCGACAGTACCCTGGTCCCAGCTACGTCACTGGGAGCGATGGTCACTGTTGGGACCACAGCCAGTCCAACAGGAAGAGGATCTGATGGTCCGCAGATGAAGATAAGTTCTGTGTGTGGGGGTGAGGGGGGGCATATGGTGGCAGGGAAGGATGTGTGAATGCCGGAGGGGAATGCCTTGGCGGAGGGCAATGCCATCGGAAACAATACACCTGAATAATCTATAATCTTTATTAGTGTCACAAGTAGGCTTACATTAACACTGCACTGAAGTTACTGTGAAAATCTCCTCGTCGCCACACTCCAGCGCCTATTTGGGTACACTGAGGGAGAATTTAGAATGTCCAGTTAATCTAACAAGCACGCCTTTCGGGACTTGTGGGAGGAAACCAGAGCACCCAGAGGAAACCCACGCAGACACGAAGAGAACGTGCAGACTCTGCACAGACAGTGACCCAAGCCGGGAATCGAACGCGGTGAAGCAACAGTGTTAACCACTGTGCTACTGTGCCGCCCTTCCCACCCCTGACCGTTTCACCCAGTAGCCCTTAATCTGCAGTCCCTCGAAGTGCGTAGGGGCCAGTAGATAGCCTTCTGCACCCGTGCCCCTCCCCAACACCCCTCTCCCCCCCACCACACCCTCAAACCACACACCCTGGGTAAAATACTAGCGAGGGCAGCGGATAAGCAAAAATAATCTGCTGCTGCCAAGGCACACAATTCTGCACCCCCCGCCACAGCATGCCAACATGTCCCCGAGATATAGAATTCCTGTGTTAATTCTGTTTTCCTCTCCACAGATACTGCCCGAGTGTTTCCAGCATTTCCTACTTTTAAGTCAGTACGTTGTACATCCAGAGAATTGTGTGTCATGGTTGGAATTTTGCTGCATTTGAAACTTTTCTTCGATCGGGGACAAATGGGGGTCCTGCCCCAATGGACTGTGAGTCCCGCCCAACTGAAGAGAAAGCCATTGAAGAGGTCGCCACCGAGAGTCCAATTAGAAATGGCAGATAGATTCCAGACCCAATTGGACGAATGCAGCTTGCTGAAAAGCTGTTCCCAAAATAGGATGAAGTCCAATATCAATTAAGAAGGCTCATAGTCATGACCAATACTCTCAGAGACATGAGGGGAGAATTTGAAAGAACCTCAGAAACAATGGGAGCAGGAGAAGGTCATTCAGCTCCCTGGAGTCAGTTCCACTATTCAGTGAGATCCTTGCCATATAATGGTCTGGCACATAAGCATCGCCATCTCCATCCTCAGAAGAAAATTTCTAAGGCACGTTTGAGACCTTTGTGGAAGCATACCAAAGAATCGGTCTCAGCCTCAACTTCAAGAAGACTCAAGTCCTTTCACAACCCGCCCCAGGGCAAGGTCCGGTCTCTCCCTCCATCAGGATCCACAGAAAAATCTTGCCAAACGTGGAACATTTCCCATACCTGGGGAACCACCTCTCATCTGAGGCTGACATCGATGCAAAGGCCCAACATCGTATCCAATCCGCAAGTACCTCCTTCGTACGCCTACGGACAAGAGTCTTTATGGACCATGACGTCCGTGCTGATACCAAGATCTTCATGTACATGTATGTACTCTTCCATACAAGAGGAGGACAAAGGAAGTGCTTCAAGGACACCCTGCCGGTTTACCTCAAGAAATGCAACATAGACGTCAATGCCTGGTAGATCCTTGCTCAGAAGTGATTTACATGGAGGAACCTCTGAGTTGAAGGGACACAATTCTTCGAGGACAACAGATGGCAACAGGAGGCCTGGAAAAGGAGCCTGAGAAAGGAAAACCAGTGATCGACCGGGAATTCTTCCACGGACCGATCCCATCTCCTGGAAACACCTGCCAACTGTGCGGTCGGAAATTTGGTTCTAGGATCGGGCTCATCAGCTGTGCAAGAATTCACAGAACCCATGATCAGTAACATAAAGTTTCTTTGGTGGATAATCATACTCGTTAGCGAGTGACCGCCGAAGAAGACTAAAGACTGTAGTATAATGGTCTGGCACATAAGGGTGAATGTGGAAGTGAGTACACACCATCTACACACTGATGTAAGAGAACAAATGACCCGCACTCGGGGTCAATATAGTGTTGGGCAGAGACATGTGTGGAAACAAGCACGGAGACAGCTCAGAGCTTAGACATTTACTTTACCTATGTGCTTCGTTTCTAGTTGTTAAATACTTCATATTGGACTACCTAAGATTAAGAATGCCTTGATAAGACCGACTGAACTATGCCCAACACCTTACAACATGGTGACAGCGAATGGAATAACTTAAAATTTTGCAGAAACTGCAGAAGAAAATTAAAATCCCGGAAAACTGAAGCAAAAAAATCAAAGAAGCGTTCTGACCTGAATAAAAGCTCAAGAAGTGAGGATGCACAAGGAATTTGCCAGAGAAAAGCTCAAAAGAAGCGGTTGGAGGCTGAGGGCAGAAATTAAATCCCTCACTACGGCAGAAGAATCATTGAATCCTGTGAACGCCCAGCTTCAACGTCCATGGTGCGCAGAGTAAGCAGACACAGCAAGGGTGAGCGAAAAAGTTAAAATCCCTGGACAACACAACTCCTTAAAAAATGTAAATACTGCGCTGATCAGAAATTGCTGTTCAAATCGCAGTCCGAGAATATCGAATCCCCGAGTCGGCACCTGAATACATAGCAGCTGAGCTCGCCTCAAAGAAAAGAAAATTAATTAAAAATTAATCCCGACTGAGCAAGCAGCTTTAAAGGACCCAGCAAAATCTGAGATTTGATGCTTCCAAAGCCGATGAACAGTAGAGTCTCGATCCCGTCCATCCACGCAGCCGTTGTTGAATGACTTTAAACGTGTGACTCGGCCAACGTTGTCCACCTCAAACGCTGCAGGAAAGGAAGTCCCGAAGCGTGGTACATTGGCGAGACCATGCAGACGCTGTGACAACGGACATCGCGCGACAATCGCCAGGCAGGAATGTTGAAATGAATGAAAATCGCTTATTGTCACAAGTAGACTTCAATTAAGTTACTGTGAAAAGCCCCTAGTCGCCACATTCCGGCGCCTGTTCGGGGAGGCTGGTACGGGAATCGAACCGTGCTGCTGGCCTGCCTTGGTCTGCTTTAAAAGCCAGCGATTTAGCCGAGTGAGCTAAACCAACCCCTTCCAGTCCCATGTTCCCTTCCAGTCGGGGAACACTTCAGCAATCAAGGGCATTCAGCCTCTGATCTTCGGGTAAGCGTTCTCCAAGGCGGCCTTCAGGATACGCGACAACGCAGAATCACCGAGCAGAAACTTATAGCCAAGTTCTGCACACATGAGTACGGCCTCAACCGGGACGTTTGGTTCATGTCGCATTACATTCACACCCCACCATCTGGCCTGGGCTTGCGAAATCCTACCAACTGTCCTGGCTTGAGACAATTCACACCTCTTTAACCTGGGGTTACTCCTCTCTCTGGATCTGTAAAGACTTAATGACCTGCAAATGCTCGTATTCAAAGTATCAACTTGCGTCTTTGACTTTGTCTATATTTATGTTTCTGGAACCTGCCTCTTGATTCACATGAGGAAGGAGCAGCGCTCCGAAAGCTAGTGATTTGAAACAAACCTGTTGGACTTTAACCTGGTGTTGTAAGACTTCTTACTGTGCTCACCCCAGTCCAACACCGGCATCTCCACATCATTTAACCGTTAAGTTTGTGAATGTTATTACTGCGGGAACCCACCCAGAAAAGCAAGCGTGGAAAAACTCTTTGTGAGAAAGCCTATGGCGGCACCACTTTACATTTTTGGAAAGGTCTTAAAGCTGAACTTGCAAGTTAAAAGTTTTAACCGTGAATCAGTAATCCACTCTTCCAGATCAATTTGGAATTATCGATGCCCTAGATCTATCACGGCAATTAGGGAATTGACAGAGAGCGATTCAATGCCAAACACAACCTTCAATTCAACAAAGTTTACCTGTGGATGCTGGAATCTGAAACAAAAACAGAAAAAACCCACTGGGTAAAAGCAAATTACTGCGGATGCTCGAATCTGAAACGAAAGAGAAAATGCTGGAAAATCTCAGCAAAACAGGCAGCATCTGGAGGGAGAGAAAAAGCTAACGTTTCGAGTCCGAAAGAAAATACTGGGCAATTTAGAACATAGAGCAGAGAAAAAAACTGCACAGAACAGGCCCTTCGGCCCACGATGTTGTGCGGAACCTTTGTCCAAGATTAACCATAGATTTTCTTAGAATTTACAGTGCAGAAGGAGGCCATTCGGCCCATTGAGTCTGCAGCAGCTCCTAGAAAGAGCACCCTACCCAAGGTCAACACCTCCACCCTATCCCCACAACCCAACAACCCCACCCAACACGAAGGGCAATTTAGGACACTAAGAGCAATTTATCACAGCCAATCCACCTAACCTGCACATCTTTGGACTGTGGGAGGAAACCGGAGCACCCGGAGGAAACCCACGCAGACACAGGAAGGACGTGCAGACTTCGCACAGACAGTGACCCAAGCCAGGATCGAACCTGGGACCCTGGAGCTGTGAAGCAATTGTGCTATCCACAGTGCTACCGTGCTGCCCTGAAGAACAACTTAATCTGCACTATATCATTCTACCATAATCCATGTACCTATCCAATAGCTGCTTGAAGGTCCCTAATGTTTCCGACTCAACTACTTCCACAGGCAGTGCATTCCATGCCCCCACTACTCTGTGGGTAAAGAACCTACCTCTGACATCCCCCCTATATCTTCCACCATTCACCTTAAATTTATGTCCCCTTGTAATGGTTTGTTCCACCCGGGCAAAAAATCTCTGACTGTCTACTCTATCTATTCCCCTGATCATCTTATAAACCTCTATCAAGTCGCCCCTCATCCTTCTCCGTTCTAATGAGAAAAGGCCAAGCACCCTCAATCTTTCCTCATAAGACCTACTCTCCATTCCAGGCAACATCCTGGTAAATCTCCTTTGCACCTTTTCCAAAGCTTCCACATCCTTCCTAAAATTAGGCGACCAGAACTGTACACAATACTCCAAATGTGGCCTTACCAAAGTTTTGTACAGCTGCATCATCACAACACGGCTCTTAAATTCAATCCCTCTGTTAATGAACACGAGCACACCATAGGCCTTCTTCACAGCTCTATCCACTTGAGTGGCAACTTTCAAAGATGTATAAACATAGACCCCAAGATCTCTCTGCTCCTCCACATTGCCAAGAACTCTACCATTACCCTGTATTCCGCATTCATATTTGTCCTTCCAAAATGGACAACCTCACACTTTTCAGGGTTAAACTCCATCTGCCACTTCTCAGCCCAGCTCTGCATCCTATCTATGTCTCTTTGCAGCCGACAACAGCCCTCCTCACTATCCACAACTCCACCAATCTTCATATCGTCTGCAAATTTACTGACCCACCCTTCAACTCCCTCATCCAAGTCATTAATGAAAATCACAAACAGCAGAGGACCCAGAACTGATCCCTGCGGTACGCTCTGGTAACTGGGATCCAGGCTGAATATTTGCCATCCACCACAACTCTCTGACTTCTATCGGTTAGCCAGTTCATTATCCAACTGGCCAAATTTCCCACTATCCCATGCCTCCTTACTTTCTGCATAAGCCTACCATGGGGAACCTTATCAAATGCCTTACTAAAATCCATGTACACTACATCCACTGCTTTACCTTCATCCACATGATTGGTCACCTCCTCAAATAATTCAATAAGACTAGTAAGGCAAGACCTACCCCTCACAAATCCGTGCTGACTATCCCTAATCAAGCAGTGTCTTTCCAGATGCTCAGAAATCCTATCCTTCAGTACCCTTTCCATTACTTTGCCTACCACCGAAGTAAGACTAACTGGCCTGTAATTCCCAGGGTTATCCCTAGTCCCTTTTTTGAACAGGGGTACGGCATTCGCCACTCTCCAATCCCCTGGTACCACCCCTGATGACAGTGAGGACGAAAAGATCATTGCCAACTGCTCTGCAATTTCATCTCTTGCTTCCCATAGAATCCTTGGATATATCCCGACAGGCCCGGGGGACTTGTCTATCCTCAAGTTTTTCAAAATGCCCAATACATCTTCCTTCCTAACAAGTATTTCCTCGAGCTTACCAGTCTGTTTCACACTATCCTCTCCAACAATATGGCCCCTCTCATTTGTAAATACAGAAGAAAAGTATTCGTTCAACACCTCTCCTATCTCTTCAGACTCAATACACAATCTCCCGCTACTGTCCTTGATCGGACCTACCCTCGCTCTAGTCATTCTCATTTTTCTCACAGATGTGTAAAAGGTCTTGGGGTTTTCCTTGATCCTACCTGCCAAAGATTGTTCATGCCCTCTCTTAGATCTAATCCCTTTCTTCAGTTCCCTCCTGGCTATCTTGTATCCCTCCAGCGCCCTGTCTGAATCTTGTGTCCTCAGCCTTACATAAGTCTCCTTCTTCCTCTTAACAAGACATTCAACCTCTCTTGTCAACCATGGTTCCCTCACTCGACCATCTCTTCCCTGCCTGACAGGGTCATACATATCAAGGACACGTAGTACCTGTTCCTTGAACAAGTTCCACATTTCACTTGTGTCCTTCCCTGACAGCCTATGTTCCCAACTTATGCACTTCAATTCTTGTCTGACAACATCGTATTTACCCTTCCCCCAATTGTAAACCTTGCCCTGTTGCACGCACCTATCCCTCTCCATTACTAAAGTGAAAGTCACAGAATTGCGGTCACTATCTCCAAAATGCTCCCCCACTAACAAATCTATCACTTGCCCTGGTTCATTACCAAGTACCAAATCCAATATGGCCTCCCCTCTGGTCAGACAATCTACATACTGTGTTAGAAAAGCTTCCTGGACACACTGTACAAACACCACCCCATCCAAACTAATTGATCTAAAGAGTTTCCGCTCAATGTTTGGGAAGTTGAAGTCACCCATGACTACTACCCTATGACTTCGGCACCTTTCCAAAATCTGTTTCCCAATCTGTTCCTCCACATCTCTGCTGCTATTGGGGGGCCTATAGAAAACTTCTAACAAGGTGACTGCTCCTTTCCTATTCCTGACTTCAACCCATACTACCTCAGTAGGCAGATACTCCTCGAACTGCCTTTCTGCAGCTGTTATACTATCTCTCATTAACAATGCCACCCCCCCCCCCCATCTCTTTTACCACCCTCCCTAATCTTATTGAAACATCTATTACCAGGGACCTCCAACAACCATTTCTGCCCCTCTTCTATCCAAGTTTCCGTGATGGCCACCACATCGTAGTCCCAAGTACCGATCCATACCTTAAGTTCACCCACCTTATTCCTGATGCTTCTTGCGTTGAAGTATACACACTTCAACCCATCTCCGTGCCTGCAAGTACTCTCCTTTGTCAGTGTTCCCTTCCCCACTGCCTCACTACATGCTTTGGCATCCTGAATATCGGCTACCTTAGTTGCTGGACTACAAATCCGGTTCCCATTCCCCTGCCAAATTAATTTAAACCCTCCCGAAGAGTTCTAGAAAACCTCCCTCCCAGGATATTGGTGCCCCTCTGGTTCAGATGCAACCCGTCCTGCTTGTACAGGTCCCACCTTCCCCAGAATGCGCTCCAATTATCCAAATACCCGAAGCCCTTCCTCCTACACCATTCCTGCAGCCACGTGTTCAGCTGCACTCTCTCCCTATTCCTAGCCTCGCTATCACGTGGCACCGGCAACAAACCAGAAATGACAACTCTGTCTGTCCTGGCTTTTAACTTCCAGCCTAACTCCCTAAACTTGTTTATTACCTCCACATCCCTTTTCCTACCTACGTCGTTGGTACCAATGTGCACCACGACTTCTGGCTGCTCCCCCTCCCCCTTAAGGATCCTGAAGACACGATCCGAGACATCCCTGGCCCTGGCACCCGGGAGGCAACAAACCTTCCAGGAGTCTCGCTCGCGACCACAGAATCTCCTATCTATTCCCCTAGCCATTGAATCTCCTACTACTATTGATTTTCTATTCTCCCCCCTTCCCTTCTGAGCCCCAAACCAGACTCCGTGCCAGAAACCTGGCCGCTAGGGCCTTCCCCGGTACGTCATCCCCCCCCCCACAGCATCCAAAACGGTATACTTGTTTTGAAGGGGAACGGCTCCGAGGGATCCCTGCACTGTCTGCCTGTTTGTTTTCTTTCCCCTGACTGTGACCCAGCTACTCTTGTCCTGTACCTTGGGTGTGGTTACCTCCCTGTAACTCCTCTCTATCACCCCTTCTGCCTCCTGGATGATCCGAAGTTCGCCAGCTCCAGCTCCAGTTCCCTAACACGGTCTCTGAGGAGCTGGAGTTGGGTGCACGTCCCGCAGGTATAGTCAGCGGGGACACCGGTGGTATCCCTCACCACCCACATCCTACAGGAGGAGCATGCAACTGGCCTAGCCTCCATCCCCTCTTACCTTACAGAATATAACTGCCCTGTGGACCAACTGGACCTCCGCCCTCCGACTCTCCTCCCAGTCAGCTGCACTCTCTGTAAACTCCTGGCTCCCTTCTCGCTCTTTGCGTAAATGTAGGAAACAAAGTGAAAGGAGCACCTTACTCCCTCCTCACCTAACTCCCTCAGTCACCAAACTCTCACTATAGCACTCAAATGCACCAAATTCAGCACTCCCTCAGTCACCAGACTCTTACTACAGCACTCAAATGCACCAAATTCAGCACTCCCTCAGTCACCAAACTCTCACTATAGCACTCAAATGCACCAAATTCAGCACTCAGTGCAAACAAACTCTGCACTGTAGTGGATCGCTTTTATTCTGTGAATCTAGCCTCTGAAAACTGGCCTAATCCAATTAACTAATTAACAAGCTCCAGCTGCAAGTGCCGACAAGTAGAAACTTTGCTTGAAGCTGATTGAAAATTCACCTTCTTATAAACCAAACAGCAACTTTTAAGTTAATTAACTAAATAAAAGAAAGACTAGACTTTAGATAAAAATGAACCCTTATACTCCCTCAGTCACCAAACTCTCACTATAGCACTCAAGTGCACCAAATCCAGCACTCAGTGCAAATCTGAAGCGGGAGGTTAATCAGCCAGTTGTTGTGGTATATATTGGTCCAAAGGACATAGGTAAAAAAAGTGATGAGGTCCTAAAACCAAAACATAGGGAGCTATGAAGCAAGTTGGAAAGTAGGATCTCAGAATTATACCTAGTGCGACGTGCTAGTCAGTGTAGAAACAGCAGGATATGTAGGATGAATGCGTGGTTGAAAAGATGGTGGGACGGAGAGATTTTCAGATTCTTGAGGCATTGGGACCAGTTCTGGGGGAGGTGGGGCCAGTGCAAACTGGACAGGTTACACCGGGCAGGGCCGGTACTGATGTCCTTGGGGTGTTACTTGCTAGAGCGGTTGGGCAGGGTTCAAACTAATATGGCAGGGGGATGGGAACCTATGTAAGGAGTCAGTGCAGGGGGAATCAAGAACAATAGAAAAAGACAATAAGGAGAATAGGAAAAGTGGTAGGCAGAGAAATCAAGGGCCAGAATCAGGTAAGGACACTGCAAAAAAATTAGTAGGGATGGAACAAGGAACGTCAAGAGGACCAGCCTTAAGGTTTTGTACCTGAATGCTCAGAGCATTCAAACAAAAATGGATGAATTATTTGAGCAGATAGATTTAAAGGGATATGATATTGTTGGGATTATGGAGACATGGCTCCAAATTGATCATGGATGAGAACTAAACATTGGGAGCTATTCAGTTTTTAGGAAGGACAGACAGAAAGAAAGGAAAAGGTGGTGGAATTGCACTGTTGATTAAAGAAATTATTGCTAAGTATTAAGGAAAGATATTGGGCGGGATTCTCTGTCAGCGGGATCCTCCGCTTCGCCAGCAGCGCACTAATGCCCGCGGATTTCCTGACAGTGTGGGGTGGCCACAATGAGAAACCCCATTGGCCAGTTGCCACGACGGAGGTTCCCGCTGCTGGTGAGGGTGCGCCGCGATGGAAAACAGGTCTGGCGGGACAGAGAATCCTGCACATTAGCACAGATGATGTGGAATCGGTATGGGTCAAGTTAACAAACACCAAAGGGCAAAAAACATTTGTCGGGGTGGTATACAGACCAACAAACTGTGGTGGTAATGTTGGACATAATATTAGACAGGAAATCAGAGAGCATGAGGTAAAGTAACATCTGTGATTATGGGTATGGAATTGGACCCGTAAGCGGGATCGAAGATGTAGTGGGCAATTTAGAAGCTAACAGACAGAGGGTAAAAGTGTGAGCACTGAGTCAGAGGTATATGCCCACACCTGGCCGGAGTTACATTGTCCCATTCAGACTTAAACTCGTGAATGGGAATAAACAGGACACCCTTGTTCAGCCGGGGTGATCCAATGTCATCTGGGACACTCTGATCTGACCAGCTATTAGCCCATTACAGAGTCTGATGGCCTCTTGTTTCTGTAAATTGGATGTTAATTGCATATTCAGAACATGGCCCTGCTCTTTTATGTAAATAGGAGTGGGCAATCAAAAGCCCAGATAGCAATGATGAGCTCAAGTCTGAACACTCCGGAATAGAACCAAAGTTTGAGGGGCTGAGCGGAGCTCAGAGTGAGAAAGTAATCCTGTTCGAACAGGTGGGGGCAGAAGGATTTGGAAAGCCACCGAGAAAGGTCATGAAAACTCCCCCGAGAGACATACTTTCGAAAAGGGATCCAAAGAAACTACACTAACAACAGGAATATATTCTATAAATGCAAGTATTATTGTTGCCTGCAGGCCTAGGTGGAGCTGAGAGCTGCACATTCATTTTACCTGCTGTTCAATGGGAAATCGAGTGTTAGGGTTAAAATGTGCATGTAAGCTATTTTTGTTCGATTTGACGTTAAAAGTTTAAATATTGTTTTTCTTTTGACTTAATAAAGTTTTGTCCGTAAAAAAAACCAAGCCCTATTTCTTATGCGATCACTCCTGAAGTAAATCAATCTCTCTGTAAAGTCTTCCAAAGATTTAAAATACTTTGCGATTGTGGTCCAGTATCTTGGCCACTGCTGGGATCTGAGCAAGCGTCCAAAACAGCTTTGAGAAAGGATTACTTGGCAATCTAGCTGTGAGAGAACCCTTGGGGATGAGTGACCAGAATATGGTAGAATTCTTTGTCAAGGTCGATAGTGAGGTAGTTGATACTGAAACCAGGGCCCTGAACCTCAATAAAAGTAACTATGAAGGTATGAGGCATGAGCTGGCAACGATGGACTGGGAAACATCAGTGAAAGAAAGGTCAGCGGACAGGCAATGGCAGGCATTCAAGGAACGAATAGGTGAACTCCAAAGGTTGTTTAGTCATATTTGGCGCAAAAGTAGAAAGGGAACTGTGGCCAAACTATGACTTGTAAGGGAAATTAAAAATAGTATTAGATTCAAAGAACAAAGGATACAAATGAGCAAGAAAAAGCAATAAACTTGAAGATTGGGAACAATTTAAAATTCAGCAAAGGCAGACCAAAAGATTGATTAGGAAGGGGAAAATACAATATGAAAGTAAGCTAGCGGGGAACATAAAAACTGACTGTAAACGTTTCTATAGGTATTGTGATGAATGATATCTGTATACACATGTACCTTTAATGCGTAGGGCCCTTTAAGACTGGGTTTGGAACCCTGAGGGACTCCGCCCCCAGGAAGCTGTACATAAGGTTATGGTCTCGGCAGCTGTTTGGTTCTCTGGTAATTAAAGCCTTTGTATTATCAAACTCCTCTCCTGAGTCGTAATTGAGGGTATCTCAATTTAATTACCAGACTACATCAAGATGGACAGCGGTCTAAAGCCAGAGAAGCTCAATTTGGACACTCGGTCGCCGGAAGCGACTGAAATTTTAAAATACTGGGTCCGGTGCTTTGAGGCCTATCTGAATTCCTCAGAGACTGAAGTTGACGGACCTCGCAAGCTGAGCTTACTACATGCCCGGTTGGGCCACTGACTATCCTCCGTGATCGAGAAAGCTACGACGTACGAAACGGCGGTCAAAATCCGACTGAAGCGCTTCGTAAAGCCGATAAACGAGGTACACGCCAGACATTTCGACCTGCCGCCAGCGCTCCGGGGAAACGCTAGATGAATACTTAGAGAGACTCACCGCGCTCGCCAGAAACTGCGACCATGAAGAGGTGACGGCAGAAGTCCATATGAACTTACATATTCGTGATGCTTTCGTGTCCGATATCCGATCCACGTACATCCAGCAGCGGCTCCTAGAAGACGGAGCGAAGGACCTCCAAGGCACGGTAACGCTCGCCTCTTCCCTGGAAGAGGCCCACCATAATCTCCGCACGTACTCCGCGGACCTTGCGAACCCCTCTCGATCCCCTCCAGACTCGGCCACGCTTCAGGCCTGAACCGCGTGGCGACCCGCTCACGCCGGAGGCCCCCAATGCTATTTCTGTGGGAAAAGCCAGCACTCACGCCAGCGTTGCCCAGCCCGCTCCGCTATCTGCGGCGAATGCGGAAAGAAGGGGCACTTCGTGAAGGTCTGTCTGCGAAGGCCAGAAACAATAGTCTCATCGGGCCCAGAAATCGAACTCCCGGGACCACAGGCCCCGAAACACCGCCATGCGGCGGCCGGACACACCTACTTCCGACGCGTCATCGGCCTTGTGCGAGTCATGGGGGCGGCCAGCTTGGCGGCGGCCATCTTCAAAACTCAAAACGTGCGACCGACGGCGGCGGCCATTTTGCGAGTACAATTCAACCGAGGACTCTGACTGCCCGCAACTAGGAGCGATCACGCTCGATCAATCTCGGCTGAAGCACCTGCGAAACTCAATGATGCAGGTTCAAATCAACGGCCGTGACACCCCCTGCCTTCTGATTCCGGGAGCATGGAGAGCTTTATCCATCCAGACACGGTAAGATGCTGCTCCCTGCGCACCTATCCCGCCTCCCAAACTATCGCCCTCGCATCTGGGTCTCATTCGGTCCAAATCACGGGGTATTGTGTCGCAAACCTCACTATCCAAGCGCAAATACGCCCGTTTTAAACTTTATGTCCTCCCTCACCTCTGCGCCCCCTGCTGCTCGGTCTGGGCTTTCAGTGCAGCCACCGAAGCCTGACCCTGAAGTTCGGCGGACCCCTGCCCCAGCTCACGATATGTAGCCTGGCGACACTCAAAGTTGTGCCACCCCCTCTCTTCACGAACCTCACCCCCGACTGTAAGTCCGTCGCCACCAGGAGTCGGCGGGACAGTGCCCAAGACATGACTTTCATCAAGTCAGAGGTTCAGTGGCTACTAAAAGAAGGGGTCATACAGGCTAGCAACAGCCCTTGGAGGGCACAAGTACTGGTAGTCCGCTCCGGAGAAAAACAACGTATGGTGGTGGACTCTAGCTAGACCATAAACCGCTTTACGCAACTCAATGCGTACCCACTCCCCCGCATAGCAGAAATGGTGAACCAAATCGCCCAGTATCGAGTATTCTCCACGGTCGACCTAAAATCGGCCTATCATCAACCACCTATCCGCCCAGAGGACCGCCCCTATACGGCCTTCGAAGCAGCCGGTCGGCTCTTCCACTTCCTCAGGGTCCCTCTCGGTGTCACAAACGGAGTCTCCGTTTTCCAAAGGGCAATGGATCAAATGGTGGACCAGTACGTCTTACGGGCTACATACCCGTACTTGGACAACGTCACCCCAGCCGGCACGGCACCAATCACCCTAGTCACCCCGGATACCCCCCCTGCTCCAACGCGGGCAAAGGCAGGCCAGCAGCACGGTTCGATTCCCGTACCAGTCTCCCCGAACAGGCGCCGGAATGTGGCGACTAGGGGCTTTTCACAGTAACTTCATTTGAAGCCTACTTGTGACAATAGGCGATTTTCATTTTCAAAGGCTCAGACAACCGTGCTCCCGGATATACCACCACCGAGGACGACCATATCCGCCGCACCACCGCCGGAGCTGAGAAGGTCGACACAGGCAATCAGACCACCCAAAAGACTGAACTTGTAATTCCACTTCACCCCCGACGGACTCTGCATTTGTTTGAAACAGGGGGTGAATGTGATGAATGATACCTGTATACACATCTACCTTTAATGCGTAGGGACCTTTAAGACCGGGTTTGGAACCCTGGGGGACTCCGCCCCCAGGAAGCTGTATATAAGGTTACGTTCAGTAGGCAGCGTGCAGTGAGCACACTCCTGGGCAGCTGTCTGGTTTTCTGGTAATTAAAGCCTTTGTATTATCAACCTCCTCTCCTGAGTCGTAATTGAGGGTATATCAGGTATGTAAAGAGAAAAAGATTGACAAAAACAAATATAGGCCCCTTACAGTCAGAAATGGGGGAATTTATCACGGGGAACAAAGAAATGGCTGAGGAACTACGTTTGTACTTTGCTTCTGTCTTCACAAAGGAAGACATGAATAATGTACTAAAAGTTCTGAGAAAAATAAGTTTTAGTGAGGAGCTGAAGGAAATCTGTATTAGTAGAGAAATGGTTTTGGGGAAATTAATGGGATTGAAGGTGGATAAATCTCCAGGGCCTGATAATCCACATCCCAGAGGACTTAAGGAAGTGACCGTAGAAATAGCAGATCCATTGATGGTTATTTTCCAAAATTCTTTGGACTCTGAAATGGTTCCTTCAAATTGGAGCTTGGCTAATATAAGCTGGCTATTCAAAAAAATGAGGTAGGGAGAAAACAGGGAACTATACAACAGGGATCTAAAGAGAGAGCTAAGACGAGCAAGGAGGGGACATGAGAAGTATTTGGCAGGTAGGATCAAGGAAAACCCAAAAGCTTTCTCTAGGTATGTCAGGAATCAGCGAATGACTAGGGAAAGAGTAGGACCAGTCAAGGACAGGGATGGGAAGTTGTGTGTGGAGTCTGAAGAGATAGGCGAGATACTAAATGAATATTCTTCGTCAGTATTCACTCAGGAAAAAGATAATGTTGTGGAGGAGAATGCTGAGACCCAGGCTAATAGAATAGATGGCATTGAGGTACGTAGGGAAGAGGTGTTGGCAATTCTGGACAGGCTGAAAATAGATAAGTCCCCGGGTCCTGATGGGATTTATCCTAGGATTCTCTGGGAGGCCAGGGAAGAGATTGCTGGACCTTTGGCTTTGATTTTTATGTCATCATTGGCTACAGGAATAGTGCCAGAGGACTGGAGGATAGCAAATGTGGTCCCTTTGTTCAAAAAGGGGAGCAGAGCCAACCCCGGCAACTATAGACCGGTGAGCCTCACGTCTGTAGTGGGTAAAGTCTTGGAGGGGATTATAAGAGACAAGATTTATAATCATCTAGGTAGGAATAATATGATCAGGGATAGTCAGCCTGGCTTCGTGAAGGGTAGGTCATGCCTCACAAACCTTATCGAGTTATTTGAGAAGGTGACTGAACAGGTAGACGAGGGTAGAGCAGTTGATGTGGTGTATATGGATTTCAGCAAAGCGTTTGATAAGGTTCCCCACGGTAGGCTATTGCAGAAAATACGGAGGCTGGGGATTGAGGGTGATTTAGAGATGTGGATCAGAAATTGGCTGGCTGAAAGAAGACAGAGGGTGGTGGTTGATGGGAAATGTTCAGAATGGAGTTCAGTTACAAGTGGAGTACCACAAGGATCTGTTCTGGGGCCGTTGCTGTTTGTCATTTTTATCAATGACCTAGAGGAAGGCGCAGAAGGGTGGGTGAGTAAATTTGCAGACGATACTAAAGTCGGTGGTGTTGTCGATAGTGTGGAAGGATGTAGCAGGTTACAGAGGGATATAGATAAGCTGCAGAGCTGGGCTGAGAGGTGGCAAATGGAGTTTAATGTAGAGAAGTGTGAGGTGATTCACTTTGGAAGGAATAACAGGAATGCGGAATATTTGGCTAACGGTAAACTTCCTGGAAGTGTGGATGAGCAGAGAGATCTAGGTGTCCATGTACATAGATCCCTGAAAGTTGTCACCCCGGTTGATAGGGTTGTGAAGAAGGCCTATGGAGTGTTGGCCTTTATTGGTAGAGGGATTGAGTTCCGGAGTTAGGAGGTCATGTTGCAGCTGTACAGAACTCTGGTACGGCCGCATTTGGAGTATTGCGTACAGTTCTGGTCACCGCATTATAGGAAGGACGTGGAGGCTTTGGAGCGGGTGCAGAGGAGATTTACCAGGATGTTGACTGGTATGGAGGGAAAATCTTATGAGGAAAGGCTGATGGACTTGAGGTTGTTTTCGTTGGAGAGAAGAAGGTTAAGAGGAGACTTAATAGAGGCATACAAAATGATCCGGGGGTTAGATAGGGTGGACAGTGAGAGCCTTCTCCCGCGGATGGAAATGGCTGGCACGAGGGGACATAGCTTTAAACTGAGGGGTAATAGATATAGGACAGAGGTCAGAGGTAGGTTCTTTACGCAGAGTAGTGAGGTCGTGGAATGCCCTACCTGCTACAGTAGTGAACTCGCCAACATTGAGGGCATTTAAAAGTTTATTGGATAAACATATGGATGATAATGGCATAGTGTAGGTTAGATGGCTTTTGTTTTGGTGCAACATCGTGGGCCGAAGGGCCTGTACTGCGCTGTATCGTTCTATGTTCTATGTTCTATAGACCAGTGAGCCTATCGTTAGGAGTATGGAAGTTGCTGGAGTTCATTATGAAGGACTTCATAGCACAGCATCTGGAAAGCAGTGGTTTAATCAGACAAAGTCAGCATGGATTTCCGAAAGGGAAATAATGCTTCACAAATCTACTGGAATTCAATGAAGATGTAACGAGTAGAGTTGACCAGGGAGAACTGGGGGATGTGGTTTATTTAGACTTTCAGAAGGCTTTCGACAAGGTCTCATATAGCAGATGTAAAGTTAAAGCACATGGAATTACGGGTAGCATCTTGAGATGGTTAGAAAGCTGATTAGCAAACAGGAAGCAAAAAGTTGGAATAAATGTTTTTTTCCGATTGGCGGGCAGTGACGAGTGCGGTACTGTGGGGATCTTTGCTCGAACCTCAACTGTTCACATTATATATGAATGATTTTGATGAGGGAACTATTGGGCTATCGGAAGCACGGAAGCAGTGTGGGTCCCGGAGCATTCAGGATCCGTTAATGGGCAAACACCTCCGCCACGTGGAATGGGAGCAATTATCACTCGGGATTATCACTCGAGAGGCTGACAAGCTGCAGCCGCTTATTAGCACTCCACTTCCCCCCATACACTCATCCCAGCCAACAAGGTGGCAGCCTGAAGAGAAGCGCCGTGGTTCACGGATGCAGAGCTCGAGACCCTGCTGGACGCCTTGGAGGAAAGGCGGGGCATCCTGTTCCCCAGCATGGGAAAGCGGCTGCCAGCCACTGCCATTAGCCAGGACTGGGCGCGGGTGGCAGAGGCCATGAGCGCTGTGGGTCCCACCGCCAGGGCAAGTCAGCTGTGTCGCAAGAAGCTGCACGACATCCACAGGGCGGCCAGGGTGAGTAGCCAGCACCATGCCAGCACCAAACCCCATCCCACAAACATGTAACTGCGCTCCCCCACCACCCGAGGGTGATAGAACCCTATCCGCGGCAGACTGCTCACTCCCTACACTGCGCTACATGACAACACCCGCCATGGCCGGGCACCCTGTTCACAAACACCACCAGCTGCCCACCCACTTTTCTGCCCGCGTCCGACTGCCTGATGCTGTCTGTTTCCACCACCCCTGGAGAAGGTGGCGCATAACGGCGGGGAGAGAGAGAAGACCGAAGAGCTCCCGCAGGACCTGCAGCCCCTCGCCTGTCACGGAGAGCTGGGCGCTGGATCTGGTCGGCGTGCCCAGGAAGAGGGCAGTCGCCGAGGCGGAGGTCGGCATTGGGAACCAAGTGACTCCACGCTGGGTTGCAGCATCACTATGGCATGCGCGGCACAACCCCACACCATCCCACCATCACCACCCCACCATACCCACAAACCAACACCAATCCCCCACTACCCCCACGCCACCCCAACCCCAACATCCCACCTTCCCCCAACCCCAACACCCCACCTTCCCCCCCCAACCCCAACACCCCACCTTCCCCCCTACCCCAACACCCCACCTTCCCCCCAACCTCAACACCCCACCTTCCCCCCAACCCCAACACCCCACCTTCCCCCCATCACACCTGTCGTGTTGGGTGTTCCGATGCACAAATGATCCAACACGGCTGCAGATGGTATAACTCTGTTTTATTGTCTAAACAACGGTAACAACTAACTGCTGGCTTGGGTACATGCTTCGCCAGCTAACCTGTGGACCCAGCCCTATCACTATCTTAGTGAGGCACTCAGCACATGGTCTATGTCTGGGTGGCACGCTGTGAGCTCTGTGCTCTGAGCTATCTCCTGGTAGAATGAGCGGGAACTGTGGTGTTCCCTGTTTTATAGTGCGTGTGCTCTCACTGGTGATTGGCTGCGATGTTATGTGTGTGCTGGTTGGTCCAACTGCCTGTCCATCAGTGTGTGTGTTATTGCACCATGATATGCTGATGTGGATATCATGACAACACCAACCTCAACACCCCACCTCCCCCACACCACCCCAACCCCAGCATCTCAGCACCTCAACAGCATCCAGTCTTTCCCACACAACTACCCCAACCCTGGATCAAACCATCCAACCAAGACACCAGGTGTCTTACAGTATCACCTGGTGATGAGGCAGTGCCTTCTGGTGTCCCCAGCCACAACATGTCCAGCAAATAGATGCAAGCCACTAAACACCAGCCCAAGACACCCTGGAGCACTAGTCCGGGGACGCCACCAACTTCCCAGCACAGCTGTCTCCACCAACCTCCGCCATCCCAGAGACACTCACCTTGGGCAGCACAGTAGCACAGTGGTTAGCACAGTTGCTTCACAGCTCCAGGGTCCCAGGTTCGATTCTCAGCTTGGGTCACTATCTGTGCGGAGTCTGTACGCTCTCCCCGTGGTCTGCGTGGGTTTCCTCCAGGTGCTCCAGTTTCCTCACAAAGTCCAAAGATGCGCAGGTTAGGTGGACTGTCCATGTTAAATTGCCCTTAGTGTCCAAAAAGGTTAGGTGTGTTTACTTGGTTATGCGGATAGGGTGGTCGCGTAGGCTTAAGTAGGGAGCTCTTTCCAAGAGCCGGAACAGACTTGATGGCTCAGATGGCCTCCTTCTGCACTATAAATTCTGTGATATATGACTGGGCACGTTAGTGAAAAGGCTCCTGGGGCACTACCTTGTGGGCATTGATGTGTTGGGTGCTCTGGATCCGTGGAACACATACAGGCCACCAACACTTAAAACAGAACAACACTTTTATTAAGCTAGAAACTATTGAACATACTTTCACTGTGGGTCAACACGATGTTAGATTAAACTAAAGACCTATGCCTGCCCTAACCAGTCTTTGCACTCAGCACATGGTGAAGATCTGTGCTGTAAGCTGTAAGCTCTGTCCTTCTGAGAGGCTGCATCCCGAAAGAGCGGGAGAACTGATGCCCACTGTCTTTATAGTACGTGTGCTCTAACTGGTGATTGGCTGAGGTGTTGTGTGTGTTGATTGGTATTGCTGTGCGTCCATCAGTGTGTGTGTCTGCACCATGATATACTGGTGTATATATGTTTGTGGCAATAAATAATGTGTGGTGATAATGTTCCTAACTACGTGTGGGGTGTGAAGACATATTTACAGGACTATGTACATGAGAACTAAGCTATTTACATGGGAAGGTGCCTGGTGCAGAGAAGCAGTATGCAACAAGAATAACGAGATCGACACTATATATAAACCAGGGAAACGATCAAACAAAGCAACGAAACAATTCAGAAAGTCCATAAATTCGAAAAGTTCATAAATTTAGTCTTTGAGGTGGGCGACGAATTCTGGTTGACCGTAAGGGTGGCACACCACTCATCGGTCCGGATCAAGGTAGAGGCAGGATACTTTGCTTCGGGGACACCCTGTTTTTTGTAATGATACCGACTCGAAAAGGCGCCTTCGGGTCCTCGGTGTCAATATCGGGTAGCGGGTCCGAATCGGGCTCGGTGACTGTGGGTTGAATGGCCCGGACATTCCTGCGAGGCTGGCTGGAGCGACGAGAGTTGGCAGGCTGAGCTGATCTGCATAAAGCAGCATAGTGGCCAAGTTTGCCACATTGCAGGCATCGTCGGGATTTGGCAAGACATTGCCGCTTTAAATGGGCGGAGCCACAGTTGCCGCACGTTGTAGCGTCAGTACGCTTGCTGCGCCACCGCGCATGCGCGGCACGGCTGTACGTGGTGCACGCCTGCGCAGTACGTTCGTCGATGTCGCCGTCCCCTCGTTCGGTGCACACAAGCGCGGGAGTCTGCGAAAAGCGTACAAAATGGCCGCCCTCATCCAGGCTGAGGCCCTGGAGTTGCTCGATTGCTTGGACCCGTTCTGCCTCGTGGGGACCTTGCCGCGCCGTTTCAGCCGCTTGGATGTGGGAATACCGAGTAGTGGCGTGTTCATGTAGCACGCAGTTTTCGATGGCAATCGCTAGGGTGAGCTGCTTTACCTTGAGGAGCTGCTGGCGTAGGGGGTCCGACTGAACACCGAAAACGATCTGGTCGCGTATCATGGAGTCGGAGGTGGACCCATAATTACAGGACTGCGCAAGGATGTGGAGGTGGTGAGAAAGGACTGGAAAGGTTCATCCTTACCCTGCAAACGCTGTTGGAATACATAGCGTTTGAAACTTTCATTTACCTCGATGGGTCGCAGTGACTGTCAAACTTAAGGAGGACCGTCTTGAATTTTGATTTCTCTTCACCATCAGCAAAGGTGAGAGAATTAAAAATGTGGATGGCATGGTCCCCAGCCGTGTATAGGAAGAGAGCGATCTTCCTGGTGTCTGAGGCAGCTTCCCGGTCTGTGGCTTCAAGGTAGAGCTGGAAGCGTTGTTTGAATATCTTCCAGTTGGCCGCTAGGTTACCGGTGATGCGGAGCGGCGGCGGCGGGCGGACGCTGTCCATTTTGCAGGATGGCTGTAAGCTGGTGGAACGCAGATCACTTGCAGGTAGGTCTAAGAAGTTCTAGCATCCCTCAACTACTGGTACCATGATGTGTTGGGTGCTCTGGATCCGTGGAACACATACAGGCCACCAACACTTAAAATAGTGCAACACTATTTTATTAAGTTAGAAACTGTTGAACATACTTTCACTGTGAGTTAACACGATGTTAGATTAAACTAAAGACCTATGCCTGCCCTAACCAGTCTATGCACTCAGCACATGGTGAAGATCAGTGCTGTAAGCTGTAAGCTCTGTCCTTCTGAGAGGCTGCATCCCGAAAGAGCGGGAACTCTGATGCCCTCTGTCTTTATAGTGAGTGTGCTCTAACTGGTGATTGGCTGCGGTGCTGCGTGTGTTGATTGGTCTTGCTGTGTGTCTGCACCATGATATACTGGTGTATATTATGACACGCATGACACAGGTGCATCGTTTCATCCTGTGGATCTGGGAACCCCGAGGGGGTGGAAGGTCAGAGGGTGGCCCAACCCCAGGGACTAGCTGCCATCCAGACAGGCTTCGGGCTCCTGGAAACGGTGGTTCCATCGATGTTTGAGATGCAGACACAGAGCCAGGATTGTCAGCAATCATCCAGCGTCTACAGATGCAGTTGGAGAGGTCCACCCCCCCCCCCCCCCCACTTGCAGGGGCAGGGTGTGCTGCCAACCATGTGTGCCACCCATGCCAACACCGCATGAGTGGCGTCCGTGGTAAAGGCCATGGGGGTGAAGGTATAGGGCATGGGTCAAGATGTCCAAGGCTTGAGGCGCTCTGCACGGGCGGTGACTGTAACGCAGGATAGGGCTGCCCCGTCACAGGCAGCCATCTGGACATTACAGTGATGCTCCAAAGCTTGATCCAGTTACAACGGGTCATGGCTAAGGGCATCGACGGGATTGCCCGGGCACGGGCTGACCTGAGCCAGTCACAAAAGGACCTGGCACGATCACTGAGTGACATGGCAGTCCCAGAGGAAGGTGGCCAGATCCCTGTGCTTCATGGCCAGACAAGCTTTGAGACCCTGGTCGAGGCAAGAGCGGGTCTCCAGGACTGGCAGCGGGAGGTGGCGGGGAAACCCACGCAGTTCGTGTTGGTTGCACCCTCGTCCCAAGCAGTAGCCCGGGGGCATCCCGAGGGAAGAGGCGATGATGCGGCCCATGCTGGAGATCCCTGCAGGGGAGGTGCCGGAACATTGCAGCGCATCGGAATTCCCCGCCTCCTGTCCCTGGTGCACCCGATGGCAATCACGTAGAACGTGGTGGCACCATGCCACCTGGGATGCCAGAGACTGCTAAGCCTGCTCGCTACAGAGGGCAGACGCCAAAGGGGACCCGAAACACAGGGCGAGAATCGCAGCAGGCCGCCTCGACCCTTGATGTACCGTCTGGGAATCCACCTTGACGAAGCATCAGGGTCCGTAAGGCCAGAAAGGTAGATACCAGTTAGGTTTGCACGGATGCAGCACACAATATAGTGATAAGGGCTCGGGCACAAACTGGTAGATATATGATCAGCTGTTCACAACAGACACCTGTTAACAAACTTTTAACCTTTCTGGGTGCTCTGTCAGAAGGGTGTGAGGGATGGACTGGGCTAGCTGCAGATGGGGCACTGGAGGTGGGGCGGGGATGGGAATGTAATTGGAGGGGGGCACGGGCCAGGGCTCCCAGGTCAGCCACCGGACACTGCCCGAGATCTCAGCCCCACCCCCACCTCTCTCCACCCCAAACCCAACCCCCCTCCACACCCTGCCCCCATCTCCGCCGCCCCAAGGGTTCAGTGGGACGATGCAATGTAATGGCCAGCTCGCATGCAGGGATCACCCAGGGGGGGGCGATGAAAAACACTACTGCTGGCAGTAGTCAGTCATTGTCAAATGATCCAGGGCAACAGAGCTCATCGCAGAGTGGGCTGTCATCATCCTCCATCCCATGGACCAGACCTGCTGTTGCTGCCAACCCTGGGCTCGCACCCTGTAGTGAAGCAGATAGGAGTCACGGAGGGAGTTGCAGATTCAGGGTGGCGGCGTATGGCATGTGGGGGATATTCATGCTGCCGTCGGCCAGACCCCTTAGCCGGTGAACCTGGAGGTGGCTAGAGTGTCCCGTGCGTACCGGCCCTGGCGCCCACCTTGTGCGGCCTCCTGTACCTGCCTGGGCCCCATGTCCTGCCCATCCTCGCCTTCCCACGCATCCTCCTCGTTGGAAGAGGACTGGCGTTCATTGCCCTGCTTGTCGCCCCTCTGCTGTGTGATGTTGTGGAGGATGCCCCAGGCCACCATGATGTGGGAGACTCTCCCAGCGCTATACTGGAGGGCCCTTGGATTGGATGGATTGGATTGGATTGGATTTGTTTATTGTCATGTGTACCGAGGGACAGTGAAAAGTATTTTTCTGCGAGCAGCTCAACAGATCATTAAGTACATGAGAAGAAAAGGGAATAAAAGAAAATACATAATAGGGCAACACAACATATACAATGTAACTACATAAGCACTGGCATCGGATGAAGCATACAGGGTGTAGTGTTAATGAGGTCAGTCCATAAGAGGGTCATTTAGGAGTCTGGTGACAGTGGGGAAGAAGCTGTTTTTGAGTCTGTTCATGCGTGTTCTCAGACTTCTGTATCTCCTGCCCGATGGAAGAAGTTGGAAGAGTGAGTAAGCCGGGTGGGAGGGGTCTTTGATTATGCTGCCCGCTTTCCCCAGGCAGCGGGAGGTGTAGATGGAGTCAATGGATGGGAGGCAGATTTGTGTGATGGACTGGGCGATGTTCATGACTCTCTGAAGTTTCTTGCGGTCCAGGGCCAAGCAGTTGCCATACCAGGCTGTGGTGCAGCCTGATAGGATGCTTTCTATGGTGCATCTGTAAAAGTTGGTAAGAGTCAATGTGGACATGCCGAATTTCCTTAGTTTCCTGAGGAAGTATAGGCGCTGTTGTGCTTTCTTGGTGGTAGCGTCGACGTGGGTGGACCAGGACAGATATTTGGAGATGTGCACCCCTAGGAATTTGAAACTGCTAACCATCTCCACCTCGGCCCCGTTGATGCTGACAGGGGTGTGTACAGTACTTTGCTTCCTGAAGTCAATTACCAGCTCTTTAGTTTTGCTGGCATTGAGGGAGAGATTTTTGTCACTACACCACTCCACTAGGTTCTCTATCTCCCTCCTGTATTCGGACTCATCGTTATTCGAGATCCGGCACACTATGGTCGTATCGTCAGCAAACTTGTAGACAGCAATTGGATGCACTTAGGAGCATGCAGGTGGCGGAAAGCGTCATAGATCGCAGTTATGTAAGTGTGGTCACACCCAAGGTGCAGGCAGAGAAATGGGTGACCACCAGAAAGGGCAGGCAGTCAGTGCAGGAATCACCTGTGGTTGTCCCCCTCTCGAACAGATATACCCCTTTGGATACTGTCGGGGGGGATAGCCTATCAGGGGAAAACAGCAGCAGCCAGAGCAGTGGCACCACGGCTGGCTCTGATGTTCAGAAGGGAGGGTCAAAGCGCAGAAGAGTAATAGTTATAGGGGACTCTATAGTCAGGGGCACAGATAGGCGCTTCTGTGGACGTGAAAGAGACTCCAGGATGGTATGTTGCCTCCCTGGTGCCAGGGTCCAGGATGTCTCCGAACGGGTAGAGGGAATCCTGAAGGGGGAGGGCAAACAGGCAGAGGTCGTTGTACATATTGGTACTAACGACATAGGCAGGAAGGGGCATGAGGTCCTGCAGCAGGAGTTCAGGGAGCTCGGCAGAAAGTTAAAAGACAGGACCTCGAGGGTTGTAATCTCGGGATTACTCCCTGTGCCACGTGCCAGTGAGGCTAGAAATAGGAAGATAGAGCAGACAAACACGTGGCTAAACAGCTGGTGTAGGAGGGAGGGTTTCTGTTATCTGGACCACTGGGAGCTCTTCCGGGGCAGGTGTGACCTGTATAAGATGGACGGGTTGCATCTAAACCGGAGAGGCATAAATATCCTGGCCGCGAGGTTTGCTAGTGTCACACGGGAGGGTTTAAACTAGTATGGCAGGGGGGTGGGCACGGGAGCAATAGGTCAGAAGGTGAGAGCATTGAGGGAGAACTAGGGAATAGGGACAGTGTGGCTCTGAGGCAGCGCAGACGGGGAGAAGTTGCTGAACACAGCGGGTCTGGTGGCCTGAAGTGCATATGTTTTAATGCAAGGAGCATTACGGGTAAGGCAGATGAACTTAGAGCTTGGATTACTACTTGGAACTATGATGTTGTTGCCATTACAGAGACCTGGTTGAGGGAAGGGCAGGATTGGCAGCTAAACGTTCCAGGATTTAGATGTTTCAGGCGGGATAGAGGGGGATGTAAAAGGGGAGGCGGAGTTGCGCTACTTGTTCAGGAGAGTATCACAGCTATACAGCGAGAGGACACCTCAGAGGGCAGTGAGGCTATATGGGTAGAGATCAGGAATAAGAAGGGTGCAGTCACAATGTTGGGGGTATACTACAGGCCTCCCAACAGCCAGCGGGAGATAGAGGAGCAGATAGGTAGACAGATTTTGGAAAAGAGTAAAAACAACAGGGTTGTGGTGATGGGAGACTTCAACTTCCCCAATATTGACTGGGACTCACTTAGTGCCAGGGGCTTAGACGGGGCAGAGTTTGTAAGGAGCATCCAGGAGGGCTTCTTAAAACAATATGTAAACAGTCCAACTAGGGAAGGGGCGGTACTGGACCTGGTATTGGGGAATGAGCCCGGCCAGGTGGTAGATGTTTCAGTAGGGGAGCATTTCGGTAACAGTGACCACAATTCAGTAAGTTTTAAAGTACTGGTGGACAAGGATAAGAGTGGTCCGAGGATGAATGTGCTAAATTGGGGGAAGGCTAATTATAACAATATTAGGCGGGAACTGAAGAACATAGATTGGGGGCGGATGTTTGAGGGCAAATCAACATCTGACATGTGGGAGGCTTTCAAGTGTCAGTTGAAAGGAATACAGGACAGGCATGTTCCTGTGAGGAAGAAAGATAAATACGGCAATTTTCGGGAACCTTGGATGACGAGTGATATTGTAGGCCTCGTCAAAAAGAAAAAGGAGGCATTTGTCAGGGCTAAAAGGCTGGGAACAGACGAAGCCTGTGTGGCATATAAGGAAAGTAGGAAGGAACTTAAGCAAGGAGTCAGGAGGGCTAGAAGGGGTCATGAAAAGGCATTGGCAAATAGGGTTAAGGAAAATCCCAAGGCTTTTTACACTTACATAAAAAGCAAGAGGGTAGCCAGGGAAAGGGTTGGCCCACTGAAGGATAGGCAAGGGAATCTATGTGTGGAGCCAGAGGAAATGGGCGAGGTACTAAATGAATACTTTGCATCAGTATTCACCAAAGAGAAGGAATTGGTAGATGTTGAGTCTGGAGAAGGGGGTGTAGATAGCCTGGGTCACATTGTGATCCAAAAAGACGAGGTGTTGGGTGTCTTAAAAAATATTAAGGTAGATAAGTCCCCAGGGCCGGATGGGATCTACCCCAGAATACTGAAGGAGGCTGGAGAGGAAATTGCTGAGGCCTTGACAGAAATCTTTGGATCCTCGCTGTCTTCAGGGGATGTCCCGGAGGACTGGAGAATAGCCAATGTTGTTCCTCTGTTTAAGAAGGGTGGCAGGGATAATCCCGGGAACTACAGGCCGGTGAGCCTTACTTCAGTGGTAGGGAAATTACTGGAGAGAATTCTTCGAGACAGGATCTACTCCCATTTGGAAGCAAATGGACGTATTAGTGAGAGGCAGCACGGTTTTGTGAAGGGGAGGTCGTGTCTCACTAACTTGATAGAGTTTTTCGAGGAGGTCACTAAGATGATTGATGCAGGTAGGGCAGTAGATGTTGTCTATATGGACTTCAGTAAGGCCTTTGACAAGGTCCCTCATGGTAGACTAGTACAAAAGGTGAAGTCACACGGGATCAGGGGTGAACTGGCAAGGTGGATACAGAACTGGCTAGGCCATAGAAGGCAGAGGGTAGCAATGGAGGGATGCTTTTCTAATTGGAGGGCTGTGACCAGTGGTGTTCCACAGGGATCAGTGCTGGGACCTTTGCTCTTTGTAGTATATATAAATGATTTGGAGGAAAATGTAACTGGTCTGATTAGTAAGTTTGCAGACGACACAAAGGTTGGTGGAATTGCGGATAGCGATGAGGACTGTCTGAGGATACAGCAGGATTTAGATTGTCTGGAGACTTGGGCGGAGAGATGGCAGATGGAGTTTAACCTGGACAAATGTGAGGTAATGCATTTTGGAAGGGCTAATGCAGGTAGGGAATATACAGTGAATGGTAGAACCCTCAAGAGTATTGAAAGTCAAAGAGATCTAGGAGTACAGGTCCACAGATCACTGAAAGGGGCTACACAGGTGGAGAAGGTAGTCAAGAAGGCATACGGCATGCTTGCCTTCATTGGCCGGGGCATTGAGTATAAGAATTGGCAAGTCATGTTGCAGCTGTATAGAACCTTAGTTAGGCCACACTTGGAGTATAGTGTTCAATTCTGGTCGCCACACTACCAGAAGGATGTGGAGGCTTTAGAGAGGGTGCAGAAGAGATTTACCAGAATGTTGCCTGGTATGGAGGGCATAAGCTATGAGGAGCGATTGAATAAACTCGATTTGTTCTCACTGGAACGAAGGAGGTTGAGGGGCGACCTGATAGAGGTATACAAAATTATGAGGGGCATAGACAGAGTGGATAGTCAGAGGCTTTTCCCCAGGGTAGAGGGGTCAATTACTAGGGGGCATAGGTTTAAGGTGAGAGGGGCAAAGTTTAGAGTAGATGTACGAGGCAAGTTTTTTACGCAGAGGGTAGTGGGTGCCTGGAACTCACTACCGGAGGAGGTAGTGGAGGCAGGGACGATAGGGACATTTAAGGGGCATCTTGACAAATATATGAATAGGATGGGAATAGAAGGATACGGACCCAGGAAGTGTAGAAGATTGTAGTTTAGTCGGGCAGTATGGTCGGCACGGGCTTGGAGGGCCGAAGGGCCTGTTCCTGTGCTGTACATTTCTTTGTTCTTTGTTCTTTGTTCTTTGTAGAGTTGGAACCAAGTTTTGCCACGCAGTCGTGTGTGTACAGGGAGTAGAGTAGGGGCCTAAGTACGCAGCCTTGCGGGGCGCCGGTGTTGAGGACTATTGTGGAGGAGGTGTTGTTGTTCATTCTTACTGATTGTGGTCTGTTGGTCAGAAAATCGAGGATCCAGTTGCAGAGTGGGGAGCCAAGTCCTAGGTTTTGGAGCTTTGACATGAGCTTGGCTGGGATTATGGTGTTGAAGGCGGAGCTGTAGTCAACAAATAGGAGTCTAATGTAGGAGTCCTTGTTTTCGAGATGCTCTAGGGATGAGTGTAGGGCCAGGGAAATGGTGTCTGATGTGGACCGGTTGCAGCGGTATGTGAATTGCAGTGGATCAAGGCGTTCTGGGAGTATGGAGGTGATGCGCTTCATGATCAACCTCTCGAAGCACTTCATTACGACTGAAGTCAGGGCCACTGGTCGATAGTCATTGAGGCACGATGCCTGGTTCTTCTTTGGTACCGGTATAGTGGTGGTCTTCTTGAAGCAGGTGGGGACCTCGGAGTGGAGTAGGGACAGGTTAAAGAAGGTTAAGAGGAGACTTAATAGAGGCATACAAAATGATCAGGGGGTTGGATAGGGTGGACAGTGAGAGCCTTCTCCTGCGGATGGATATGGCTGGCACGAGGGGACATAACTTTAAACTGAGGGGTAATAGATATAGGACAGAGGTCAGAGATAGGTTCTTTACGCAAAGAGTAGTGAGGCCGTGGAATGCCCTACCTGCTACAGTAGTGAACTCGCCAACATTGAGGGCATTTAAAAGTTTATTAGATAAACATATGGATGATAATGGCATAGTGTAGGTTAGATGGCTTTTGTTTTGGTGCAACATCGTGGGCCGAAGGGCCTGTACTGCGCTGTATTGTTCTATGTTCTATGTCCGTGAATACCTCTGCCAGCTGGTCCGCGCAGGCTCTGAGTGCACGACCAGGGATCCCGTCTGGGCCCGTCGCCTTCCGAGGGTTCACTTTCAGGAAGGCCAATCTGACTTCGGAAGCTGTGATGGTGGGTATGGGTGAATTATTGGCTGCTGGGGCACTCGCCAGCGGATTGTTGGTTACCTGCTCGAACCGAGCATAGAATGCATTGAGTTCATCGGGGAGGGGTGCGCTGCTGCCAGAGATACTGTTCGGCTTCGCTTTGTAGCCCGTTATGTTGTTTAGTCCTTGCCACAACCGCCGAGAGTCTGTCTGTGACTCTAGCTTGGTTTGATATTCTCTCTTGGCATTTCGGATGGCTTTGCGGAGGTCGTACCTGGATTTCTTGTATAGGTCAGGGTCGTCTGCCTTGAACGCCTCAGATCTGTCCTTCGGTAGGGAGCACCGTGAGGAAACCCACGCACACACGGGGAGAACGTGCAGACTCCGCACAGGCAGTGACCCAAGCCGGGAATCGAACCTGGGACACTGGAGCTGTGAAACAATTGTGCTAACCACTATGTTACCGTTCCGCCCCCGTGTTTGATGGCCGGCACAGACATGATGGGCTGAATGCCTCTTTCTGTGCTGTACTGACTCTAGTCATGAGTCACAAAAATAAATTGAGTTGTGGGACCCCGTGGTTTTTATCAAATTTTTCACTTTACATATGTGACCCCAAAAATAATATGTGGAATAAAAGATCATATTGAGATTGTTTACTGAACAATCGAGAATTAAACAAAACAATAGATTAAGGAAATGTTTTTCTCTGAGAAAGAACATTTTTTGAGCCTTGGTTTCATTTAATCCTTCTCCTCAACCTTAAGCAGTCGTGTTTATCAAAATGTAAGACTTCTACCATTCGGTAGAATGTCTAGAATATAAAGGGTTAATGTAATATCATGATTGACCACTAGATGGAGCTAGATGCAGACCTATATAAAGCACTGACTCTCAGGCTTCTGGGGGAGGGCTGGAGAGAGTGCAGAGGGTAGGTCTAGAGAATTCAGAGTACAGTTATAGATAGAGTGTGGAGACTAGTGTTAGTAGAATTTAGATTGTAGATTATTGTTTACTATAGGAGTAAGTGGCCGCGCTTTAATAAGTAGTGTAAATAAAAGTTAGCTTTGTTAATGAATTTAGCTTCTGTGGTCTTTGTGAACACTACAACATCCATCCTGATAACAGAATCACAAAGAACACCACAAGGCTTGGAGCTTCCACTTTTTTCTTTCCTTATTCCATCACGGGATGTGGTCATCGATGACAAAGCCAGCATTTGGTGCCCATCCCTAAATACCCTTGAACTCAGTATTGCAGAGAGCAGTTAAGAGTCAACCACATTGCAGTGGGTCTGGAGTCACATATCGGCCGGACCAGATCCCGGATGGCTGATTTATTTCCCAAAAGGACGTTAATGAAGCGGGTGGGTCTTTCTGACAATTGATCATCATTTCATGATCACTGAGACGCCAATTCTTTTTTTTTCAATTGATTGAATTAAATTCCACAAACTGCCATGGTGGAATTTGAACACAAGTCCCCAGAGCCTGGGACTCATAATTACTGCGACACGGTGACACAGTGGCTATCTCACAGCACCAGGGACCCGGGTTCAATTCCGGCCTCGGGTGACTGTCTGTGCGGAGCCTGCCCGTTCTCCCCGTGTCTGCGTGGGTTTCCTCCGGGTGCTCCGTTTTCCTCCCACAGTCCAAAGATGTGCAGGCTAGGTAGATCGGCCATGCTAAATTGCCTCTTCCAGTCCAAAGGGGCTGGTTTTGCACAGTGGGCTAAATAGCTGGCTTGTAAAGCAGATCAAGGCCAGCAGCGCGGGTTTAATTCCCATACCAGCCTCCCCGAACAGGAGCCGGAATGTGGCGACTAGGGGCTTTTCACAGTAACTTCATTTGTAGCCGACTTGTGACAATAAGCGATTTACATTTTTCATTTCAGATGTGCAGCTTAGGTGGATTGGCCATGGTCAATGCGCGATGCTACGGGGATCGGGTGGGGTACTGGGCCTAGGTAGAGTGCTCTTTCAGAGGGCTGATTCAGATTCAAACATCTGAGTGGCCTCCTTCTGCACTGTTGGGGTTCTATGGATTACTGCTCTGCCACCACCTCCCCGAAAATAACCTTTATGCTATTGTAACTACTGAAAGTAGGTTGTCTCCATCAAACCTCCAGCAAAGTTGCACTGGTGAAGAGGATGGAGCTGCAAAGAGATTCCTGATCTTTGATTGAGATCACTCACCACTCACAAAAGGCAGGACACAATTCATAGAATTTAGAATTTACAGTACAGAAGGAGGCCATTTGGCCCATCGAGTCTGCACCGGCCCTTGGAAAGAGCACCCCACCCAAGGTCAACACCTCCACCCTATCCCCGTAACCCAGTAACCCTACCCAACACGAAGGGCAATTTTGGACACTAAGGGCAATTTAGCATGGCCAATCCACCTAACCTGCACATCTTTGGACTGTGGGAGGAAACCGGAGCACCCGGAGGAAACCCACGCACACACAGGGAGGATGTGCAGACTCCGCACAGACAGTGACCCAAGCCGGAATCGAACCTGGGACCCTGGAGCTGTGAAGCAATTGTGCTATCCACAATGCTACCGTGCTGCCCACTTCATACTCCATGAACCGCCCATCCAATCCATTGGTTGTGGGATCTTGCTGTGGAAAAATGGGCTGCCGCCTCTTCCACATTGACTGCAGTTCAGAAGAAATACATTATTGAGCGCAAAGCACTTTGGCACATCTCGCAATCACGAAAGATGCCATTTAAAAATACGCCATTTCCGTTTCTTGCATTTCAATTCATTTCCAATGATGAATCGAGTGTGAAAGCTCCAGACATCATTCTCTTTCAGATAGCACCTGGATTACTGTGTACTTGCATGTGTTCAAACTCCCAGAACTCGCAGTTCTTTTTTTATTATTGCAATCAAATTAGCAAGTCATTTATTCTGAAATGAGTCAAGGTTCCTTTCAGTGGAAGGACGAACAAATGAACTGCACGGAAATGCTAAGCTCCGACATAAAAATCACTGAGTTCCTTCCAGCCACAGCATAAAACCAGCTCGCAGCTTGAAACCCATCATAAATTCACTGCGATATAGCTTCCAACAAAAGTAGGGGCTGACAGATTGAGTGGTGAGTGGAAATGAACTATCTTGAAATATATCGACTTGCAACAGAACAACCCAGGGCCATGTTTTCATCTAGTTTTCCAAAGGAAGCATCTTTCTAATTGCAATTTACATTCCACTATTTAATGTGGAGTCCTTTTCAATTGTGCAACCCCTTTGGGACGATAACTTAATCGTGGAAGTGGAAAAATTAAAGCTGCTATATGTGGAATACCTGTAGTCGTGACCCTTTAATACCTGTCGCGCAGCTTGAAAGCCACTTAGCGAGTGCCAATGTGACTGTAACGCGAAGAAATAGCTCTAGAGAATTGAGAAGAAGCTGGGCCGGTGAGGTGGATACGCACGAATTGTTTATCTTTGAATTCTTTAGTAGCAGCTTAGAACATGCAGCGGTAGGAAAGAAACTTGGAATTGTTAAGGACAGGCATACAAAGCAAAGAGAAATGTTAATAAGCATCTGACAAGTAAGGTATTTGAACTAAAAATAACAGGGTTATAAAACTGACATCATGCACGTTACCATGTGCAGCAGGGGGGCCTTCCCCCAATTTTCTTCCCCCACCTAATGGTGCACTAAGGCAAACTTGGTGGGCTGGATTCTCCAATCGCCGACGCCGAAATAGCGTTCAGCAATCGGCCAGAGAATCCATTTTTATGCTGGAATCTGGGGCGGCACCTTTTTTCTGATGCTCCGCCCCGTCATAAAGGGCATACTTGAGAAGTACGCTGCACATTGTACGGACGGCCTCAGGGCGTCACCTGAGGCTCTCCCCAAATGCTCCGCCTCCGATGGGCCGAGTCCCAGACGGCGTGGGGCGCGTGTCCTCCCAACGTTTCCCGACCTCGCGTGGCGGCTGCGGACTCTGTCCAGTGCTGCCACAGTCCGGTGGGGGACGGGACGGATCGTATCGCTGGCTGGGGGGCGTGGTCCGGCGGTAGTGAGAGGGATTACGGGGGGGTGGGGGGGCAGTTTCTGGCAGGCCGGGTCCGCGCGTGGCCACAGACCCAGCCATTCTGCAGCCTTATCCACAGGTAAAGCCGGGGGCTTTACGCGGCCCAACTGCTAGCCCCCCACCGGGCGGAGCATCGGCGCCGGGG
Source organism: Scyliorhinus torazame (assembly GCF_047496885.1). Classification (NCBI taxonomy): domain Eukaryota; kingdom Metazoa; phylum Chordata; class Chondrichthyes; order Carcharhiniformes; family Scyliorhinidae; genus Scyliorhinus; species Scyliorhinus torazame. Next base: position 194,090,613 of record NC_092721.1, read on the forward strand.
CGCCGCTGACATTTTGGTCGTATGACCAGACGGAGCCTATGGACAAGGCCGCAGAATGGGAGACGCGAGCCCTTTGTCTGTTTCCATAGCTAGTAATCCCTGGAACAGTTTGCGAATCTGTTGCCAGAGGCTGATAGATTATGAAGGGCCACTCCACACGGCTGACCAGGAGTCTCCCTGGCTCTCACCGCCAAACACTGGCACGTTGGAAGGATTCTCAGGTTGGCACACTGCTCCTATTTGGCTGCCAGCACGAACGCACCTTTCTTGGCCATCAAGTCCTGGGTTGAGATTAGAATCCGGAGCTTCTGTCTCAGAAGCAGTGCACAACGAGACTGCCCCAAAGGGAGATACTTCCGTGGGTCAAATCACCTCGTAACTAAAGACGAGAGGCGATTTCTGTGGAACTGATGAGTTGCCATGGACCGGTTGGGCGATGTGACCTGTTTCTGTGCTGAAGACCTTGTTAAAGTCTATGTGAGTTCTATGAGTTGGAGGTTGTACAATCGAGTGCCATGGCGACAGTGCTGGACAGGTCGCCTACCTGCCATCATTTGTATTTTGCTGACAGAGATATAGGTGTTGGGCAGCCTGCACACCCTTGGGCCAGTAGAGACCTGAACTTGGTTATTTGACAGCCACGTGAGGGCCTCCTCAATTACCTGTGTTTGAAGGTGTCCACGCCACGTGCTGCCAGTTATCTTGTGATCTGAGGTGGCGGGGGGAGGGGGGGGGCACTCATGTTCAGGTGTCTTGTATCCAAGGGAGTCCAGCCCCTTACAATACTTACCGCTCCCCCCTTCTTTCCTCCTGCCACCTTTCAGAACCCATTCCTTCACACCCCCTCCCTGCTGCCTGCCAGCCTGGCCCCAGCAAAACCCTGGACTAGCCTCGATATTGGGCAACATGGCTCCGCTTTGCCTGGGGACTGCCTCTAGTCCGGGCAGGTGGCCACCGGCGTTGGTGGTCCTGCTGGAACTAGAAAGGTGTCCGATATTTGATTGGCCCACAGCTCTCAGAGATGGGACTTCTCTGAGAGGCGGAGGTCTCTCCCTCAGCCAATGAACAAACCGACAGCAGTGACATCGCTGCTGGGTGAACTGGTCAAGTGAAGGCAGACCTCTCACTGAGTTTTCAGTCCACGTCTCTCTGTCCCCACTGCTCTTATCTTTAAGTCAAAATTGTGCAGCAACAGAAGGATCTCACGTGGAATAGATAATAGGGAAAATGCCAAAGAACACTTTGTTCCACATGAGAATGAGGGAAGATAGGCGAGAAAGAAAATGGCGTTTGCGGATTTCAGAAAGTGCTCAGAACAGTTTAACAGCATGATCATATATTTCAAAATTTGTTCTGTTAGACATCTGTCAGTCCCGACACATTGACTGTCCATAAGTACAGAACATTGCAGGGAATGATTGCACAGTATTCAACAGAATGAATATACATGCTCACGCACTCAGAATAGCAAAATTCATCTTTGATGGGGCTGTAAAATGCTCGGCAGCAGATTGCCCAGCAGTTGTACACTCGTCTTAATCATTCAATCAGGGCAGCACGGTAGCATTGTGGATAGCACAATTGCTTCACAGCTCCAGGGTCCCAGGTTCGATACCGGCTTGGGCCACTGTCTGTGCGGAGTCTGCACATCCTCCCCGTGTGTGCGTGGGTTTCCTCCGGGTGCTCCGGTTTCCTCCCACAGTCCAAAGATGTGCAGGTTAGGTGGATTGGCCACGCTAAATTGCCCTTCGTGTCCAAAATTGCCCTTAGTGTTGGGTGGGGTTAGTGGGTTATGGGGATAGGGTGGAGGTGTGGACCTTGGGTAGGGTGCTCTTTCCAAGAGCCGGTGCAGATTTGATGGGCCGAATGGCCTCCTTCTGCACTGTAAATTCTATGATAATCTATGATTCTTCAGACAATCATAGTGACACCAAGGAGGAGGCACAGTTGGAGCCAACGGGCAGTTGTGAGCAAGCAGCAGCGGTGATGGGATGAGGGCGGTGGAGCTGGTGGTGGGGGGGGGGGGGGGTGGGGGAGGGACAGTTTATGACAATGAAACAGGCTCAGCTTCCATTTATTGGGTGATTCTTCCGTGTTGTCTGGAGATATGGGAGTCGGTGGATCTGCATTAAAATTGGACGGCATCAGAACACCTGGGCACTGTAGAAACCTCACTTCGCTCTCTCGGGATGAGACTCAGTGAATGGTGACAACATTTTTATGAACTACGGAATCCCACTGAACGCCGCACTTCCAAATCCCAAGGGACGTTCATGGCTGGCTGCCACCATCTTGGAGGCAATTCTGCCATCCCATCGATCCCCACCATCCTCTGCCCAAAAGGAGCACAGTAAAGGACATCTTTGTCCATTGTGATTTGTAGCAGGTGCAGGTAGCAAGTCTACTGAATTCCTGCACTTGGCTACACAGCGATTCACTCGTATTGCTTCAACTTGGGAAACGCACTGGGCAAAATCAAGTGAAGTCCATTGCGCACAAGCAGAAAAGCAAATACATTAACCACATGCTCCAAGCATCAAAAAGATGTGTTGAAGTTAATAATTCACTTTTATCTTGCAGTCTGCGATTCTTACTTTGGGAAGAAAATGACGTGTCCGATGTCCAAAGGGCTAAGAGGTAACAACTGACTTGGCTCCAGTGGTGTTTTTGACAGGTACCTCGGAGATCTCCATTGAGATTGGTGATGACCATCTCGGCCATTGGCAGCTGCAGCATTTTTGAGTCAACGTGACACCCTCAGCTTTCTCATTTTTAACTCTTGCTAAAATTGGCAAATATCAAAATCTGTTTCTGCCAGAAAAGGGCGTGGACCTGGACTTATTTTAATATGGCTGGCGGCAAAGACCTCAAGAGACTTAGTGAACTGCTAGAGGGGAACACATGACAAGATTTTATTTTTGCAAATGATGAGAGGGCGCCTTGACCTTCTTAGAATCATAGAATCATAGAATTTACAGTGCAGAAGGAGGCCATTCGGCCCATCGAGTCTGCACCGGCTCTTGGAAAGAGCACCCCACCCAAGGTCCACACCTCCACCCTATCCCCATAACCCAGTAACCCCACCCAACACTAAGGGCAATTTTGGACACTAAGGGCAATTTATCATGGCCAATCCACCTAACCCGCACATCTTTGGACTGTGGGAGGAAACCGGAGCACCCGGAGGAAACCCACGCACACACGGGGAGGATGTGCAGACTCCGCACAGACAGTGACCCAAGCCGGAATCGAACCTGGGACCCTGGAGCTGTGAAGCATTTGTGCTATCCGCAATGCTACCGTGCTGCCCCAACAGATGTTGATTGTGTCCATGAGATCTATCCGCTAACAACTGGAAATCATGTGCTGCATCCATGCTTGAAACATCCTCGGCATATCCACCGGAGCTTTGTGGAGGATGCAGTCGACCCAAAGGCGGGGCAGAATTTCGGATCCTATCCTGTCACGGCCCGTTCTGGGAGCCCCATTTTAGGTCCAGCTGGAACTGATGTTCGGGGTCCCAGAAATGGCCAAGGTGGGTTTACCATCAATGGTAGCCTCTGCAGGCTGGGACCGAGCTGAAGGGACACAGTAAGGGACAGCAGTCTTGCGGCAAGGTAAGAGGGAACGGCGTCACCAGAATCAGTCAAACAGGCTCAGACTAAAGGGACGCTCCTTTAAAACAGAGATGAGGAGGAATTTCTTCAGCCAGAGGGTGGTGAATCTGTGGAACGCTTTGCCGCAGAAGGTTGTGGAGGCCAAATCACTGAGTGTCTTTAAGACAGAGACAGATAGGTTCTTGATTAGTAAGAGGATCAGGGGTTATGGGAGAAGGCAGGAGAATGGGGATGAGAAAAATATCAGCCATGATTGAATGGCCGAGCAGACTCGAAGGGCCGAGTGGCCTAATTCTGCTCCTATGTCTTGTGGTCTTATGGTTTTATGGTTGTCCATTCCTGCTGGGATTACCCTCTCTGGATCACAAAGTGCCAAATGAGGAGCCCACTCCCCAAACTGTATGATCCAGCAAATAAGCCGTCAGCATTTACATTGCCATCTCTTCATGAGGTGGCAATGGTAAAATGCCAGCAATGGCAATATGAGGCCTTTAATTGGCTTTTAAGTGGGCACGTTAAGGCCTCATTTTGCATCTCGGCAGGAGTGCCGTCTGTCACTTACCTCGCCGCGGGAAAAAGTGTCCACCTTTCTGATTTTGGTCGCATCCTAACCCATTCCTTAAGGCCCTGCAGAATCCTGACCACAAACTTTGCTCAAATGTTTCACATTCATTCTTGGGATATAGGCATTGCTGGCAATGCCAGTGTTTATTCTAACTGCTTAATTGCCTTTTGGAAGGTTGCGGCAGATCTTCTTCATGAACTGTTGCAGTGTGCGCCCAACCCTCTTCCCAAAATGGGATTAGGAAAAGTGCCCCAGGACCTTCATCCGGCAATGACGAAGGGAAGGCATTATATGTGCTGGTCAGATTGACTTTGAGGAGAACATAGAGCTGATGATGCTCCCAGGGATCTGCTGGGTGGGAAGATGGTCACATGGTTGGGCAGTGCTGTTGAAGAAATCTTGGTGTCTTTTGGCATTGCATCTCCTAGGCGCACCGCGATTCAGGTGGAGGGAATGGGTGTTCAAGCGGGTGAACTGGATATCAATCAAGTCAACTGCGTTGTTCTGGATGGCAAGCTTCACCCATCCATCGAGGCAAATACAGAGCAGCCTTTCACACTCCAGGTTTGTGGGTCATGTGGAGACTTTGGGAAGCCAGGAGACGAGAGATCCACGACAGAGCAGCTAGGTTCTTTGATTTGCACGTGTAGCCACTACATTTCTGAGGTGGGTTCAGTCCAGTTCCTGGTCAATGATGATCCCCAGGATGTTGACAGTGGGAGATTTGGTGAAGTTCATGCCATTGAATGTAGGCACTGATGACTTGATTATCTGAGGAAGTGTGCAGTCCTCAGTGAACAGTCCCACTCCTGTCTTGACATGGAGAAGGCCACCGCTGTGGAAGCTGAAAATAGTTGGGCCAAGGATGTGACTTTGAAAAAATTCTTGAGTGATATTCTGGGTCTGAAATTGTCGCTCTCCAACATTCACAACCCCTTCCATGTTACTTATTACTTCAAGTGTCTGGGCGATTTCCTGCGAATTCCCAATGATCACAATTTTGCTCCGACCTCTTGGTGCCAAACTCATTTAAATGACGCCTTGACAACAAAGGCAGTAACCTTCGCTTCACTATTAGAAGCTTTGTTTTGTGCATAAATTGAGACCAAAACTGCAATAAAATCTAATGAGCCGGATTCTCCGCTGTCGGGATTCTCCGTTGTGCCGGCGTCCCGGGGATTTCCCGACGGCTTGGGGCTGCCATTGGCGGGCTGCCGAGATGGAGAATCTTGGGGGCACGCCATCCCGCCCAATGTGTTTGAACTTGCAAAACCCAAAGTGAGCGTTCCTGAAGATGTGAATAAATGTCATTTGATACCAATGTTGATGTTAAGGATGGAACTGGGGCGAGATTCTCTGACCCCCTGCCGGGTCGGAGAATCGCCGGGGGCTGGCGTGAATCCCGCCCCCGCCGGTTGCCGAATTCTCCGGCACTGGAGATTCGGCGGGGGCGGGAATCGCGCCGCGCCGGTTGGCGGGCCCCCCCCCCCCCGGCGATTCTCCGGCCCGCGATGGGCCGAAGTCCCGCTGCTAGAATGCCTGTCCCGCCGGCGTGGATTAAACCACCTCTCTTACCGGCGGGACAAGGCGGCGCAGGCGGGCTCCGGGGTCCTGGGGGGTGGCGCGGGGCCATCTGACCCTGGGGGTGCCCCCACGATGGCCTCGCCCGCGATCAGGGCCCACCGATCCGCGGGCGGGCCTGTGCCGTGGGGGCACTCTTTTCCTTCCACCTTCACCATGGTCTCCACCATGGTGGAGGCGGAAGAGACCCCCTCCACTGCGCATGCGCCGCCTGGCAATGTCATTTCCGTGCCAGCTGGCGGGGCACCAAAGGCCTTTCCCGCCAGCTGGCGGGGCGGAAATCAGTCGGCACAGGCCTAGCCCCTCAAGGTGAGGGCTCGGCCCCTCACGGAGACTTCCGCACCTTTGGGACGGCGCGATGCCGGACTGATTTGCGCCGTTTTTGGCGCCGGTCGGCGGACATCGCGCCGATTACGGAGAATTTCGCCCCACTGGGCAAAGTGAGTGTTCTTGATACAGCAGAAAGAGCAATATTTGAAGGATTCAATCCCAGCTAAATGCTGCAGAGAATTGTGTCCAACTATACTCAACTCCTTTACTGCCTTTCTTGCATAGAACTATTGGAAAGCCACAGGGAGAGAAGGTCTTTTCACATGAATTCTAATATTGGATATTCTGTAGTGACACTTGAATAACAGTGAATCGTTTTCTACCATAAAAGTGATTTCATATAAGCATCACATCTTAATATGATAGTAAATCCTTCTCGGCTTAAGAAACCAGTAAAATGGGAATCATCTAATCCTTGATTAGCTCGCAAAGCAAATGAACGAGTATTAGCAATCACCCATTCATGTTAAGCCATCTTTTACCAATTTATTTCATGCCAGGACTTATGTAAAGCTTCACGCGAAAACAGTCATGCAAGGATCTTCTGCCTTGGAGAGGGAATGTAAGAGAAGCAGAAAGATCAATAAATGTTTTTTCTTCTTGTCCTTCCTATTTATTACTTGCTGATGATCGGTAACAACTGCAGTTGACTCACACCAACACAAAGCAGCGTCACGAGTGAAGAGAGGCCAAGGGGAATTAGCGCATATATACTTCTGGAGGATGAATTTGAGTGCTCTTGGTGCAATAGCTAGAATGTAAAAGACTCAGGTGGCAGGGGTTGGGTGTCGGGGAAGATTCAGGGCAACAGAAAACTCAGCAGAGATCAGAGGACTCTGGCACGTATTGGCACACAAGCTATTACAGTCTACGTGACCCAATTTCCAGACGGATAATTTCTGGAGAGAAAGATTACAAGAGAAAGTGATTGAGGCGGATCATATAAGCTGAATTCTGTGGAAATCAGACACATTCCTGTAGCATAAGGGTAGGAGTACAGTACCGCCCACACAGTGATGTAAGAAGGCACATGACCCAGACCTTAAGGTCAGTGCGGTGTTGGTGGGAGACGTGTGATAACCGAGACATAGGGATAGCTCCCTGCCTGTATCCTTTGCTGTGTATGCATACATAGTTTCAAGCAGTTAAGACTTGCTGTTAATCTAAAGAAGACTGTGAAGACTTCTTTAAGAGACACTGTTCCGTAACCAACACACTCCTAACATGGTGGCAGAAGGGGATCAAAACCCACAACTTGGTGATAGGCACAGGAACACTCACAATATTTAAGAAGCATTTAGATGAACACTTGAAACATCACAGCATACAAGGCTATGGACCAAATGCTGGCAAATGGTATTAGAATAGGTAGGTACTTGATGGCCAGCACAGACACGGTGGGCCCCGAATGGCCTCTTTCTCTGCTGTAAAACACTACTCTCTAATTTTGCTAAAATGCTGAAACAAACTGAAATCCTAGAGGAATGATAAAAAAAATGTCAGCAAAGCTTTCTGACCTGAAAGAAACTCCCAAAGGAACCAGGGAGCACAGAGGGAAAATTGCCAGGAAATGTTCCAGAGAAAAGCCTGGAAGCTGAAGGTAGAGATTTTTTCACTGGAGCAATAGACTCTATTGAATGTCCTTTGGAAGCCCAGCTTCAGGGCACAGAGTCACCAAAACCTGCAAGGGTGAGTTAAGTCTTTTAAAGTTCCAGGCTGCAGCTTGCTCTGAGAACTGTTTCACTAATCCAGTGCCAAAAGTGCCATTCAAAGGAAACCTGTCGCTCACACCCGATCATCAACTCAGAGCCTCAAAACGTGGCCCCTAAACTAGGAAAATAAATAATATTTAATCTCGAGGGAATGTTGAGGCTGTCAAACTCAAAAAAAAGTAAAACCTATGTGGGCAGCACGGTAGCACAAGTGGATAGCACTGTGGCTTCAGAGCGCCAGGGTTCCAGGTTCGATTCCCTGCTGGGTGACTGTCTGTGCAGAGTTTGCACGTTCTCCCCGTGTCTGCGTGTGTTTCCTCCACGTGCTCCGGTTTCCTCCCACAGTTCAAAGATGTGCAGGTTAGGTGGATTGGCCATGATAAATTGACGTTAGTGACCAAAAAAGGTTAGGAGGGGTTATTGGGTTGTGGGGATAGGGTGGAAGTGAGGGCTTAACTGGGTCAGTGCAGTCTCGATGGGCTGAATGGCCTCCTTCTGCACTGTATGTCCTATGTTTAAATTTGAACGCTTCATTACTCGGAAAAGCAAACCGCTGAACAAATAAGTCGGCGGGCAGTCGACCCAGGCGGCCATTGTTAAACATTTTCTGTCAAGACGCACACCATTGCCATTTTGCGGCACCCAACAAAAGTGTGGGTAATTCTTTGTATTATAATGAACGGTAATGCCATCCTGAATGCCTGTAAGCTCTTAAAGCTGTAACCACATTTTAAAAATCTTGAAAATAGATCACAATTCAACACATCCAACTCAATTTGGACGAACCCAAGGCCCAGACCAATCACACAATTGGGGTCTTTGGAGCAAATGACTTGTAAAATACAGTATTGCTTCTGGTTTAAATAAAAGGTCTGAAGAACAGCGGGTGAACACTCTACTTTACAGCTAGGACCAATTGCAGATGACATCATTGCCAGACGGTGTATCGCTGATTCTTCTTCCAAATCTGAAGAGGTTTTAAAATCTTTTAACATTTATTTCAACTTGCAAGCCAACAAAATATTGGAGCGAGTGCTAAATTCAATAAGAGTCAAACTATCTGGCGAACGTATTGATTCCTCCATAAATTATCTGTACAAGGTGACAGAGGAGTGCGAACATGGGGATTTATAACCTGAACATGCCAGAGACAAAATAGTGGTGGGTGTGACAAGATGATTTCTCCCCCACATCCACACGCACACTGCCCGACATTCACCCCCACACTGCCCCACATCCACACGCACTCCCCCACATCCACACGCACACTGCCCCACATCCACACGCACTCCCCCACATCCACACGCACACTGCCCCACATTCACACACACAGTCCCTCACATCCACACGCACAGTCCCTCACATCCACACGCACACTGCCCCACATCCACATGCACACTGCCCCACATCCAGACGCACACTGCCCCACATCCACACGCACACACTCCCACATCCACACACACTCTCCCATACCCACACACGCACTCCCCCACATCCACACGCATACTCCCCCACATCCACACGCACACTGCCCCACAGTGTGTCTTCCGACAAAATGAACGTTAGATAAGGCAATCCGGATAGCTAGACTGTCTCAACACGGGACAATTTTATGGGGAGAGATTAAAATATGGAGGTTAATCCTCAGTCCAGCTTGTCAGGTCACAAAGACACAGGGAAAACAATTCCTGAATCGCACAATTCCAGAATCCTTGCCAGCGCAGTGTTGCAAAGCTCCCTCACAGGAGAGATGAGTGCCTTGGACTATAGCCCAATGCTTCCGCTGCAACAGGATTGGACGCAATGGCAAACTGGACAAGTCAAAAACCCCGAATCGCACAGAAGGCATGAAGTAGACACCAAAGGTACAGAAGACACACAGACATGCTCCTTGTTTGAGATTTAAGAAATGTGGTTCTTCATTTTGCAACGCCAACATCCTGGTAAATGGCCATCTGGCAAATTTTTAATTAGCTTCAGGTGCCAGTGTGACAGTCCTGTCAGAGAAGGAATCTCGGCTCAAAGGCCTCTGGCTTCGAACAATGGGCATTCTGCTTTGTGGGGCAGAAGGAATCCGACTTCCAGTCATTGGCATGATCCTGGAATCACTGAGGTATGGCGGCAGAAAGATCTTTGAGCTGATGCACATCATCCACAACCAGCCCTTCTCTCTGCCTTGAGAAGGATTGCGTGCATCGTACACGTCACGATGGCCACTGTTGTTACCCAATCGCTCAACATGGTCTCCATTTCTACGTCATTCCTTGCTTGTACCCTTTATCATACATGTATATAGTTACTGGTAGATCATAACGACTTGCTGTTAATCTACTAAAGACTAAGAAGACCTCTTTAAGCGACACCGTTCTGCAACCAACACCCTCCCAACAGTTTCTGGAGAATGAATGTGCAAAGAGTGAAATGATGGACAGATAGCCTCTCCATTCGAAGGGAATGGGCCCCTTGAGCATTCTGCTGTGTGAAAGAACGGCTCAGTTGAGCCTGCTTTGGTTTGTGATCATTTCATCCTGTGTTCCTGGCCTCCGTTGTGCACAAGACACCTCCCTGCCTTGCACGGTATCGATTCCTGCTATTGCTTTACAAATGCCAATCCAATTTTCTTTTTCCCTTGGAGAATAGATTGAGCTGCCTCGGCCTCCAATCCTGCTGAGAGAGATAGCAGAGGGAGAGAGAGAGAGGGGGGGGGAGAGGAAAAATATTGTGCAGGGCCTGTGTTGACCAGTCAAGAGGGATCAATTTGCCAAAGTGGCTAACTCCACATGAATTGCTGTAAATATGAGACCAGCATCGACGCGGTGGGGTTTGTATTGCTCTGTGCGCAGCTGAAGCAAGGAGAAATAATGGACGAATGTTACCGTTTTGCTGGCGAGCAAGGAAAAATAACAAAATTAGATTGACAGCTGAAATTGCACTTTGTCCAGATGACATTTGTTTCTCTGCCGAGAGCAGATATTGACATGAACCTGGTGAAAAACAGGAGAAAGAAGAGAAGGGCAACTGGAGAGGGGCAATGTTTACAGCAGTGGAACACAAAAGATTTTGGTTCAAGGACACTTTTCAAATGGTTTTGTAATCACAGTCATTCCCATCCAACCAGCAAGATCACATGACAAGATAATGCCCATAATATGCAAGCATTACATGTAAGGAATACTTCAATAAGATTTTCTCAGTAAACATTGACTGTTGAGGTAATTACTGAGGTGGGTGTCCCTGTTTCATGCCGGAGAGTTTGCACTCCTCTCCAGTAGCACAGAGAGAGCAGGAACACTGAGAGAGTATGAACACGAAGAGAACAGACGCACACAAAGAGCCAAGGCACGGAGAGAGAGAGCAGGAGAATGGCGAGCAGGGGCACAGAGAGAGACGGAAGGTGGAAAGAGAGAACACAGGGAACTTCAGTACGGGGACAGCAAGTGCACTGAGAGAGCAGGGGCAAGAGTGAGTTGGAGCATTGAGGGAACAGGACCAAGGAGAGGCCAGGCACATGGAGAGAGCATGAGCACAGAGAGAGCAGAAACAGGGAGAGAGCAGGTGCACCAAGAGCATAGGAATATGGAGAGAGCAAGGCACTGAGAGAGCAGGAGCACAGAGAGAGCAGGAGCACAGAGAGTGCAGGTCACAGAGACAGCCTGAGCACTGAGAGAGCAGGAGTACAGAGAGAGCAGGAGCACAAAGACATTCTGAGCACAGAGAGAGAAGGAGCAGGGAAAGAGCAAGTACACGGGGAGAGCAGGGACACGGAGAGTGCAGGAGCAGGGAGAGAGGGAGCACTGAGAGGGCTGGAGCTCAGAGAGAACAGGGACATGGGGATAGCAGGGAGAGAGCTGATGTGTTGGGTGTTCTGGATCACATACAGGTCACCAACACTTGAAGTAGTGCAACACTATTTTATTAAAAGGTTAACTACTTAAACATACTTGAACTGTTGGTAAATACGATACCAGCTTTAACTAAAGACCTTTGCCTTGTCCTAACCAGTTGATGCACTCAGCACATGGTGAATGTCTGTGTTGCAGGCTGTGAGCTCTGTGCTCCTAGCTAGCTGCTACTGAAATGCACGGGAACTCTGATGTCCCCTGTCTTTATAGTGCGTGTGTTCTCACTGGTGATTGGCTACGGTGTTGTATATGTTGATTGGTCCCACTGTGTGTCCATCAGTGTGTGTCTGCACCATGATATACTGGTGTATATTATGACAAGAGCAGGAGGTCTGAAAGAGCAGGATCTCAGAGAGAGCAGAAACACGGAGAGAGCAGGAGCACTGAGAGAGTAGGAGCACTGAGAGATCAGGAACATGGGGGGTAGCAGGAGCAGGGAGAGAGCAGGAGCACAGAGAAGCAGGAGTATAGAGAGAGCAAGTACATGGGGAGAGCAAGATCACTGAGACAGCAGAAGCATAGCGAGAGCAAGAGCACAGAGTGAGCAGGAGTATAGAGAGAGCAAGTACACGGGGAGAGCAAGCAGAGAGATTAGGAGCAGGGAGAGGGCAAGAGCACAGAGAGAGCAGGAGCACAGCGAGAACAGGAACATGGGGTGAGCAGGAGCAGGGAGAGAGCAAGAGCACTGAGAGGGCAGGAGCACAGAGAAAGCAAGAGCGCAGAGAGAGCAGGAGCACAGAGAGAGCAGGAGCACAGAGAATGCAGGAGCAGAGAGAGCAGGAGCACAGACAGAGCAGGAGCACTGAGAGAGCAGGAGCACACAGAGAGCATGTGCACAGAGAGAACATGAGCATGGAGGAAGCAAGACCATGGAGTGAGCAAAAGCCACTTGTAAATACATGATGCAAACACAGCTAATCACTTGAATTGAAATTTATGGAAATGCTTGAAGAGAGAGATAGATCCAGTCAGGAAACAACTTGCAGATTATTGCCTGTGGCAGACTACTGCTTAACCTGGTAGACTTTTGCAAAAACTGACACTCAGCTCAACAGCTCCCAGCACAACAACTAAAATGAAACTGCCTGCTACGCATAGCTCCTCCCATTATTACATCTTCTCCAACCCTCTAACTGGGTTATGACCATCTGTTAAGATAACCCCACACTTATCTAACCCCCAGGGAACTTTCTTTGTATAAATAAATTCCATTAGCCTGTATAGGTAATCAATATACATGGTCAGAATGAGTGATGATCTCACTTTTATGACACCTTAATTGCACCTTCTGCAGTCACAGTGTCTGGAAACCATAACCTAGATTCTTTAGCCGTATTACTGCAACAGATATATACCGAAACGCAGGCTTTTAAAAACATTACTGCAGCAGATATGAAATAGAATATATATAAGAAATCCCTACACTCTTCAGGCATCCCGAAGGGATTCCGCAGACCACCTGGGAGTCTCTTACTGTGACAGAGTTACAAAGAGCGCAGCTGCTTTGGGAGCCTGGTGTCAGGTAGACGAATGACATGTCCTGCCCACGGAGCTGGTTTTGAGTGATTAGCCTCAGGGCTGGGGAGAGGATGATGCTGTTGCACTGCCTTTCTTGCCACAGGATTTGGAAGGTCTTGCTGACGCTACAGCATCTGCGCTTTGAAGTGCCTGGCGTAGACCGTCCAAGTCTCCGAAACATATAGGGATACAAAGATCCTAATCCTCAAATACTCTTTTCCTCATCCGGCTGAGTTGGCCCATTGGAGATGATGATGTACTTTGTCATCTTTTACTGCCTTTGCCGAGAGGCATCTTCCAAGGTACGGAATGTGGTCCACATTTTCCAGGATCTCCCCGTTGATCTTAATCGATAGGAGAGGACTTTACATACTCAGCCCCCTTGAGCCTTCTCTGCCATTCAATAAGACCATGGCTGATGTGATTCTAACCTCAACTCCATATTCCCGCCCACCTCCGATAACCTCTCACCCCCTTTGTTAACCAAGAATCTCGCTCTGCCTTAAAAATATCCAAAGATTCCACCCCCTTTCATAGGTTCATAGAATTTACAGTGCAGAAGGAGGCCATTCGGCCCATCGAGTCTGCACAGGCTCTTGGAAACAGCACCCTACCCAAGGTCCACTCCTCCACCCTATCCCCATAACCCAGTAACCCCACCCAACACTAAGGGCAATTTTGGACACTATGGGCAATTTAGCATGGCAAATCCACCTAACCCGCACATCTTTGGACTGTGGGAGGAAACCGGAGCACCCGGAGGAAACCCACGCACACACGGGGAGAAAGTGCAGACTCCGCACAGACAGTGACCCAAGCTGGGAATTGAAACTGGGACCCTGGAGCTGTGAAACAATTGTGCTATCCACAATGCTACCGTGCTGCCCCTTTCGAGGAGGCGAGTTCCCTAGACTCACGACCCTCTGAGAGAAACAGATTCTCCTCACCTCTGCCCTAAATGAGCGTCTCTTTATTTTTAAACAGTGACCCCCCTCCCCGCCCCCTAGTTTTAGATTCTCCCACAAGAGGAAAAATCTTCACTGTGGTGAATGTATTCACTATAGTATAAGCTGTCTGTGTAGCACTGTGGCCCAATGGTAATGTGATCTCCTTACAGGTATTGTACTGGAACCTGGTGGGCTCCGCCCCCCCTTGGGCGGTATATAGACCGGCCGCCCGGGGGCGGCGCTCATTTGTACAGCAGGCATAGGCAGGCAAGTTCTTGGTTAATAAAGCCTATCTTCACTCACTCTCATCACCTTGCAGTGAATTAATGGTACACCACTCACCACATTCATCCTGTCAATATCCCTCAGGATCACAAAGGTCTTGATCAAGTGTTGTGGGAGCTGGTTCGAAGGGAACCTTCATTTTCCAGATGTTTTGTGAAAGGCCCATTTGAGAAGGAGTCACGAATGACCTGGAAATCAGTTTCACAGTCAGTGCTGATACGTGTCATCTGCCTACTGGAGTTCAATGACTGAAGTTGGGGTGATTTTGTTTTTGGTTTGAAGGCAGTGTGGAAAGGTAGGGTTAACTGTCTGTCAGAAATGTACTCTCCACCCATGGGTCATTTGTTGGAGGTGAGGTGCTGTATTGCAACGAGGAAGGTGGCGGAGAAGGTTGGCGCGATGACCCAGACTTGTTTGACCCCAGTCTTCACAGAGATGGGGCCTCAGTTGGTTCCAGTGGTGAGCAATACGGCTTGCGCATCATCTTGGAGTAGGCGGATGGTGACCAATTTCTGAGGGCAGCCATGGATAGTCCATCAGCCATCACAATTCATAGAATTCCTCCAGTGCAGGGGAGACCCTCTGAAATAGCACCCGACCTAGGCCCACTTCCCCCACTCTATTCCCCTAGCCCCACCTAACCTGCACATCCTTGGACACTACAGAGCAATGTAGCATGGCCAATCCACCTAACCTGCACATCGTTGGACTGTGGGAGGAAATCGGAGCACCCGTTTAAACTCACGGATAGAACATGCAAATTCCACACAATCACCCAAGGTTGGAATTAATCCCAGGTCTCTGGCGCCATGAGGCAGCAGTGCTAACCGTTGTGCCAAGGTCAGGATAATGGTTGTTGCTGCTTCTTGCATTTTTCTGGTCCAGCCGTGCACAGCCGGAAGTCTACCGCCGTTTGCTGGTGGTGGGTTCCTCTGTTCCCATCAGCAGCGCACCCCCGCCTGCGGGTTTCCTGGTGGCATGGACGGGGGGGGGGCTTCAATGGGAAATCCCTTTGACAGCGGCTGGAACAGAGAAACCCGCTGCCAGAAAATAGCGCGCCACCTCCCAGTGCCGAGAAACACACGGCTGGGCTATTGGGGAAACCAGCTCCATGTTTGTGGTGCTCCTGATGGACAAAGATTGCACTTCGACTCTGGCAGGGTCTCTTCAGCCACCGGGATGAGGCAACCCAGGAGTACTTTTGCAATGACCTTCTCTGTCGCAGAAGCAAACATATACCTCTCTGGTTGCCATCACACCATCCCTGAGATCCACTCTTGTGGTGTCCTTTGCGTTGCTAAATTCAGGATGGTTAGCATAGAGTTCACAAAGACCACAAAATAGCTTGAACTTAAACAAAGCTATACATTTATTAACACTACTCATTTGGATTTGACGCGTACTTCTGAATAATACAGTTGATTGTTAAGATATAAACTACACTCATCTGCAACTAATCTTAATACTGGTATAAACTATGATCTGCTCTAACTCACACTAATAATACTTCTGACTGTCTCTAGCTAATTCCTGGACTACCCTCACCTCCAAGGCTTAGCATCAATGTCTTATATACTTGTATCTGTATCTCCCTCTATTGACTACTCTACACATTTCATTAACCCTTGCAGCTCATACAGTTATGGTAATACCAAACCTCTGACATGCACTCCTCTTCCCAGGTGAGGGATATGCAGTTGTGCAGCAGCCCTGCCAGGTGTGCATCTCCATCTTGTTTCAGAATTTTGGCACGGATTCCATCTGCTTCAGGGGATTTGCCATTTCTTGGCTGTTGAATGGATTTTGCAACTTTGCTTCAGACTGGTTGGCACCTAGACTGAGCCGAATGGGGTATTAAGGAATTGAGTTGAGGGTGTTCAAATTAAAGACAGAGGGTGGCATGTCCTGGCCCCACTTACTGCCAGGTCCGGCTGGTCCTATTGAAAGCCAATCAACATTTGTCTGGCCTGGCGTATCCCCTGAGGCGGGCTCTGCTATGGCCGGTCCTGAAAACCCCGGCTAGAGTTTTGGTTGAGGCGTTCTTCAAGATTTTCACCCCAGTGAGCACTGAGTGCCTGTCTGCCTTTGATGATCTCCCCTCTATGCTTGGCTGTCAATGGAATGGACCCTTGGGCCAGAGATGATCTTGACAGCGCTGAAGAAACTACGCATGCTATTAATGTCGGCATAATTGTTAGATCAAGAATGTGTGGCTCATCCTAACGAGCTACCAGCGTGCCTCTGTCATTAGTGCTTACACTCCTCCACTTGAGGCAACAGACAAAGCCAAAATGAGATTCTACACTGAGCTGGAGCAATCCCTAGCTTGGGTTCCAGCAGGTAACAAACTGATTGTTCTTGGAGATTTTAACGGCAGAGTTGGGGAGAATGTCAATCTACGGAAGGGTGCGAATGGCAAATAAGGAGTCGGGAAAGGTCCTCCTCCTGATGAAATGACCTTGTCATAACCAATTGCCATTCTACCAACGAGACAAACACAAGTCCTAATGGCAACATCTACAGATCAAGCACAGGCATCTACTCTACTGCATCATTGATCAAGCAATGGATCAGAGATTCCCACATTCCTTGCGCCATGACCGGTACTGGCGATGGTAGATTGGTCACCGCCTTATCTGATCTGCCATCTCCGTCAGCGTGGACCCAAAAGTATGGAAGCACCAGGAGAAATGCCACAGGAAAATTAACATCAAAAGTCTCAAAGATCCCACCAAGGTGACCCGCCTCAGTCAGTGGCAAACTGCCAACCTCCAGGATCTACAGCGTGCCCAATAATACCTGAACATCTCCACCCTGATCAACACCTGTGTGGCCCTCGGCCTCTCTGTCAGGAAACAATGGAAGAAGTCCAGGTCAATGTCCAACAGGTCTGTTCCTTCATCAGATGAATATCAGTGTGAGAGCACAACATTGTGAATCACAACAGGTCCTCTACAATGTGCACTCAGTGAGCAGAACACACCAGAGACTCACCAGTGCCAAGGGATGGTGTCATGGCATTGACGAGAACGGTATTCTGTAGGGTGAAAAACACGCGGCGGGTTTCGTGTTAAATCCTGCCCGAGGTGTCGATGATGTATTGCCTGATATAGAAAGTGCACATCCACCCTGTCAGTACCCCTCAGGATCTTATATGTTTCAATCAAGTCGCCTCTTACTTTTCTAAACTACAGTAATTACAAGCTTAGCCTGACCAACCTATTCTCACAAGACAACCCTCCCATTCCTGGTATTAGTCTGGCAAACCTTCTCTGAACAGCTTCTAACAGATTAACATCCTTACTTCAATAAGGAATCCAATACTGTGCATAGTACACCAGATGTGGTCTCACAAATGCCCTGTACAACTGAAGCATAACCTCAGAGAAAGATTACTAGACTAGCATGTTTCTTTTTGCAGCAATACTCACATTCTGTACCACGAAAACGACTATTTTGTATTTTGTTAAACGACAAGATGTCTTCATGTTTACTAAAAACAATCAGTGGGATTCTCCATTGCCCGATGTCGCAATCGGGCGGAGAATTGCTCCCGACGCTGTATTCACGGCAGACGCCTAACGCCGAGTCCAAATCGCCGTCATCGCGTCCCGCGCCGCTCGCAGCCGCAACCGCGTATGCATATCATTATTGGGCCCACCCACGATGCTTCACCTCTGATGGGCCAAGTTCCCGATGGCACGGTCCACGTGTGGTCTCAACAGTCGTGAGCCTCGCATGGCGGCTGCGGAGAGAGAGGGCGTACGGACAGTATCCAGCACCACCATACTTCACCGACAGTCGTGCTGCAGGCTGAAGGGCTTCTGCCGGGGGGGGGGGTGGGGCTGTAAGGTCGGGGGGGGGGGCGCGGTCCAGCACAACCATCGTTTCGGGCGCGATCGGGGTGTGTGTGGTGAGTGTACACATATGCGTGGCTGCAGCTTGTCAGCCCTGTGCGTGTCCAGCACGGACCCGGCGATTCTCCCACCATTTTACACGGAGCCGGTACTAGCCCCTCACCGGTAGCGGAATCGGTGCGGGTGTGACGACGATTTCTCCATCGTGGAACTCCACGGATCCTCCGTCGGCATCCGGACTGAGACACAGGATCGGAGAATCCAGCTCATTGTTTTTATTGCCCATTATTCTCTATACATATCGGTTATTCAGATGGTTGGAACTTACCGAATGTCCATTACCGCCCTATCAGTCTATGCTCCATCATCAGCAAAGGATGGAAGGAGTCATCAACAGTGCTATCAAGCGGCACTTACTCATCAATAACCTGCTCACGGATGTTCAGTTTGGGTCCCGCCAAGGTCACTCAGCTCCTGACCTCATTACAGCCTTGGTTCAAACATGGATAAAAGAGCTGAATGCTAGTGGTGAGGTGAGAGTGACTGCCCTTGACATCAAGGCAGCATTTTGCCAAGTATGGCATCAAGGAGTCCGAGCTGAACTGGAGTCACTGGGAATCAGGGGGAAAACTCTCCGCTGGTTTGAGTCATACATGGCACAAAGGAGGATGGTTGTGATGGTTGAAGGTAAATCATTTGAGCTCCAGGACATCAGTGCAGGAGTTCCTCAGGATAGTGTCCTGGGTGCAACCATTGGCAGCTGCTACATTAATGACCTCCCTTCCATCATAAGGTCAGAAGTGGGGATGTTTGCGGATGACTGCACAATGTTCAGCACCATTCGTGACTCCTCAGATAATGAAGCAGTCCATGTCCAAATGCAGCAAGACCTGGACAATATCCAGGCTTGGGCTGACAAGTGGCAAGTTACAAAGAACAAAGAAAGAACAAAGAAAAAATACAGCACAGGAACAGGCCCTCCAAGCTTGTGCTGATCCAGATCCTTGATCTAAAACTGTTAACTATTTAAAGTACAAAGAAAAAGTTACATTCGCGCCATACAATAACCATCTTCTTCAAGAGAGGATTTAACCATCGCCTCTTGACATTCAGTGGCATTACCATCGCTGAATCCCCACAATCAACATCCTGGGGGTTACCACTGATCAGAAGCTGAACTGGATTAGCCATATTAATACTGTGGCTACCTGAGCAAGTCAAAGTCTAGGAATTCTACGGCGAGTAACTCACATCCTGACCCCCCCAAAGCCTGTCACCATCTGCAAGGCACAAGTCAGGAGTGTAATGGAATACTCTCCACTTGCCTGGATAAGTGCAGCTCCAACAACCCTTAAGAAGCTCAACACTATCCAGGAAAAAACAGCCCGCTTGATTGCTCCTCCTCCCACAAACATTTAAACTCTCCACCACCGCCGAACAGTGACAGCCGTGTGTACCATCTACAAGATGCACTGCAGTAACTCACCAAGGTTCCTTAGACAGCACCTTCCAAACCCACGACCACCACCATCTAGAAGGGTTGGAGCAGCAGATACCTGGGAACCTCACCACCTTGCGGTTCCCCTCCAAGTCATTCACCACCCTGACCTGGAAATGTATCGCCGTTCCTTCATTGTCAATGGGACACAATCCTGGAACTCCCTCCATAACAGCACAGTGGGTGTACCTACACCTCAAGGACTGCAGCAGTTCAAGAAGGCAACTCACCACCACCTTGGTGGCAACTTGGGATGGGCAATAAATTGCTGGCCTAACCGGCGACGCCCACATCCTGTAAATGAATAAAAAAAACTTAAATATTTCAAATGACACTGTGGTAGTACCAGGTATTGCGGTACCTAAGAGGCTGATGACCATTGGTTAGACCCAGGAGTCTACCATTGGCTGTTGTTACGTAGCTCCGTCCTGACAGGCGGAGTATAATAAATGGTGCTGTCCCAGCAGCCTTCACTTTCTGTATCGAAGCTGCTGGGGAACAAGTTCTAGTCGATTGAAGCCTTCAGTTATGAAATCACTTTGTCTTGAGTGTAATTGATCGCGCATAAGACACCATGGGTGTTCAGTGACACTCCTCAAGAGAAATGAGACAGTAGCTATCATTAACCCCTTGCGTTCTCTTTCTGACACTTACAAAGCCCTATAGGTCAGGCCAGGTAAGGATGGCAGATTTCCTTCCTGAAAGTACATTATTGAACGAGATGGGGTTTTATGACAATCGACAATGATTTCATGGTCATCCTTAAGAGTTTTAATTCCAGATGTTTCTTGAATTCTCATTTCACCATCTGCCATGGTAGGATTTGAACTCGTGTCGCCAGATCTTCCCCTGGATCTCTGGATTACTAATCTAGTGACAATACTCTTAGGCCAGCTGTTATTAAAACAACCCCTGTATGGACCCAGCGAATGGCCTACTCCTGCTTCTATTTCTTATGTTCTCATGTTCCAATAACTGGAGTCGGCCATTTGCTCTTTCATTCAACAATATCATGACTGATCCTTTACCTCAAATCCACCTTATTGTAGTATCCCCATAACCCTCAACGCCCCAAAATATACCAATCTCTACCTTGAATATACCCAATGGCTGAACGTCCACAGCCATACGAGGTAGAGAATTCCAAAGCGTCAAAATTATGTGCGTGAGGAACTTCTCATCCCAGTCCTGAATGGCTGACCCCTTATTCTGAGACTGTGACCACTGACTCTCAACTCCTCAGCCAAGTGAAACATTTTCTCCGCACCGAGCCTGTTAAGCTTCTCCGCGAACCGACGGAGCGGGCCACTCCGGCGCCGAGGTGTGGCGTGAACTCACTCCGGCGTTGGGCCGCCCCGAAGGTGCGGAATCCTCCGCACCTTAAGGGGCTAGGCTGGCGCTGAGAGTGTTTGGCGCCGCACTAGCCGGCGCGGAAGGGCTTGTCACCACGCCACCCGGCGCCGAAGGGCCTCTGCCGGCCGGCGCGAGTTGGCGCACGCGCGGGATCGCCACCAGCACATACGCAGAGGGGTTCTTCTCCGGACCGGCCATGGTGTAGGTTGACAGAGGCCGGTGCGGAGGGAAAGAGTGCCCCCACGGCACAGGCCCACCTGCGGATCGGTGGGCCCCGATCGAGGGCCAGGCCACCGTGGGGGCACGCCCCGGGACCAGATCCCCCCACGTCCCCCCGAGGACTGTGCAGGCCGCCCATGGAGCCAGGGCCCGCCGGTAAGGACCTGCTGTGATTTACGCCGGCGGGACCCGCCAAAAACGGGCAGCCACTCGGCCCATCGCAGGCTGGAGAATCGCCGGGGGGCGGGGGGGGGGGGGGGGGGGGGCGCTGCCAGCAGCCACCGACCAGCGCGGCGAGTCTCCCGCCCCCGCCAAAACCCCGGCGCCGGAGAATTCGGTTGATAACAAACATATAATCTACAGTATTACCTGGGAGTAAATGTCGAATCCAAATTAGTGGTGTCAATAAATGTATAGCTTTGTTCAATTTAAAGCTATTTTGTGGTCTTTGTGCACATTACGCCAACCGTCCTAAAATTAGCGACACAAAGAACACAACACATCTGTCAACTTTTCACAGCCAATTGGAAAGCAGGAGACGTTTCATGACCTGATTGGATGAGCTTTGGCTCGCGGTGTCTAGCGGCCTACTCCTGCTCCTGGCTTGTCTGTTCTTATTTTGGCTATCGATCAGCCTTTTCCTTTCCCACTCCCCATCTCCAATATTTTTTTGTAAAGCATAAGCAGGAACTGAATAAACCACGCATCTGTTTCAAAGCTGAATGGTTTTTCTCCAGGCTTTTTTTGCAGCAGTGATCTGGAGGTTGGATTTAAGTTCTTCGAACTCTAGCCGATCCCAAGGCACCCCAGGGTACTTGAACAGCAGACTCTATCCCGGCTCTGACACCTCCATTCATTTTGTATCATGGATAGCTATTGACAGTGATACTGACTCATCATTCACTGGAGCAGGTAATTCAGTCAGGTATATTGATTTAATCTCAAAACCGAACAGAGCTGGATCAGGCGTGAACGTCACTGTGATGGAGAGGGATTGCGTGCATATGTGTACGAGAAGGACATGGGTAAGTTTCTGGCTTTTGGTCCGTGATAGGTACATTGGGGTCTAGCGGGCGTCCTGAACCCGTACTGTGTCAGCGGCATTGCCCTCAATTGACCAATTACGGGCCAAAAGGTATGCGTACTGTCCAATTAAGGACAACAGGAGGGCTCTTGAAGCTAGAGGACCAATAGCAGACCTTGCAGCCAGGAACAAGCTGTATCTAGCCGGAGTGTGAGAGAGAGCGAGAGAGAGAGATGGGCACTTATTCCAACAATTGGCCTTTTAATTCACTTTAAGATTTAGCGAGCACCAGGATTGCAAATTTTGCACCGAAGAGTGGACATCTGGGATTTTATTTCACAGAGTGGATTCAGGAGGTGTTGATTTATCATCTCTCCACATGGTGAATTTTTACGATAATGGCAGAAGATGTTATTACTTTTCTTTCATTGCACTGGGTCTTTCTTGGCCGGAGTTCTGCGGCCTCCCAGACACGCATCTCTCGGCGGCGGAAGGCGGCACGCCGTTTCTGGATGCGGGATTCCCTGCTCCCGCTGCTGTCAACGGGAGTTTTCATTGAAGACACCCCACGCCGTCGGGAAACCCGCTGGCGGGGGTGCGACCAGAGAATCCCGCCGCCAGCGAACGGCTGGATAATTCCCCCCCCCGGCCCCGCTTAAGTAGAGCTCACTTCATTTTGCAAAGGGATAACGATGCATAAGTAATGCAACACCATGGCAATATGAGAAGAGTTTCGTCTATCCAACACCATCCATTACCTCAAGTCATCCCAAAGCACTTCACAGCCCATTAAGTCCCTTTGAAGGATAATCATTGTTTTCATGGAAGCTCATGTGAGAATGACCAAATAATCTGTTTTTGTGATGTTCATGTTGGATGAGGGATAAATATTGGCCAGAAGATTGGGGATAACTCTTCTGCTCTGCCTAAAAATAGAGCAATGGGATATCTTACATCCACCTGGGATGTCGGACAGGAGCTGAATTTTGCTAATGTGGCATGAATCTTAATGATGTTGCGGTGGCTCGAGACACACACTGGGGGCTTCCAGCAGTTAACAAAAGGCAGTTAAATAACAGGCACAGAACACTATACAATCGGTCTTTGCACTTCCCTGATCTGCATTGCCCGGGTTCCTGCTCCCAGGGCCACGCGCAAACTCCCCATTGGCCGGGCCTCAGGCGCTCCAACGCGAGTGGCCCAGAGTCAGGCACATAGTTTGCACAGCCCGCCCCCTTAAAGGGGCCACGCTACCACAGCTGGAAAGTCGGGGATAATCAGCTGCCATCAAGGCTTCAGACCCTTTAAACGGACAACTCCCACCTCCAGGAGCTCTGGACTAATTGGAAGGCTAGTTGCTCATCGAGTCATAGAGTTGTACAGTGCAGAAAAGACCCTTTGATCCATCAAGTTTGCACCGACAATGACTGCCCCATATCTTGCGCTTATCCCACTTGCCAGCACTTGTCCCATATCCTTGAATGTGATGGTGTTTCAACAGCTCATCCAAGTGATTTTTAAAGGTTGTGAGGTTTCCAGGCTCCACTACCTTCCCAGGCAGTGCATTCCAGATTCTCACCACTCTCTGAGTGAATTTGCTTTTCACAATTCCAATTAGAATCTCCTGCCCCTCACCCTGAACCTCTGCCCCCTTCTCCAGCTTTATTCCTCAGAACCAGATCGAGCACTGCTCCATCTCTTGTTGGTTTGAAGACCATGCCAATATATCATCTCTCCTCATTGTAGTAATTGATTCCTTCATTAATAATGCAACACTGCCTCCCTTTTTACACCCTCCTCGGCCTCACCACTGCTGGGACTCTGACGAGAGGAAGAAGACACCATTGAAGCAGACCATCCTCCAGACCCGTTCAGTGCAATCCAAGGGCATGAGTCTAGTCAGGTAGGTAGGTGTTAAAAAGAAGGGGTTGTTGAGGGTGGGCAGCTGCTGCCACTGAGGAGACTATTGTCCTGGTGGTAGTCCTCCATGTTGTGGCCAAATAGGAACATCCCAACCCCGAACCCCCAGGAAGGCTGGCAGGGTTCACCAGGCGATGTGCGTATGTGGCAGGGGGACCAACCTGTCATTGGTAAAATGCCGGTGTTGGGAAAAATGGCCAATTATGTGGACCAGCTGGTTTGAAGGTGGCAGGACCATTTTCCACCACCTCTGCTGCTGGCAAAATGGCATGGCGATGGCAAGACAATGGGCACTCCCCCCTCCTACCTTTCGTTGTCATTTAATGTCAA
This sequence comes from Scyliorhinus torazame, assembly GCF_047496885.1. NCBI lineage: Eukaryota > Metazoa > Chordata > Chondrichthyes > Carcharhiniformes > Scyliorhinidae > Scyliorhinus > Scyliorhinus torazame. The sequence goes on from NC_092721.1 coordinate 194,115,271, forward strand.
CACTAACAGTCCCCCGAGAAGCTCATCCCAGAGATCAGGGTCTCGGGACTCTGTTTTTTTTTTGACCTGTCCAAAAATTGCCTTGAGCTCAAGATAGAAAGTCTCACCTCCTCCCCTCCGCACTTCAGTCCATATCTGAGTCAAGGAGGCGGTGAAAGCGGGAGCCGAGAGGTTCCGGAGTAAATTTGATTTTGGCAGGTTATTGGTGAGTTGCTAAGTGGCACAACTGATGACCTCCTCCATCACTTTACTGACAGCTGGCTGGGAGTACAGGGAGCGACGGAGTCTGCCTGTGGGGAGACAAGCGGCCAGGAGGGTACTTTTCTTTCCTATTATTTTGTGCACAGCTTTGGACATTGCCGGGTGGGTGCCAGCATCATAGCTAGACTGGAACAGCTTGGCTCGGGGAGCTGCACGCGTGGCTGCATTAAAAATAGAAACTCCTGGAAACAGCTCAGCAGAGCAGTCAACACCTTTGAAGATGAATGCTTCAGTGTGGACCTGCAACAAAATCTGCAACAGAAACACAGGTCAACGTTATCTACAAAGAAATGTAACAAAGACAGGAGCAGGGGAAAGAGTCGTGGGCAAAAGAGTGATTCCGTGATGAATATGATTAGTTACTGAAATATAGATAATAGATAGAATTCATATATAAATATGAAAATACATGTCATTCTTTCATGGAATGTGAGCATAGCTGACTGGGCCAGCATTTATTGCGCATCCCTAATTGACCCTTGAGAAGGTGGTGGTGAGCTGCCTTATCGAACCGCTGCAGTCCAAGTGGTGTAGGTACACCCACAGTGCTGTTAGGGAGGGAGTTCCAATATTTCGAGCCAGTGACAGTGAAGAAAAGGCCGACATATTTCCAAGTCCAGGTCGTGTGTAGTTTGGAGAATAATTTGCAGGTGGCTGATTTCCCATGCAGCTGCTGCCCTTGTCCTTCTTCATGGCAGAGGTCTTGAGTTTGTAAGGTGCTGCCTAAGTCGCCATGGAAGTTCCTGCAGTGTATCTTGTAGGTGGTACACACTGCTGCCACAGTGTGGCGGTGGTGGAGGGAGGGAATGTTTGTGGAAGAGGTGCCAATCAAAGTGGAATGCTTTGTCCTGGATGATGTCGAGCTTCCTGGGTGTTGTTGGAGCTGCACTCATCCAGGCAAGTGGACAGTGTTCCATTACACTCCTCAATTATGCCTTGTCGATGGTGGACAGGCTTTGCGGGGACCGGTACCAAACGGCGCCCTGGCGAGGTCTCGCAGGCATGGTCATTGAATTTCGGGCACCAAGTGAATATGCAGATCTGGATCTCGACTAGTGAGAGTGAGATTCAGATCGCGCCGGGCGCAACAAGTCGGGTGACTCGCTATTGGCCCGGCCCCCGGCGTGGATCCCGATTTGGTGCTCTCGGACGATTAACGCGTTGCGCCCAGCGAGCGTCTGAGTCGCTAAAACGTGCCCACCATTTTTGCAGAGAGACCCTCCCAAATGTTTATAATATCTAGGTAATTATAACCCAGCTGATCTTGAAGAAGCAGCAGTTCATTTATTCAGATGCAAAACAAATGTTTGCCAGAGCAAGGTACTTTACCGGATACAGAATAGATTCACGAGAACGGTTCCAGGGACGAAAACATCAGCCCAGCTGAGCTCCTTCTCTGCTGTAACCATTCTGTGATGCCATCATTCTATCTTCTTTGATTGTTACAGTCACAGGACCCGGAAGGGTGAGTATCTATCTCATACACTGCACTCTACCGTGACAACAATGCTACCAGCAATTCCTGTGCTGTACATTTTTCACTTCAGAACTGTGATACCCTCACGAGGACCACGGGGAACCACTCATTGATCTCCCCGTGGGTGCTTGGAGTACGAGTTCCCATTGTAACTGCAGAGGCCCACCCAGTGGCGAATCACTACCGATCCTTTTAAATATCTATACAATCAAAAGATGTTGGTTCTCATTCTTACAGCTCAGCTTCCAGTCACTTCTCTGGCATCTGTTTACTTTGCTCGGAGTCCACACCCAGGCTGAACTAATCATGCACAGTGAGCATAGATCAGTTTGCAGACTCACATAATCAAACAAAGAACAAGTGAACCTTGAGCTGACTGCCCTTGACATAAAGGCAGCATTTGACCGAATGTGGTATCAAGAAGCCCTGGCAAAACTGGAGTCAATAATAATCATGGGGAAAGCCCTCCGTTGGTTGTAGTTATACCTGGTACAAAGGATGTTAGTTGTGATGCAGTACATCACTGCAGGAGCTCCTCAGGATAGTGTCCAAGGCCCAACCATCTTCAGCTGCTTCATCGATTGCCTTCCTTCCACCATAAAATCAGAAGTGGTTAAGTCTGCTGATGATTGCACAATGTTCAGCACCATTTGCGACGCCTCAGGTAATGAAGCAGTTCATGTCCAAATGCAGCAAGACCCGGACAATATCCAGGCCTGGGCTGACAAGTAGCAAGTAACATTCATACCACATAAGTGTCAGGCAATGACCACCTCCACCGATAGAGTGTCTAACTGTCATTCCTTGACATTCAATGGCCTTGACATCAATGAATCCCCCACTATCAAAGCCTTGCGGTTTACAATTGACCAGGAACTAGACAAGCCATATAAGTACTGTGCCTACAAGAGCAGGTCTGAGGCTAAGAATCCTGTGGCGATTAACTCCCAAAGCCTGTCCACCATTCACAAGTCACAAGTCAGGATTGTAATGAAATACTCTCCACTTGCCTGGATGAGTGCAGCTCCAACAACACTCAAGAAGATTAGCACCTCTTCCACAAATATTTACTCCCTCCACCACCGATCAACAGTGGCAACCGTGTATACCATCTGTAAGATGTGCTTCAGGAACTCCTGAAGCAGGACCTTCTTAATCCATGATCCCCACCATCTAGAAAGACAATGGCAGCAAATACCTGAGAACGTCACCACCTGGAGGTTACTCTCCAAGCCACTCACCATCCTGACTTGGAAATATAACGCCGTTCCTTCATTGTCGCTGGGTCAAAATGCTGGAACTTACTCCCTAACAGCACTGTGGGTGTACCTACACCACAGGGACTGCAGCGGTTCAAGAAAGCAGCTCATCACCATCTTCTCAAGGGCAATTATGGCTGGGTGATAAATGCTGGCTGAGCTAGCGACGCCTACATCTCCATAAATCAGTGATGGGCAGCCTAGGTTAGTGACTGGGCCACATGGGAGGCCCTCCTTTATCTCAGTAGGCCACAAGACTGAAGCGAGGCTCTTTTACAAACAATGATCCCACGATTAAGATTAAATAAACTTAATACACACGTCGAATATTTCACAACGAGTTGTAGAACATGCTTAATCATTCATATATTAATGGATCTGACATCAACTTCAAATGGTATCAAAACAAAATAAATATTTACACTAAGGACGCAGAGGGAGCGCAGGGCTCTCACATTTAATGTTGTGAGCAATCAGCACGCAGCTCACTTCGTCGCCCTTGCTTTACGTGAGAACCACTTCAGTCAAACCGGTGGGGAAAATACTACACGGACATAGATCAGCGGAATGTGGCCTGACTGCCTGTGGGCAACGGCCACGAAAATTTCTGGTAGGCCGCACTCAGAACCCAGATGGACCGCATGTGGCCCCGTGCTCCAGGTTGTCACCACTACCATCAAAGAATAAAAAGGATGCACCCTTTTGGTGAACAGTTTTTCAGATATTCACCACCCTTTGCAAAATAATAAGTTTCCTCGTTCCACTTCAAAGCTTCTGTGTTCTGGACTTCATTACTAGCAGAAATAGATTTCCCTGTATCCGAACTATCCGACACGGTGGCACAGTGGTTAGCTCTGCTACCTCGCAACGCCAGGGACCCGGGTTCTATTCCAACCTTGGGTGGCTGTCTGTGCGGAGTCTGCACGTTCTCCCCGTGTCGGCGTGAGTTTCTTCTGGTTTCCTCCCACAGTCCAAAGATGTGCAGGTTAGGTGGTTCAAAACCCAATGCACGAGGTGGAATAGGGCGGGGAAATGGGATTAGGTTAGGGGTTCTTTCCGAGGGTCGGTGCAGACACGATGGACTGAAAGACCTCCTCCTGCACTGTAGGGATTCTATGGGATCCTTTCTCAATGTAACCACCAGCTACTGAAAGGTCCAACCTGCTAATTGGATGTGGATTAAGGATCCATTTAGACCAGTGTTTTTCAAACTTTGTTGCCAGGGACCCATTTTTACCAATTGACCGTCCTTTGGGGTCCACACCGGCCGACCTTCGCGATCCACGACGGTCGGCCTTCGCAACCCTTGGCGGCTGGCCTTCGCAACCCATGGTGGCCGACCATCACGACCCACGTCGTCCGAACTTTGCGACCCACCATTTTCACTTACCTTGAAATGTGACAGGTGAGCCTGCTCGGTCCTCACGATCTCACTCGCTTTGTCATTCAATGGTACATTTCTGATGATGACTTCAGCTGATGATTTAAGACCTCACTGCGTCCGTTGAAAAACATTTGCCCTCAAACTTGCCATGTTTAGTCGTAAAACGTCTTGAGGCTTTTAAACTTTCATTTGCCAGTGCTTGCCTGCATATAACACACATGAACGGTGAACCCTGATTTGCAGTGGCACAATTAATAACCCATACCTCAACTAATCATCTTTATACTGCTTTGTTCCTGTTATGACATTATAGAAATGTTCAGTATACAAAGAGCTAATGTCATGTTGCAATTAACCACTAGATGGAGCTGAATGCAGTACTATCTAAAACACTGACTCTCAGGTTTCTGAGAGAGGGAAGGCTGGGGTAGAGTGCATAGGAGAGATCTAGAGAGGATAGAGTACAGTTAGAGTTAGAGTGTAGAGACTAATGTTAGTAGAGTGTAGATTACTAGAATTATTGTTCACTATAGGAGTAAGTGGTCGAGCTTAATTTAAGTAGTGTAAATAAAAGTTAGCTTCATTAATGAACTTAGCTTCTGTGGTCTGTGTGAACACTATGGGCGAAATTCTCCCGAAACGGCGCGATGTCCGCCGACTGGCGCCCAAAACGGCGCCAATCAGATGGGCATCGCGCCACCCCAAAGGTGCGGAATGCTCCGCATCTTTGGGGGCCGAGCCCCAACATTGAGGGGCTAGGCCGGTGCCGGAGGAATTTCCGCCCCGCCAGCTGGCGGAAACGGCCTTTGTTGCCCTGCCAGCTGGCGCGGAAATGACATCTCCGGGCGGCGCATGCGCGGGAGTGTCAACGGCCGCTGACAGTTTCCCGCGCATGCGCAGTGGAGGGAGTCTCTTCCGCCTCCGCCATGGTGGAGACCGTGGCGGAGGCGGAAGGGAAAGAGTGCCCCCACGGCTCAGGCCCGCCCGCGGATCGGTGAGCCCCGATCGCGGGCCAAGCCATCGTGGGGGCACCCCCCGGGGCCAGATCGCCCCGCGCCCCCCCAGGATCCCGGAGCCCGCCCACGCCGCCTTGTCCCGCCGTTCAAAAGGTGGTTTAATCCACGCCGGCGGGACAGGCAATTTATCGGCGGGACTTCGGCCCATCCGGGCCGGAGAATCCAGCGGGGGGGGCTCGCCAACCGGCGCGGCCAGATTCCCGCCCCCGCCGAATATCCGGTGCCGGAGACTTCGGCAACCAGCGGGGGTGGGATTCACGCCAGCCCCCGGCTATGCTCCGACCCGGCGGGGGGTCGGAGAATGACGCCCCAGGTCATCCATCGTGATAACAGAATCACAAAGAACAACACACTTGTTTTCAGCTTCTTCTTCATGGGTTATTCACCAGAGACCTTGGGGTTCACAGCTGGCAGCTACAAAATGGAGGAATCTCTCTCTCACCCAGAACACGTGACGTTCAGTACGGGGCACGTGAGCTGCACTCTGCCGCCGCTCCAGGCAGGAAGACTGCAGCAATTAAATAGAAAATCTGCTCCTGGGTTGGCACACTGACATCAGTATTCTGCTCCGCTGGGCTCCGGGCCTGCGCAGTGCTGAGGGGGTACGCATGCGCGGAACGGCCGGCATTTAAAAAAAACAGATACACCGTTGAGCACTTCTTCCTGCAATCGGGAACTCTGCGGAGCATGGCGCCGCGACTCTCACGACACCCACCTGTGGCTTGCGACCCTGGGTTCGAAAATGTCTGATTCAGACCACTTCATTTGCACCTCTCATCGCTACCCATATCAAAGTTTATAGTTGGGAATAGAAAGCTGGGTCGTATTCAAAACTGATCCCTGAATGCTCATCATGAATACTCTGAAACACACACTCTGAACTGGCATCTATTCGCTCCGTGTTTCGATTTGGGCACCAGAAGCTGTGTTAGCTTATGATCTGGATGCCCTCCAGTGTAAATACTGCCTGCTGCCTTCTCCATCTGCATTGCCCACTGAATCCCATTGCCACACATGGTAAAAAGAGTGTTTTGTTTAATGCCACTGTGTGGTGTTTGCAATGATACTATTTGTAGAGAGCTGCCCACGGAGGCAAGCAGAGCAGAGCTCAATGTTTAAAAACCCGACAGACAGAACGGGTAGCTGTGTCCCCGGCTCAACTTAAAAGAGGAATATCACAGCAACTTGCATTTACAGAGAAAATTAAAGTTGGTTAAAAAACAAGTCCAAAAATTTGAAATAGAAACAGAAAGTTCTGGAAAAGCGCAGCAGGTTTGGCAGCGCGTGGGGAAGGAGAAACGGATTTCACGTTACAAATCCAACATGACTCTTCTACAGAACTGCATTGCTGCCAGCCCTGTTCTGCAAAAGGATCATTTAGATCTGAAATCAACTCCGTTTCTCGCCGCGGATGCTGGCAGACCTGCTGAGTTTATCCGCCATTTTCAGTTTTGTTTCTGTTCCAGCTTTTTTCTGTTTTTAGCCCAAAGGTGCATCAGGGGAGTGAGTGGTGTCAGGCACAATTACAAAAGGATGCTTGAGAACATGTTTAAGACTATTCTGCTGTTTCACATGCAGCCCATCAATTGAATTTCCACATGCTAGTGCTATCTGACCAACTCTTTGTTTAGTATAGAAACTTTTAGCTCACTCCCAAGGTAGCCATCGTGGTTACATTTATTCCACTCGCATCACAACTGATATCAAGCTGCCATCAGATTTTCTTGATCTGTGAATGTAGCAGAAGTATTTGAAAAACAGTGACAAACTCATTCAAGTTTTGAAATCTTTCTTCATCGAATGATGAGATGGATTTCTTTTGTCAGTCTAATTATTTCAATTCAACCCCTCATATTTACTTTTGGTGACAGAAGTTTATCATGTAACCAAGGATTACCTGCTGTCCCAAGGCTACAGCAGTGTGATATTGAGCTAGAAAGGCCGACAGGTTATGATTTACATGGGTTCAATTAAAAGCATGGTAACTTGAGAATACCATTTTAAAAAATTCTGGCAATAAAAAGCTGGTATCAGTCATAGCGGCCATAGGATTGGTTCATTGATGCCCTTTAAAGAAGGGAACTTACCATCTTACCCAGACTAGTCTAAGTGTGCCTCTTGTCCCACACAAATGTTGTTGACTTTGCCATGATGGACCAACCTTCCCAGATAACTTAGTTTGTTGATCAAAGGAAGAGTGGTTCGTTCTGCTGTGGTGGGTTTATTAGTGATAATCCATAGAATCCCTGCAGTGCAGAAGGAGGCCATTCGGCCCATTGAGTCTGCACCTCCCCTCCGAAAGAACACTCTACCTGGGCCCACTCCCCCGCCCTATCCCCGTAACCCCACCTAACCAGCACATCGCACACTAAAGGGCAATTTGCAGCACAGCCAATCCATCTGACCTGCAGATTTTAGGACTGTGAGGGGAAACCAGAGGACCCAGGGGAAACCCATTCGGACGCGGGGAGAAAGTGCATGAAGTCGCCCGAGGCAGGAATTGAACCCAGGTCCTTGGTGCTGTGAGGCAGACGTGCTAACCACTGTGCCACCGGGACACCACTAAGGTTTCTTCCCCATTCACAAATAAATAGATGAGAACGTTTAATGTCTTTAATGTGAGGCAAAGCAAAGTACACCACTCCGTACATCATTTTCTGGCTCCAATTCCGTGAATGTGGGGCGAAATTCTCCGGAAACGGTGCGATGTCCGCCAACTGGCGCCCAAAACGGCGCAAATCAGATGGGCATCGCGCCGCCCCAAAGGTGCGGAATGCTCTGCATCTTTGGGGGCCGAGCCCCAACCTTGAGGGGCTAGGTCGGCGCCGGCCGAATTTCGGCCCCGCCAGCTGGCGGAAAAGGCCTTTGGTGCCCCGCCAGCTGGCGTGGAAATGACATCTCCGGGCGGCGCATGCGTGGGAGCGTCAGCGGCCACTGACAGCTTCCCACGCATGTGCAGTGGAGGGAGTCTCTTCTGCCTCCGCCATGGTGGAGACCGTGGCGGAGGCGGAAGGGAAAGAGTGCCCCCACGGCACAGGCCCGCCCGCGGATCGGTGGGACTCGATCGCGGGCCAGGCCACCGTGGGGGCACCCCCCGGGGCCAGATCACCCCGCGCCCCCCCCAGGACCCCGGAGCCCGCCCGCGCCGCCTTGTCCTGCCGGTAAGGTAGGTGGTTTAATTTATGCCGGCGGGACAGGCATTTTAGCGGCGGGACTTCGGCCCATCCGGGCCGGAGAATCGCGCAGGGGGACCCGCCAACCGGCGCGGCGCGATTCCCGCCCCCGCCAAATCTCCGGTGCCGGGGACTTCGGCAACCAGCGGGGGCGGGATTCACGCCAGCCCCCGGTGATTCTCCGACACGGGGAGGGGGGGGGGGTCGGAGAATTTCGCCCCTGGTTTCCGAACTAAATGTTGAGCATTCCTAGATGCCTCTTTTGATCCCTAAGGAGGTAGCCCACAACTTGGCTTTCGGGACATTACGTTGGCATGCTTTCCAAATTCCTCAATGCATGTTTTTGATTGGGTGCTTCAATTCGTTTAGAAAGAAGAAACTTGCATTTATGAAGCAATTTTCACATCCTCAGGATTTCTTAAAGAGTTTCACGGCCAATAAATTACTTATGAAGTGTAGTCAGTGTTGCTCAGGCAAATTTACACACAGCCAGATCCCTTGAACAGCAATGGGATCAAACAAAATAGTTTTTGCTCGTGCACATTGTGAGGTCAGGAGGCTAACCCACTGTTCTTTGCCATTATTTAAGCCCTGGAAAATGGGCACAGTGCTCAACAATTTAATTCTACCCGATGAGCCAATAAAGGCTGCGTTTGTCAGCAGTGTCTTTCTGTTTCCCTAGCAGGGATAGCCAAAAGTGTAATAATAATAATAATCTTTATTATTGCCACAAGTAGCCTTACATTAACACTGCAATGAAGTTACTGTGAAAATCCCCTAGTCGCCACACTCCGGCGCCAGTTTGGGTACACAGAGGGAGAATTCAGAATGTCCAATTCACCTAACAAGCACGTCTTTTTTGGGAGGAAAGCAGAGCATCCGAGGAAACCCACGCTGACATGAAGAGACCGTGCAGACTCCGCACAGTGATCCACGCAGGGAATCAAACCTGGTACCCTGGCCCTGTGAAGCAACCGTGCTAAACACTGTGCTACCGTGCCGCCCCACTCAAAACTATTTCAGTGGATGAAAGAAAGCTGCTGAAATATCTGGTGAATCAGAAGCTCGTGGCATCAAGTTACACTGTGCAGTACTGAGGGAGTGCTGCACTGTCGGAAGTCCCAACTTTCAGATGAGATGCTAACTTGATGAGATATCAGCCCTTAGGGGAGGCCATAAAAGATCTCACTACAAGAAGAAGAGCAATGGATATATCCCCGGTGTCTGGATTGACATTGAATTTCAAGAACCATTACGAAGAAGCAGATTGTACGAGGTTCTTCTCTCCCTACATTTCAACCCTGACCACACTTCAAAAACAGTTGATTGGCTCTGAAACAGTTTCGGATATTGGCGATTCATGGAAAGCACTTTATCAAAGCAATTTACTTTTCCACTTGCAATGTCAATCCTTATGGGGACCAGTACTGTGTCTGACCTGTTGTAATTCGAGTGGAAGAGCTCTAATTGTTTTAAAACTGGATGCTTCACTGAGTGACTGAGCTACAGTGTTAAGAAGGTCTAAGGTTCAATCCCAATAAATTTCAAAGCAGACTGGGGATGGAATAGGAATGGAAATGTGGCTTGAACTCTTAAAATTTGCTTCGAAGATTAATGTTAATTGAGAGTTTTCATAACCTTAATAACTAACACCTTCTCTCACCCAACAATGAGAAAGAACAATTTCAAGGACAGGATCCACCATCCGTGGTTAACTAAAAAAGTGAAAGATAGCATCATGCTTAAAGAAAAATCATATAATTGGACAAAGCTGACTGACAGGTTAGAAGACTGGACAGAATAAAAAGAAAGCAAAGAATGACAAAAAGATTAATAAGGATTAGTGGGAGGCACGGTGGCACAGTGATTAGCACTGCTGCCTCACAGCGCCCAGGACCCAGGTTCATTTCCAGCCTTGGGTGACTGTCTGTGCGGAGTTTGCACTTTCTCCCAGTGTATGTGTGAGTTTCCTCCGGGTGCTCCGGTTTCCTCCCAAAGAAATGAAATGAAAATCGCTTATTGTCACAAGTAGCCTTCAAATGAAGTTACTGTGAAAAGCCCCTAGTCGCCACATTCCGGCGCCTGTTTGGGGAGGCTGTTACGGGAATTGAACCGTGCTGCTGGCCTGCCTTGGTCTGCTTTCAAAGCCAGCGATTTAGCCCTGTGCTAAACAGCCTAAACAGATGTGTAGATTAGGTGGATTGACCATGCCAAATTGCCCCTTCGTGTCCAAAGGTGTGCAGGTTAAGTAGGGTTGAGGGGGTGGGATGGGGGAGTGAGTCTAGGCAACAACGGGAGGCCATAGTAGCTTTCATGGCAAGGTTGAGACAAAGGGCTGAGCATTGTGGATTTGGTTCTGCCCTGAATGAGATGTTGAGAGACCAGCTAGTATGGGTGCTGAGTAATACTTCCCAACAGAAGGAACATCGGAGAGAAACAGAAAAACCCTAAAGAAGGCATTAGAAATTGACCTTGCTCTGGAAAGTGCAGTAAACGCAGGATGGAAATTTAAAGCAGGCAAACTGGTGGGGTCCACCAAGTTTGGATGTGAACTGCTAATGGCAGTAGCGCCAGGGATGTAGGTACAGAGTTTGGCGAACAAAGAAGTACAGGACCAGAGAGAGAATAGGAGAATGGTGAAGAATGCTATTGATGTGGTGGAGGCCACCCCCCAGGATAAGTATAGCTTTAGAAAAGCTGTGTTTTACACCTGAGGCAGGAAGGGGTATATCAGAAGAGGATCTGCCCGGCGCTAAAATGCCAGCTCCAGTGCACTGCTTCGAGAGTAATTCAGAAGACGGATCCAATGTATACAGTCTGAACAGTATTAAAATGGGCAAAGTGGCTCCCATCACAATCGTATTGATGGCTAACGCTCAATCGTATTGATGGTTAACGTTCGTCCACTCAAAACGGATGTCGACACAGGAGCTTTCACCTCAGCAGTGGGAGAACAAGCGTATCGATACCTAGAGGGAGGTGTCCTGCCTCTGAGATTAGAAAACACTGGCAACGTATTCGGGGGAGGATATACCGATTTTGGAAACAACTACAGCACCTGCCAGTTACAGGCAGCATTGTACCCAGCTGCCTTTAATTATAGTGGAGCGTCATGTCTTTCTGTAAAAAGGTTTTTTTTTTGTCTTATGGATGTTGCAAGGAAAGATTGAGAGTTACTTATAGAGTACTGTATTCTTTGGGGGATTTATTGATGTTGATAGTTGTTAAGATGTTTACTGTGGATTTATAAAGTGTTAACTGGTTTCATAAATAAACATTATTTTAATTTAAAAGTACTTTAACCCTCTGTTGCATCATACCTGCAGAATGGGCTCGTGTGCTCCCCATAACCACAATCTATTAAAAAGTTGTGGGTCAGGTGAACTCCATGATACACTTTGGGGTTCTCTCAATCCTGGCCCGTAACAGGAAGGTCAAGGACCAAGCTTGATGGGAGGAGATTGGCTTCAGGAAATAAAATGTAATTGGCTAGAAATTGTCAAAATTAGCAATGGGGACCTGCATTACGTCCTGGGGAGATATCAGGAGATATTTCGCGAAGAACTAGAACATATAGAACATAGAACAATACAGCACAGATCAGCCCCTTCGGCCCTCGATCTTGTGCCGAGCCTTGTCCAAAACCAAGATCAAGCTATCCCACTCCCTGTCATTCTGGTGTGCTCCATGTGCCTATCCAATAACCGCTTGAAAGTTCCTAAAGCGTCCGGCTCCACTATCACAGCAGGTTGTCCATTCCACACACTAACCACTCTCTAAGTAAAGAACCTACCTCGAACATCCCTCCTATATCTCCCACCCTGAACCTTATTGTTATGCCCCCTTGTAACAGCTACATCCACCCGAGGAAATAGTCTCTGAACGTCCACCCTATCTATCCCCCTTATCATCTTATAAACCTCTTTTAAGTCGCCTCTCATTCTCCTCCGCTCCAAAGAGAAAAGCCTTAGCTCCCTCAACCTTTCCTCATAAGACCTATCCTCCAAACCAGGCAGCATCCTGGTAAATCTCCTTTGCACCCTTTCCAATGCTTCCACATCCTTCCTATAATGAGGTGACCAGAACTGCACACAATACTCCAAATGTGGTCTCACCGGGGTCATGTATAGTTGCCGCATAACCCCACGGCTCTTAAACTCAAGCCCCCTGTTAATAAACGCTAACACACTATAAGCCTTCTTCACGGCTCTATCCACTTGAGTGGCAACCTTCAGAGATCTGTGGACATGAACCCCAAGATCTCTCTGTTCCTCCACATTCCTCAGAACCCTGCCGTTGACCCTGTAATCTGCGGGTTTTGCCTAAAAATTAGGCAACATACCAGCCTTCAAAGCCAAAATGTGCGTACGTCCAACGGCTACACCAAAATTTTACAGAGCAAAACCCGATGCCCTATTCCCTGCATGAGAAGGTGGAAACTGAACACAGAAGATTAGAAGATTTGGACATTATCAAGCCCGTACGGTTCACAAAGTGGGCAGCTCCCATTGTACCAATACAGATAAGACTGTACAAATATGTGGCGACTATCAATTAACAGTCAATTAAATGACAAAATTATATAGAGGACTTGTACGCCAAGCTAGCTGGAGGTCTAACTTACTCTAACTTAGGTATGGGACATGCAGCTGGATGAGGCAACTAGGGAGTTTGTCAATATCAACACAAATCAGGGCCTGTACCAATACACCAGGCTGCCATTTGGAGTACCATCGGTTTGTCCAATCTTTCAAGACACAATTGTCAGCCTATCACAAGATTTACCTCAGGTAGCTGTTTACTTAGATGATGTTCTAATCACGAGAAGCCACAGAGGAGGAACACCTAACCAACCCGGAGGAGGTTTTAAAAAGGTTCCAGGAAGCTGGAGGAAGATTGAAGAGAGAGAAATGCACCTTGAAGGCAAATGAAGAGACTTAATTAGGGTTGACAGCAGATTCACAGGGGTTACACCCAAGTGAAAATACAATTTGGGCCATTAAAGATGCACCAGCCCCAAAGAATGTTTCGGAGTTCAAATCTTTCCTCGTAATGGCAAATTATTACAAAAGGTATACTCCAAATTTGTCCATGATATTGGCCCCTCTACATGCATTACTATAAGAAAACAGAGATGGCACACAGCAAAATGAAGGTTACAGACAAGTGAAGCAAGTCCTACAGCCATAGATTAGTATAATAGAATTATTACAGTGCACAAGTAGGCCATTCAGCCCATCGTGTCTGCCCTGACCCTCTGAAAGAGCATCCTACCTATTGCCCACCTAATCTGCACATCTTTGGACACTAAGGAGCAATTTAGCATGGCCACTCCATCTAATCTGCACATCTTTGGGCTCTGGGAGGAAAGCGGAGCACCCAGAGGAAACCCACGCAGACACGGGGAGAAAGTGCTACCTCCACACAGTCACCCAAGGCTGGAATTGAACACCGGTCCCTGCAGTGCAACCACTGTGCCACAGAGCCACCCTGCAGTCATCCTGCCTTTTAGTCCATTTTGACCAAAGAAATGATGCTCACCTGTGATGCATCTCTTTATGGAATTGGAGCTGCCTTTCAAATAAGTGGAGGATTCATTAGGAAGGCCCATCAGCTATTTGTCAAGGACCCACAGTCCCACTGTCCAAAGATGTGCAGGTTTGGTGAATTGGCCATTCTGAATTGTCTCCTCATATCCAAAGGTGTATAGCTTAGGTTAAGGCGTTATTGAGATAGGGGGTAGGAACAGGCTTGCGTGGAGTGCTCTTTCAGAGGGTTGGTGCGGACTCAATCGGCCGAATGGCCTCGTTCTGCATTTTAGGGACTCTAATGATTCTCTGATAATCCCTTGCTAGGTTTGTTTCGAGAAGATAAAGCCATCCCTTCAACAGCGTCTACGAGGATACAATGTTGGGATTTACTGATGGCTGTTTATGAACATATTTTCCAGCACAAATATCAAATGCAAATGCGTTGAGCTATCTCCCACTACGAAACATACACCGCCTCTGCCAGTGCAACAAGAAATTGCCCGTGCCTTGAATTTCCTCAACATACTACCCACGTCTTCGCAACAGATCAAATACTGGACCCAGAAGGAGCCAATATTGTCCAGAATTAAAACATGGTTCTTCATGGCTGACATTACCGGGAAATGTCTGAACTAAACCCTTTTCAAATCAGGAAGGATGAACTGAGCTGCGAAGACGGCTTCCTGCTGTGGGGAGGGAGGGTGATCATCCCCATGCCTGGCGTGGAGTTTTTATTGGTGGAACTACAACAGTGCCCACCCAGGGATATCCAAAATGAAAATGGTGTCTCGCAGCGATGTGTGGTGGCCTGGATTAGGTATGTGGTGATATGCATCACTGTAAATACACAAGGGGTTAATGTAGATACACTAGGACTAAATAAACACTAGAGGGAGCACCAAAGACATCATGACACACAGACATTCAACCAATAGGTCAGTGAGATAGGACATGACCAATGGGCAGTCAAGACACACCCAGAGGTGACACTACCACAAGGGGGCTACCCATATAAAAGGACAGGGCACACGTGCTCTTTCTCTTTTCCATAGGTGACACTCAGAGAGACAGGGGCAGATCAGGAAGCATCACACCCACCGCATGGATTAGAGCAGACTGGTTAGTTGGATTGAGTTACTATAGTAAGATTAGCAGGAGAGTCGAACTCAAGTAGGAGAATTGTTAACAGTTCAATAAATGTGTTAAACCTATCTCCAAGTCTGAACCTTCCTTTGTCAGAGTATACATCAAGGAAGCAGCTTATGCTACATGAAGAAGCATAACACAACAAGGCACAGGCATAGAAACTATGGTTAAACACTGCAACCAATGCCAGGTACAACAAGCAGCCACAATGCATTCTTGGCAGTGGCTAGGTGGGCCGTGGGTGTAACTCCACATTGTTTTTTTGGGCGCATTTGTGGGCACCATGTTCCTACTTATAGTGGATGCACATTCAAAACGGTTAGACATCTATGAAATGAAGTCCATGACTTCTTTGGCAATGGTTGAAAAGTTAAGGTAAACCTTCACCACCCATGGTTTGCTGGAGTTTCAGACAGTGGGACAGCATTTAACAGCGAGGAGGCCCGCATTTCATAGAAACATAAAAAATAGGAGCAGGAGGATACCATTTGACACTTGAGCCTGCTCCGCCATTCAGTATGTTCATGGCTGATCATCCAATTCAATAGCCTAATCCCGCTTTCCCCCCATATCTTTTGATCCCCTTCACCTCAAGTGCTGTATCTAACTGCTTCTTGTTTTGGCCTCAACTACTTCCTTTGGTAATGAATTCCACAGGCTCACCACTCTCTAGGTAAAGACATGTTTCTTCATCTCTGTCCTAAACGGTCTACCCCATATCCACAGACTATGACCCCTGGCTCTGGACACCCACCATCAGGAACATCCTTCTTGCATCTACCCTGTTCAGGCCTGTTAGGATTTTATAGGTTTCTATGTGATCTCTCCTCATTCTTCTGAACTCAAGCGAATACAATCCTAACCAACTCAATCTCTCTTCACATGTCAGTCCCGCCATCCCAGGAATAAGTCTGGTAAACCTTTGCTGCGCTCCCTCTGGAGTAAGAACATCCTTCCTCAGATAAGAAGACCAAAACCGCACACAATATTCCAGCTGTGGCCTCGCCAAGACCCTGTATAATTGCAGCAAGACATCCCTGCTCCTATATTCGAATCCTCTTGCAATGAAGGACAGCATACCATTTGCCTTCTTTACCGCCTGCTGTATCTGTATCCGCACTGTCTGTGTGGAGTCTGCACATCCTCCCCGTGTGTGCATGGATTTCCTCCGGGTGCTCCGGTTTCCTTCCACAGTCCAAAGATGTGCGGGTTAGGTAGATTGGCCATGATAAATTGCCCTTAGTGTCCAAAATTGCCCTTAGTGTTGGGTGGGGTTACTGGGTTATGGGGATAGGGTGGAGGTGTTGACCTTGGGTAGGGTGCTCTTTCCAAGAGCCAGTGCAGACTCGATGGGCCGAATGGTCTCCTTCTGCACTGTAAATTCTATGATAAACTATGATAATCTGCATGTTTACCTTCAGTAGCTGGTGTATGAAGTCACACAGGTCTCTCCCCTAATTTATGGCCAGTCAGATAATAGTCTGCCTTCTCATTTTGGCTACCAAAGTGGATAACCTCATATTTATCCAAATTATACCGCATCTGCCATTTATTTGCCCATTCACTCAACTTGTCAAAATCACACCGAAGGATCTCTGCATCACAATTCACCCTCCGACCCAACTTGGTGTCATCTGCAAATTTGGGGATATTACATTTTATTCCCTCATCTGAATCATTAATATATATTGTGAATAGCTGGGGTCCTAGCATCGATTCCTGCGGTAGCCCACTAGTCACTGTCTGCCAATTTGTAAAAGACCCATTAGTTCCTGCTCTTTGTTTCCTGTCTACCAACCAGTTTTCTGTCCATCACAGTACACTACCCCTAATCCCATCCGTTTTAAGTTTACACGCTGATCTCTGAAGCGGGACTTTGTCTAAAAGCCTTCTGAAAGTCCAAATAAACCACATCCACTGGCCCCCCCTCATCAACTCTACCAGTTACACCCGTGAAGAATTCCAGTAGATTTGTCAAGCATGATTTCCGCTTCATAAATTCATGCTGACTCTGTCCGATCCTGCCATTGTTTTCGAAGTGCTCTGCTATAAAATTTTTTACAATAGATTCTAGAATTTTTCTCACTATCGACGTCAGGCTGGTCTATAATTCTCTATTTTCTCTCTACATCCCTTTTAAAATAGTGGAGTTACATTAGCTACACTCCAACCTGCAGTAACTGTTCCAAGTCTAATATTGATCTCCTTCAGTTCCACCCTCTTACTAAACCCTGCATTTCCCAACATTTCTGGTATCTTATTTTACATAGATTACATCGAACATACAGTGCAGAAGGAGGCCATTCGGCCGATCGAGTCTGCACCGACCCACTCAAGCCCTCACTTCCAACCTATCCCCGTAACCCAATAACCTCTCCTAACCTTTTCGGACACTAAGGGCAATTTATCATGGCCAATCCACCTGACCTGCACGTCTTTGGACTGTGGAAGGAAACCGGAGCACCCGGAGGAAACCCACGCAGAAATGGGGAGAACGTGCAGACTCATTTGTGAAGACAGAACCAAAGTATGTACTCAGTTAGCCATGTCTTTGTCACCAATTACAAATTCGCCAGTTTCTGACTGTAAGGGACCTACATTTGTCTTCACAAATCTTTTTCTCTTCACGTACCTATGGATACTATTGGGCGGGATTTGCCGGCCGCAACTGCCGAGCCACCAGATATTCCCACCCGAGATCAACATGATCCCTGTCCCGTCCATGGCAATCTTGCGGCGAGCGCGGCCGAAGAATCCAGCCCAAAGAACCATCAAATGGTATGCAGCATTTGTGTAGCGCATCGTACCACCCCTCCTTGGTGGAGGAGGCCGTAAAAACTTAAAGCAGCCATGAGGAAACAACCACCAGCATCCCTGCAGACCAAATTAGCACGTTTTCCTATTACCTATAGAGCGATGCCGTACATGACTACCAGAGCAACTCCTGCCAAGCTGCCGATGGATTGGCATATTGATCTGGCGGTGAGGGTGGAGACAAAGCAGAGTGTGCAAAAGAGACATCACCATTCGACAAAAACTGAGAGACCATTTGAGGTGGACGACTTGAAATATGTATAGGATTTTGGTGCTGGTCCAAATTGGATCCTTGGAATGGTTGTGGGCAGGACAGGTTCAGTTAATAATGAAGGAGTCAATGCGGATAACGTCTCTAGTTCCCATTGGAACATTACTCGGTTCTTCCTCGGGGTTACTTGCTGCAGCATTCCTTTCATCCGCAGCAATATCACTGACAGACATACTAGGGACGGACTGTCCCACAGGTCCTGTGTGCGATTCTCTACTTCTCGATTGGTTTGCGGTATTAACAATGCGGCCACCCAGAGAAAGTTGTTAGCTGAGCCAACATTGACTTTTCAACAAGCCATTCAGATAGTATTGTCCCGAGAGAGCGCAGAACGAGGAGTGCAGGAGCTACAGGGAATGGAGGTGCACGCCTTGGGCGCAACCCCTTCCATCCAAAGGCGTCTCCCCGCACCCCTGCGGTACCTTGGGTGGAGCGGCATCTGGATCGACGCCAATGGTCACCGGACGTTCCTCCCCAAAGGGAGCCTTCTCCAGAACCGATGGATGAAGAGTCAGTATCAGACTTGTGGACGCCGACCCCATCCGGACTCCGGTCCTGGGGGCGCCAGAGGTGCCGTCGTTCTGACAGAAACTGGGGCCAGCCCAGGGGCCGTACCTTCCATTTGGATGAACCTGTGGGGATTACTCCCGAGGACATGGAGATGGAGGATGACTGCCTGCAACTGCATTCTGTGGCAGCTCCCCGAGTGGCCCCCATTAAGGTGACAGTATGGGTCAATGGTCACCCGCTTGAGATGGAGTTGGACACTTGCGCAGCAGTCTCCGTGATCGCCCAAAGGACATTCAACCACATCAAGCAGGGTATGCAGACCCTTACATTAACCGACTCACAGGCCAGGTTGGCCACCTACACGGGGGAACCATTGGACATCGCTGGAATTATGATGACCCCTGTTGTTTATGGACACCAGGAGGGGCGTTTCCCACTTACCGTGGTGCACGGCCATGGGCCCAGCCTGTTGGGTCGGGACTGGTTGCGCCATTTGCCACTGCAGTGGCAGCACATCCTTCAAACAGGTTCTGGAGGGTTGACGGAGGTACTAGGATGGTACCCAGATGTATTCCAGCCAGGTTTGGGGATGATAAAAGGGGCCGTAGCCCATATCCAGGTGGAACCAGGAGCCACGCCACACTATTTCCGGGCGCGCCTGGTGCCTTATGCCTTGCTCAAGAAGGTAGAAGGGGAGCTCACTCGTTTGTAGTCCTTGGATATTATCAGGCCCGTCCGTTTCGCTGACTGGCCAGCGCCAATTGTACCTGTAATGAAGCCAGATGCCACAGTTTGCCTGTGCGGTGACTATAAACTTACAGTGAATACGGCTTCCCGGCTCGACCGATATCCAATGCCCCGCTTAGAAGATCTCTACGCGAAGCTTGCAGGTGGACTCTCGTTCACAAAATTAGATATGAGTCATGCCTACCTGCAGTTGGAGCTGGACCCTGCCTCCCGGCCATATGTAACTATTAATACACACCGGGGCCTGTATGAATATACACGGTTGCCCTTTGGGGTATCCTCCGCCTGCGCTCTCTTTCAACGCGTCATGGAGGGCATCTTGAGAGGTTTACCGCGTGTCGCTGTCCATTTCGACGACGTTTTGATTGCAGGGACGTCGGAGCAGGAACATTTGGAAAATTTGGAGGTTGTCTTTAGACGCTTCTCAGAGGCTGGGGTCCGTTTACATCGCACAAAGTGCGTATTTCAGGCAAATGAAGTAGTCTACCTGGGTTATCGGGTGGACATCGAAGGTTTGCACCCCGTCGAAGAGAAGGTGCGTGCAATTCAACAGGCCCCCGCCCCGACTGACATCACATCTTTCTTCTTTTCTCGGCCTCGTAAATGATTACGGGAAGTTCCTCCCCAATCTGGCAACTACGCTGGCCCCGTTGTACCTTCTGCTAAAGAAGAATCACACCTGGGTTTGGGGTCAGCCGCAAGAAACCGCTTTCTGGTGGGTAAAACAGCAATTGTCATCGTCTGGGTTACTCACCAACTATGATCCTGGAAAGCCTTTGCTCATCACATGTGATGCAGCCCCATATAGTATTGGGACTGTCCTGTCCCACAAGATGGAGAATGGGGCCGAGCGGCCGATAGCTTTCGCCTCCTGCACATTGACTGCAGAGGAAAAGAAGTACGCGCAGATCGAGAAGGAGGGCCTGGCGGTGGTCTTTGCGATGAAACGCTTCCACCAGTATGTGTACGGCCGCCATTTCACAATCGTGACTGATCATAAGCCTCTGCTGGGACTTTTCCGAGAGGGTAAGCCAATACCGCCCATTGCTTCCGCACGGATCCAGCGCTGGGCTTTGTTGCTTGCTGCATACGAGTATTCTCTGGAACATAAACCAGGGGCCCAGATAGCGAATGTCGACGCACTGAGCTGATTGCCTTTGTCGACCGGCCCCATGTTGACCCCCACGACAGGTGAGGTGGTTTCAACCCTAAATTTTATGCACTCCTTGCCTGTCACGGCATCACAGATCCATGAGTGGACCAAGACGAGCCAGTCCTGTCAAAGATTCGGCACATAGTCCTGTATGGTGGGCAACATAGACAGCTCCCAGGCAAATTGCGGGCATTTTCCTCCAAGCTGTCAGACTTCAACGTGGAAGACGGTATCTTCTTGTGGGGGGCGCGTGTGGTCGTCCCGGAAAAAGGACAGGACCTGATTCTACAGGACTTGCACAATGGGCATCCGGGTGTGACCAAAATGAAAATGTTGGCCCAGAGTTATGTCTGGCGGCCAGGCCTCGACACCGACATTGAGAAGGTGGCCCAAAACTGCTCCATTTGCCAGGAGCATCAGAAGCTTGCGCCAGCCACACCCCTATATCACTGGGAATGGCTAGGGTGGCCTTGGGCTTGCTAGCATGTGGATTTCGCTGGCCCTTTTCAAGGATCCATGTTCCTTCTATTAATCGACATCCAGTCTAAATGGCGAGAGGTGCATAAGATGGTAGGCACAACGTCCTGCGCAATGATCGAGAAGATGCATTTGTCTTTCAGTACGCATGGCCTCCCCGAGGTGCTGGTCATGGTCAATGGCACTCCGTTCACAAGTGAGGAGTTTGCGAGGTTCATGAAAATAAACGGCATACACCATATCCACACCGCTCTATACCACCCGGCTTCCAATGGGTTGGCGGACATTCAAACGGAGCTTGAAGAATCAGTCTTCCGGGTCTATGGACACGAGACTGGCTCATTTTTTGTTTTCATAAAGGACCACTCCACAGGCGGTGACTAGGATAGCTCCCGCGGAACTCCTAATGGAGCGGAGACGTCTCACCTGCCTTAACATGGTTTTCCTGGATATTGGCGCATAAGTACGCCACACTCAAGAACGGCAGGGACATGGCCTTTCTCGGCATTGGCCGATTCGGCAGTTTGTGCCTGGTGACCCGGTGTTCACTCTAAATGTTGCTGGTGGTGCCCAGTGGGTCCCTGGTGTTAATTTTCGACAAACGGGCACGATCTCTTACCAGGTGCAAGCCAAGGGTCATCTCCAGCGCAAGCATGTAGACCACGTTCGGTCCAGAAAGCCGCCTCTTCCCAAGGTTCCCTTTCCCCGGAGCTCACGCCACAGCTGCAGAGACCAGACACAGTGGAGGGTGTTCCTCACGATCTTCCTCTGGTGCCGCACTCAAAGCCTGCGCAGGTCATTACAGAACCACGTGGAGATAGAGACACCGAGATGACAGAGGCAGCAGACTCTGACTCCGAGATGGAGACACAGGACGTCTCCGAAGGGGAGTCCTCGGTCCCACGGACCATGGATGTACAACCGTTATGCCGTTCATCACGGAAGCACCGTTCTCCGTTTCATTACACGCCGCCCGATCCAGCGCCTCGTGCAAATGGTGTCTGGCCTATGGCAAAATAAGTCCGACGCCCTCCATCGCCAAGGACTTCGGTGGATTCCTTGGACTTTGGGGGGGGGGGCGGGATGTTACAACCTGCCTGCTTACCACTGGCTGGGGACTAATGGCAATCCTCAGGGAGTATGAGCTTCCCCAATGAGGGGGGCGGAGAAACCATTAGCAGGTTCCCGCATAAATAAAGCTGGCCAGTTTGGAACCAGCTAGAGAGGAGTGAGCAGCAAGGGAGTTGCTGCTGCTGTCGTATATATATGTTATTGTAAATAATGTTATTTCTTTCTATCCTTCAACTCGTGCTGGATTCTTCGTGGCCCTCACAAAACCCAGCAGCCGATCGGTCGGCCCCGATAGCAGGTTCCTGCATAAATAAAGCTGGCCAGTATGGAACCAGTTAGAGAGAGGAGTGAGCAGCAAGGGGGTACTGCTGCTGTTGTATATATATATGTTTCTTTCTGTTCTACAAACCCGTGCTGGATTCTTCGTGGCCCTCACAAAACCCGCCAGCCGATCGGTAGGCCCCGATCGCAGGCCTGGCCACCTTGGATGCACCCCCCCGGAGTCGGATCCCCCCCTCCCCCATACCAGGACGGTGGAGGTCTCGCCGAGTAGGACCAC
Source organism: Scyliorhinus torazame (assembly GCF_047496885.1). Taxonomy (NCBI): domain Eukaryota; kingdom Metazoa; phylum Chordata; class Chondrichthyes; order Carcharhiniformes; family Scyliorhinidae; genus Scyliorhinus; species Scyliorhinus torazame. Next base: position 194,138,120 of record NC_092721.1, read on the forward strand.
ACGCGAACGACGCCGGTGGGACTCGGCCGAACCCAGCGGGCACTTGGCCCATCGAGCGCGGAGAATCGCCGGGGGTGCCACGTTAAGCCCCCCTCCCCCCGGAGGATCGCCGGCCTGGCATCACGGGATTCGCTCCCCCGCCCCGGTGATTCTCCGACCCGACGTGGGGTCAGAGAAGCCCACCCAAGCTGTCTAGAAACTGATGAACCATCAGCAATGTTGAACAAAGAGTGTGCCTCCCCCCACCCTCGTTCCCTGCTTTTCTGTTTCCCTCTCTCTCTGAGCAACCACAGCCTTGATGGCAATCTACCAATTCAACAAATTTACCTCAGCTGTGCACAGTTTGAGAAGTAACGCTGACAATTCCAGACAGAAACAGTCAATGATGGAAGCACACAGCAGGCCAGCCAACATCTGTAAGCCAAGGAAGGTAGTTTAACCCTCAGGCCAGAGAATGGGCAGGTCCAGATCCATTCTGATGTATGAAGAAGAGATCGGGGTTCAACCCAATTCTGAGGAGCCTCAGACCCCCTTGCACTTCCTGGGTTGGGAGGGAAGGGGGGAAATGAGCTCTTTCCCTGTTAGCATCCTGTCAGCTGTTCCGGTACACGTCAGGGAAAAGCAGCTGTTCATGTTTGTTTAATGGTGGAAAAAGACGGTCAGCTTTGTGCATTTGTGTCTGAGGTTGACAACTTTCCTTTCCTTGCCGCACTCTGCGACGTGGAGGAGGGGAGCAGAAGAATAGCAGTTTGCAAGGAGTCTTTGGACTGGCAAGATTGAGTCAATGATCAGGGCGGAGGAGGCATGTGGAGCGTGGTCAGGTGCATGGAGGAGCAAAGTGGGATCCAAGGGAGGGTTAGTGGGGGTTTAGGGGCGTGGAGGAGTAGTGGAAGAGGGAAAGACCTAACATTCTGGGTGTGATGCGATTAATGGGGGCAGTCAGTCAAGGTAAAGAAATGAGGGCCTAAAGGGCTCCGTGTCCTCACACTAACCTGTGGAAAGCATTTGGATATAAAAATGCCAGAAAAATATTGTTTTCTTTCATGTTTGAATTACCCAATTTAACTGCAGGCAGGTTTTATTAGGCAGTGACCAGGTATAGGCCTTGCTAAAATTGGATCCTTCGAGGTCACAGAATGAGAGGCTATGCAAAGTTGCATCCCTGGGTGGGTAGCTTCTCCATATCAAATGAGTTGGATTAAGGGATGCATGGGTTTGTTGCCACATTTGCTGATGACACAAAGATAGGTAGGAAAGTAAGTTATGCAGAGGATATAAGGAGGCTACAAAAATATATCAACAGGTTCAGTGTGTGGGCAAAGATCTGGCGGATGGAATATCATGGGGGAACCATGTTGGCAGGAAGAATAAAAAAGAAGCATGTTATCTAAATGGTGAGAGATTGCATAGCTCTGAGAGGCAGAGGGATGTCTTAGTGCATGAATCACAAAAGGCTAGTATGCAGGTACAGCAAGTAATTAGGAAAGCCAATTGTAGTCGTAAGCCCATTTAAGGGGAGGGGGTTTGGAGGGTCATGAGATTCGCGCGGCCAATCCGGTAAGAATGCGAATCCTGGGGCTAAGCGAGAGCAGTCTCAAAACTGGACTCAAAGTCATCAGTAACATCGTTATCATTCTCTGTACATGGTTATTCTGTTCATAAGTAGTTCTATACTTGCTCTGCTGGTGGTCACCACTCTTTCCAAGATACTACACTAATAGGATGTTATCATTTCTTGCAAGGGAAATGAATACAAGAATAGTGAGGTTATACTTCAGTTATGTAGAGCATTGATAGACCACATCTGGAGTGTTGGTCTCCTTGCGTAAGGTATAAATGCAATAGAAGCAGTTCAGAGAGGGTTTACTAGACTAATTGCTGGAATGGGTGGGTTGTTTTATGAGGAAGGGTTGGACAGGCTAATCTTGCATCCGCTGGAGTTTAGAAGAGTCAGAGGTGATTTGATTGAAACCTTTAAGATCCTGAGGGATCTTGCCAGGGGGATTGTGGAGAGGATGTTTCCTCTTGAGGGAGAATCCAGAACTAGGGGTCTGGTGTGTTGGATCCGTGGAACACATAGAGGCCACCAACACTTAAAATAGTGCAACACTATTTTATTAAGTTAGAAACTGTTGAACATACTTTCACTGTGGGTTAACACGATGTTAGATTAAACTAAAGACCTATGCCTGTCCGAACCAGTCTCTGCACTCAGCACATGGTGAGGATCTGTGCTGTAAGCAGTAAGCTCTGTCCTTGTAGGAGGCTGTATCCCGAATGAGCGGGAACCAGAGAACCTAGTGGAGTGGTGTAGCGACAACAATCTTTCCCTCAATGCCAGCAAAACTAAAGAGCTGGTAATTGACTTCAGGAAGCAAAGTACTGTACGCACTCCTGTCAGCATCAACGGGGCCGAGGTGGAGATGGTTAGCAGTTTCAAATTCTTAGGGGTGCACATCTCCAAAAATCTGTCCTGGTCCACCCACGTCGATGCTACCACCAAGAAAGCACAACAGCGCCTATATTTCCTCAGGAAACTAAGGAAATTCGACATGTCCACATTGACTCTTACCAACTTTTACAGATGCACCATAAAAAGCATCCTATCTGGCTGCATCACAGCCTGGTATGGCAACTGCTCGGCCCAGGACCGCAAGAAACTTCAGAGAGTCGTGAACACCGCCCAGTCCATCACACAAACCTGTCTCCCATCCATTGACTCCATCTACACCTCCCGCTGCCTGGGGAAAGCGGGCAGTATAATCAAAGATCCCTCCCACCCGGCTTACTCACTCTTCCAACTTCTTCCATCGGGCAGGAGATACAGAAGTCTGAGAACACGCACGAACAGACTCAAAAACAGCTTCTTCCCCACTGTCACCAGACTCCTAAATGACCCTCTAATGGACTGATTTCATTAACACTACACCCTGTATGCTTCATCCGATGCCAGTGCTTTTGTAGTTACATTGTATGTGTTGTGTTGCCCTATTATGTATTTTCTTTTATTCCCTTTTCTTCTCATGTACTTAATGATCTGTTGAGCTGCTCGCAGAAAAATACTTTTCACTGTACCTCGGTACATGTGACAATAAACAAATCCAATCCAATCCAATCCAATCCAAAACTCTGATGCCCCCTGTCTTTATAGTGAGTGTGCTCTAACTGGTGATTGGCTGCGGTGTTGTGTGTGTTGATTGGTCTTGCTGTGTGTCCATCAGTGTGTGTGCCTGCACCATGATATACTGGTGTATATTATGACATCCCCCTTTTTATAAAAGAATGTATATGTGTGGCAATAAATAATGTATGGTGAGAATGTTCCTAACTACGTGTGGGGTGCGAAGACATATTTACAGGACTACGTACATGAGAACTAAGCTATTTACATGGGAAGGTGCCAGGTGCAGAGAAGCAGTATGCAACAAGAATAACAAGATCAACACTATATCCAAACCAGGGAAACAATCAAACAAAGCAACAAAACAATTCAGAGAGTCTCTAAGTCCGCAAAGTTCGTAAATCAAGTCTCTGAGGTGGGCGACGAATTCTGGTTGACCGTCTCAAGGGAGGGTCGAGCCGACGGTTCAGGAGCGCGCCAGAGTCAGGAGTGCGTCGGAGTCAGGGGGATGCAGAGTGACAGGGAGCTCTGCATAGTCCGTGGCAGGGTCAGCAGGAGGGCAAGGCGACACTGGAGGATCACATGGCGAGCGTGGAACGAGACGAAGGGCGCATCGATTGCGGCGCAGAATAGAGCCATCCGGTAGACGAACCAGGAACGAGCAGGGAGCTACCTGCCGAAGGACAACAGTGGTTGCAGACCAGCCCCCATCCGGAAGATGGATGCGGACATTGTCATCTGGAGCCAGAGCAGAGAGATCAGCTGCACGGGAGTCATGAGCCGCCTTGTGCTGTGCATGAGACATCTGCATCCGGCGAAGGACCGGAACGTGGTCGAGGTCTGGGACATGGATGGACAGCACCGTTGTCCTCAGGGTGCGACCCATGAGTAACTGGGCTGGCGACAGGCCAGTGGACGGTGGGGCGGAGCGATAGGCCAGCAAGGCAAGGTGGAAATCAGACCCAGCATCGGCAGCCTTGCATAGGAGCCGTTTGACTAGATGTACTCCCTTCTCCGCTCTGCCGTTGGATTGGGGGTACAGGGGACTGGATGTCACAAGGGCAAAATTGTACCGCCTGGCAAAGTTGGACCATTCCTGGCTGGCGGAGCAGGGGCCATTGTCCGATATAACCGTGAGCGGGATGCTGTGTCAAGCAAAGGTTTCTTTACATGGACGAATGGCTGCAGATGAGGTGATGTCGTGCAACCGTATCACCTCCGGGTAATTCGAAAAGTAGTCCACGATCAGGACATAGTCTCTACCCAGCGCGTGGAACAGGTCGATGCCCACCTTGGTCCATGGTGACGTGACCAACTCATGGGGCTGCAGGGTCTCACAGTGTTGGGCCGGCTGGAAGCGCTGACAAGTGGGGCAGTTGAGCGCTGTGTTGGCTATGTCCTCGGACATGGGACATGGATGGACGGCACCGTTGTCCTCAGGGTGCAACTCATGAGTAACTGGGCTGGCGACAGGCCAGTGGACAGCGGGGGGAGGGATAGGCCAGCAAGGCAAGGTAGAAATCGGACCCGTTGGTTAGGAACATTCACACCATACATTATTTATTGCCACACATATACATTCTTTTATAAAAAGGGGGATGTCATAATATTAATGCCGGGCCAGTACACTGCCTCTCGGGCCCGTCGGCAACACTTTTCCACGCCAAGGTGGCCCTCATGTAGTTATTCCAGGACAAGTTGGCGCATGCTATGCGGGATGACAATGCGGTCCAGTTTTAGAAGAACCCCGTCTACTACCGCCAGATCATCTCTGACATGATAGAACTGAGGGCATTGGCCCTTGAGCCACCCATCGGTTAGGTGGCACATGACACGCTGTAGCAAGGGGTCAGCCGCCGTCTCGTGCCGAATTTGGACGAGGCGTTCATCCGTGGCAGGTAGATTGGAGGCCGTGAATGCCACATGGGCGTCAACCTGGCAGACAAATCCCGCTGGGTCACATTGAGTGTTGACTGCCCTGGAGAGAGCGTCCGCAATGATGAGGTCTTTGCCTGGGGTGTATACCAGCTGGAAGTTATATTGCCGGAGCTTAAGAAGAATATGCTGGAGGCGAGGCGTCATATCGTTCAAGTCTTTCTGTATTATATTGACGAGCGGGCGATGGTCGTTCTCGACGGTGAATTGAGGAAGTCCGTAGACATAATCGTGAAACTTAACCACACACCCGGTCAGAAGGCCCAGGCACTCCTTTTCTATCTGCGTGTAGCGTTGCTCCGTGGGCATATGCAACGGGGCCCATGATGAGGCCTCATCACGTTGAAGGAGCACTGCCCCAATGCTGGATTGACTGGCATCAGTCGAAATTGTGGTCTCCTTTGCTGGATCAAAGAAAGCCAAGACGGTGGCCGTGGTCAGTTTTATTTTGAGTTCTCTCCATTCGCGCTCGTGGGCAGGGAGCCATTGGAAGTCTGTCGTCTTCCTGACCAGGTTCCTGAGAGCCGTGGTATGAGAGGCAAGGTTAGGGATAAACTTCCCTAAACAATTGATCATGCCCAGAAATCGGAGGACCGCCTTCTTGTCCTCTGGTGTTTTCATAGCTGTGATGGCAGCTACCTTGTCCGCATCCGGCTGCACACCCAATTGGGAAATGTGGGGCGGGATTCCCAACCCCCCCGCCGGGTCGGAGAATAGCCGGGGGTTGGAGTGAATCCTGCCAAATTCTCCGGCACCGGATATTCGGCGGGGGTGGGAATCGCGCCGGTTGGCGGGCCCTCCCCCGGCGATTCTCCGGCCCTCGATGGGCCGAAGTCCCGCTGCTGGAATGCCTATCCCGCCGGCGAGAATCAAACCACCTCCCTTACCGGCGGGACAAGGCGGCGGGGGTGGGCTCCGGGGTCCTGGGGGGGGCGTGGGGCAATCTGGCCCCGGGGGGGGTGACCCCACGGTGGCCTGGCCCGCGATCGGGGCCCACCGATCCGCGGGCGGGACTGTGCCGTGGGGGCACTCTTTTCCTTCCGCCTTCGCCATGGTCTCCACTATGGCGGAGGTGGAAGAGACCCCCTCCACTGTGCATGCGCGGGGATGCCGTGAGCGGCCGCTGACGCACCCGCGCATGCCACGCACGGCAAAGTCATTTCCGCGCAAGCTGGCGGGGCACCAAAGGTCTTTCCCGCCAGCTGGCGGGGCGGAAATCAGTCCGGCGCGGGCCTAGCCCCTCAAGGTGAGGGCTCGCCCCCCCAAGATGCGGAGAATTCCGCACCTTTCGGGCGGCACGATGCCGGACTGATCCGCACCGTGTTTGGCACCGGTTGACGAACATCGCGCCGATTGCGGAGAATCCCTCCCATGGTCCCTGAGGAACTTGAGTTCCGTCTGACCAAAAGACCATTTGGCCCTGTTGAGGCGGAGGCCCTGCTCACATATACGTCTGAATACGTGCTGGAGGCGACTAACATGCTCCTGCGGGGTGGTGGCACAAATGATTATGTCATCGACATAGACGTGAACACCTTCAATGCCTTCCATCATTTGTTCCATAATCCTATGGAACACTTCTGAAGCTGATATGATCCCGAACGGCATCCTGTTGTAACAATATCTGCCAAAGGGGGTGTTAAATGTGCAGAGTTTCCTGCTGGATTTGTCGAGCTGGATTTGCCAGAATCCTTTTGAGGCGTCGAGTTTGGTGAAGAGCTTGGCGCGAGCCATCTCACATGTGAGCTCCTCGCGCTTGGGAATTGGATAGTGCTCTCTCATGATATTGCGATTTAGATCCTTGGGATCAATGCAAATTCTCAATTCGCCGGAAGGCTCTATTACATATACCATGGAACTGACCCAGTCGGTCGGTTCCGTGACTTTGGAAATCACTCCTTGGTTCTGGAGGTCCTGCAGCTGCTGCTTGAGGCGGTCCTTAAGGGGTGCTGGGACCCTGCGAGGTCCGTGCACCACAGGCATGGCATTCGGTTTTAATAAAATCGTGTTGGTGTACGGGAGCGTGCCCATGCCCTCGAAGACGTTGTGGTACTGGTTGATGATGGCGTCGAGCTGCGCCCTGAAGTCAGTGTCCTGAAAGGCAGACGCGTCAGCAGGAGAGAGAGTGAACTCTCTGAACTAGGTTCAACAGCTTCCATGCCTGCACGCCAAGCAGGGAGGCTTTCGAGGAGCCCACGATTTCAAAGGGAAGGATGGCTTTGCATGACTTGTGCGTCACTTTGAGCTGACACGAGCCGCTGGCCGCAATGGCATTGCCATTATAATCTATTAGCTGGCAGGTTGATGGGAGGATGGCTGGTTTGACACAAAGGCTTTGGAGGTCGAAAAGGTGCCTTCAGGTCCTCGGTGCCAATATCGGGTAGCAGGTCCGAATCGGGCTCGGTGACCGTGGGTTGAATGGCCCGGACATTCCTGCGAGGCTGGCTGGAGCGACGAGAGTTGGCAGGCTGAGCTGATCTGCATAAAGCAGCATAGTGGCCAAGTTTGCCACATCTCAGGCATTGTCGGGATTTGGCAGGGCATTGCCGCTTTAAGTGGGCGGAGCCACAGTTGCCGCACGTTGTAGCGTCAGTACGTTCGTTGGGCCACCGCGCATGCGCGGTGCGGCCGTACATGGTGCGCGCCTGCGCAGTACGTTCGTCAACGTCACCATCCCCTCGTTCATTACGCACAAGCGCGGGAGTCCGCGAAAAGCGCGCAAAATGGCCGCCATCATCCAGGCTGAGGCCCTGGAGTTGCTCAATTGCTTGGACCCGTTCTGCCTCGTGGGGACCTTGCCGCGCCGTTTCAGCCGCTTTGATGTGGGAATACCGACTAGTGGCGTGTTCGTGTAGCACGCAGGTCTCGATGGCGGTCGCTGGGGTGAGCTGCTTTACCTTAAGGAGCTGCTGGCATCGGGGGTCCGACTGAACACCGAAAACGATCTGGTCGCGTATCATGGAGTCGGAGGTGGTCCCGCAATTACAGGACTGCGCAATGATGCGGAGGTGGGTGAGAAAGGACTGGAAAGGTACATCCTTACCCTGCAAACGCTGTTGGAATACATAGCGCTCGAAACTTTCATTCACCTCGCTGTCGCAGTGACTGTCAAACTTGAGGAGGACCGTCTTGAATTTTGATTTATCTTCATCCTCAGCAAAGGTGAGAGAATTGGAAATGTGGATGGCAAGGTCTCCGGCCGTGGATAGGAAGAGAAATTATTTCCTCTGAGGGAAGTGATTCTTTGGAATTCCTTTCCTGAAAGGCTGGTGGAAGTCAAGTCTTTTAATATTTTTAAGCCAGAGGCAGGTTGTTTTTTGTGGAACAAGGAGGTAAAAGTTATTGGGGGTTAGCGGGGTGCGGACTCGCTCTTGCTATCAGGTCAGCTGTGATCTTATTGACTGGCGGAACGCGCTCAAGGGGACCAAATGGCCAGCCCCTGCACCTTGTTCATATGTTCGTGACCCGCCTGTAAGCAATTTATTAATTTTAACTTATAAGTGAGTTTCTGCAAGTTGGCTGCGAATGCCAGTGAAATTAAAACTCTGCGGAAAAAAGATTTTTATTCGATAAGCCCTCCACTGCAAGCTTTCTTTTCCCTGGCCATTGTTCTCGTCAGGACTAAATCCAGAAAGGGCACAGCTGCACGGGGCTCATCTGCAAGAAAATATCGGGATCCTGTGTTGATTCAGTTTGATGAATTAGACGGATTACATACAATTAATAGCCTTACATCCAAATACAGGGAACAGAAGGCTCAGAAACGGATGATCCGATCCAACCATGTGGAGAGGTGGGCAGTTATTCTTGTTAAAACTGAAATCCAACTAATTGGGCGACGTAATACTTTGAAGTGTTTTGCTCTTCATAGGGCCAGAGAAAAAGGAAATGCACAAAAAGAGGACTGTTAGTATCAGTGTTCCAGAGCTTGACAAAGATTGATCGGTCAGTCCCCTGAAGCTTGAAACCAGTGACATAATATTTTCCAGTAATTCAGTTTGCTGCAACTTCCAAGTATGTTTGGAATCTTTATGAGAAATAGTTACCATTGTACGGTCGATTCTTATTGTCTTGTGGTGCAAGTTATAAACTCATAAATGAGATCATTCCCTAACATGATCAGGTTGGTGGGGCAAGTGGAGCCACTGGAAAGTGCTGCGTTGCTACGGGTACTCTGGAGTCAGAGATGGTCCCTGTCACGCTAATAGGTGCTTGTGGTAATGGACTTCAATATTGGGTGCTATATGGTACACGCTGTGCTGCCTAAGAGGGTCATCTGACCTGGGGGAGACGGGGGGGGGCAAAGATCAGATAGCATAGGTTAGACAAGGCTGCAACACGGCCTTGCAGTTGGATGCTCATGTTATGAAAATGCGTCATTGATAAAGTTAGTTTACAGCAATGGTGTCAGTCATCCTGCATCGTAAAAACAAGAGAAGCCATCCCTTCCCATTCATAGGAATGTGGTGGCCCCTCCTCTTTCACTGGTGAACATTCGTCGATGCTTCAGAATTGTCTCTGGCAGAGCCTCCCCATAAGAGGCGGTCTGCATTGTTAACATGAACATAAGAACTTAGAACATACAGTGCAGAAGGAGGCCATTCGGTCCATCGAGTCTGCACCAACCCACTTAAGCCCTCATCCCATCGCCATAACCCAGTCACTAATGGCAATTGATCATGTCCAATCCACCTAACCTGCACGTCATTGGACTGTGGGAGGAAACTGGAGCATCCGGTGGAAACCCACGCAGACATGGGGAGAAAGTGCAGACTCCGCACAGACAGTGACCCAGTGGGGAATCGAACCTGGGACCCTGGTGAGATAAGAGATCATAAGTAATACTTTGTTAATATTCCACTAACAGCATTTATTAAAGAAAACAGGTTGTTACAGGTTTTGCAGACAATGGATTCACCTTGGAGCTTGAAGTGTTCACCTTGGAGCTTGAGCCCATTGTGGATGTCCCACTGTGGACCAATGATGCACTCCAGCCTTGACAACTCAAATTTCAATGTTTTGCTAAAATATTCATGGTTTCTTCAGTCTTGTGGTCATTCAAAGATTGATAAAGAAGCTGAGGAGCCAAAAAAAATATGAGAATCATAGAATTTACAGTGCAGAAGGAGGCCATTCGACCAATCGAGTCTGCACCGGCCCTTGGAAAGAGCACCATACCTAAGCCCACACCTTCACCCTATCCCCATACTTCCACCTATCCCGTAACCCCACCTAACCTTTTTTGGACACTAAGGGCAATTTAGCATAGCCAATCCTCCTAACCTGCACATCTTTGGACTGTGGGAGGAAACCGGAGCACCGGAGGAAACCCATGCAGACACGGGGAGAACGTGCAGACTCCAACACAGACAGTGACCCAAGCCAGGAATCGAACCTGGGACCCTGGAGCGGTGAAGCAACTGTGCTAACCACTGTGCTGCCCTCTAATGTAATGGATAGGTTTACAAGGCCTTGATACTCGTGATGAGCCTCACCAGCATTGAGCACCTGTCGAGAATTGGGTTGTAAGCACGCCCCCATTGATTCCACACATCCAGCGGGGTTTTGTACCAGTAGCTTCAGAGAGGCCTGTGGCCTTACTAACAGTAAGCCTGTCCAACAGAATGGAAAACTTCACTCACCTTCCGGGCAGATGGGAAATCATAACAATGGACAGGAAAGATTGTGCATTGATATAGCGCCTATCACAACCTCGGGATGTCCCAAAGCGAGTTCCAGCTAATGAAGAGCATTGGATGTGCAGCCATTGTTGTAGTGCAGGGAATCACTTCCTGGGCAACATTCCCTTAACCAGTATTGCTGAATACAGAAGAATCGGTCATTTACCTCCTGTTGCTGTTTGTGGGAGCTTGCTGTGAGCAAACCCGCTGACTTTGTCTTCCTCCATTGCAACTGTGACTACATGTTCTAAGGTGCACCGGGACATGCTGCGAATATGGGGAGTTGCAATACCTCTGCAAAACTCCTGCTTCGTTTTCTCATATTAGCTCATTTATTTTACGACATTTGCTAATATAATAACCCGCTTATAATAAATCATTAATAATTAATACCACAAGGCAATTCCATCCCATTGCAGGTTGAGAGCAAGGCAGGCAGTATTGGTTATAAGAGCATTAATATGTAATAGGATTTCCTAATCTAATATGCTCCGGGATGTCTGCTAGAATATATTAACCACAACATTTTCTGCAACTTTTATAAGGAGACAAGGTCTTCATAATATATTCACAATCCACTTTCTCCAGAGTGCTTTAATATTTGTGAATTATTCAGCTCCGTTGTGAAACTCTTCAAGCTTATCATTCACAGCAAGGTTTAAGACAAGAGAAGCTATGCTACATTTTTCAGGAGAAAGGTTTAACTAAAGAGGGAAAAATAAAGCTTGCATTGTATAGAGCACCTTTAACGACGTCTCAAAGGGCTTTACAGCTAATGAAGTACTTTTGAAGTATGGTCACTGTCGTAAGGTAGGAAAGACAACATCTAATTTGGCCTACTTCTGCACTGTCGTGATTCTATGATTCTGATTTGCGCACAGGAAGCTCCCTCAAGCAGCATTGTGATAATAACCAGGTAAACTGTTTTAGTGATGACAGTTGAGGGATAAAGATTGTACAGGATAAGGGGAAGAGCCCCCCTGCCCTCCCCTGCCCTGCACGCCCACCTGGAGGAGCAATTTGGGCCTCCATTTAATTATTAATCCACAGGTTTGATTCCTGCTTGGGTCACTGTCTGTGCGGAGTCTGCACGTTCTCCCCATGTGTGCGTGGGTTTCCTCCGGGTGCTCCAGTTTCCTCCCACAGTCCAAAGATGTGCAGGTTAGGTGGATTGGCCATGATAAATTGCCCTTAGTGTCCAAAATTGCTCTTAGTGTTGGGTGGGGTTCCTGGGTTCCTGGGTTATGGGGTTATGGGGATAGGGTGGAGGTGTTGACCTTGGGTAGGGCGCTCTTTCCAAGAGCCAGTGCAGACTCGATGGGCCGAATGGCCTCCTTCTGCACTGTAATGTCTATGAAACAGTCTATGTCTATGAAGGCAGTAGCTCCAACAGTGTGGCACTCCCTCAGGACTGCACTGTTGAGTGCCGGCCTTGATTTTTGTGCTCAAATTCTGGAGTGGAGCTTGAAGAAAATAATGAAGGTTTTATGTCAGGATGATGCCCGACAGCAATAAAACACTTTCAGGGTTAAAGGCGAGTTGGGTGTTCAAAATTAGACACAACCAAGTGACATTCGCACCACACAAGTGCCAGGCAATGACCACCTCCAAGAGAGGATCTAACCGCCGCCCCTTGACATTCAATGGCATTACCATCGCTGAATCCCCCACAATCAATATCTTGGGTGTTACCATTGATCAGAAACTGAACTGGACAAGCCATATTAAAACTGTGGCTACTAGAGCGGGTCAAAGGCTAGGAATTCTACAGAAAGTAACTCATCCCCTGACTCCCCAAAGCCTATCCATCATCTACAAGACACAAGTCAAGAGTGTAATTGAATATTCTCCACTTGCCCAGATGAATGCAGCTCCAACAACACTCAAGAAGTTCAACACCATCCAATACAAAGAAACCCGCTTGATTGCTCCGCCTTCCACAAGCATTCAATCCCTCCACCACCGACGAACAGTGGCAGCCATGTGTACCATTTACAGGATGCACTGCAGAAACTCGCCAAGGTTCCTTAGATGACACCTCACAAACCCACAACCACTACTATCTATAAGGACAAGAGCAGCAGCTACCTGGGAACCCCAACACCTGGAGGTTCCCATCCAAGTCATTCACCATCCTGACTTGGAAATATATCGCCTTTGCTTCACTGTTGCTGGATCAAAAACCTGGAACTCTCTCCCTAACAGCATAGTGGCTGTGCCAACACCTCAGGCACTGCAGCGGTTCAAGAAGGAAGCTCACCATCACCTTCGAAAGGGAAACTAGGGTGGACAATAAATGCTGGTCTAACCAGCGACCCACACATCCTGTAAATTAATAAATAAATTTAAAAATCTCATTCATCAAACTCCCATTGTCCGTGTTTCTATTATCTACATTATCCCAGTTACCCTATTATCCACAATCTCATTTATCAGCAGGAATTTAATGTGATTCTAGATTTACATTTCAACAACATGCAAAGGAAAATCTTAATTGATTCAGTTGTTAGAACATTTTTTCAATTATTGAGCAATTTAGCGTGGCTAATCCACCTACCCTACACATCTTTGGGTTGCGCGGGTGAGACCCACGAAGACACGGGTGAAATGGACATACTTCACACGGATAGTGACCCGGGCCGGGATTGAACCCGGGTCCTCAGTGCCCTGAGGCAGCAGTGCTAACCACTGCGCCACCGTGTCGCCCAAATTGGTTGAGTTTTGACACTCCTTCTTACTCCAATAGAGCGCAGAAGGTCCAGTGGTTGTCAGAAAACAACTTTGAATTTCAGATTGAGTCATAAAATCATCAAGATTCTTGGCTTCCAAGCTGGGAGAAACAGGAATCCAAGTGTGAGTTCTGAGAGATGAGCAGGAGTCATAGCTTACTAGGGTCTTAGCTAAGGGACTGAGAGATCATCAAGGGTCTGGAAGATGAGCAGCGGAAAACTTTGTACCCATGGAACCATAAGCGGGGCACCAACCTAACAAGAATTTGCACAGAGATTGAAGGCTCCCATTCTACTGTATCTCAGTAAGGGTTAGAAGTCCAAAGATGTGCAGGTTAGGTGGATTGGCCATGATAAATTGCTCTTTGTGTCCAAAATTGCCCTTAGTGTTGGATGGGGTTAGTGGGTTATGGGGATCGTGTGGGGGTGTTGACGTTGGGTAGGGTGCTCTTTCCAAGAGCCGGTGCAGACTCGATGGGCCGAATGGCCTCCTTCTGCACTGTAAATTCTATGATCTATAAGGGTGATTGCGGGGGCCCATGGTACCATACCCCGCAGAAAGCTAGCCGGGAAGCTTGTGGCACTCAATCTCCAGACCACTGGAGGAATCAGCCGCCTTCGAAGACTAGAAGAAGTTTGAAAGGACAGAAATATGCTTGACATAGAATTTGATACCTCCTAATTTGACATATTTGTATCAATTTTCTCACTATATAAGTTGTAGTTGAGTTTGCAGTCTATATATCGTAGGTGTGCACGGTAGCATAGTGGTTAGCACAATTGCGTCACAGCTCCAGGGTCCCAGGTTCGATTCCCGGCTTGGGTCACTGTCTGCGCGGAGTCTGCACATCCTCCCCGTGTGTGCGTGGGTTTCCTCCGGGTGCTCCGGTTTCCTCCCACAGTCCAAAGATGTGCAGGTTAGGTGGATTGGCCATGCTAAATTGCCCTTAGTGTCCAAAATTGCCCTGAGTGTTGGGTGGGGCTACAGGGTTATGGGGATAGGGTGGAGGTGTTGTCCTTGGGTAGGGTGCTCTTTCCAAGAGCCGGTGCAGACTCGATGGGCCGAATGGCCTCCTTCTGCACTGTAAATTCTATGATGAAAAGGAATGTTCCAGGTGCTGATCGTGTCCCTTGTGTTGTACCACTGACACCAATGGAGCTCGCTTGATTTAATGTAACATCAGTAAGAAAGAACACTTTCTTTCATTCTTTGATTTTATCAAGTGACCAAGGGTAGGAAGCAGTTTCTAATGATATAGTAACCATGGTTATCAACTGAAACTAGGCATTTGCCAGTAAAGTGACCCCTTGGCAGACTGGGAATAATGCAGTGCTCTCAGTTACATCTGATGGCCTTTTATATTGGAGCAGTAACATTTGTACAAATACAGAATTATAATGTTCAAAATGGCTGATTTTCAGGAGGGCTGTATTCAGCCAGGCAATTTAGTGCGGGAAGTTGCAGTATAAATGCCCTGCAGAGTCTTTACAATACACTAAACTATTTTGAAAGGAAAGTTTGCCAGTCTATGGGGGAAAGCGGAGAAAATAAAGCTTCAGCTTCTTGACGCCCCTTCTCCCTGACTCACTCTTCTTATTTTGGGGTACAGGTGCCTGGCTGTGGCCTGGGCACAGGTCCTCGGGAGCTGGCCACTTCACAAAAGGAATGAAAAAGGTCATTGGGGTTCAGCCGACCTGTCCCCTTGACCTCGGTGCTAAGTACTTTCCTCTTCAGTTACGCTACCAACCCAACAAAACCCATTCAGGCAGAATCATAGAAAGATAGAAAATAGGAACAGGAGGAGACCATTCGGCCCTTCGAACTTGCTCTGCCATTCAGGATGATCATGGCTGATCATCTAGTCCTGAATTTTTTAGGTTTCCATGCGATCCCCCTTCATTCTTTTGAAGGCCAGCGAATACAATCCTAATTGATTTAATCTCTCCTCATACGTCAGTCCCGCCACCCCAGGAATCAGTCTGGTAAACCTCCCTCTATAGCAACAAAATCCTTCTTCAGATAAGGAGACCAAGACCGCACACAATATTCCAGGTGTATCTCACCAAGGCCCTGTATAATTGCAGCAAGACATCCCTGCTCCTGTACTTGAATCTTCTCGCTATGAAGGCTAACATACCATTTGCCTTCTTTACCACTTGCTGTACCTGCATGCTTACCTACAGTGACAGGTGTACGAGGGCAGCCAGGCCTCATTGCACACTCCTGTCTCCTAATTTATGGCCATTCAAAATAAAATCTGCCTTCCTGTTTTTGCTGCCAAAGTGCACAACCTCACATTTTTTCAAATTGTACTGCATCTGCCTCTCACTCAACTTGTCCAAATCACACTGAAGGATCTCTGCATCTGCCTCACAGCTCACCTGCCCAACTTTGTGTCATCTGCAAATGTGGATATATTGGGCGGGATTCTCCCATTCGGCGGCAGAGTGTCCACGCC
The DNA here is from genome assembly GCF_047496885.1 of Scyliorhinus torazame. Classification (NCBI taxonomy): domain Eukaryota; kingdom Metazoa; phylum Chordata; class Chondrichthyes; order Carcharhiniformes; family Scyliorhinidae; genus Scyliorhinus; species Scyliorhinus torazame. The sequence continues at coordinate 194,154,045 of NC_092721.1, forward strand.
GTTGGAAATGCCGTCGCGTTTCATGACGGCGTGAACGGGCCGCTGGGAGTACCGATTCTGGCCCCTATAGGGGGCCAGCACGGCGCTGGAGCGGTTCACGCTGCTCCAGCCTCCCATCCCAGCGCGAACTATGCACTGCGGATTCCGCGCATGCGCAGTGGCACCGGCGTCAGCAAGGACATGCGCAGTGGCGCCGGCACCAACCAACGTATGCGCGGTGGCCTCCCTCAACTTGCCGGCCCCGACACAACAAGCCGCGGGAATTCAGGGGCCGGCGCGTAAGAAAATAGGCCCGGGGAGCAAGAGGCCGGCCCGCCAATCGGTGGGCCCGATCGCGGGCCAGGCCCCATTGGAGGCCCCCCTGGGGTCGGAGCACCCCCCCCACAGGCCGCCCCCCGACCCTGCGCGCAAAGTTCCCGCCGGCTGCGACCAGGTGTGGATGGCACCGGTGGGTCTCTGCCTTTTTAGAGCGGCTGCTCAGCCAATCCGGGCCGGAGAATCAGCAGCCCAGCCGCGTAGAGCGGCCCGCGCCAAATGCGCCGCCGCCAATGGCGCCGATTCTCCGTGAAGTGGAGAATCGCGGGCCGGCGTCGGGGCGGCGTGGCGCGGTTGCGGTGATTCTCCGGCCCAGCGCGGGGCTGGGAGAATCCTGCCCTTTACATTTAATTCCCTCTTCTAAATCATTAATATATATATTGTTAACAGCTGGTGTCCCTGCACCAATCCGGTACCCCACGAGTCACCACCTGCCATTTGGAAAAGACCTGTTTTATCTGACCCTTTGTTTCTTGTCTGCCAACCAGTTTTCCATCCATCCCAATACACTCCCCATAATCCCATAAACTTTAACTTCACATGCTAATGAAGGGACTTCAATGTCTTCTGTGGGACTTTGTCGTAAACCTTGTGAAAGTCCAAATAAACCAAATCCACTGGTTCCCCTTCATCGACTCCACTAGTTACATCCCAAAAAAATTCCAGCAGATTAGTCACGTGTGATTTCCCTTTCATTTATCCATCTCTAATTTCCCTTGCAAGCCATGGTTTGACCACCTTTTCCATTTTCCTTTTGCGCCAGACAGGAATAAACAATTGTTGCAGTTCACCCATATGGGCTGCACGGTAGCACAGTGGATAGCACTGTTGCTTCACAACTCCAGGGTCCCAGGTTCGATTCCCGGCTTGGGTCACTGTCTGTGTGGAGTCTGCACGTTTTCCCCGTGTCTGCGTGGGTTTTCTCCGGGTGCTCCGGTTTCCTCCCACAAGTCCCGAAAGACCTGCTTGTTCGGTGAATTGGACATTCTGAATTCTCCCTCTGTACCCGAACAGGTGCCGGAATGTGGTGACGAGGGGCTTTTCACAGTAACTTCATTGCAGTGTTAATGTAAGCCTACTTGTGACAATAAAGATGTGCTCCTTGATTGTTTGCCATTGCCGATCCACTGTCATCCCTTTAAGTAACAGTTCCCAGTCCATAATAGCCAACTCAGGTCTCATATGATCGTAGTTTCCCTAATTAAGATTCAGGACACTAGACTCAGAATCAATTACGTCACTCGCCACCTTGATGAAAAATTCTATCATATTACGGTCACTCATCCCCAAGGGGTCTCGCACAACTTGATTGCCAATGATTCCATTATCATTACACAGGACCCAGTCTAGGATGGCATGTTCTCTAGTTGGTTCCTCGGTTTATGGATGCAGTATACACTCCAGGATTTCCTCCTCTATTGTGACTAATTTTATTTGCCCAATCTATATGCAGATTAAAATCACCCATAATAACAGATGTTCCTTTATTTAATTTCGTGTTTAATGCTATTCCCAGCATCATCACTGCAGTTTTGTGGATCTATTACAACACTCACGAACATTTCTTTGCCCCTTAGTGTTTCTCAGCTTGACCCATACTGATTGCACCTCACCTGAACTAATAACTTTCCTTCCGATTGTGTTACTTTTGCTCCTTAACCAGCAGTGCAACTCCACCACCTATTCTTTTTTGTGTGTCCTTCTTAAATACTGAATACCCCGGATGTTCAATTCCCATCCCTGTTCACCCTGTAGCAAGGAGGGAAAGTCAGCAACCTGCCAGCTCCTGTCACCTGGACCACTCAATGACAACAACTTGCATTCCAGTATCATCTGTAGAAAAAAAGAGCAATGGTTTGTGATTGAGACTGGCATATGCTGTCCAATCCATGATGGCATGGACAGCACGGTAGCATTGTGGATAGCACAATTGCTTCACAGCTCCAGGGTCGCAGGTTCGATTCCCGGCTTGGGTCACTGTCTGTGCGGAGTCTGCACATTCTCCCCGTGTGTGCGTGGGTTTCCTCCGGGTGCTCCGGTTTCCTCCCACAGTCCAAAGATGTGCAGGTTAGGTGGATTGGCCATGCTAAATTGCCCTTAGGGTCCAAAATTGCCCTTAGTATTGGGTGAGGTTACTGGGTTATGGGGATAGGGTGGAGGTGTGGACCTTGGGTAGGTTGCTGTTTCCAAGAGCCGGTGCAGACTCAATGGGCCGAATGGCCTCCTTCTGCACTGTAAATTCTATGATATATAAAATGCACTGATTTGACTAAAAAACAGTCCATCATGCTTTGAGACAATGGGAGCCAAGCTCCTGTGAAGCAGCTTGTTTTTCTCAGAACTGCTGAACTATGAGATATCTCTGTGAAATATTCTCATAACATAGCTAGACAGTTTTATCAGGAAAGGAGAAAGAATGGTTATTAAAAAAAGGTTTCCAAACAGGCCTCAAGAGCCAAGCAAAGCAATTGTGTGTCAGTCAGTGTCCCTGAGAATTGATAAGCACAACTAATTATGCTGTAGTCAATAACCCAAGCACTCAGGCTTCAAATCTGGAAAATTCCACACATTACCAACCCAAACGTCTAAGCGTGTCGAAGAATATTAGAAAGTGAGGAATGGTCCCAAAACAGCAGATGGACATAGAACATAACTCGATAAAAAAACAAGAGGACGCGATTCATTGGCCTCATTGTGCCCGATTTTGCCGTTATCAATTTTGATCCATGGGTGATTAATGGACGTGTATCTTTAAGTCAAGCAGTACAGAGAATGAGGAATTCAGAAGTTACAGGACAGAACACTCTGCTAGTCTCTGTCAGTTTGAAGAGGAACTGCAGATTTTACTGCACCAGAGATTGGATGGGACTAGGTTTGATTGATTGGCTGGTGGCCAATGAATTGGCCAAATGGTGTACTCTGCCCGGTAACAGGTGGTGATTGGATCCTATCCCAGAGGAATGATCTTCAGAGACTCAAGGAGGTCAGTTTGATACTTGGCAGCACAGGGACAAGCTCCCACTCTCTCACTTCCATTTAATTCTCCAGAAAGGTCGTGAGTGCTGCACTCCGGGAGTTGCAGACAACCTGAAAGAATGAATCTACAGGAAAACCCTTAAAGGCTGCGAACAAAGACGAGAATATTGGCTGTGAAGATCCACACTGGAATCTCCGGCACTGTGAAGATCCACATTGCAATCTCTGGCAGTGAGAATGTCCACATCCTGGAATCTCCAGCAGTGAGAAGATCCACATTCTGGAATCTCCGGAAGTGAAGATTAACATCCTGGAATCTCCGGAACTGAAGATCCACATCCTGAAATCTCCGGCAATGTGAAGATCCACATCCTGGAATCTCCGACAATGTGAAGATCCACATCCTGGAATCTCTGGCAGTGAAGATTAACATCCTGGAATCTCCGGAACTGAAGATCCACATCCTGAAATCTCCGGCAATGTGAAGATCCACATCCTGGAATCTCCGAAAGTGAAGATCCACATCCTGGAATCTCCGGAAGTGAAGATCCACATCCTGGAATCTCCGAAACTGAAGATCCACATCCTGGAATCTCCGGACGTGAAGACCCACATCCTGGAATCTCCGGAAGTGAGGATCCACATCCTGGAATCTCCGGCAGTGAGAAGATCCACATCCTGCAATCTCCGACAGTGAAGATCCACATCCTTGAATCTGTGGCAGTGAGAAGATATACATCCTGGAATCTCATGAAGTGAAGATCCAAATCCTGAAATCACCGGCAGTGTGAAGATCCACATCCAGGAATCTCCGGAAGTGAAGATCCACATCCTGGAACCTCCAGCAGTGAGAAGACCCACATCTCGGAATCTCCGGAAGTAAGAAGGTCCAGGTCCATGAATCTTCGGACGTGAAGATCCACATCCTGGAATCTCAGGCAGTGTGAAGATCCACATCCTGGAATCTCTGGCAGTGAAGATCCACATCCAGGAATCTCCGGACGTGAGAAGATCCACATACTGGAAACTCTGGCAGTGAGAAGATCCACATCCTGCAATCTCCGACAGTGAAGATCCACATCCTTGAATCTCTGGCAGTGAGAAGATACACATCCTGGAATCTCCTGAAGTGAAGATCCAAATCCTGAAATCACCGGCAGTGTGAAGATCCACATCCAGGAATTTCCGGAAGTGACGATCCACATCCTGGAACCTCCGGCAGTGAGAAGACCGACATCTCGGAATCTCCGGAAGTAAGAAGATCCAGGTCCTGGAATCTTCGGACGTGAAGATCCACATCCTGGAATCTCCGGCAGTGTGAAGATCCACAACCTGGAATCTCCGGAAGTGAAGATCCACATCCTGGAATCTCCGGAAGTGAAGAGCCACATCCTGGAATCTCCGGCAGTGAAGATCCACATCCTGGAATCTCCTGAAGTGAAGATCCAAATCCTGAAATCACCGGCAGTGTGAAGATCCACATCCAGGAATCTCCGGAAGTGACGATCCACATCCTGGAACCACCGGCAGTGAGAAGACCGACATCTCGGAATCTCCGGAAGTAAGAAGATCCAGGTCCTGGAATCTTCGGACGTGAAGATCCACATCCTGGAATCTCCGGCAGTGTGAAGATCCACATCCTGGAATCTCCGGAAGTGAAGAGCCACATCCTGGAATCTCCGGCAGTGAAGATCCACATCCTGGAATCTCCGGCAGTGAAGATCCACATCTTGGAATATCCATAAGTGAAGATCCACATGCTGGAACGTCCGGAAGTGAGTCGATCCACTTCCTGGAATCTCCGGCAGTGAAGATGCACATCCTGGAAACTCCGGAAGTGAAGAACCACATCCTGGAATCCCCGGAAGTGAGAAGATCCACATTCTGGAATCACCGGAAGTGAAGATCCGCATCCTGGAATCTCCGGAAGTGAGAAGATCCACATATTGGAATTTCCGGCAGTGTGAAGATCCACATCCTGGAATTTCCGGCAATGCGAAGATCCACATCCTGGAATCTCTGGAAGGGAAGATCCACACCCTGGAATCTCCGGCAGTGAAGATCCACATCCTGGAATCTCCGGAAGTGAGAAGATCCACATCCTGTAATCTCCGGCAGCGAAGATCCACATCTTGGAATCTCCGGCCGTGTGAAGATCCACATCCTGGAATCTCTGGAAGTGAAGATCCACATCCTGGAATCTCTGGCAGTGAGAAGATCCACATCCTGGAATCTCCGGAAGTGAAGATCCACATTCTGGAATCTCCGGCAGTGTGATGATCCACATCCTGTAATCTCCGGAAGTGAAGATCCACATCCTGGAATGTTCGGAAGTGAGAAGATCACCATTCAATAATCTCCGGCAGTGTGACGATCCACATCCTGGAATCACCAGAAGTGAGAAGATCCACATCCTGGAATCTCCTGCAGTGAGAAGATCCACATCCTGGAAACTTCAGATGTGAGAAGGTCCACATCCTGGAATCTCCGGAAGTGAAGATCCACATCCTGGAATCTCCGGCAGTGAGAAGATCCACATCCTTGGAATTACTGGAAGTGAGGAGATCCACATCCTGGATTCTCCGGAAGTGAAGATCCACATCCTGGAATCTTCGGCAGTGAGAAGATCCACATCCTGGAAACTCCGAAAGTGAGAAGATCCGCATCCTGGAATCTCCGGACGTGAAGACCCACATCCTGGAATCTCCGGGCAGGGACGATCCACATCCTGGAATCTCCGGCAGTGAGAAGATCCACTCCCTGGAATCTCCGGAAGTGAGAAGATCCACATCCTGGAATCTCCGGAAGTGAAAATCCACATCCTGGAATCTCCTGAAGTGCAGATCCACATCCAGGAATCTCCGGCAGTGAGAAGATCCACATCCTGGAATCTCCAGAACTGATGATCCACATCCTGGAATCTCCGGGAACTGAAGATCCACGTCCTGGAATCTCAGGAAGTGAAGATCAACATCCTGGAATCTCCGGCAGTGGGAAGACCCACATCGCGGAATCTCCGGAAGTGAGAAGATCCACGTCCTGGAATCTTCGGAAGTGAAGATCAACATTGTGGAATCTCCGGCAGTGTGAAGATCCACATTCTGGAATCTCCGGAAGTGAAGATCCACAGCCTGGAATCTCCTGCAGGGAGAAGATCCACATCCTGGAAACTCCGAAAGTGAAGATCCACATCCTGGAATCTCCAGCAGTGTGAAGATCCACAGCCTGGAATCTCCGAAAGTGAAGATCCACATCCTGGAATCTCCGGCAGTGAGAAGATCCACAGCCTGGAATCTCCGGAAGTGAAGATCCACATCCTGGAATCTCCAGCAGTGAGAAGATCCACATCCTGGAATCTCCGGAAGTGAAGATCCACATCCTGGAACGTCCAGAGGTGAGAAGATCCACATCCTGTAATCTCCGGGCAGTGAGAAGATCCACATCCTGGAATCTCCGGGCAGTGAGAAGATCCACATCCTGGAATCTCCGGGCAGGGACCATCCACATCCTAGAATCTCCGGCAGTGAGAAGATCCACATCATGGAATCTCCGGAGGTGAATATCCACATCCTGGAACGTCCAGAGGTGAGAAGATCCACATCCTGGAATCTCCGGGCAGGGACGATCCACATCCTAGAATCTCCGGCAGTGAGAAGATCCACATCCTGGAATCTCCGGAAGTGAAGATCCACATCCTGGAATCTCCAGCAGGTAGAAGATCCACATCCTGGAATCTCCGGCAGTGAGAAGATCCACATCCTGGAATCTCCGGGCAGGGACGATCCACATCCTGGAATCTCCGGCAGTGTGAAGATCCACATCCTGGAATCTCTGGGCAGGGACGATCCACATCCTGGAATCTCCGGCAGTGAGAAGATCCACATCCTGGAATCTCCGGCAGGTAGAAGATCCACATCCTGGAATCTCCGGGCAGGGACGATCCACATCCTGGAATCACCGGCAGTGAGAAGATCCACATCCTGGAATCTCCGGCAGGTAGTAGATCCACATCCTGGAATCTCCGGGCAGGGACGATCCACATCCTGGAATCTCCGGCAGTGTGAAGATCCACATCCTGGAATCTCTGGGCAGGGACGATCCACATCCTGGAATCTCCGGCAGTGAGAAGATCCACATCCTGGAATCTCCGGCAGGTAGAAGATCCACATCCTGGAATCTCCGGGCAGGGACGATCCACATCCTGGAATCTCCGGCAGTGAGAAGATCCACATCCTGGAATCTCCGGCAGGTTGTAGATCCACATCCTGGAATCTCCGGGCAGGGACGATCCACATCCTGGAATCTCCGGCAGTGAGAAGATCCACATCCTGGAATCTCCGGCAGTGAGAAGATCCACATCCTGGAATCTCCGGGCAGGGACGATCAACATCCTGGAATCTCCGGCAGTGTGAAGATCCACATCCTGGAATCTCCGGAAGAGAATATCCACATCCTGGAATCTGCGGAAAGTGAAAATCCACATCCTGGAATCTCCGGCAGTGAGAAGATCCACATCCTGGAATCTCCGGCAGTGGGAAGACCCACATCCCGGAATCTCCGGAAGTGAGAAGATCCACGTCCTGGAATCTTCGGAAGTGAAGATCCACATCGTGGAATCTCAGGCAGTGAGAAGATCCACATCCTGGAACCTCCAGAAGTGAAGATCCACAGCCTGGAATCTCCGGCAGTGTGACGATCCACATCCTGGTATCTCCGGAAGTGAAGATCCACATCCTGGAATCTCCGGCAGGTAGAAGATCCACATCCTGGAATCTCCGGGCAGTGAAGATCCACTTCCTGGAATTTCTGGGAATTGAAGATCCACATCCTGGAATCTCCGGCAGTGAGACGATCCACATCCTGGAATCGCCAGCAGGTAGAAGATCCACATCCTGGAATCTCCGGGCAGTGAAGATCTACATCCTGGAATCTCCGGGAAGTGAAGATCCACATCCTGGAATCTCCGGCAGCGAGACGATCCACATCCTGGAATCTCCGGCAGTGAGAAGATCCACATCCTGGAATCTCCGGCAGTGAGAAAATCCACATCCTGGAATCTCCGGCAGTGAGACGATCCACATCCTGGAATCTCCGGCAGTGAGACGATCCACATCCTGGAATCTCCGGCAGTGAGAAGATCCACGTCCTGGAATCTCCGGGCAGGGACGATCCACATCCTGGAATCTCCGGGAAGTGAAGATCCACATCCTGGAATCTCCAGCAGTGAGACGATCCACATCCTGGAATTTCCGGCAGTGAGACGATCCACATCCTGGAACCTCCGGGCAGGGACGATCCACATCCTGGAATCTCCTTCAGTGAGAGGATCCACATCATGGAACCTCCAGAAGTGAAGATCCACATCCTGGAATCTCCGGCAGTGAGACGATCCACATCCTGGAATCGCCAGCAGGTAGAAGATCCACATCCTGGAATCTCCGGGCAGTGAAGATCTACATCCTGGAATCTCCGGGAAGTGAAGATCCACATCCTGGAATCTCCGGCAGTGAGACGATCCACATCCTGGAATCTCCGGCAGTGAGAAGATCCACATCCTGGAATCTCCGGCAGTGAGAAGATCCACATCTTGGAATCTCCGGCAGTGAGAAGATCCACATCCTGGAATCTCCGGCAGTGAGACGATCCACATCCTGGAATCTCCGGCAGTGAGAAGATCCACGTCCTGGAATCTCCGGGCAGGGACGATCCACATCCTGGAATCTCCGGGAAGTGAAGATCCACATCCTGGAATCTCCGGCAGTGAGACGATCCACATCCTGGAATCTCCGGCAGTGAGACGATCCACATCCTGGAATCTCCGGGCAGGGACGATCCACATCCTGGAATCTCCGGCAGTGAGAAGATCCACATCCTGGAATCTCCTTCAGTGAGAGGATCCACATCATGGAATCTCCTTCAGCGCGAAGATCCACATCCTGGAATCTCCGGCAGTGAGAAGATCCACATCCTGCAATCTCCGGCAGTGAGACGATCCACATCCTGGAATCTCCGGCAGTGAGAAGATCCACATCCTGGAATCTCCGGCAGTGAGAAGATCCACATCCTGGAATCTCCTTCAGCGCGAAAATCCACATCCTGGAATCTCCGGCAGTGAGAAGATCCACATCCTGCAATCTCCGGCAGTGAGACGATCCACATCCTGGAATCTCCGGCAGTGAGAAGATCCACATCCTGGAATCTCCGGCAGTGAGAAGATCCACATCCTGGAATCTCGCGCAGTGAGAAGATCCACATCCTGGAATCTCGTGCAGTGAGACGATCCATGTGGCTTATGTGCCTGTCTCCGTTCTAATTTTTTGCCAGCGAGAATCTGATTTTTCAGTGCCTGTGTCATTTCCCCCCTCCCCCCATTCCCCTCCGTCCCCTTACTCTCGCGCCACCCCCCTCCTCTCCCCTCCCGCACCGGCCATTAAAACCACCACTCTCGAGGCGGGAGATTCTGGGCTCTGTTAAAACTGATTTTCCCCTCTTCAATCATTTTGTATTAGAAGTGAGCACTCTGCTCCTGGGCGAACACTTTCTTTCACACTTCTGCCAGTTTAGAGACTCATTAGCACATTCAGAAATTCTAACCGAAGATAGACCTAACCTTTAATCATTAAGTAAATTTCACGTCCTCAGGGCATTCTATTTGCTCTGCTTAATTCTGATTGCCAGCTTCTGAAGTACGTCTGGATTCGTATTCCTCTGGTCATTTTTTATATGAAATCGGGGAGTTAAAATCATGGTTGATGAATCAATGCCAACCAATTACAAGTACTGCCTCCTCCTCATCATTTGTAGCGCAGGTGAAGCAGCCCATAGAATCCGTAGAATTCTACAGGAGGCCTTTTAGCCCACTAAGTCTGCACCGACCCTCTGAAGTAATACTCTTTTGAGGCCCACTCCCCCGCCCTTATAACCCCGTACATTGATCAGGGCCAATCCACCTAACCTGCACATCTTTGGTCTGTGGGAGGAAACCGGAGCACCCAGAGAAAACCCACGCAGACACGGGGAGAACGTGCAATCTCAAAACAGACAGTCACCCAAGGTCGGAATCATCTGCACTGACATTGAACTTCTTCAATTAGTTTGCTGGAACCATTGATTAAAACAAGGACACAAGAGCTGACTCCTCAAAGAAATGAGAGATTTGATCTTGACATAATGATAATCTTTATTAGTGTCACAAGTCGGCTTATATTAACACTGCAATGAAGTTACTGTGAAAATTCCCTAGTTACCGCACTCCGGCGTCTGTTTGTGTCACTGTGGGAGAATTCAGAATGTCCAATTCACCTAACAGCACATCGTTCGGGGCTTGTGGGAGGAAACCTGAGCAGACACGGGGAGAACGCGCAGACTCCACTCAGACAGTGACCTAAGCCAGGAATCGAACCCGGGCCCCTGGGGTTGTGAAGCAACAGTGCCAACCACTGTGCTACCATGCCACATCACGTTAGCATTCCATTAAATTCGTCACCATAGAACCAGAAGTTAATGGGATTCATAAGGCAAGTCCTCATATGGTTAAAATCGCACAATATCAAAAGAAAAGCATGCCTTTATATCGCGGTCTTAAAAGCACTCAATAGCCAATTAATTACTTTTGAAATGTTGTCATTTTTGTAATGTAGAAAACAAAACAAGCAGCCAAGTTGCGCACAGCAAGTTTCTACAAACAGCAATGTGACAATGAGCAGGTAACTTGTTTTTGTGATATTATTTGAGGATAAGTATCGAGGTTAACTCCCCTACTCATCTTCAATGCAGTGCCACGTGATCATTTGCAACCAATAGAGCAAGTAGATAAGACCTTGGCCTCATGTCTCAGCTCAAAAGACAGCACCTCCAACAATGCAGCACGCTACTGAAGGGTCAGCCTTGAGTCTTGTACGAAATCCTTAGCGTGGGACTTGAATCCAGAAGCTTGCAATTCAGTGGTGAGAGTGCAAGCAACTGAGCCACAACTGACTCAAAAGCAGCCATTGACTTTGGACCATATTACTTTTGAACAACAGTGAATTCAATCATCATTGTTTGCTTCAATGACACTAAACATGAAAAGTTGGATTACGATATTAAGCTCCTTTACTCCCCCTTACCTTCACAAATACACACATTTAAAGGTATGTAACATGGATTACGAACTATATCTTAAGTTATAATGGTCTCAGTAATAGAAAGATCCTTTAATACTCGCATTGACTGTGGTCAATTACCCTCTCCAGCCTGAACACAAGTGAATTCCTGTGGATATCTCATCAAAACCCCCTCCCCCGCCCCTCCCAGACGTTTGTCACATGAGAGCTTCCAAACTCCACTCCCAAGAAATAGGCTTGCAAATCACGGGCGCGATTCTCCGACCCATCCCGCCGGCACGGAGAATTGCCGGGGGCTGGCGTGAATCCCGCCCCCGCCGTGTCCCGAATTCTCCGCCACCAGAGAATCGGCGGGGGCAGGAATTGCGCCACGCTAGACGGCGGGCCCATCCTCAGCGATTCTCCAGCCCGCGATGGGCCGAAGTCCCGCCGCTGTCAACCCTCTCGCGCCAGCGTGGATTCAACCACCTTTTGAACAGTGGGAGCAGGCGGCGTGGGCGGGCTCAGGGGTCCTGGGGGGGCGCAGGGTGATCTGGCCCCGGGTGATGCCCCCACGGTGGCCTGGCCCATGATCGGGGCCCACCGATCCGCAGGCGGGCCTGTGCCGTGGGGGCATTCATTTTCTTCCGCCTTTGCCATGGTCTTCACTATGGCAGAGGCGGAAGAGACCCCCTCCCCTGCTGACGCTCCAGCGCATGCGTCGCCCGGCGAAGACCTTTCGGCGCCGGCTGGCGTGGCGCCAAAGGCCCATCCCGCCAGCCGGCGGAGCGGAAACCACTCCGGTGCGGGCCTAGCCCCTCAAGGTGAGGGCTTGGCCCCTAAAGGTGCGGAGAATTCCGCACCTTTGGGGCGGCCCGACGCCGGAGTGGTTCCCGCCATTCCATTACGCCGGAACCCCCCCGCCCCGCCGGGTAGGGAATAATCCCGCCCCTGGTTTCACAATTCTGCTTTCCATCAATGGATTGAATAGCGAAATCCAATCCAGGTTTTCTAAATTCCTCTTCCAAATATAACTTCTGCTTCACTTTTAACAAGAAAGCCAGTATCCAGGTTTTTACACCTCCACCTTCAGGATTTCTTTGTCTTGACTGCTATACAACTGTTCTCGATTTCCAGACTCTATTAAAGTGGCATCAGACTTCTGATTTATCACTGAAGTCTGCTTTCCTACTTTAATTCTGGGTTTGGCAATGACCTATTTAACTCAGAACACTTTGTTTACCTTTTTCCTTGAATTCTTCTGACCAACATCTTAACTCCTAAACGACCCTCTTATGGACTGATCTGATCTCTTCACACATCTGCTCTATTGAGTAGTACTACACTCTTGTATGCTTCGCCCGATGCCTGTGTCTATGTATTTACACTGTGTATTTTATGTTTGCCCTATTATGTATTTGCTTTACATGCATGGATCTGTTTGAGCTGCACGCAGAACAATATTTTCACTGTACCTCGGTACACGTGACACTAAAAAATCCAATCCAATCTGTTCTCGTAACTTACGTCTTTCTAAGACACTTTCTCTGTCCCAATTCACTGGTTATCTGGACTGTATCTGATTCTTTGGGAAGCCTGCCTCTTTGAAGCCCCCTTATCCTGTCCAGTCTTTGTTCTCCTGGCAGAGTTGCGAGGCATTCACTCATGATATATTATCTTCAACTGCAATATATTCAGCTCAAACTAAACTCAAAATAATCTTTCTGCCTTAAAAGGCCACAGTTGCTAAGAAATGGTCACACTTTTATGCAATTTATTTACTCTTCACACCGTAACTCTCTATCTAAGCACAATAAAAATGCAGCTGGAACTGCAACCCAACCCCCACACATACAAACCCCTTTGTCCAGCATGAGTCTAACTATAGGTTTGTCCCTTCCTTCTATTGAAACATTAAAGAAAACCCACCTAAAACGATACCTTATTTCTAATGTTTACCAATACAAATATAAATCCCTTAAAACTACCTTTGTTTTCCAACCATGCATTTGGTTGCATGGGTTCACTATAATTGCTAATCTTATGACATTTTGGGGAATATAATTTACTTGCACTTTAATGAGATCGGATGTGGTTTATTTGCAATGTAGTCCTTCCCCATTTTTAGGAGGACGCCCCTGGCTGGCTCCATGCCCCCAGAATCATGCATGTATAAAGAGGCAAAAGTATTTTTTGAGCAGTGTGCAAGAGGTCTGCGGCACACGCTCAGCCTTCGCCCTGCGCTCTCCCATCAGTCTCAATGCACTAGCATTGCAAAAGATGCAACCTGGCTTTTCCCTTCAGTTGTCCACCTAAGATGATCCAATGCAACATTTGGACTTCTTAAGCATAAAGCTCTCCAGCTCTGTGAGCAGCCATGGTTTTTATATCTTCGAGGTTCAGTTAAATATATTTACCCCTCCCTCCATGACTACACCCTCCCACGTTTCCCCCCCGCCCCCAGCTATAACCATTGAACGCCCAGGAGTAACATTTAACCTTCCCATAGCTACCCTTGAACTCTCTCCATTATGTCCATACCATGCAGCTGAATCCCCACGTCCCTCACCTTCCCGGGTAGCCCACCCCATGACAGTAAGTCTGTCCCCCTCATTTTTCCGGTCCCAAGAATCTACTTTTTCTTCAATGCCCCCCAAAGAAATTCTCAGTGCCCCTTCATCCATCAGCATGACTTGTCACCCTCACATCTTACCAACTCCCACACATCCCTCAAAACCCCCCCTGTAATCACAACCCCAGCGCAGACCATCGCTGCCCAATAGTAATGAAATGAAATGAAAATCGCTTATTGTCACAAGTAGGCTTCAAATGAAGTTACTGTGAAAAGCCCCTAGTCGCCACATTCCGGCACCTGTTCGGGGAGGCTGTTACGGGAATCGAACCGTGCTGCTGGCCTGCCTTGGTCTGCTTTCAAAGCCAGCGATTTAGCCCTGTGCTAAATAGCCCCTGCAGTTGACGACCCATCTCCTGGAGGCTGCTGCCACTAGACGATGATGTCCTTCGCACCCTCTGCTGCGCTTGGTGTTCGAAATTCCATGGTCATTGGAGGGACATGTGGTCCCTCCACAATTTGGCACACAGTAGGGCTGCATGCTGGACGAAGAGCAGGAAGAGGAGGAACATGCGGACTCATCTGAGGAGGAGGAGGACGACGAGGAGGGGCTGGTGGGCAAGCCTGAGGAGGAGCAGAGAGGATGGAGGATAGGTACTGACAAGCATCCGACATGACAGGAGGACTAGGGAGGCCCTCATCCTCGCTTAATTCACATGAGATGAGTCTGTGTGTCCATCAGCTCTACCCCCGCACCCCCCTCCAGCACATCACACTGCCCCTTCCCCAACCACCCTGTTCCCCCTCAAAGGGTTTGTCCCAACACAGCAGGGTGATGGGCCTGTTGGCACTATCAGCAGGTCACTATACAAGGCATGAGGGTGATGACCTTTTGCTGTGAGGAAAGCTCTGATGCTCCTTAACTTCTGACGAAGTTTGACTCCTGTCTTTCTGCTGACAGCGCACTCACACCCATTCTCTGAACAGACTCTGCATCGGGGGGGGGTTTGATTTTGGATCACTGTGCCCGAGGGCAGAGGTGCAGGCAGGCTCACTGTGAAGATTACCATGACAGAGGCTTCACACATATCAGGTGTGACATGTTTTAATAGTGAACATTTTAGTGTGACAGGTTTCCATTCCCCAGCTACAGATAGTGACCAGTCCAATGCCCACTCAGTGCTCCTCACTCTTCATCTTCGTGCTGTGTCTAGATGTGTCCCCAGGGTGCACATCCGAGGTGGAGGCAGCCTGGTGTTGGAGGGCACCGGCCGTCTTACCCACGTCACAGGCGTCGCCGCGCCTCCCTGTTCAGCCCGCTGCCCTTCAGATCCTCCAGTGTCAGGACGAGGGGATTCAGAAGGACAGAAGGCCACCCCTTCGTCTCCTTGGTGGAAGGCCCGGGTCTCCAGGGCTTACTCCACTCTGAGGGTGCCCATGGGGATCTGGGTAACTCCGTGGTATGAGGGGCAACTGTAGTGAACTCCAGAACCCTCTGAGACACCTGGCTCTCCCATAGAACCATTGTCTGTCCCATGGTGTCGACACTCTCCGTGATAGTTCTCAGTGATCGTGCCATGTCTGGAATGGTTCGGCAATGTCCAGCGATGTCCGGGACATGTCCCTCAGTGACTGAGACATGGTATCAAGGCTCCCGTCCATGGTCGTCAGAGGCTGAGCAACTCCGTCGGCTCCACCCACTTATGGCTCTGTCATTGCGCTCCAGGTTTTCCACTGCGGTCGCCACCCTAGCAGTGCTGGCCTGGGTGCCACACAATGTCGGCACAATCTCCTGCGCCTGAAGGCTTTAGATCTCATCCAATTGGCTTTGCAGTTGCTTCAATGTCGCTGACAACCCCTCCTCAATCTCACAGCTCGGAGAGAACCTTGTCCAGAGGCTCAGCATCTGGCTGGGGCCCAGCTGTGCCCTGGATTCCAGCAGAACTCCAACTGCCATCTGACTGGGGTGTTCCTGCCTCCACCTGATGTGCATCAGCAGATGTGTGGGTGCTGTTCACCGTGCTGCTGGTTCACCTACCCCCTCGGGTGCCCTGCCTCTCATCCACTGCGCCGAGAAGCCTGGCCAGGTCGGCGTCTCCAAAGCGAGGAGCAGATCTCTGCGCACCCATCCTCGAGTCATGGCTGGGAGTGAGCGCTGAGGGAGCAGTTCAAAACAGCACCCCCGCTGTGAGCAGCAAGCAGCTGAGGCGCGAGTCGGATGAATCTGAGGGTGGGGACTCGGGCATGCCGATTTCCACGTGGGGGCTCAAACGCACCATTACAGTCGATGCAAAACGCCTCGCCAAACCTGCCCAAAATGACACTTAGGGCAGCACGGTAGCACAAGTGGATAGCACTGTGGCTTCACAGCTCCAGGGTCCCAGGTTCGATTCCGGGCTGGGTCACTGTCTGTGTGGAGTCTGCACGTTCTCCCCGTGTCTGCGTGGGTTTCCTCCGGGTGCTCCGGTTTCCTCCCACAGTCCAAAGATGTGCAGGTTAGGTGGATTGGACATGCTCAATTGACCTTTAGTGCAAAAGGTTAGGAGGGGTTATTGGGTTACGGGGATAGGGTGGAAGTGAGGGCTTAAGTGGGTGGGTGCAGACTTGATGGGCTGAATGCCCTCCTTCTGCACTGTATGTTCTATGTTCTATGTTCTAGTCATTTTGCGGGTGAATCGTGCCCATAGGTTTCACGTCGGCCTTTGGCGAGAATGGCGACCCTCCACGATGGGCAGGAACACACATTACGCTGGCGGGAAACAGATTTTTACCTCGCTGAAATTTAACCCTTCCACCTGCCATCAAACCTGCCACAGGGGAGGCGGCAAACTGGTAGATTCCACAGTAACAGAAAGGGAAGACAATCAAGGGTGTCAGTTTGCATCCGAAAGCCATTATTTCGACACTGAGATAAGTAAGGGCCCAATGCCTTTTATACTTTGCAGCCAAAAGTCAGGCAACAATCCTACCCCTATGCACCTTCCATGACCCAGCTCTTGTTTGCTAACCGCGGCCCTCAGATAAGTATAAACCTCTGCGATTTACCTTTATTTAGTCTGTTAATTAGTCTCCTCTAATTAAACTATAAATCATTCCTGCTAGTATTTTCATGTTTGCAATTACAGTGACTGGAGAATGTTAATGAGGTCCAGCCCTGGAGCAGACTTTTGCAATTTATTTTTCAGTTCCCGGAATTAAGTTATAATTTATTTCCAAACATGGGGATTTTACAAGGGACGGCCTTCCTAAATTGCACCATATTTCTGAATGCTGTAAAGGGATCTGTCTGGCCACAAGGCCACTCTGGTTCTGTTTTTTTTTTATGTTGCTGAAGTACTGCTGATCAAAGGTCACCGCGGGGCAGGTTTTTTATGAAAAGGATGGACCGTTACTGGGTGGCACAGAACAAAATACGTTGCCGGAGAGCATCAAGGGATGAAAGGCGACAGAGTGAGGGACAGCAGGAGAGAAGAGAAGGAAAGAGAGGGCTGAAAGAAAGAAAGAAAGTGTCATGATATCCACATCAGCATATCGTGGTGCAATCACACACACACTGATGGACAGGCAGTTGGACCAACCAGCACACACACAACATCGCAGCCAATCACCAGTGAGAGCACATGCACTATAAAACAGGGAACACCACAGTTCCCGCTCATTCTACCAGGAGATAGCTCAGAACACAGAGCTCACAGCGCGCCACTCAGACATAGACCATGTGCTGAGTGCCTCACTAAGATAGTGATAGAGCTGGGTCCACAGGTTAGCTGGTGAATCACGTACCCAAGCCAGCAGTTAGTTGTTACCGTTGGTTAGACAATAAAACAGAGTTGTACCATCTACAGCCGTGTTGGATCATTTGTGCAGCAGAACACCCAACACAACAGAAAGAAAGAAAGGAAATGAAGGAAAGAGGAAGAGAGTGTCATGCCACCCTGGGCGAGTACGCAGTCAATTCTAGCCCCACTTGACCTGGAGTCGCAACACAATTTAAATTCGTAAATAATTCTTCGAAAAACACCCAAATTCTTTGAGCTTGGCTCCCCAATAATTACACTCTCAAGGGTTGTAAATATAAACATAATTAAATTTGTTAATAACAATAACTATAGTTAAATGTGCAGCAAATACAACTGGTTAACTATTCCAAATTCCTAGCCCACTCCCCTCCCCTTAAACTCATCCTACATTCTATACACACACAAGACAGACAAACACAGAGGGGAGAAGAGGGGGGGTAAAATGATAAGTAAAAGTGAAAGATAAGGGTCTCTGTTTCAGATGGTTGTTTCTGAAATGAAATGAAATGAAAATCGCTTATTGTCACAAGTAGGCTTCAAATGAAGTTACTGTGAAGAGCCCCTAGTCGCCACATTCAGGCGCCTGTTCGGAGAGGCTGGTACTGGAATCCCTTCACTTTAGGCTTTCAGTTCAAGATTTCTGCTTTCCGTTCTGTGATGGTTTCACTGTAGGTTCATAAATACAGCAGCTCACAGCATTTAAACATAACAAGAACATAAGATCTCGGAACAGGGGTAGGCCACCTGGCCCTTCGAGCCTGCTCCGCCATTCAATGAGATCATGGCTGATCTTTTGTGGACTCAGCTCCATTTTCCGTCCCAAACACCATAACCCTTTATTCCTTTATTCTCCAAAAAACTGTCTATCTATATCTTGAAAAAATTTAATGAAGGAGCCTCAACTGCTTCATTGGGCAGGCGATTCCATAGGTTCACAACCTTTTGGGTGAAGAAGTTCCTCCGAGCCAGTCCTAAATCTACTTCCCCTTATTTTGAGGCTATGCCCCCTAGTTCTGCTTTCACCCGCCAGTGGAAACAACCTGCCCACATCTATCCTAATTATTCCCATCATAATTTTATATGTTTCTATTAGATTCCCCCCACATCCTACTAAATTCCAAATTCTGGAGAGAGAGCTTCAGAGAGACAGAGGGGCAGAGAGACAGACCTCAGGGCACCCCTAAGCTGAAGGCAGAGTCAGCAATGGTGGAGTGATTATCACGGGGGAAGTTCAAGATGCCAGAATTAGAGGAGCGGATGTATCTCAGAGGGGACCTGAGAGGAGGTTTCCCCAGAGTCCCGGCCAACATATCTCTCTCAGCCAACACCATGAAAACAGTGATGGACTGGCTAATGTTACATAAGTAAGGGTGAGGCTCAGAAGGAATTTGCAAACCAGAATAAGAATCTCTTTCCCAGGATAATAATGCCCATCTCGAGTTTTAATATTACAGGGAGAGGACTGACCATCTGAATTCAAGCTGCATACCCTGGTCACAGCAAGCTCGGAGTCAGCGAATGCCACTTCGAAAATCCTCTCTGTCATCAATGCCTATCTTCCCATTTTTGACCTGTGCCCTCCATACCAGGAAAGTGAAATCTTTTATCTGAAGAAAGATTATTCTATATACATAGAACATAGAAAATATAGCACCAAACAGGCCCTTTAGCCCACGATGTTGTGCCAAACTTTTGTCCCAGATTAAGAACAAATTAATCTACACTCCATTATTCTACTGTAATCCATGTACCTATCCAATAGCCGCTTGAAGGTCCCTAATGTTTCTGACTCAACTACTTCCACAAGCAGTGCATTCCATGCCCCCACTACTCTCTGGGTAAAGAACCTACCTCTGACATCCCCCCTATATCTTCCACCATTCAGCTTAAATTTATGTCCCCTTGTAATGGTTTGTTCCACCTGGGGAAAAAGTCTCTGACTGTCTACTCTATCTATTCCCCTGATCATCTTATAAACCTCGATCAGGTCTCCCCTCATCCTTCTCCGTTCTAATGAGAAAAGGCCTAGCACCTTCAACCTTTCCTCGTAAGACCTACTCTCCATTCCAGGCAACATCCTGGTAAATCTCCTTTGCACCTTTTACAAAGCTTCCACATCCTTCCTAAAATGAGGTGACCAGAACTACACACAGTACTCCAAATGTGGCCTTACCAAGGTTTTGTACAGCTGCATCATCACCTCACGGCTCTTAAATTCAATCCATCTGCTAATGAACGCTAGCACACCATAGGCCTTCTTCACCGCTCTATCAACTTGAGTGACAACTTTCAAAGATCTATGAACATAGGCCCCTAGATCTCTCTGCACCTCCACATTGCCAAGAACCCTACCGTTAACCCCATATTTGTCTTTCCAAAATGGACAACCTCACACTTTTCAGGGTTAAACTCCATCTGCCACTTCGCAGCCTAGCTCTGCATCCTATCTATGTCTCTTTGCAGCCGACAACAGCCCTCCTCACTATCCACAACTCCACCAATCTTCGTATCGTCTGCAAATTTACTGACCCACCCATCAACTCCCTCATCCAACTCATTAATGAAAATCACAAACAGCAGAGGACTCAAAACTGATCCCTGCGGTACGCCACTGGTAACTGGGCTACAGGCTGAATATTTGCCATCCACCATCACTCTCTGACTTCTATCGGTTAGCCACTTTGTTATCCAAGTGGCCAAATTTCCCACTATCCCATGCCTCCTTACTTTCTGCAGAAGCCTACCATGGGGCACCTTATCAAATGCCTTACTTAAATCCATGTACGCTACATCCACTGCTTTACCTTCATTCACGTGCTTGGTCACCTCCTCAAAGAATTCAATAAGACTTGTGAGGCAAGACCTACCCCTCACAAATCCGTGCTGACTATCCCTAATCAAGCAGTGTCTTTCCAGATGCTCGGAAATCCTATTCCTCAGTACCCTTTCCATTACTTTGCCCACCACCGAAGTAAGACTAACTGACCTGTAATTCCCAGGGTTATCCCTATTCTCTTTTTTGAACAAGGGCACGACATTCGTCACTCTCCAATCCCCTGGTACGGCCCCTGTTGACAGTGAGGACGAAAAGATCATTGCCAACGGCTCTGCAATTTCATCTCTTGCTTCCCATAGAATCCTTGGAGAAATCCCGTCATTCCCGGGATATGCCCAACACATCTTCCTTCCTAACAAGTATCTCCTCGAGCTTACCAGTCTGTTTCACACTGTCCTCTCCAACAATATGGCTGCTATCATTCGTAAATACTGAAGAAAAGTACTCGTTCAAGACCTCTCCTATCTCTTCAGACTCAATACACAATCTCCCACTACTGTCCTTGATCGGACCTACCCTCGCTCTAATCATTCTCATATGTCTCACATATGTGTAAAAGACCTTGGAGTTTTCCTTGATCCTACCCGCCAAAGATTTTTCATGCCCTCTCTTAACTCTTCTCATCTATTTCTTCAGTTCCCTCCTGGCTATCTTACATCCCTCCAGCACCCTGTCTGAACCTTGTTTCCTCAGCCTTACATAAGTCTCCTTCTTCCTCTTAACAAGACATTCAACCTCTCTTGGCAACCATGGTTCCCTCACTCGGCCATCTCTTCCCTGCCTGACAGAACATACATATCAAGGACACGTAGTATCTGTTCCTTGAACAAGTTCTACATTTCAATTGTGTCCTTCCCTGACAGCCTATGTTCCCAACTTATGCACTTCAGTTCTTGTATGACAGCATTGTATTTATCCTTACCCCAATTGTAAATCTTGCCCTGTTGCACGCACCTATCCCTCTTCATTTCTAAAGTGAGTCACAGAATTGTGGTCACTATCTCCAAAATGCTCCCCACTAACAAATCTATCACTTGCCCTGGTTCATTACCAAGTACCAAATCCAATATGGCGTCGCCTCTGGTCGGACAATCTACATACTGTGTTAGAAAAGCATCCTGGACACACTGCACAAACACCACTCCATCCAAACTATTTGATCTAAAGAGTTTCCACTCAATATTTGGGAAGTTGAAGTCACCCATGACGACTACCCTGTGACTTCTGCACCTTTCCAAAATCTGTTTCCCAATCTGTTCCTCCACATCTCTGCTGCTATTGGGGGGCCTATAGAAAACTCTCAACAAAGTGACTGCTCCTTTCCTACTTCTGACTTCAACCCATAATACCTCAGTAGGCAGATCCTCCTTGAACTGCCTTTCTGCATCTGTTATACGATCTCTAATTAACAATGCCACCCCCCACCTCTTTTACCACCCTCCCTAATCTTATTGAAACATCTATAACCAGGAACCTCCAACTACCATTTCTGCCCCTCTTCTATCCACGTTTCGGTGACAGCCACCACATCGTAGTCCCAAGTACCGATCCATGCCTTAAGTTCACCCACCTTATTCCTGATGCTTCTTGCGTTGAAGTATACACACCTCAGCCCATCTCCGTGCCTGCAAGTACTCTCCTTTGTCAGTGTTACCTTCCCCACTGCCTCACTACATGCTTTGAGGTCCTGAACATCAGCTACCTTAGTTGCTGGACTACAAATCCGGTTCCCATTCCCCTGCCAAATTAGTTTAAACCCTCCCGAAGAGTACTAGAAAACCTCCCTCCCAGGATATTGGTGCCCCTCTGGTTCAGATGCAACCCGTCCTGCTTGTACAGGTCTCACCTTCCCCGGAATGCGCTCCAATTATCCAAATACCTGAAGCCCTCCCACCTACACCACTCCTGCAGCCAAGTGTTCAACTGCACTCCCTCCCTATTCCTCGCCTCGCTATCACATGGCACCGGCAACAAACCAGAGATGACAACTCTGTCTGTCCTGGCTTTTAACTTCCAGCCTAACTCCCTAAACTCATTTATTACCTCCACACCCCTTTTCCTACCTATGTCGTTGGTACCAATGTGCACCACGACTTCTGGCTGCTCCCCCTCCCCCTTAAGGATCCTGAAGATACGATCCGAGACCTATACCTATTGAACAGAGCAAATTAAAGAACTGTAAAATGGGAAATGTGAGGATAATTAAATCAGTTAAAATTAATGGATAGAAAATCTAGTGTTGGCCGATTAAACCTGCACCCCTGAACCACACAGATGCGTTTCCAGGTGGTAAAGCTCTGTATCAGAAAACAACATCTTGAATTTACAAGTGTTTGTCTGGAAATTGTTATTTGAATGATTAATGTATGAGCTTGTATATTCATTTGTCTTATTATTTTCATACAATAATGCATTGATTATAAAATAAGCAAACCCCTTGCATCCCCTTTAACAACCACAGCTTTGTGGCGAATAGCTCACTTCCTGAGTGCCAAAATCCTGTCCACCATTATTAGGGGTGGATATTGTTGTGCAGACTCGAGGGGCCGAAGGGCCATTTCTGCGCTGTACGACTCTCTGTCTCTATACTCTATCAGGACAAGGCCGAGCTCAGGAGTATGATGGAATACCCCCCACTTGCCTCATGAGCTCAGATTCAACATTCCAGAATCTTGGCACCATCCAAGACAAAACAACCCGCTTGATTGGCACCACCTTAAACGTTCACTTCCTCCGCACAAAAACGCCAGTGTGCACCTTCTACCGCATAGAAGGGCAAGGGCAGCATGGGAACATCACCACCTGCCAGTCACGCACCATCCTGACGTGGAACTATTTCGGCACTCCTTCACTGTCACTGGGTAAAAATCCAAAACGCCCTCCCTAACACCAAATGGACTGCAGTGGACCCCACCACCTTTACAGGGGTATTTGGGGTATTTAGGGCTGGGCAACAAATACTCACATTACCAAAGATGTCCACAGTCCTGAATGAATTTAACAGAAAGATGTCCTGAAACACGTTACAACCAAAAAAAAATCACAGTATCCAATTTTCACACTGCAAGGCCCCACAAATGGAAATGTTATAAAAACCGGACAAGGGCAGGATTCTCCAGTCCCCTAGCCACGTAATTCTCAGCCGCACGCCATTCGCTGATGGCGGGCTTCTCTCTTCCCGACTCTTGGCAATGGGATTTGCCATTGAAACCACCCCATGCCACCGGGAAACCTGAGGGCAGGGTGCGCTGCCAGTCAGAAATGAGAATCCCAATGGTTGGAGAATTCCAGCCTATGTTTCCATGGTGCTGACTGAGAGATATATATTGGCCACTGGGGAAACTGCTTCTTCACTGAATAATACCATGAAGTCCTTCGCCTGCAGTTGAGTGGACCTCATTCAACATTTCAACCAAAGTCTGCACCTCTGACAGTGCAGCATCCCTTGCTCACTGAATCACTGGAGCATCAGCTCAGAATTTGTGCTCAAGCCTCAGGAATGATAAATCTTGTCCCTTAAAGACGAAGCTGCAATCAGATCAGAGTAACATCTTGCTAAGGCGAGAAACATTCTGATGTTCATATTACTGACTGTCGTTAAGAGGGTGTCAGCACCTTATTGTTCAAAAAAAATACCCATTTGATTTTTATTTCAATCGATGGCCAGTCTCCTCTTAATTCAACTGACCTGTAAACTATTTTCAGTAATAAATCCTGACTTGCTGTGTGAGCATACAAATTAAGAACAGGCGTAGGCCCGAGAATCCTGCTCCGCCATTCGATAAGATCGTGACAGATCTGATTGGAACCTCAACTCCACATTCCCACCTACCCGTTAACCTTCCACCCCCTTGTTTATCCGAATCTGACTTAATAATGTTCAACAATTCTGCTTCCACCTCCCCTCCCCCACACTCTGCTCTGTCTATTTCATTTACACTTTAAGTTCAAATTTTAGGATAATTCAAATGTTTTTTCTTGTAAATGCAACATTGAAATTTCAGGAGCAAACTAATCATTTCTTTCTTTATCCTTTAAAATTGAAACCAAAATATTGGACACAATTCTCCCCAAAAATGTATAAGTGTCGTATCTGGTGGGAATCGAGGTGTCACTCTCCCCGGGTGGTTCGGTATGATCTGTGTCCTCTATTTCTTGATGCTCTATTAAGTGTTTTGTTATGCTCTTGGCGTAGCCTGAGCTGCTTCCTTGATGTGCACTCTGACAAAGGAAGGTTCAGACTTGGAGATAACTTTAACACGTATATTAAACTATTAACAATTCTCCTACTTGGATTCGACCCTACTGTTAATCCTGCTATAGCTACTCAGACTGACGAACCAGTCTGCTACAATCCACATGGTGGGTGTGATGTTCAATCAACCCTGTGTCTGTACTCACTGAGTGTCTCCACTGGAAAGAGACTGAGCATGTGTGATGTGTCCTTTTATATGGGTTGGTGTAATGCCCTCCTGTGGTAGTGTCACCTCTGTGTGTATCGTGACTGCCCATAGGTCGTGTCCTATCTTACTGACTTATTGGTTGACTGCCTGTGTGTCATGTCTCTGGTGTTCTCTCTAGTGTCTAGCTAGGTGTAGTGTATGTATGTTAACCCTTTGTGTACTTACAGTGATTTTTAAATTTAGAATTTACAGTGCAGAAGGAGACCATTTGGCCCATCGAGTCTGCTCCGGCTCTCGGAAAGAGCATCCTACCCAAGCCCACACCTCCACCCTATCCCCATAACCCAGTAACCCCACCAACACTAAGGGAAATTTTGGACACTAAGGGCAATTTAGCATGACCAATCCACCTAACCTGCACCTCTTTGGACTGTGGGAGGAAGCCGGAGCACCTGGAGGAAACCCACGCACACACGGGGAGAACGTGCAGACTCCGCACAGACAGTGACCCAAACTGGGAATCGAACTTGGGACACTGGAGCTGTGAAGCAATTGTGCAATTTTCCAAGGCCACCACATCCTTCCTTAGGTATGAACCTGGGACCCTGGAGCTGTGAAGCAATTATGCTAACCACTATGCTACCGTGCTGCCCCTTTATATGGTGATATATGCCCCTATATGTGGTGATGTATATCACCACATTAAGAGGGAACCGTTTCTCACTATTTACTCTGCCCAAATCCCTCAGGATCATGACTACCTCTACCAAGTGTCCTCTCAGCGTTCTTTTCTCCAAGGAATACAGATCCAACCTTTCCAATCTATCCTCACAAGTACAGTTCTTTATCCCTGGAATCATTCTTGTGAATCTCCTCTGTACTCTCTCCAATGCCTTCACATCCTCCATCAAGAATTGCACCCAGGACTGGATGCAGTGCTCCAGATGAGGCCTGACTAGTGTCTAATTCAATATAACCTCCGATTTGCTGTCTTCTGGGGCTGGTTTAGCACACTGGGCTAAATAGCTGGCTTTTAAAGCAGACCAAGGCAGGCCAGCAGCACGGTTCAATTCCCGTACCAGCCTCCCCGAACAGGCGCCGGAATGTGGCGACTAGGGGCTTTTCACAGTAACTTCATTTGAAGCCTACTTGTGACAATAAGCGATTTTCATTTCATTTCATTCATTTCTTTCCTAGCTTTGTGATAATTACTTGCAAATTGTTCAAGATTAGTTCTTTTTCGTAACAGCTGTTTATTATTACTTCATATACAGAATGGCAATCAGATTCAGAATTCTTGTCTGACTCTTCAGTTATCACCATAAATTCAGATTCCCCTTTCTTATGGCCAGCTGCAGGTTTAGTATTCTCAGAACATGGGTTCTTATTATCGAAAGTAGGGATTTCTTAAGTTCTTCTAAGAGAATGACTTTTCTCAGAACGTCAGGGTAGTTTCAATTCCCAGTGCCCGTTGCCCCACCTGCTTCAAGAAGACCACCATCATACCAGTGCCAAAGAAAAAATCATGCTCTGCACACCACAATCTAGGTCATTAATATAGACCAGGAAGAGCAACTAACTGTCCCAAGAGAATCAAGGGTTAAGGGGACAAGGAGTGAATGTGGATTTGAGGATTATCGCATCAGATCAGTCACAATCTCATTGAATGGCGGAGCAGATTCGGTGGGCCAAATGGCCTACTCCTGCTCCTACATCTTATGGTCTTGTGGTCCTGGGGAATTCCACTGCAAACCTTTGTTCAATCTGAAAAACAACTCTTTATCGCGACTACCTGTTTCCTGTCACTCAGCCAATTTCTCATCCAAGTGCACACTTTCCTTTTTAGTCCACCAGCTAGAATTTTGCTCACAAATCTGTTGTGTGGCACTGTTTCAAATGTGTTTGAAAATCCACATACACCACATCAACAGCATTTCCCTCATCAACCTTCTCTGTTACCACCTCAAAAAAACTTCAGCCAGTTAGTTGAACCCCCAATGATTTTCCCTGAGTGAATCCATGCTGGCTTTCCTTAATTATCCTGCACCTGTGCTGATTATTGATTTTGACAAATGTATAAGTGACTACCGATTTCTCGTTTGCAGAGGTTTCCCTACCACTGATGTCTAACTGACTGATCTGTAGCTGCTGGTTTTATACTTGCACTCATTATGTTGACAAGGGTGCAACTGTCACAATTCTTCAGTCCTCCGGCGTCACCCCTGTGTCTAAGGAAGACTCGAAGATGATCTCCAGTGGCTCTGAAATGTCGACGCTCAACACCCTCTATCCTTGCTGCATCTCATCTATCCTGGTGCCTTATCAATATTGAGCAAAGATAACCTTTCCAACATCTCCTCCTTCTCAATTGTAAATTTGTTGAATCTACTAGTTACCTCCTCTCTCACACCGGCCTGGGTAGAATCCTCGTCCTTTGCAAAGACAGATGCAAAGTTAATGAATTTTTAACAGTGCGATAAGTCATATTTAATATCGATGTCTCGCGTTGAAAGTTGAATTTCTTCAGAATTTATTTAGCCTTTGAAATGTAAAAATGACTTTTTAAAACTTCGTTCTGCGTTATTCTCTCTCTTTATTTCACCCTCTGCACATGAGTTAAATCTAATTTATACTTTCCAGTTTCTCCGTGTGGCTAAATGAGGATCCTTCAAACTAATTGGATGAAAAGCCAAGGCCTTATTTGCCCTGTTCAAATAATAAGACCATAAGGCCAGAAAACATAGGTGTAGAATTAAACCACTCGGCCCACGGGTCTGCTCCGCCATTTAATCATGGCCAATATTTTTCTCACCCCCATTGTCCTGCCTGATCCCAATAACTACTGATCCCCTTATTAATCAAGAGCCTATCTATCTCTGTCTTAAAGACACTCAGTGATTTGGCCTCCACAGCCTTCTGTTGCAAAGTGTTCCATAGATTCACCACCCTCTAGCTGAAGAAATTCCTCCTCACCTCTGTTTGAAAGGATTGTGCCTTTAGTCTGAGATTGGGTCCTCTGCTTCTAGTTTTCCCTAACAGTGGAAACATCCTCTCCACATCTACTCTATCCAGGCTTTGCAGTATCCTGTAAGTTTCAATAAGATCCCCCCTCATCCTTCGAAATTCCAACGAGTTCAGACCCAGAGTCCTCAACCGTTCCTCATATGACAAGCTCTTCATTCCAGGGATCACTTGTGAACATCCTCTGGACCCTTTCATAGAATTTACAGTGCAGAAGGAGGCCATTCGGCCCATCGAGTCTGCACCGGATTTTTGAAAGAGCACCCTACCCAAGCCCACACCTCCACCCTATCCCCATAATCCAGTATCCCCACCCAACACTAAGGGCAATTTTGGACACGAAGGGCAATTTATCATGGCCAATCCACCTAACCTGCACATCTTTGGACTGTGGGAGGAAACCGGAGCACCTGGAGGAAACCCACGCACACACGGGGAGGACGTGCAGACTCTGCACAGACAGTGACCCAAGCTGGGAAACGAACTTCGGACACTGGAGCTGTGAAGCAATTGTGCAATTTTCCAAGGCCAGCACATCCTTCCTTAGGTATGGGTCCAAAACCGCTCACAATACTCCAAATGAGGTCTGACCAGAGCCTTATACAGCCTCAGAAGCACATCCCTTGTCTTGTATTCTAGTCCTCTCGACATGAATGCTAACATTGCATTTGCATTCCCAACTGCACGTTAACCTTAAGAGAATTGTGAACAAGGACTCCCAAGTCCCTTTGAGCTTCTGATTTCCTCAGCATTTCCCCATTTAGAAAAGAGTCTATGTCTCTATTCCTCCTTCCAAAGTACATAACCTCACACTTTTTCACGTTGTATTCCATCTGCCACTTTACCCACTCTCCTAGCTTGTCCAAGTTCTTCTGCAGCCCGCCTGCTTCCTCAATACTACCTGTCCCTCTACAGATCTTTGCACCACAGATCCCCTGCAGGGGACACTGTGCTGCATTAAACACCCAAGAATGGCCATTGGAAGTCCATGGGCATCTGTAATGTGATGAGTTGTGGGCATAGTTCTTTTGCCATGGATTGTAAAGTCCAAGCCATTGATTTCAGGAACTTCTGACTTTAGATATACAATATGCACTAAAAGTAGCCAAAATAATTGAGAAAGTTGAATTTTGACCTTTCTTTTTTAAGTAACATCAAATGCAAAACACAAATGAGGACCAGATGGATCGGCACTCGTGAGGGTCTCCCAGGGCTTTGGTGGCCCCCAGCTGCATGCCCTGTGGGCAGAGTGGTGCTACCTGGGCACCGTGGCAGTGCCAACCTGGCGCTGACAAAGTGCTCAGGTGGCACTGCCAGCTGACATGGGCTCTGCCAGGGTGCCAGGTTGACACTGACAAGGTGCTAAGCTGGCATTTTATGTGCACGTGGGATCGGGCTGATCGCCCAGCGAGGGAGTTGGGAGGGATGTGGTGGGTGGTTGGGGACCCTACCATAGTGTGTTCGGGTTGGGGGAGGGTTTCAGGGGTCGCTTCGGAGATCCCCAGTGTACAAATGGGGCCATGTGCAGCCTCGGTCGCGCGTCCCCCGCTGAGGCCACTTATTTAACGCGAGTCACGTTGTCTCGCTATCGCCATGAAACACGCGGCTAAACGCGCTCCCTATGGGACTTTGTTCCCAATTAGTTGAATTGAGCCCTTTGAAATTTTCTGGTTGAATTCCATTCCAGATCACTTTCATTCCTTCAAGCTCCAAGGAATATAAGCTACTCAATTTCGCCTCATGGAATAATCGTCTCATCTTAGCAACCAGTCAAGTGAATGGATAAAGATTATTGCACTCTCTCAAGTGCAACTGTGTGCTTCCTTAGGTAAGGAGACCAAAGCTCCACACAATACATTAAGTGTGGCCTCACCAGAGCTCTGTATAAATGTAATAAAACTTTCTCCGTTTTATCGTCTGTTCCATGTCTTGAGTAAAAATAGCTTATGCCTTAATCCTTTCCAAAGGAAATCGAATTCCTACAGTGTCGAACGAGGAAATTTGGCCCATCAAGTATGCACCTACCCTCTGAAAGAGCACCATACCTAGGCCCACTCCCATGCCCTATCCCTGCAACCCCATCTAATCTGCACACCTTTGGACACCAAGCCTGCATTTCTTTGGGCTGTGGGAGGAAACCAGAGCACCCGGAGGAAATCCACGCAGAAAGCAAACTCCACACAGTCACCCAAGGCTGGAATTGAACTTGGGTTCCTGGTGCTGTGAGGCAGCAGAATTGTCCACTGCGCCACATGCCAAATGATGGAAGAGGCCACATGAATTTGGCAAGCCAGAATACCCAACGGGTGTGATCTACCGTGCTCGTCACGCCAGGCACATAAACGAAAGGACCGGTTAGATGGCGGGAGAGGCCGTTTCCTCTTCATCGCAGCTATCCACTTGGGATAGGAGTCGGGGGCCACCAGGAGGGCCCACCTCATCGCCAGGTGATCCTTAAAGCCACACGACATGATGCACGATTGGATCGCGTGTTGGGGTGGTGGTGGAGGAGGGGTGTGCGGGGGTGGGGGGTGGGGGGGGGGGGTTGCTTGTGATGATGGGGGTGGTGACACACATGCCATGGGGAATCGCAACTCGGCGGGGCCTCCCTTGTTCGCCCGATGCCAACCTCCACCTTGACGACTGCCCTCTCTCCAGGCCCACCAACCAGGTGCAGGTCCAGTGCCCGCTGCTATGCTGCAGTGAGGGGCTGCAGGTCCGGCGTTTCCCCCCCCCCCCCCTGGTCTTTTCTCCCTTCCAGCCGTTGTGCGCCTGTAGCGCACAAAGACTCCATGAGACGAAAAGAGTGAAGTCGATGAGGCTTTATTAAGCGTGTCTGTTCCCCAGCAGCCCGATAGTAAACTGGCCTGCGGGGGAAGGCACCGGCTTCTTATACTTCGCCTTCAGGGCGGAGTATGAGGTCAACGGCCAACCAGGACCCGGGATCTGTCAGCCAATGACATTAGGGCTTCCAGTCCCACATGACCCCCAATACATACTACCACAGCGCCGCCTTCTCCTGGGGGAGGGGGGGAGACAGAAAGCGCACAGTGTTCGACAGTCGGGCGCATGAAGCACAGGGGTGGCCGACGTGACCAGGGCACTTGGCCATGGTAGCTGGTATGGGTGCTGCCATGTGGTGCAGGGGGGGAGATACATGTACTGCCGCCGGGTGCAGTCCAGTCACCCTCCGCATGGGGGGAGGTGGGATCCTGGTGTGTGGGACGGGCATTGGTGCCATGTGTACCCTGGACACCCTGAGGAGGTAGTGCAGCTTCTGCTTGCACTGCTGTCCGGTCCTGGCGGTGGGGCCCACGGCGCTCACGACCACTGCCACCTGAGTCCAGGCCCGGTGTATGGCAGCGGTTGGCAGCCTCCTTCCCACCCCAGGGTACAAGGTGGCCTGCCTCTCCTCCACAGCGTCTAGCAGGTTCTCCAGCTCTGCGGGGTACTGCACTCTGTGCTGCCACCGTGTTGGCTGGGGTGAGCGCATGTGGGGAGAGGAGCATTGATATGCGGCTACAGCCTGTCAGCCTCTCGAGTGTCAATCCCGACCCCGTTGAATCCTTCACTGTTTTTCATTGGAATCGCTTGTGTTCCACGTGGCACCTGTGCTGGCCAATTACCCGCTCCGGAATTGCTTTGGGAGCGGCGCTCGTTTCGCTGTCGGAGAAGTCCACCGATTCTGTACCGGAGTCAGCATAGTCTCTGAAACGGAGAATCCCGCCCTCTGCTCTTGGTGAAGTGGATAGATTCATACTCCATCACATTGACGTGACCCAGGGAAAGGTGCTCACAGCTGAGTGTGCAGCACAGTATTCCCAATGCACCTGTGCACACATGCATAAACAAAAAAAGAAATGAATCTACTTCAAACATTACTGCGAAGAGAAAATAAAATTCACTTAAATCCGGAATGGGTCGAGAAAACTCACAGGCTTGCTTCACATGAAGTTGTAATGACGCCGAGCATGTGAACTGGTTAGAAAGTATTGCTTCCAAGGGCGTTGACCCAGCAAACAGACTAAAATAGATAAGAAGATACAGAGGGTAATGAGAGTAAGAGATTGCACAGATTGAGTCGAGCTGTTCGAAGAGTAAAAACAGCAGCAAGGCTGAAGGTGTCACTTAGCATCGGTCTCCAGTCTGGAACATTCCAAGAGTGGTCAGCAGCATAGAAACAGAGAGGATCATTGATAGCAGCACAGAATGGAAGCACCAGCCCCTGTCCATACAAACAAACACAGCGGTGAGTGCGAATGCAAAAGGTGCTTTCACTGAAGAACATGTTATATTATCTTAAATGAGTTGTGTAAAATTGAATTGCAGCGGCCCAGGGTCTCAGCTGTCTAATGTCGGATTGAAAATACCGGCGACAACATTGCTGATGCATATTTGACTGAACCCTGTGGTGATCAGCAGGAACAGGATTGTGAGAAATGTGTTTGCTGGATCATTTTAACTCGAATCCATTCCGAATAGGGAAGAGGAAAGTCCTTGCAAATGAAGGTGGATGGTTCTAGGATCCCTGCTGTGCAGAAGGAGGCCATTAGGCCCATCGATTCTGCACCGATTGTCTGAAAGAGCACCCTACCTAGACCCACTGCCCCCCCCTCCCCCCACCCTTCCCACCCACTATTCCCCCGTAACCCCACCTAACCTGCACACCTTCAGACTGTGGGAGGAGACTGGAGCACCCGGAGGAAACCCACGCAGACATGCAGGGAACGTGCAAACTCCACTTTGATAGTGGTCCAAGGCTAGAATTGAACCTGGGTTCCTGGCACTGTGGAGCTGCAGTGCTAACCACTGCGCCACCTATACAAACATACACACAATGATGGGCATCGGAAGACCCTCAGGTCCATTCAGCCTGTCCCACACAGTTGTGATATTTCGTTTGTCACTATATAGATATATACACCCTCCCTCCCAATCTCACCCGAACCCAGTCTGGGAGAGGCAAGCAAAACATATAAAAGCCCAAAATAAAATCAGAAAATGTTGTAAATACTGGCTTCATCCGTGAAAAAAAAAGGAGGGAATGTTTCAGGTCAGTTACCACGGAAGCAAAGGTAAACAGAGTGAAGATATAAGTCAGCTATGATCTCACTGATTGGAGGGGCTGAATGGCCTATACCTGTCCCTCAAACCAAAGTAAAGCATTAGAATGAAGAATGTTTGGAAAGAAACATATGTTTTTTCAAACGATCACTTCAATGGTAGAACCCTCAAGAGTATTGACAGTCAGAGAGATCTAGGTGTACAGGTCCACAGGTCACTGAAAGAGGCAACGCAAGTGGAGAAGGTAGTCAAGAAGGCATACGGCATGCTTGCCTTCATTGGCCGGGGCATTGAGTATAAGAATTGGCAAGTCATGTTGCAGCTGTATAGAACCTTAGTTAGGCCACACTTGGAGTATAGTGTTCAATTCTGGTCGCCACACTACCAGAAGGATGTGGAGGCTTTAGAGAGGGTGCAGAAGAGATTTACCAGAATGTTGCCTGGTATGGAGGGTATTAGCTATGAGGAGAGGTTGAATAAACTTGGTTTGTTCTCACTGGAACGATGGAGGTTGAGGGGCGACCTGATAGAGGTCCACAAAATATGAGGGGCATAGACAGAGTGGATAGTCAGAGGCTTTTCCCCAGGGTAGAGGGGTCAATTACTAGGGGGCAAAGGTTTAAGGTGCGAGGGGCAAGGTTTAGAGGAGTTGTACCCGGCAAGTTTTTTACACAGAGGGTAGTGGGTGCCTAGAACTCGCTGCCGGAGGAGGTGGTGGAAGCAGGGACGATAGTGACATTTAAGGGGCATCTTGACAAATACATGAATAGGATGGGAATAGAAGGATACGGACCCAGGAAGTGTAGAAGATTTTAGTTCAGGCGGGCAGCACAATCGGCACAGGCTTGGAGGGCCGAAGGGCCTGTTCCTGTGCTGTACTTTTCTTTGTTCTTTGATCTTTGTTCAAGATGCGTTGCGTTTGTCAAAGCTAGCGCATATGAATCTAATGGGCAGCAGGACCATGTGACATCCCATTCCCTGAGGAGACGGTTTGAAGCTCAGGCCTCACATAATCCAGCCCAAATAAATCGGTGCCATCCTAGCAACTAACCCACTGGGAACTAGATTATTTTGCTCATCACCCTTTCCACTGCCGTTTAATGCCAATATTTTTGTGCTTTAATTCCACCTTCTGGGTGTTCTGGTTCACAAACAAGCCAACAATGCTGGAAGTGGTGTAACGCTATTTTATTAACTGTTCAACTATGCTAACATACTGTAAATGTGGGTATAAGCAACACCAGATCAACTGTGGACCCTTTCCTATCACTAGCTATGGTGAGGCACTCAGCACATGGTGAATGTCTGTGATGCAGGCTATGAGCTCTGTGCTCTGAGCTGGCTGCTGCTAGAATGAGCGGGAACTCTCCTGTCCCCTGTCTTTATCGTGCTTGTGCTCTCACTGGTGATTGGCTGCGGTGTTATGTATGCTGGTTGGTCCTACTGCATGTCCATCAGTGTGTGTATGTGATTGCACCATAATGTACTGATGTATATTATGACACCTTCATCGAGAAAACCTGTTTAATGTTGAGAGGAACAAGTAAAAGACAGACAGGCACCAAGATGGTTGGATCAACAGGTTAATGATATCATCTTGCACTGGCCACGTTTATAAATTGAACATATTTGAAAAAGGTCAAGGGGAAATGTTGCAATCAATTTCTTTAAATTGATTTTACTGGATGTGGGTGTTGCTGGCTAAACCAACACTTATTGCCCATTCTAATTGCCCTTGAGATGGTGGTGCTGATCTGCATCTTGAGCCACTGCAGGCCCTGCAGAGAAGCAGCGTAATGATCCATTCACAAGACATAAACGAGCAGAGGCGGGCTTACACTTTTGGGGTCCCGCGCTCTCCCTCTTTCTGGGGGCCCTACGTCACACCCTGCCGCTTGGTGACGTGGCGGCCCTCCCTTAATGATATTGAGCCCGCCCCCAATGACATTGAGCCCCGCCCCCAATGATGACAAGCCCCTTCCACAATGATGACAAGCCCCTCCCACAATGAGGATACACCCCTCCCACAATGATGCTGCGCCAATCCCACATTGATGGTAATCCCCTCCCACAATGATGGTGAGCCCCTCCCACAATGATGAGAAACCCCTCCCACAATGATGGCGAGCCCCTCCCACAATGATGGTGAAGCCCTCCCTCAATGATGATGAGCCCTTCCCAAATGATGGCGAGCCCCATCCACAATGATGCCAAGCCCCTCCCACAATGAGGATACACCCCTCTCACAATGATGCTGTGCCCCTCCCACATTGATGGCAAGCCCCTCCCACAATGATGGTGAGCCCCTCCCACATTGATGGTAAGCCCCTCCCACAATGATGATGAGCCCCTCCCACAATGATGAGATGCCCCTCCCACAATGATGAGAAGCCCCTCCCTCAATGATGGTGAACTTCTCCCTCAATGATGGTGAACCTCTCCCTCAATGATGATGAGCCCTTTCCACAATGATGGCAAGCCCCTCTCACAATGATGATGAGCCCCTCCCACAATGATGAGATGCCCCTACCAGAATGATGAGAAGCCCCTCCCACAATGATGAGATGCCCCTTCCAGAATGATGAGAAGCCCCTCCCACAATGATGAGATGCCCCTTCCACAATGATGAGAAGCCCCTCCCACAATGATGGTGAGCCCCTCCCACAATGATGAGAAGCCCCTCCCACAATGATGGTGAACCTCTCCCTCAATGATTATGAGCCCTTTCCACAATGATGGCAAGCTCCTCTCACAATGCTGTTGAGCCCTTCCCACAATGATGGTGAACCCCTCCCACAATGATGACAAGCCCCTCCCACAATAATGGCGAGCCCCTCCCACAATAACTGCCAGCAATAATTTTTAGGAAAGCTGTGACGCCAATGGATGGTCAAGGCAAGCCAGGTATTGTAAAAGACGCCACAATCAATCAGAGGGAGGAATGACTGACACCAGTAAAGGCTGTAAATTCAACATGCCAAAACAACAAGAAAAAAGGTGTTGCTTGATGTCCAGCCCTCTCAATCCTGCCTGGCTGGCCCCTGGCTCTGGCCATGTCGCCCTTCTCCCGCTGGCCGCTTCTCCCGGATTTCCCAAGACACGGCGCCAGCATTTGCCTGGGCCTCTTCGCACCTCTCCACTGCTGTTCTGCTCACCTCTCACTCGGGTGGCCAGGCCTCAAGCCTGAGCCTTCAATGACCACGTGTGCACCTGGCTGGCCGCTGTCTACCTCGCCTGGTGGCCGGTGTTCTTTTTGGTTGGTTGC
This sequence comes from Scyliorhinus torazame, assembly GCF_047496885.1. Classification (NCBI taxonomy): domain Eukaryota; kingdom Metazoa; phylum Chordata; class Chondrichthyes; order Carcharhiniformes; family Scyliorhinidae; genus Scyliorhinus; species Scyliorhinus torazame. The sequence goes on from NC_092721.1 coordinate 194,190,381, forward strand.
CTGATCTCCTCAGCCTTGGACTGGAGATCGAGTCATCCAACTGATTGCTTTGGGAGCCGCTGGCCAGCGCCTCCTCCTCACCTCACTGAAGGCTTCACAAACTCGCACCCTGATGTTAGGTCGGCGACCTCACTTTTGCCTCCGGCTGCCCGCTGGAACGAATGCCAGAAACCTGGCTGCTGCTTTGCACATTTACTCAATGAAAGTTCAGAAGCTTCGCACCAATTCAGGAGATCTGTGTCTGACCTGCTGTAAGTCTCCACCACTTCTCAACGCCTGGCAAACTGTTTTTCCGCTCTAAAGGGAGTCCACCAATCAGTGCCTGATGTTGATCTGTATTGCCTGCTCAAGAAATTTGACTGAGCCATTCAGCGAACGTAGAGGTACCAATGACTGGTGTTCTTACCGCAACAGTCACCTCTCCGCATGGAGCCCCCCCATTGGCTGGGACCCCGCATTGCAGTGGTGTGCGTTTCACTCAAAGTCCGTTTTGCAAACTGGACAACTTCAATGTGAATGTTCACATTTGGCAAAAGCACAACTGACCCTTTGAACTTTGTCTATAAATCAAGTTTAACAACTGGTTATATCTTCTGTGTCTGATCTGCTTGGACATTTTCTCACAGCGAGTGATTCGGGTCTGAAATGCACTGCCTGGAAGAATTAGAACGGGGCAGGTCGCCACCCGGGTGTCCCGCCAACATTCACCCAACAACCACCTTCTATAAATAGCTTCTGAGATAAGATAATGCCTGGAATTCTCCAGACGTTGGAACTGACTGTCCACGCCGGCAGCACACCCCTGACCACAGGTTTTCCGACAGAGTGGGGTGGCTTCGATAGGAAATCCCATTAGCAAACAGCGGGAGTAGAGAATCCCGCTATCAGCGCACGACACACCGCCGAAAACCATGCGGCTGGAGGACCAGAGAATCCAGCTGAAAATAAGAACTAGGAGCATGAGTGCATGTGTCCCTGCAGCTCCATGTCAACACTCCAATACAATACATACACAGTACATACATAGTGGACAAAAAGAATAATCGACAGAGTACATTGACAAATGGTTCATTGGCAAATAGTGATTGCTTACAGTGCGTATACATGAGCAAGAGCAGCAGACACTTCCATCAGGCAGAAGATACAGAAGTCTGAAGACCCGCACATCGAGACAGAGGAACAGTTTCTTACTCACAGCTACTAGACTCCTCAACGACTCCCTCTTGGACTGATCTGTTCCCTGTAAGAACACTATTCATGCCGCCGTATGCTGCTCTTCCTCATGTATTTGCTTTGTTTGGCCCTTGCTCCGCACTGTAACGAATCACTGTTTGCTGATGTACTATTTGTCGACGTACTGAGTCGCGTGAGTCGCAAAAAGTTGGTTTTCAGGTGCAACAGGTGATTAAGAAGGCAAATGGAATTTTGTCCTTCATTGCTAGAGGGATGGAGTTTAAGACTAGGGAGGTTCTGCTGCAATTGTATAAGGTGTTAGTGAGGCGACACCTGGAGTATTGTGTTCAGTTTTGGTCTCCTTACTTGAGAAAGGACGTACTGGCACTGGAAGGTGTGTAGAGGAGATTCACTAGGTTAATCTCAGAGCTGAAGGGATTGGATTACGAGGAGAGGTTGAGTAGACTGGGACTGTACTCATTGGAATTTAGAAGGATGAGGGGGGGATCTTATAGAAACATATAAGATTATGAAGGGAATAGATAGGAAAAATGCGGGCAGGTTGTTTCCACTGGCGGGTGAAAGCAGAACTAGGGGGCATAGCCTCAAAATAAGGGGAAGTAGATTTAGGACTGAGTTTAGGAGGAACTTCTTCACCCAAAGGGTTGTGAATCTATGGAATTCCTTGCCCAGTGAAGCAGTGGAGGCTCCTTCATTAAATGTTTTTAAGATAAAGATAGATAGTTTTTTGAAGAATAAAGGGATTAAGGGTTATGGTGTTCGGGCCGGAAAGTGGAGCTGAGTCCACAAAAGATCAGCCATGATCTCATTGAATGGTGGAGCAGGCTCGAGGGGCCAGATGGCCTACTCCTGCTCATAGTTCATATGTTCTTATGTAGTTTCATTGTATATGTTGTGTTGCCCTATTATGTATTTTCTTTTATTCCCTTTTCTTCCCATGTACTTAATGATCTGTTGAGCTGCTCGCAGAAAAATACTTTTTACTGTACCTCGGTACACGTGACAATAAACAAATCCAATCCAATCCAATCTTGTCAATCAAAATCTATCTGACTCAGCCTTAAAATTGCTCAATGACTCTGCCTCCAATTGGTGAGGGAGATTCACACCAGCCCCACTGGGATGTAAACAGGGCCCTCGCCCCTCTAAAATTGTGGGGAGAATCCTACCCCTGCTGCTACTCTCAAGGTCACTCATTAGAAAGACCAATAGGAGGATGGAATGCCCCCTCATTAAGCCAATCAGTTCTTTTGTTATGGTGTAGATAGGACCCCGACAACCATTTTATGACATAACTGACTTCCCAGTTCCATGATGGCCTGATAGAGGGGGAGTCTAACAGCACCAAAGTGCATGTATATAAAATGGGGCATACCGTGTGTCAGGGTGTCATTGAGTGGTCAGATGAAGATGACTCTGGCGAATCAATTCCTGTCATAAAATGAACAAAGTAAACTCTTCAGAAGTGTAACCTTTCTGTTGCTGGCCATATTCGTGGAACTCGGACGGGGTAAAACTACAGTCAGAGGCAATTTGGCAATCATCTCCTATGTGAAGAAAAGGAGTTGAACTCTTGCTGAGTACAGGTTAGTGCAAGACTTTGGGATGGCATGTGGAGCTATCTGAGTTGGGGGAGCTTTTGTGTTCTTGTGCTCTTTGTGGGCGCTTGCTATTGGCCGCTGTGTCTATGACATTGCATCACGTCATTAGCAAAGCAAAATTAGTTAATTGACCGAAAAGCATTTGTGATGTTCTGAGTTTGTGAAAGGCGTGATATAATTGCAAGTTTTTCTTTTTCTTTGACCAAGTGAAATTTATTAATTTTGTCTTGAAATTGTGCCATAGGGTAGAAACATTTTGATGATATTTTGATGATATGATACCTTCATGCATGGTAGGCTGTCAATGCCTTGTCCTCTCAAGGAAGATCGGCACTGGATAAGCTATCATTTATTAAGATGGCCTTGCTCTGTATGATTTCAACATCATGAGGGTTCACATTGCAACAAAAGTGGGGAAAGGCACTTAACACTTGTAGCTTAACTTTTAAAAAATAAATTTAGAGTGCCCAATTAATATTTTCCAATTAAGGGGCAACTTAGCGTGTTCAATCCACCTACTTTGCACACTTTGGGTTGTGGGGGCGAAACCCATGCAAACACGGGGAGAATGTGTAAACTCCACATGGACAGTGACCCAGAGCTGGGATCGAACCTGGGACCTCGGCGCTGTGAGACAGCAGGGCTCACCCACTGCGCCACCGGGCTCCCCACTTGTAGCTTAACTTTAACAGTTTCTGTGAAACACTGATATTTTTCCCGACTTGTGTTCTGATCTGCTGGTTTCTGGAGTCTGTACTCGCAAGCCCCTTGTACTGAACCTCTTCAGTGTAGAGAGTCCTTCGGTTCCTCTGGGAACTCTTTGAGCGAATAGATAGGATAGATGCGGGCAGGTTGTTTCCACTGGCGGGTGAAAGCAGAACTAGGGGGCATAGCCTCAAAATAAGGGGAAGTAGATTTAGGACTGAGTTTAGGAGGAACTTTTTCACCCAAAGGGTTGTGAATCTATGGAATTCCTTGCCCAGTGAAGCAGTAGAGGCTCCTTCATTAAATGTTTTTAAGATAAAGATAGATAGTTTTTTGAAGAATAAAGGGATTAAGGGTTATGGTGTTCGGGCCGGAAAGTGGAGCTGAGTCCACAAAAGATCAGCCATGATCTCATTGAATGGTGGAGCATGCTCGAGGGGCCAGATGGCCTACTCCTGCTCCTAGTTCTTATGTTCTTATGTTCTTATGTACTCAGTTGATTATTCTTTTTGTCTGCTATGTACGTACTGCGTACATTCCCTTGGCTGCGGAAAAATACTGATCACTGTACTTCGGTACATGTGACAATAACTATCAATCACTCAATCAATCAATTACTCATGGCTGATCTCATCTTGGCCTCATCTCCGCCTTCCTGCCCGCTCCCCATGACACTTTCATCGTGCCCATGATTAAAAAACGATCTATCTCCTCCTCTTTTGGGTACGATCGCAAATCGCTGTTTGCCTGAGCTTGCTTTGAGAAAATTGGCCTGTCTTGCCATTTCTTCATGGACAACAGTGACTGCATTTAGAAAGAAAAAGGACTTCATCGGTTGTAAAATGCTTTGAGACATCCTGTGGTTTAAAAGGCGTTGTATAACCACTGGCTCTTTTGTTACTTACTGGAAACTGAGTTAAGGTTAGGTCTTAGAGCAGAGAGAGAGGGAGAGAACATTTTCATTCGATTAACTTATGCCAGCTTCAAACCCCAGGCTCTGCTTTCTCTTTTGCTCACTGCACCATTAAATTCCCAAAGTTGAGCACATTTCCTTCAATTCCTACTCTCCAACATGAGTTCAGTGACTCCCTCCATAACAGTGCAGCCAAACGGTAAAAGTGGGAATATTAGTTATTAGATTTTGAGGCAGCTGATCTTGTGGAACAAAAAAAAAATGTAAAATTGGTTGCTTGTAGCTGCATATTGAATGAGAACATAATTATAGTTATCGATGTATGTTGAAAAAGTGGAGAAAAATCATACAGTATTAATTATATTTAACACCGATTTAATGAGAATGGCAGAATGATACTGCTAATCTCCGAGCATCACTCAATGCCTGCCTGCATTTTTCATACCTTTGCTAAATTGTGGTCATTATCGGGGCAATTCATAATTATATCAAAAAGTCCTTTATCGCTTAATGATGTTGTAAATAATAGATGTAATAACAGTTCTGTGTAATAGGTGAGCAAAGCCAAGCTAATGAGAAGCGTTAGGCACATTATTGCCTTTATTAGGCTTCCTGGATATTTTCTTTTGTCGTTTCATCTTCGCTTGTGATCTGGAGGGTCCGACCGAGACTAATTAAACCCTTAATTTGAAGAATTGTCGTGTAATTAATCCTTTGTTCGTGTTTTGCCAGTTGTTAGAAATGTAGCATTTCCTCCTCTCCTTTGTACTTGGTAATGGACTATTTGAGACCCCAAGATTTTTGATGTGGAGCTACTTCTTTTTAAAGGCTAATAATAAACAAAGAAAAGAAAGAATTTGCATTTATATAACAGCTTTCGCCAGTTTAGAACGTCAAAAGCACTTTAAGGCCGATTAAGCACTTTATGAAATGTATTCGCAATTGTCGGTAACGCAGCCAATTTTGTTACATTTTTTCATGTGATGTGTATCACCGACAAGGCCAGCATTTGTTACCCATCCCAAATTGACCTTGCAATGAGTGGCTCGCTCGACCATTTCAGAGGGCACTTAAGAATCAACCACGTTCCTGTGGGTCTGGAGTCACATGTAGGCCAGACCATAGCAGATTTCCTTCCCTAAAGGACATTATAGTAATAATCGCGTATTGCCACAAGTAGGCTTCAATGAAGTTACTGTGAAAAGCCCTTAATCGCCAAATTCCGGCGCCTGTTCGGGGAGGCCGGTACGGGAATTGAACCCGCGCTGCTGCTCTTGTTTTGCATTACAAGCCAGCTGTTTAGCCCACTGTGCTAAACCGGCCCCAGTCAGTGAACCCGATGGGGTTTTGCAACAGTTGCTGATGGTTTCTAGGTCACCATTACTGAGATAAGATCTCAATTCCAGATTTTTCAATTGCAGTGGTGGGATTTGAACCCCATGTCCCTCAGCCGAGCATTAGGCTGGGCCTCTGTCTCTCTCTCTCTCTCCTCCTGGATTACTATCCCAGTGACACTAACACAAGGCCACTGTTTCTCTCTGTCCACCCCCCCCCCACACCCCCCTCCCCCCCCCCACACCCCCCCTCCCCCCCCCCCCCCAACCCCCTACCCCGCCCCCCCCCACCCCACCCCACCAAATCTTTGCAAGCTTGCACAAACAACAATGTGTCATAAAACCAGGCAGCGTTGGAAACACTTGGCTGTCTGTTGCATCAATGGAGAGGAGAATGGATTTTACGTTCCAGGTCGATGACATTTAATCAGAACTGGAAATGCTCAACATTGCAACATATTTTAAGTAAGTCCAAAGCCAGGGTTGAAGAGGGGAATAGGGAAAAGGGAAGGAGGATAGAATGTATGGAAAGTCTGTGTTTGGGAAGAAAACATGATGGATTAAATGAGAAAAGGATGATGATGCAACGCAATAAGGAGCAAAGCAATAGGACAGAAAAATGCACCTGGAAGTGGTTTAAATGGCAACCACAGAATTATTATTTGCCCGAGAAAATAGGAGCATTGGTTATGATCCGAAATTGTTGAATCGTGCCCGGCGCCGCTCCCGCGATTCTCCGGTCCCCGGAGAATAGCTCGCGCGCGATTTACGCGGCGCGGCTGGGGGGCCATTGACAGGGCCCCCCCCAGATATTCTCCGGGCAAAACTGGCCGAGTTCCCGCCGGTTTGGTTCTAACCACGTATGGCCCATCGGGAACCTCGGGTGGCGGCTGCGGACTCAGTCCACGGCTGCCCTGGTGGGGGGGGGGGTGCAGGGGGATCGAGCACCGGGGGAGGGGCCTCATGGGCGACCGGGGCAATGATCGGGCGGCTCAGATCCGCGTGCGCTCACCATCTCGGGAGGTCATACATTTTCGATGCCGGTCCGCCGGCTGAGTCCGCCATTGCGTTCGACGCGGCCGGAAGTGCGGGGATCTGTATCCGCAGCCAGAGCTGCGAGAAGGCCCTGCCAGTCCCCTGAAAGTAGGAGAATACCTCTTGACTTTTTTAAGGAAAGTCCAGAGTGAAAAGCCAGCGCTTTTATGCCGGCGTGGAGACATAGCCCCATTTTTAGGAGAATCCAGCCCCTGGTGTCTGTAACTGAGGAGAGATTAGCTGAATGTGGAAAAGCCAGCATGGATTTTTAAAGGGTCTCATGAGCCCAACCAAATTTTTTGAAGCGGTGACAGAAGTGGCTGGCAGGGATTGTCAATAGATGTCATTCATAAAACACCTCATATTAACTAAAGTTGAACCTCGCGGAATTGGAGTTAAACTGTAAAAGACTTGGCTTAAGTTGGTAAACCTATCCTGACACCACTATTGATCTGCCTTTGGTTCTTAAAGCAATTAAATTCCATTTATTGCTTTCTTCTCCAAAGAAGAGAAAGATAGAATTAACACTTCTAAAATGCCTCTCACAACGTCAGGACAAAACTAAGGGCATGCTTAACCGGAGAAAAATCTCCGTCCGGTTTTGGTCATGTTTGGCAGGGTCTTTCTCGGTGGCTGTCGCACCGAGAAATGCCCCGATGTTCAATGGCGCTTGCCGTTATTTTTGGCTTTGGGAAGTTCCTCTCCGCCGAGGCCCCGTTGAGAGAGGTTTCCTGTTGGCGAGCCCACCAGGAAATGCTCCTTCTTGCAGTTCGGGATGCCATTTTGTCTGGCTGCCCCGATCTCCACCCACCCCCCCCAACCCCCGCACCCCCGCCGCCCTTTCAGCCTCCAACCCCCCAGCTTCATTTTCAACCGCCAAACTCCCCCTCCATTCTCAGGGTGACCCGCCAATAACACCCCCTCATTCCCTCCTTCAACTGGTAAGGCCTCCTTGGCCCGAGACTGGGCAGTGCTAACCTGGCACTCGGGCACACTGGCAGTGCCCTTGACAACCTGGCAGTGCCAAGGTGCCAGTGTGCCAAAGGGAGTGCCGGTGTACCACTCTGCCACGTTCCTGACCTCCTAGGGATCTCCAACGGCCCACCCCTCAACCCACTTCTGCAGTGAGGCCGCCAATGCTCACCAGGTGGTCACCTAGTGGGGCTGGTTTAGCACAGTGGGCTAAACAGCTGGCTTGTAATGCAGAACAAGACCAGCAGCGCAGGTTCAATTCCCGTACCGGTCTCCCCACAAAGGTGCCGGAATGTGGTGACTAGGGGCTTTTCACAGTAACTTCATTGAAGCTTACTTGTGACAATAAGCGATTATTATTATTATTTAAAAATATATATATTATTATTAACATAGTGGAAAACACACTCACTCCTCATAAAATTCCACTGTTGGCAAGAAGACTTGGCCACTTTTCTATGGTTAAATCGACAGTTGAGCAAGATGGTTGTCCGTCCTCCACTTTCCTCGCCACTGGCAGAATGCTATGACAATGGGAAAGTGACAGGCATTCCATCCCCCTCCTTCCCTTGACATATTATAGGGTCCCCACCGCCTCTCAACCCATCGCTGTAGGATTTGTAATATCCAGACCTCCAACAGACTGGCAGGGATTCTCCGTTCTGGGGACTAAGATCTCAGGCCTGTCAGAAAACGGGTGCGAATCACTCCGGACTTATCCTAGAATGTCCGGGGTGATTCTCCATTTTCAAGGGGGCTAGCGCGAAGGTGGCCGCCGTGCGCATGTGCGGACTCCTGGGCATAACTGCAGGGTCCCGCCAGCAGCCGGAGCTGCGGGACGCATGCTGAGGCCCTGCTAGCCCCCTTGAAAATGGAGAATCACCCCGGACATTCTAGGATAAGTCCGGAGTGATTCGGACTAGGGCTAGCAGGGCCTCAGCATGCGTCCCGCAGCTCCGGCTGCTGGCGGGACCCTGCAGTTATGCCCAGGAGTCCGCACATGCGCACGGCGGCCACCTTCGCGCTAGCCCCCGCGTAACATGGCAGAGTCCTACAGGGGCCCCGCGCGGAGGAACATAGGCCATCCCAGAATGAGAGCGCACGCCGATCGGTGGCCCCCGATCATGGGCCTGGCCACCGTGGAGGCCCCCCCACCCCAGAGTCGGATCCCCCCCCCCCCCCCCCCGCCTCCCCACCAGAACGGCCCCCGCAGCCAGAACGGCGAGGTCCCGCCTGGTGGGACCACATGTGAACCACACCGGCGGGACTCGGCGAACTTGGCGGGCACTCAGCCCGTCGTGCACGGAGAATCGCGGCGGGGGCCGCTTTCAACGGCCCCCGACTGGCGCCACGTTGCCCACGTGCACACGACTGGTGGGTCCGCGGAGAATCGGGGAAGCGCCGTCGCGCGGGACTTCCGGCGTGAGAGGCTATTCTCCGCCCCCGCGCCTGCTGCGATTCCGGCGTGAATGGTCGGAGAATCACAGAACACAGAACACAGAACATACAGTGCAGAAGGAGGCCATTCGGCCCATCGAGTCTGCACCGACCCACTTAAGCCCTCACTTCCACCCAATCCTGCCAACTATGTCTGTAGAACAATGAGGGGAAGAGATAGGGTGGACAGGATAAAATTGTTTCCCTTGGTGGAGAATTCTAGAACCAGGGGACATACATTCAAGATAAGTGGCGGAAGGTGTAGCGGGGACATGAGGAAGAACTTTCTTTGCGCAGAGTGAAGTTGGAATCTGGGATTCTGTGCCTGAGTTGGTGGTGGAGGCAGAGACCCTAAACTCTTTCAAAAGGTACCTGGATCTGCATCTAAAGTGCTCTAAGCTGCAGGGCAATGGACCGGGTGCAGGAAGGTGGGGTTAGAAAAGGCATCTGGGTGTCCTCTGGCTGGCATGGACAAGGTGGGCCGAATGACCTCCTTCTGTGCTGTGACTTTTCTGGGATTCTATGATTCTAACTGCTTCTTAACATCTCTCTTGAAGGGTCTAGGCCTAATGACTATGCCCCTTAGTTCAACCAGTGGAAACAGTCCATCTTTATCTACCCTTTCTTTGTCAGTTAATATCTTGAAAACCTCGATCAGATTGCCCCTTAACCTTCGACATTCCAGAGTAAACAAGCCCAATCTGCATGATCTATCCTCATAACTTAACCCGTGTAATCCAGATGTCATTCTTGCACTTGCTCCCAGGCTAAAGATCCTTTCTAAGATGTGATGCCCAGAACTGTTCACAGTGCTCCAAGTGGGGTCTGACCAGGGTTTAGTACAGCTGTAGCATAATCGCTGTGTCCTCATACTCTAGCCCTCTGGGTATAAAGACCAGCATTCCATTAGCCTTCTTGATTACTTTCTGCACTTGTTTGGGGCATTCTAAAGATCTATGCACCTGAACCTCCAGGTCAGCAAAGAATGCTGGCCCAGCCAGCGAAGCCCACATCACATGAATGAGCCTTCAACTTTAGCCAAGAAGTTGCCCATTAAGATCCCCCAATCCACTATTCTGTCACCTCTTCCAAAAATTCAAAGACCCTCACTGGTGATGCGGTAGCTTGCTTTTTACACGTTGCCTTTATTCTAACAGCTAACCACACTGTCCCGTGTTACAGGTATTTACAACGTCTTCTCTGTTCATGTCTCATTCAGATTGCAAACATTCTACCCAGAGGTTATCACTGAATCCAACTACTTGCAGTGCCGATTTTTACAGAGGTTGGTTTTGTACTCGAAACCACTTCTCATTAGCGTCTTCCATTGTAACCTGAGCAGTGATCATCATCATGGGCTACAGAGAACAAGTTGGTTCTCAAAGATGTAAGAAATGTACATCTCAGTTTGAAAAGAAAATACTTGCATTTATGTTGCACCTTTATTGACCACAGGACATCCTGAAATGTTTGGCAGCCAATGAAACGCTTCCTGGAGTGCAGTCACTGCTGTAATAGAGGAAACACAGCAGCTCAATTTGCACACAGCAAGCTCCCACTAAACAAAAAATGTGATAATGACTGGGTAATCTTTTTTTATGACTTTGATTGATTGATAAACATTGGCCAGGACACAAGGGATAACTCCACTACTCTTCTTCAAAAGACAGCTCCTCTGACAGGGTAAGGGGCTGGTTTAGCACAGGGCTAAATAGCTGGCTTTTAAAGCAGACCAAGGCAGGCCAGCACGCGGTTCAATTCCCGTACCAACCTCCCCGAGCAGGCGCCGGAATGTGGCGACTCGGGGCTTTTCACAGTAACTTTATTTGAAGCCTACTTGTGACAATAAGCAATTTTAATTTTTCATACTCTCTCAGCACTGCACTGGTGATCCAGCTTTGATTTTTGTGCTCGTGTCCCGGAGTGAGACATCAGAAACATAGACTGGACATAGAAAATAAACAGCAGAGGAAGGAGCACAGCCACATGACTCAGAAACAAGAATGTCACCAACTGAACCACGACGGACACTTTTGAGAGAGACAATTATGAAGGCTTTTAGCTGCCCTTATTCAGCGGGGTCCTAAGAGCATAAGTGTCTTTCCCTATTCACAACAGGCACATGGATAATGTATCATGGAACCATAGAATCCCTACAGTGCAGAAGGAGGCCATTCAGCCCATCGAGTCTTCACCAAACCTCTGAAAGAGCACCCTGCCTAGACCCACTGACCCGCCCTATCCCCGTAACTTCATCTAACCTGCACATCTTCGGACTGTGGGAGGAAACTGTCGCACCGGGCGGAAACCCATGCAGACGCAGGGAGAAATTGTGGTAGGCTATATTAGGGGTATCCCGGTACCTAGGTGGGATGTACCTTATACTGTAGTATGAGTGGTAGAACCTGCCTGCTGGTTCCGCCCAGCAGGCGGAGCATAAGAGTCTGTGTTTCACCCACAGCAGTCATTCTGTCCCGGAGCTGCTGGGGTAACTACTTGTTCATTAAAGCCTTCAATTGGACTACGATCTCGCTTCAGTAGTGATTGATCGTGCATCAGAAACTTCACACAGACAGGCACACGAGGTGGGAATTGAACCCGGGTCCCTGACGCTGTGAGGCAGCAGTGCTAGCCACTCATTCACCGTGCCACCCACGTTACCATGCTCCAATGTACTCACAGTTCCTTGCCCTTCATCATTGGCTCTTCTCTTGTCCAATAGGTGGTGGGATGGGAATGTTAGCCAGGCGTCATGTCATTTACAGAGGGCACCTGATAATAGGTACTTTCAATGCAAAGTGGGGACTTTATTCACCTTAACCTACAGCAGTCTTGAAGAACTTTAGATTACTCAGATTGAGGAAATCTCCTCATTTATCACCGATGCAAGTGTGCTCATCCCCCATTGGCCAAAGAACAAAGAACAATACAGTACAGGAACAGGCCCTTCGGCCCTCCAAGCCGATACCGGTCATGATACCAACCTTTGCGACAACCCTCAGCACTTCCTTGTGTCGTATCCCTCTGTACCCATCCTATCCATGTGTTTGTCAAGTTGCCTTTTGAACGCTGTTAATGTATCTGCATCAACAACCTCCCCTGGCAACGCATTCCAGGCACTCACCACCCTCTGCGTAAAAACCCCTATCTGCAAGCCTTTTGGGCAGAAGGGGGTCAATCAATACTTATTTCGGAAAGTGAGCTCAATTAGTGATTAGTTGGAAGACTGTCACCCTTGTGCCTCAACCTTTCCAGACTAAAACCTACATTGTTTTTCTTCTTTCAGTGTTGCTTTTTACAGTGAACCTTTTTGAGAAAGTGCTGTCAAAATTGCTGTAATTCTAATAAATTGCTGCTGTGTTTAGTTGCGATATACATTTGAACCACATTTATGGATACCTGTTGTGATTTCACTACACTTTTGTGCCAGACGAATTATTGAAGTGTGGAGAATGACGTTTAATAAAGAGGGGCCCTTGACGTTGTGGGAATGGGCTGGATTTCACCTTTGAGATGGGTAGTGGGAGTCAGTGGGGGCGTATTGCTTTTAGACTCCTGTGAGGTGTCTGGGCCCTTGCTTGGCACCTTATTTTCCATTGCTTGGGCAATGGCACTGCCGTGTTTCGGTGGATTAAAGGTCTGAAACTGAAACCTTGAGGGCTCTGTGATTAATTCTCTGTCAGTTGCATTGAGCTTCTCTAGTGATTGTCACAATTGTGGTTTACCTTGAGGATTGTTGGCTTCCCCGTGTCTCTGTCTCTTTATCATTTGCCTGAAACCCGAACAGCACAATTCAGAGGACCACAGTTAAAGTCCGGTTTTGGGCGCTTTTGGCGGGGAGTTTCACAGCGGCCATGTTGGCGAGATCGCAGCCCGTATTCAGTGGTGCTTAGCTCTGAAAATGAACCCCCACGAGCTTCTCACCATTACTGGCTCTCTCGCTGTCTTATTTGCCTGATTTGTGCCTTGGCTGCACGCCGCTAACAAGGGGGAGCTGCTTTTGAACGCTTCCTCACTACTCACTCCCAGTCGGCACACGAGCATGGCAGTGCGCAGACCTGCTCCTCGCTTTGGAGATGCCCTCTCACAAGGCCTCTCGAGGCTGTGGATGAGAGGCGAGGCACCTTACTCCGCCGAGGGGGTTGGAGGACCAGCAAGAGCATCACCCAATATCCCCTGGCAGGCAGTGGCAGCAGGAGGTCCGCAGTCCAATGTCGGAAAAAGACCAAAGATATCCAGCGAGCTGCAATGGTAAGTTACCACCTTTTTCCTGGCATCAGTTCTGCCTGCCACCCCTCAAATACCTAAAACCTGCTCCTACTCCCCCGCTCCCCACCCCTGACAATTGACTGATTAATGAATCATATCCTCCCCACATCCGATCTTGGTGCTTATTCCTCAGAACCTCCTGGTATCCATCTACACAACCCCTTCATATCCTGGACTGGTGCTCACACATGCCACCTGCTAGAGACCCCCCTGACCTATCAAGCGTGCGCCTCACAATGCCTTGTCTTTGTTCCTGGTATAGCCCATAATAAATGGGGAAGGGCCAAAATGGGATGAGGAATTCCTGAGATTCAAGTCCTCACCCCTACGAGGAACCCTGGGGTTGAAATCATGGGGTTGTCATGGAGAGAACAGTCACTGACAGTGAGGTTTGCCTGCTCCAGAGAGGTTAGGATCCACTGCCTCTTCACCCAGATGACCTGTCTCATGTGAATTGTTCATGTCAGACTAAATGATCCTAACGTTTCACTGGCCACATGCACATTGTCTCGCAGGACCATCATCTGATGAGGCCGAGCCATCTGGAGCCCCAGGACCCAAGGGCTGCGTTAGGGTGGAGGAAGCATTGGAGGCCAACCCGGGACCAGCCACCAAGGAGACTACAGTGGGTCTCCAGTTCTTCTGAATCCCCCCCTCTCAACACCAGCAAATCTCAAGGAAAGTGGGCTGAACAAGTTGGCACAGTGACCCCGGTGACACTGGTCTGGGGCTCCCCCATCACCATGGAGTGAAGTTACAAAGCCCCTTGGTGGGGGGAGCAGGGTGGTGGGGAGGGGTCGTCTGGTGGTGGGGTGCGAGGAATGAGGGGGAGGGAAATGGGAAAGTGAGGCAGGAGAATTAGGGGAAGGGAAATGCTGGGAGGGAGAGAAATGAGGTGTTTGAGCTGATGGACACAGCCTCGCCCACGGAGAATCTGGAGACCATGAGGGCCTCCCTGCTCCTCGTGACATGTCAGAACCTTACTGTTATCTGTTCTCTATCCTCCGGCTCCTTCTCGGGCTTCTCCTTCAGCCCTGGACCACTTCACCTTCCTCATCGCCCTTTTGCCTCCTCCTGCCTCTCCTCCTCCAGCATGTCGCCCCACTTCTATGCCACATTGTGGAGAGCACAGCAGACCACCACAAAGTGGGAGACTCTCTGGGGGGTGCACTGCAATTCTCCACAAGAGCAGTCAATGCATTGGAACCGCATTTTCAGCAGCCCGACGCACCGGTCAATGACAACACGGGTGGCAACGTGAGCCTTACTATAACAGGTCTCCTCCTCCGTCTCAGGCCTCCGCACCAACGTCATCAGCCATGACCTCAGGGGGTATCCCTTATCCCGCACAAGCCAATCCATCATCCTGGGGTGGTCCTCGAAGACAACAATGATCTCTGGGTGCCCTAGCATGTAATGGTAATGCACGCTCCCAGGATAGCAGGCACACATGTGTATCATTCTGAGTTGGTGGTCGCACACGAGCTGAACATTCAGGGAGTGGAACCTCTCCCTGTTTATATAGGGAATTCCCTGATGCCCTGGTGCTCACAGGGCGACATGCGTGCCATTAAATCGCCCCCTGGACCTGGGGAATCCCAGCAAAGGAAGTATGTCCTGCAGCCCGGGCATCTTGGTGGGCCTGATCCAGCTTGAAGGTGATGTAGTTTGATGCCCGGGCATAAAGAGCATCCGTCACCTTCCGGATGCACCTGTAGTCGTAAGATTGGGATATGCCACACTGGTCCACACTCGAGCCCTGGACTGACCTTGTGGCTTAGACGTTGAGGGCTGCGGTGACCTTCATAGCCACCAGGAGCAAGTGTCCTCCTCCACAGGGTGCCATGTCCAAGAGAATGTGGCACAGCTGCCGCTCTGTCTCCCTGCTGAGACGCAGTCTTCTGCGGCTCATGGTGTCCGTCAATTCATTGCCTGTAAGGGACATGGTACATTACTGCTCATGGTAGCTTGCTCTGCACAAATTGCTGCATTAAAACAGTGACTGCGCTTCAGAAGTATTTCATTGTCTGAAAAGTGCTTTGGGATGTTATGTCATGAAAGACTTGTTGCAAATTCTTTTTTTCTTTTTATAATGCTCCACTAGCGTTTATCAGGCAACATATATCCCTGAGCCACAAGAAGAGAAATTGAAATATTTGACCAAATTATTTCACTTTAAAGAGAGACAAAGGAGGGGAGAGAGTGGCAGAGAGGCAGGGCTATTTAAGAGCGAATTCGAAAGGTTAGGGCCAGTGACTGAGCAAAAGAAATTGTGGATATTCAGGAGGAATTCAGAGTATGTTGGGTTTGAGGATGTTACACAAATAGGGAGGGCAAGGCTGTGGACAGATTTGAACGCTCTTATCATCATGAAACTTTTTTGTTTTATTCTTTAACGGAATGTTTGCATTGCCAGCAAGGTTGGCATTTGTTGCCCAACCCTAATTGCCCTTGAGCTCAATGGTTTACTAGGCCATTTCAGAGGGCAGTTAAGAGTCACTCACATTGCTGTGGGTCTGGAGTCACATGTAGGCCAGATTGGGTAAGGCGGCAGATTTCCTTCCCTAAATGACGTTAGTGAAGCAGATGGGTGTGGTAATACCAGGTATTGCAGTACCTGAGAGGTGAATGACCATTGGCTAGACCTAGGGGTCTACCATTGGCTAATGTACGTAGCCCCACCCTGAGAGGCGGGGTATAAGAACCGATGCCGTCCCAGCAGCCTTCACTTTCTGTATCATCGCTGCTGGGTACAGTTCTAGCTGATTAAAGCCGATTATATATGACTCCCCTTCGTCTCGAGAGTTATTGATTGTGCATCAATGGGTTTTTAGAAAAAATTAGTAATGGTTTCATGGTCTCCATGGGACGGTATAGTCGCTGGACTAGTAATCCAGAGATCCAGAGAAATGCTCTGGGGAACTGGGTTTGAATTCCACCAGGGCAGATGGTGGAATTTGAATTCACTTAAAATCTGGAATAAAAATTAAAATAACGATGACCATGAAACCATTGTCGATTGTTGTAAAAACCCATCTGGTTCACTAATGTCCTTTAGGGAAGGAAAGTTTTCGTCCTTACCTTGTCTGGCCTCTATGCGACTCCAGATCCACAGCAAAGTGGTTGACGCTTAAATACCCTGAGGGATGGGCAATAAATGGTATCCAACCAGTGACGCCCACTTCCCATGAACAAATAACAAAACAGGCTAGCTTTCGATTCCAGATTTTATTAATTGAATTTACATTCACCGTGATGGTTTCCGAACCCATTTCGCCAGAGAATTTGCTTGGGTGTCTGATTACTAGACCAGTGACAGACTCCCCCTTGCATTTATATGGCACCTTTCACAATCTCAGGACGTGTCAAGGTGCTTTTCAGCCAATGAAATGCTTTAGAAATGCAGTCACTGCTTTTTCAGGAAAACATAAGAATAATAATCTCTCTTAGTTTCACGAGTAGGCTTACCTTAACACTGCAATGAAGTTACTCTGAAAAGCCGCTCATCGCCACATTCTGGTGCCTGTTCGGGTATGCTGAGGGAGAATTCAGAATGTCCAAATTATCTATCAGCACGTCGTTCAGGACTTGTGGGAGGAAAGCGGAGCGCCCGGAGGAAACCCCCGCAGACACAGGGGGAACGTGCAGATTCTGCGCAGACAGTGACTCAAGTCGGGAATCGAACTTGGGACCCTTGCGCTGTGAAGCAATAGTGCTAACCACTGTGCTACCGTGCCACCCATAGCAACCAATTGACGGACAGCAAGATCCGCCAAACAGCAATTTGGTACTGACGCAATAATTAGTTTTAGTGACATTGATTGAGGGATAAATATTGACCCCCAGGAGCCAATGATTATTCCCCTGCTCTTCCCCAGCATGGTGCTTTGGGACTATGTTGTGTCCAGCTTCCAGAACAGGTGGTGTCGTGTTGGGTGTTCCGCTAAACAAACGAACCAACACGGTTGTAGATAGTACAACTCTGTTTTGTTATTCTGTATAATAACAACTGTTAACTTCTGACTGTGGTTCGTACTTCACCAGTTAACCTGTGGACCCAGCCCTATCACTATCTTAGTGAGGCACTCAGCACATGGTGTATGTCTGAGTGGCACGCTGTGAGCTCTGTGCTCTGAGCTATCTCCTGGTGGAATGAGCGGGAACTGTGGTGTTCCCTGTTTTATAGTGCGTGTGCTCTCACTGGTGATTGGCTGTGATGTTGCGTGTGTGTTGATTGGTCCGTCGACCTGTCCATCAGTGTGTGTGTGATTGCACCATGATATGCTAATGTGGATATCATGACAGGTGGGACTTCAGTTTAATGTCTCATCCAATAGATATAGGAGTCTGTGCTCTGCTGGAAGGGTTGTATAATATGACGAACGAGGGCACTTGCCTTTCTCTTGCTTGTACTCAATGTCATTTATTGCCATTCATTCCTGTGCCAGCTGATACAAGGCTATTGTCACGCCTTGGCTTAAGCTGCAGATGTTATGTCTTCGCCACAGCCCCTGGAGGCTACTCCATCATCAGGATGTGAGCGTGCCAGAAAGTTAAAATGCTGTGATTCGGATTTTGAACAACTGCTCATGTACCCTTGCCAGCACACATCAGTTCTCCTTTCATCTCAAGATTTGCTTGTGATAGAATTTCCAGTACTGCTTCAGAACCAGAAGGCTTTCAAACACAGATGTAGACCATTTATGGCTACACCAGTGGTTTGTTAGAGAAATCCACAATTAATCCCACTGCTCTACTCTCTTCTTGTAATGGTTGGATCTTCCTCAGTTCAAATATTCATGGCTCTCATAGTAACAACACCGCTCCTGGCTAGAATGGAGGTGATGGATGTGGTAGTCACCACTGTTGTATTATATTGTATATATGGGTATTACGGTAAGGTCCCTTCACCTACCTACGCAGAGGCCATGGCGCTACTTAAGGAGAACTACGCTCAGCAGACTAACAAGATCTATTTCAGGCACCTCCCTGGTGAGAGACTGGCAGCCAGGCCATTTCGGCCACTGAACATTCAAACCTGCTAATGGGAGACGCGTTTGTTACGGGCATAGGGTCTGACTACATCCACCAGCGCCTCTTAGAAGGGGCCATGCTTTACCTCATGGCGACCATAAAATTAGCGCTCTCGCTCACGGTCGCCTCACACAACGGACAAGCTTATGCCCCTGACCGCATGGCCACCCCCCACTGTGCATCGTGGACACCACCAGCGGCCACCCCATCGGGGACCCCATCAGCGACCACCCTCAGCCAACCCCACGCCTGCGCTGAGCGGCAGCCAACCAACCCTGGGGGACCCAAGTGTACTTCTGCGGACAGATAAAACACCCCTGGCAGCGCTGCCCGGCGCGGAGCATGCTCTGCAAGGCCTGTGGCAAGAAGGGACATTTCGCTGCACTGTGCCAGGCCTGCTCAATCGCCGCCATTGTCCCGGCACCCCCCCACGTGCGGCCAGTGGGCGCCGCCATCTTCCCCTCCTCAGACCACGTGCGGCCCATGGGTGCCGCCATCTTGCTCCACTCACAACACATGTGGCCCGTGGGAGCCGCCATCTTGCTTGCCTCAGAAACAATGGGCACCGCCATCTTGCCTGCCCCAGTACACGTGCGGCCCGAGGGCGCTGCCATCTTGCCTGCCCCGAGACACGTGCGGCCCGTGGGCCCCGCCATCTTACCCGCCTCAGGACCCCTGCCCATCGGGCACCTCATCCGGCCACTCATCGCCTGCAACCGCCGACAACCAGCCGCGTCTCGCCTCGGCCACGATCGACCAGTCTCGATCGCACAACTTCGCGACCGCTTCGACAAAGGTAAAGGGCACGAGATATCCTGCCTTCTGGACTCTGGGAGCACTGAGAGCTTCATCCACCCCGATACGGTAAGGTGCTGCTCCCTTGCGGTACACCCCGCTAACCAAAGAATCTCCCTGGCCTCCGGATCCCACTCCGTGCCGATCCGGGGGTACTGCATCGCCACCCTCACCGTCCAGGGCGTAGAGTTCAGCGGCTTCCGGCTCTACGTCTTCCCCAACCTCTGCGCTGCCTTGCTACTCGGTCTGGACTTCCAGTGCAACCTCCAGAGCCTAACCCTGAAATTTGGCGGGCCCCTACCACCCCTTAGTGTTTGCGGCCTCACGACCCTTAAGGTCGACCCGCCTTCTCTGTTTGCAAATCTCACCCCAGATTGCAAACCCGTCGCCACCAGGAGCAGACGGTACAGCGCCCAGGACAGGACCTTCATCAGGTCTGAGGTCCAGCGGCTGCTGCCGGAAGGTATTATCGAGGCCAGCAACAGCCCCTGGAGAGCCCAAGTGGTAGTGGTGAAAACCGGGGAGAAAAACAGGATGGCCGTTGACTACAGTCAGACCATCAATCAGTACACGCAGCTCGATGCGTACCCCCTCCCACGCATATCTGATATGGTCAATCAGATTGCACATTACTGGTTCTTCTCGACAGTGGACCTGAAATCTGCCTACCAGCAGCTCCCCATCCGTAAGGCGGACTGCCCATACACTGCGTTTGAAGCAGACGGCCGCCTTTACCATTTTCTTAGGGTTCCCTTCGGCATCACCAATGGGGTCTTGGTCTTCCAACGGGAGATGGACTGAATGGTTGACCGGTACGGGCTGCGGGCCACTTTCCCGTACCTGGACAACGTCACCATCTGCGGCCATGACCAGCAGGACCACGACGCTAACCTTTCCAAATTTCTCCACACTGCCAGACTCCTCAACCTAACTTACAACGAGGAGAAGTGTGTGTTCAGCACGAACCGATTAGCCATCCTCGGCTATGTGGTTCAGAACGGAGTTCTAGGGCCCGGCCCCGATTGCATGCTCTTGGAACTCCCCCTCCCCCACTGCCCCAAGGCCCTCAAACAATGCCTGGGGTTCTTTTCGTATTACGCCCAGTGGGTCCCAAACTATGCGGACAAGGCCCGCCCACTCATTCAATCCACCGCTTTCCCACTGACGGCCGAGGCTCACCAGGCCTACAACTGTATCAAGGCCGACATCGCCAAAGCTGCGATGCACGCTGTCGATGAGATGCTCCCCTTCCAAGTCGAGAGCGATGCATCAGTCGTCCCTCTGGCTGCCACCCTCAACCAGGCAGGCAGGCCCGTGGCATTCTTTTCCCGCACCCTCCATGCCTCCGAAATTCGGCACTCATCCGTCGAGAAAGAAGCCCAAGCGACCGTTGAAGCTGTGCGACATTGGAGGCATTACCTGGCCGGCAGGAGATTCACTCTCCTCACTGACCAACGGTCGGTTGCCTTCATGTTTAACAACACACAGCGGGGTAAGATCAAAAATTATAAAATCTTGAGGTGGAGGATCGAGCTCTCCGCCTACAATTACGAGATTTTGCATCGCCCCCGGTAAGCTCAATGAGCCCCACGATGCCCTGTCCCGAGGTACATGTGCCAGCGCACAAGTGGACCGACTCCAGACCCTGCATGACAACCTCTGTCTGAGCTCTGGAGGTTCTGCAGATCTGCACCCTTTTTCTGATGACTGAATCCATAGCCGACTGATAGATTGAAGCTGCTTTTGGAGGTGACTCAATGACCAAACCCAGAATCACAGAATTGTTATGGCGCAGAACGAGGCCATTTGGCCCATCATAGGTGTACCACCCCACCAAACGAACATCATGCTTTAATGCCAGTCCCCTGCCTTTTCCCCGTACCCCTCCACATTGTTTTGATTCAAAACATGATCTAGCTTCGATTGAACCTGCCTCCACCACACTTCCAACCATGCGCATCCTAGAGTCGAACCACACACTGTGTGAGAAAGTTTTTTCTCACATCCCATTTGCTTCTTTTGCAAATCTTTAAATTGGTGCCCCCTCGCTCTCGATCCTTTTACGAGCAGGACCTGTTTCTCCTGTCTACTCTGTCCAGCGCCCCCATGGTGTTGAACATCTCGAACAAATCTCCCTCTCAGCCTTCATCTCTCCAAAGAGAACAGCCCCCAACCTCTCAAATCTACCCTCAGAACTGAAGTCACCAGTTTCCTGCCTGAAAAGAATGAGATTCAACTGTCCCTGAAAAGAAGGAGTTGTGAAGGACTTTGTGGCTGAACATGGTGCTGTATGTCCCAGGGGAACCTCCACTCAATCTGTGAGATTCATTTTTGTTGCATTGACTATTTAGAGTCGTGGAGGTCCACAGCACAGGAAAGGCCCTTCGACCCATCGCGTTTGTGCTGATCCGAAACAACCATCTCACTCTTCTAATCCCATTTTCCAGCACTTGGCCCATAGCCTCGTCTGCCTTCTTAAATGTTATGTGTGTCTCTGTCTCCACCGCCCTTTCAGGCTTCAAGTTCCAGACTTCCACCAACCTCTGGGTGAAAAAGATTATCCTCACATCCCCTCTGAACCTCCTACCCCTTATCTTAAATCTATGCCCCCTGGTCATTGATCCCTTCACTAAGGGGAAAGGCTTCTTCCTGTCTACTCTATCTATGCCCCTCATGATTTTATACATCTCAATGCTGTCCTAACTCAGACCCCTCTGCTCCAAGGAAAGCAATCACAGTCTAGCCACTATCTCTTCATAACTAAAACTCTCCCGCCCAGGCAGCATCCTGGTAAATCTCCTCTGCGTCCTTTCCAGTGCTATCACATTCCTCCTCTAATGTGGATTCTAGAACTCCGTGCGAAACTCTAGCTGTGGCCGAGCTAACGTTTTATATAGTTCCAGCACAGTCTCCCTGCTCTTAAACTCTATGCCTCGTCTAATAAAGGCAAGTATACCACATGCCTTCTTAACCACTACATCCACCTGCTCTGCTACCTTAAGGGACCGGCGTAGTTGTACACCAAGGTCCCTCTGATCCTTGGTGTTTCCCAAGGTCCTGCCATGTATCATGTATTCCCTTGCCTTTTTTGACCTGCCAAAGTGCATCAGCTCACACTAATCTGGATTGAATTCCATTTGCCACCGATCAGCCCATCTATATTCCCCTATAATCTAAGGCCATCCTCCTCATTATTTACCACCCCAACAATTTCCATATCATCCACAAACTTATTGATCAACCTTCCGACATTTAACGTGTAATTTTTAGTTAATATTCAATACAATTTGCCCATTAATTCATATATGTTCATAGAAGATCATAGATCATAGAATTTACAGTGCAGAAGGAGGCCATTCGGCCCATCGAGTCTGCGCCAGCTCTTGGAAAGAGCACCCTACCCAAGGTCAACACCTCCACCCTATCCCCATAACCCAGTAACCCCATCCAACACTAAGGGCAATTTTGGACACTGAGGGCAATTTAGCACGGCCAATCCACCTAACCTGCACATCTTTGGACTGTGGGAGGAAACCGGAGCACCCGGAGGAAACCCACACACACAGGGGGAGGATGTGCAGACTCCGCACAGACAGTGAACCAAACCGGAGTCGAACCTGGGACCCTGGAGCTGTGAAGCAATTGTGCTATCCACAATGCTACCGTGCTGCCCATGGTATTGAATTTTAAAGTATTAAATATAAAGACTAACAGCGGTTAGCACTGTTGCTTCACACCGCCAGGGACCCATGTTCAATTCCCAGCTTGGGTCACTGTGCGGAGTCTGCAAATTCTCCCCATGTCTGCGTGGGTATCTTCCGGGTGCTCCGGTTCCCTCTCACAAGTCCCGAAAGACGTGCTTTATAATTGGACATTCTGAATTCTCCTTCACGGCAGGTGCCAGAGTGTGGTGACTAGGGGATTTTCACAGTAACTTCATTGCAGTGTTAATGTAAGCCCACTTGTGACATTAATCAAGATCATCTATTGTTTTTAAATAAATTTAGAGTACCCAATTCATTTTTTTTCTAATTAAGAGCCAATTTAACGTGACCAATCCACCTACCCTGCACATCTTTGGGTTGTGGGGGCGAAACCCACGCAAACACGGGGAGAATGTGCAAACTCCACACGGACAGTGACCCAGAGCCGGGATCGAACCTTGGACCGCGCCGCCGTGAGGCAGCAGTGCTAACCACTGCGCCACTGTGCTGCTCTATTAATCAAGATTATTAATGATATTATTATTATTGTAAAATATTGTCCAACATCTTCTTCCATTAGGTCACTTGGCAAGTTCGGTTCTCTTAGGTTATTGGCTATCACGGGGATCATTGAAAGGACAACTAGGGACGGGCAATTATTGTTACCTTTTCCAACAGCGCCCTCATGCCATGAATGAAGAAAAAAAGACTCGTTCATCGCTCTTGTGGCTATTTTACGCACATGTTTAACTATCCTCCACTTAAGGATTTCACTGCGACTTTCACCTTGCTCTTATTTGTGAATTTGATCTTAGTTTCTGTCGTGCATTCTGTTTGCTGTGGTTCATAGAGACGCTGTAACTAGACTCTGCTGAGTGAATATAATTTGCTGGAAAAAATATACTTTCAGTTAGTCCTGCTTCAAATTCATTGGCACACACAGCGGGGTCAATGCTTACTCTGAAAATGTCTCCATTTTTCCTTTAAAGATGCCACAGTCTCTGGAATTAAACTCGTGGGAATACACCAGTGGAGTGGGTTATCAGTGTTGTTCATGTATTTTTGAAGCAATTAAAAAATATTAAGTGACTCTTTCCACAATTCTGGAGTGTGTCTCGTCTGATCCAGGAATGCTGATAATGATTTAATTAGCTCCCAGCCTTAACACAAAAACATGATAAATCTTCATTAGAGTGGAGAAGAAATTTCAGCGGGAAAGTTGGCACAATCCCCAAGGAGAAAGGAATATAATCTAAGGAACAAAACAGATATAATGGCAGGAAATGCTCAAAACATCCCACAGCAGTTCTCTGCCGATGAAGTACTTTTTTGGAGTGTGGGGTTGGAAGCATGGCAGATATTTTATGAACAGCAAGCTCCCACGTGCAGAAATCAGATAAATGACTAGGTACCAGTTGACCTGTTTTTTTTATCCTGTTTCTGAGGGTTAACTATTGGTCAGGACACTGCTTTGAGCTTTCCTTCTTGCCTTGTGTGCACAGTTTTGGGTCCCATGCCGCGCCGTATGGGAGAATCGGCGTTCCCGCCATTTTTTCCCGTGGCACCGGTCCGACGCCGGCAGGCGATTCCCCGAGGAGTGGAGAATCGACGCCATATGCGCCGGCGCGTTCTCCGGCCTTGATGGAAAGGCAGAACTCTGCGCGTAGGGTCGGGGAGCGGCCTGTGGGGTGGGGAAACGCACTCCTTCACCGGGGGGGGGGCCTCCGATGGGGTCTGGCCCGCGATCGGGGCTCACCGATCGGTGGGCCGGCCTCTCCCCCCCCCCCCCGGACCTACTTTGTTGCGCTTCCGGCCCCAGAACCCCCGCGCCATGTTGCGTCGGGCCGGAGCGTTGCGTGAGTCTACCGCACATGCGTCGGTTGGCACTTCGCCACTGCACATGCGCGGGTTGGCGATGCCCCCAGTCCGCGCCAGGATGTAAGGCTGGAGCGGCGTGAACCGCTCCAGTGCCGTGCTGGCCCCCTGTGGGGGCCAGAATCGCTACTGCCCGCACCCGTTTCACGCCGTCGTGAAACACGACGGCATTCACGATGGTGCGGACACTTAGTCCCGTGATTGGTGAATTGTGTCCTTGGTCTCCCGACTTGAGAAAAGATGGGCTGGATGGGATGCAGAGGAGATTCACTTGGTTGATTCCGGAGTTGAGAGGATTGGCTTATGAGGAGAGACTGGGGCTTTACTCATTGGAATTTAGAAGAATGAAGGGGAATTTTATAGAAGCATATAAAATTATGATGGGAATAGATAAGACTGAAGCAGGGAGGTTGGTTCCACTGAAACTAGAACTAGGGGGCATAGCCTCAAAATAAGGGAGGGCAGATTTAGGGTTGAGTGAGGAGGAACTTCTTCACCCAAGGGGTTCTAAATCTATGGAATTCCCTGCCCAGTGACGCAGTTGAGGCTATCTCATTGAATGTTTTTAAGGTAAAGATAGATAGATTTTTGAACAGTAAAGGAATTAAGGGTTATGGTGAGCGGGCGGGTAAGTGGAGCTGAGTCCACAAAACGATCACCCATGATCTCATTGAATGGTGGAGCAGGCTTGAAGAGCCAGATGGCCTACTCCTGCTCCGAGTTCTTATGTTCTTTGAATAGTGCCACGAGATTCTTTAAGCCCATCTGAACATCTGGGCAGAGCATCATTTTGACAATTTATCTGAGAAACAAGCATCTCTGACAGTGCATAGCCCCCTCAGACCAGCCCCGACACACGATCCTCGCGTACGTGCTCAAGCCTATGGACCTTGAACCTGCAACCTTCTGATTCAGGTAGTCAGTCGAGTCCACTTGGTAAGGTGTCAAATCCGTGTTGGAATTATCCCTCACTCTCACCATAATCTTTCAGCTTTAGTCCAAAGGCATTGAGGTTTCACATTTGCTACATCGAGAAACTCCTTTTTCAGTCCACCATTACTGCTTCTGATCTCTCTTCAATCGCTCAGCTGCTGCTCTGTACGAATTGCCATGCTTGTGGACGTGCCTCGAGCAGGTTTGAGGTGTCTGATTGTATGCTGTTGTTGTTGATAGACCAGCACCAACGAGTTGTCTGTACAGTCTACAATCCCACCTGTGCCAACTGCCATTCCCGACGAGAACCAATTCATCACAAGTCATACAGCGCATGAAGAAGATTATTTGTCCCATTGTTTCTGTTATGGTTCTTTGAAAGGTCTGTGTTGGTTGGTCCCATTCTATTTTCCCATCGCCCTGCAAATCTTTCTGTCTCAAGTAGATCTAAAAATTCTATTCTGAAAATTTATATTGCATGTGCTTCCGCCATCCTTTCAGACATTTCAGCTCATACCAAGTCACTGAATAATAATAATAATAATCTTCATTGTCACAAGTACGCTGCAATGAAGTTACTGTGAAAATCCCCTAGTCGCCATATTACGGCGCCTGTTTGGGTACACAGAGGGAGAATTCAGAATGTCCAAATTACCTAACAGCACATTTTTGGGGGGGACTTGTAGGAGGAAACCCATGCAGGCACAGGGAGAACGTGCAGACTCCGCTTAGACAGTGACCCAAGCCGGGAATCGAACCTGGGACCCTGGAGCTGTGAAGCAACAGTGCTAGCCACTGCTAATAAATAAAATGTCTCCTCATCTCCCCTCTGGTCCCTCTGCCAGTTACCTTTATTCACATCGAGTGATTACTGCCAGTAGAAAGAGGATCGCCCATTTAATCGATCAAAACCCTTTGCAATTTTGAATGGCCATTAAATCTTCCCTGTTCTGTGTTCGACATCTTCTGAGGCCATTAGTGCTACTGTGCATGGTAAGATAATCTATCTGTGGCCATCCGTTCAACACGCTAGGAGTACTGAGTGTCTGTTCAGCACTAATGTTTCCATATTGATTTGTCATCTGATCCTCGTGTTCTATCATCATTGTAGTCTGCCTATACACAACGCATTGTCTGTAAACTGAAGATCTTTTGTTTATGTTTTGTCCTGGAGATCCATGCCTCACTGTCAGAGAACATGACCAGGGTGATGAGATATTGATAAAAACTTGACTTCAGTCAGACATTTTATCGCTTTCAATCGGTGAGGTCACAAGGACACTAAAGAATAGCATCCAATATGCTGCGTCAGTCATGGGTCAGAGGGTAGCACTCCTGCCCCGAGGTCATAAGATGTTGGTTGAAAGTCCCCAATTCGGGGGCCTGAGCAAATTAACTGGAAGGACATCCCAGTGCATCCCTAAGGGAGTGCTGCACTATTGGTGGTGCAATATTTTGGATAAGGCAAGGCCCCATTTGCTGCCTCAGGTGGTCACAAAATATCCCATGGCCTTACTTCAAAGGAGAGCAGAGAATTCTCCCTGGTGTTTGAGCCGCTATTTATTCCTTAACCAGCATAAATAAAACAGATGATCAAACTGCAGCTTGTGGGAACTTGCTATGCTCAGAATGCAAGAATGCATCTTCATGAATACTTAAACGACTGTAAAGAACTGTCCTGAGATTATTAACGCTACATTATAGAAGCAAGCTTTTCTGTCCAAGAGGAAATGACACACCTCCACTGACCAGAGGGAAGAAGGTTAAGGGTACTTGAGATATATAATGGGTGGGACCTTTTGGTCATGTCGAATCTGGGACCGTAAATTCCCGCCTCAGATCAACGGGCATTGAAATGGTCGGTCAAATTGTTTATCTTGCCCATGACGAATCTCATGGCGAGCAGGACTAGAAAATTTACCCCAATGTATTAAAAAGAGTAGATGAGTGAACATAGAATATTACACATTGAACAAGAGGACAGATCTAGGAATAGAGGGAATAAACTAGAAAATTTCGCACTTAATGCTTAAATGGTGATGTAAAAGTCCTTCCTGTTGTCATGTGAGAGTACCTTTAAGAAATGGGTGTTTATAAATGGGTGTGTATATAAATATCTGTAATGAGAGTACCTTTACGAAATGGGTGTTTACTACTGTAGTGATGTCACAGAGTGGGTGGAGCTGGGCTGTCTGTCAGCTTTTTACTTTTGCTTTAGGCTTTTTGCTGCAGGGTGGGTTTGGTTTCATTTTAGTTTTGGAGAAGCTGCAATCACAGCAGGATGTGTGTGAATCTCTGCAAGCTTATGAGTGTCCATTTGCTGATTTCAATGTGGTAACTGTTCTCAGTAGCGAAGTTAAGCCTTTCTGTTAAAAGGTGTTTTTAAGTCTTATGGATGTTAAAAGGAAAGTAAGAATTACTTAGTGTTGTATTCTTTGGGGGTTGTATTTGAATTAATGGTTGCTAAGATGTTCACTGTATTTTTTTAAAAGGTGAACTTGAGTTCATAGAATAAACATTGTTTTGCTTTAAAAAATACTTTTCCATTTCTGCTGTACCACACCCGTAGAGTGGGCCGTGTGCTCCCTCTACCACAATCTATTAAAAGTTGTGGGTCAGGTGAACTCCATGATACACTTTGGGGTTCTCTGAACCCTGGCCCATAACGCTGTCTATTTCATTTGCTCCCATTTCTCTTATTCTATTTTATGATTTTGGTCCATACATTAATAAGTGGGATGTACCTTTAAGTAGAGAAAGGAAAACAGAAGACTGAATGTTTAAAACAACCTGCTTACCAGGATATTGGATTCTCAGGCTTTGTGTTTGGGAGAAGGAGAAGCCAGACTCTTTGGCGCAGAGGAGATGGGATGAGCCTGTTTTGGAGGGAATCAGTTTGATTGGTTAACTGGAAACCAATGGGTTGGCCAGGGACAGTGTTCTGCCTGACAACAGTCAGTGATTGGTCCCTGCTGGGTGATTGTTCTGAGAGAAGCGTCCAGGAGGGATCGGACCCCAGAAGTAAAGGGAGCTGTTTTCTCTCTCTCTGCTGCGTGATGTATGTAGGTGGAAGTTGAAGATCTTTGAAGTGTATCAAAGCCAGCAACCTGTTGCTCTTCAGGGGCAGAAGTTAAAAAAATGATCAATTGTTTTGAAAGCAGTAAGGGTCTGGCATAACCTCTGCTGTGAACCTGAAATGATGCTGAGTCTGCAGGGAAGGTGAACAACCTTTCCTGAGAGGATCGTACCAAGCCGAGGAGAGAGGAAGTACTAAACCGGAACTTCAGAGAGACACTGACTGGAAGTCATCCCTGTGAATTAAAGTTCCCTAGCCTTTTATTTTATCAATACTTTCTTTCTCTTTCCACCACCCTTTCCCCTCTATGTAGTTTGTCTGTGTGTGTCTGTGTCTATGAGTAGTAGATAGCCAGCTACATTTTCTGACTGTTTAAGTAAAGATACTGTTCATAATAAAGAGTTACTCGTGTTTTAAAGTTACAAACCTGGTGACTTTAGTTTATCCGACTCAACCAGAGACCTTGACTATTTAAATAAATCTAATTTCACTGGTGTTGTGACTCCGGGCATGTGGGGCTGAAATGAACCATGCACTGGCCCAGATTGTCGTAAAAGTGATGGTATGGTGAAAAGATCCATCAAATGAGGTGGCAAAATGAAGGATTCTGGGGCTTGGTCTGTGATTAAATTATGTCTATATTTTCTGGCATTTCAAAGAATGAGAGATGATTTGTGAAGGATCTTGAGAGGGTAGAGAATGCTTTCACTGATCAGGGAATCGAAAGCATGAGCGTTTCAGAAGAAGGGGCAGTTTATTTAGGACTGAGATGGGAAGACATTTCTTACCCCAAAGGTTTGTGAATCTTTGAAGTTCTCTAACCCAAAGGGTTGTGGATGCTCAGAAAGATTGATGGTCTCACAGGGAATTAAGGGAGACGGGGAGCAGTCTTGAAAGCAAAGTTAAAACCAAGATCAGTCACGATTGTACTGAATAGTGGAGCAGGTATGACAAGGCTATTCCTGTTCCTATTTGTTGTGTTTTCTGAGTTCCGGTTGCAATCATGTACCAGGGTGAGTGATGGAGCGTCAAAGATAGTTGGCCGCTGGGCTAGAATCATAGAAATGCCGGAGAAGTGAGGTGGATGGCCCGAATGTTCATTTATTATCCTTGAGTTTTTGTGCCTCTAATCAACATTAATGTAAATAATGACATTCTTTGACTGACCACACGCAAGATTGTTGTGAAGATCTGGCGGTCTTCAGTATGGACGCTGGTTGATAGCAGGTCAAGTTGGAGACCTATGAATGGAGCCTGTCTATGTAATGAGCTTCACAGCACAGTAATAGGCCAATCTGCCCAACTGGTTCATGCTGGTGTTCAGCTCCATATGATCCCCATACTCTTCTTCACCTCAGCCTGTCTGCATCACGCTCCACTGGTGACTGCTCCATATATACATTGGGCTTCCCATTTGGTGCTATTTGCCCCAACTGCTTCTTGAAGTAGCAAGATCCACATCTGAAGCACTCTGAGGACGGAAGCTTCTCCTAAATTCCTTCTTGGAATTATTCATGACTGTTTTGTACCCTTAATTTCTTAATTCTGGGCTTTGCGCGGGTCGCAACGTTTTCTCCAACATTATCCCATCAAAGCTCCGAGTAGGACACTTGTCTTGGGAGTCTCGTCTCAGCTATGTGGATGATGTGACCCAACTAGCGGAGCTCATCGAGTGTGGTCAATGCTTCGATGCCAGGGATATTGGCCTGAGCCTATGGATTTGCAGGATCTTGCCAATGCCAATGCTGTGCTGGTGGTACTTCTTTGGGGTTTAGAAGTGCCTTCTGTACACAGTCCACGTCCCTGAGCCATATAGGAGGGCGGATATCACTACTGTTCTGCAGAACATGAGCTTGGTGCCACGTCTGAGGTTCTTGGCTTCAAACACTCTTCCTCAGTGACCAGAGACTGTATTAGCACACTGAAGGCAGTGTTGAACCTCATCGTCAATGTCTGCCCTTGTTGATAGTTAGCTCCCCAGGTATGGAATATGATCCATGTTATCCAAGGCTTCATTACAGATGTTGTGAGCCAGGGGGAAATGCTGTATAGCAGGAGAAGGTTGGAAAAGGATCTTTGCCACATGAATGTTTAGTGTAATGCCTACGCTCTTACATACCCCAGTGAAGGTGTTGACGATAGATTGGACCTCAACATTCGTGTTTGCGCAGATGAAAGCTTCTGTATTTCGATGACAGAGAATGGCACAACTTTGGACCTTGTCTGCAGATGGTTGAGGTTGGACAAATTCCCGTTTCTTCTGCCGCTCAGCTCCACTCCAGCGGGAAACGTGCTGAGGGTGAGTTGGAGCATTGTAGCAGGGACGAGCTGAGAAGAGTGTCCGTGCGGTGACACATGAAGTGGGTCTGCGGTGGATGCGTCGGTCAGGATCACGGCTAGCATGTCATCGTGGAGCAGGCGTTCGATGGTGACAAACCTTTGGGGGCAGAGAAAGAGGCTCCATAATCCTCGTGGTTGGCAGTGTCAAAGACCATTGTGACGTCATAGAAGACCGTGTACCAGGGTTGGTGCTGTTCCCGACATTTCTTGTGTAGTTACCACATGGCGATGATCATCCTGTTGTGCCCCTCGGTGAATGGAATCTGAATTGGGATTCTGGGAGGAGCTGGTCCGCCACAAGGAGAAGGTGATTGAAGAGGACTGTTGCCATGACCTTCGCTGGGGCAGGCAACAGAGAAACTCCTCTGCAGTTGCTGAAGTCGGTATTGTCACCTTTCTTGATGATTGTCATGATTAGGAAGGTGAGCTGTAGACCAGTTTTTATATAGGCTGCTTGCAGCTGCAACCAGTTAATTCGACAACTGGCTTAAACTGATTTTCAGAGGCTTGATTCAGGCAGTATAAAACTGTGCCATCTTACAGTGCTGACTTTGCGCTGCTTTGGGCTGCAGTCGAGTGCTCAAGTGGGGCTTTTGTGACCGAGGGAGTTTGGTGGGAGGAGGGAGTGAGGAGCTTCTTTTATTTTATACCTGTCCTCAAAGGCAAGCGGCAGCCTTGCAGCAAGGACCCTCGGGGCCACCAACAGCGGCTTTCAGAGGAGAAGTCACAGTTCAGAAAGTGACCTGGGATCAATGGGCCCAGACGATTTGTGAGTAAGTCCTGGTAGGTAGTTTTCAAACTATATTAAATTGTAAGTCACTGTTGTAGCAAGGGTAGGGATTTAGATGTTATGGACACAGAAATAGACATGGTTCAAAAAAAGGTCTTGGATTAGAGGAGAGCGGATTTCAGTAAAATAAGGCAGGATCTAGCAAAGATTGACTGTGAAGAGTTGCATGTAGGGAAATCTACAGAAGAACAGTGGGGAGTGTTCAAAAAGGAAATGGGATGGGTACAGGCCCAACATGGTCCCTTTAGAGTTATAGAAAGGAGTAACAAGCCCATGGAGTTATGGATGACCAGAGATATTCAGGATATGATGAGGAGGAAAAAAGAGGTAAAAGGAGATGTAATCAGCGGATTTCAGAAAGTGCAGGATCTAGCTTAAAAAAGCAATTAATAATAATCACTTCTTGTCACAAGTAGGCTTCAATGAAATTACTGTGAAAAGCCCCTCGTCGCCACATTCCGGCGCCTGTTTGGGCAGGCCGGAACGAGAATTAGGAGAGCAAAGAGGGGATGTGAGAAAGCTGTGGCTGATAAAAGTAGGGAAAATCCCCAGATATTCTGTAAGTATATCAGTGACACAATGAATAGCACGGCTGCCTCACAGCGCTAGGGACCCAGGTTCGATTTCGACTTTAGGTGACTGTGTGGAATTTGCACGTTCTCCACCGTTCTGCGTGGGTTTCCTCCGGGTGCTCTGGTTTCCTCCCACAGTACAAAGGTGTGCAGGTTAGGTGGATTGGCCATGCTAAATTGTCCCTTAGTGTCCAATGGTTAGGTGCGGTTATAGGGATATGGCAGGGATTGGACCTGTGTAAGGTGGTCTTTTGAATGGTCAGTGCAGACTCGATGGGCCAAATGGTTTCCTTCTGCACTGTAAGGATTCTATGATTTGATAAGTCTATGAGAAGAAGATAACAAGGGAAAGAGTATGGCCCATTATGGACCAAGGGGGCAACTGTAGGTGGAGCCAGAGGATATTGTTAGGGTATTGAATGAAAACTTCACATCTGTCTTCACCCAAGAGAATGGTATAGGCATGAAACTCCGGGAGAGCAACTGTGAGGTTATGAGCGAATTGACTTACGGAGTGAAAAGGTATTGGTGGTGTTGACAGGCTTAAAAGTGGATACATCGCCAGGTGCGGATGAATTGTGTCCCAGGCTGCTAAGGGAGGCGAAGGAGGAGATTGCAGGAGTTCTGACCTAAATTTTCAATTCCTCTATGCTGGGGCAGCATGGTAGCACAGTGGTTTGTACTGTGGCTTCACAGCGCAAGGGTCCCAGGTTCGATTCCCTGCTGGGTCACTGTCTGTGCAGAGTCTGCACGTTCTCCCCGTGTCTGCGTGGGTTTCCTCCGGGTGCTCCGGTTTCCTACCACAGTCCAAAGATGTGCCGGTTAGGTGGATTGGCCCTGCTAAATAGCACTTAGTGTCCAAAAAGATGAGGAGGGGTTATTGGGTTAGGGGAATAGGGTGGAAGTGAGGACTTAAGTGGATTGATGGGGCGAATGGCCTCCTTCTGCACTGTATGTTCTATGTTCTCTTTGGCCACTGGAGAGGTGTCAGTGGACTGGAGAACAGTTAACGTGGTCCCACTATTTAAGAAAGGTTGTTCGAGATAAGCCAGGGAACCACACAACAGTGAGTCTCACGTCAGTGGTAGGGAAACTATTGGAGAGAATTCTGAAGGCTAGAAGTGATCTCCACTTGGAGAGGCAAGGTTTTATCAGGGATAGTCAGCATGGCTTTGTCAGAGAGAGATCATGATTAAAAAAATTGAGAAGGTGACTAGGTGTAGATGAGGGTAGTGCAGTTGATGTAATTTACATTGATTTCAGCAAAGTATTTGACAAGGTCCCACATCGGAGATTAAAAAGAAGGCAAATGCACATGGGATACAGGGTAATTCGATAAGGTATATTCAAAACTGGCTTAGCTGAGGGAGACAGAGGGTGATGACTGACGGAGGGTAATGACCGTTTTAGTGACTGGATGACAGTATCCAGCGGTGATTGATTGATTTGATTTATTGTCACATCTACCGAAGTACAGTGAAAAGTATTTTTCTGCAGCCGAGGGAGGTACACAGTACGTACATAGTAGACAAGGAGAATAATCAACAGATAACATTGACAAATGGTACAGTGACAAACAAATTGGTTACAGTGCGGAACAAGGGGCCAAACAAAGCAAATACATGAGCAAGAGCAGCATAGGGCGTCGTGAATAGTGTCCTTACAGGGAACAGATCAGTCCGAGCGGGAGTCGTTGAGGAGTCTGGTAGCTGTGGGGAAGAAGCTGTTCCTATGTCTGGATGTGTGGGTCTTCAGACCTCTGCACCTTCTGCCTGATGGAAGGGTCGGGAAGAAGGCAGTGCCTGGGTGTGAGGGGTCTCTGACAATGCTGTCTGCCTTCCTGAGGTAGCGGGAGGTGTATACAGAATCAATGTGGGGTGACAAGCTTGTGTGATGCGCTGGGCTGAGTTCACCACACTCTGCAGCTTCTTGCGATCTTGGACCGAGCAGTTGCTATACCAGGCGGTGATGCAGCCGCTTAGGATGCTCTCTATCGTACATCTGGAGAAGTTTGTGAAGGTCGATGCAGACATGCCAAATTTCTTTAGCTTCTGTAGGAAGTAGAGACATTGTTGGGCTTTCTTGACTGTTGCATCAATGTTAATGGATCAGGACAGACTGTTGGTGATGATGACCTCCAGGAACTTAAAGCTATCGACCATCTCCACTTCGGAGCCATTGATGCAGACGGGGGGATGTTGTGTTATGCTTCCTGAAGTCGATGATCAGTTCCTTGGTCTTTCCAACATTTAGAGAGAGGTTGTTTTCAGTACACCATGCAAACAAGTGATTTATCTCCCTCCTGTAGTCTGATTCGTCATTGTTTGAGATACGACCCACCACAGTCATATCATCCGCAAACCTATAGATTGAGTTAGAGATAAATCTTGCCACACAGTCATGTATGTACAGGGAGTACAGTAGAGGCCTGAGCACACATCCTTGCAGGGCCCCAGTGTTGAGGACTATTGTGGAGGAGGTGCTGTTGCCTATCCTGACAGATTGCGATCTGTTGGTGAGGAAGTCAAGGATCCAGCTGCACAGGGAGAGGTCAAGTCCAAGATTGTAGAGTTTGGTTATTAGTCTTGTTGGGATAATGGTGTTTAAGGCGGAGCTGTAGTCGATGAACAGCAGTCTTACAGAGGTGTCCTTGTCGAGGTATTCAAATGTTGATTGCAGAGCCAGGGAGATAGCATGTGTCGTGGACCAGTTGCGGTGATAGACAAACTGCAGTGGATTGAGACCGTCTGGGAGGCTGGCAGTGATCCCTCATGAATAGCTGCAGGTGTACCGCAGGGATCTGTGCTGGGTCCCTATTATTTGTTGTTTATATAAACATCATAGATAACTATGTGGGGTAAGATCAGTAACTTTGCAGATGACAAAAAGATTGGCTGGGTGGTTAACAGTTGAGGTTGAGTGTCTTGGGTTTCAGAAAGATATAAACTGGATAGCCAAATGGGCAGATAAGTGGCCGATGGAATTTAACCCTGAAAAGTGTGAGGCGATACACTTTGGAAGAAAAAATTTAACAAGGAAATATTTAATGAACGGCATGACACGAGGAAGTTCCAAAGGGACCTTGGTGTGTTTGTCTGTAGATCTCTGAAGGCAGGAGGGCAGGTTAATAGGGTGGTGAAAAAGGCATATGGGATACTTGCCTTTATCAATCGAGGGATAGATTACAAAAGCAGAGAGGTCATGTTGGAGTTGCATAGAACTTCACTGGTCTTGTACACATTAAAATGGAGCAACAGTAAAAAAGGTGCATAAGAATACTGGTCTGAATTGTTTTTTCCTTCTGGGCAAGGTAGTCTATTAGCATATAAATAATAAAGGATAAGAAAAGATAGAGTAGGGCCAATTAGGGATGCAAAAAGGGGAGATTGTGGAGGCAGGAAAAATAGCGGCGATATTAAATAAACACTTTGCATCTGTCTTTACAAAGGAAAGAGATGCTAATCAGGCCAAGGCGAGAGAGGACGTAACTGGTACACTCGAGGAATTCATAATTGAGAAGGAGGAGGTGTTCAAAAGGCTATCTTCACTAAAAATTGATAAAACGCCAGGACCAGATGAGGTGCATCCAAGGGAACTGAGGGAGGTGAGCGTGGGAATTTCAGAGGCAGTTGGTGCAAGTCTTCCAGTCTTCCTTAGGCTGGATGACTGGAGATTTGGGAAAAGAAAACATAGAAAAATAGGAACAAGAGGAGGCCATTCATCCCATCGAATCTGCTCCACCGTAATAAGAATGTTACACCTTTGTTCAATAATGAGTGCAAATATAATATCGACAACTACAAATCAGTCAGCTTGAACTTCAGTGGTAGGGAAACTTCCAGAAACTATAGTTCGTGACAATATCAGTAGTCATTCATACAGGTGCAGGATAATTAAGGAATGCCAGCATGGATTCATTCAGGAAAAATCATGTTTAACTAAACCTTTGAAATGAAATGAAAATTGCTTATTGTCACAAGTAGGCTTCAAATGAAGTTACTGTGAAAAGACCCTAGTCGCCACATTCCGGCAACTGGTACGGGAATCGAACTGTGCTGCTGGCCTGCCTTAAAAGCCAGCGATTTAGCCCAGTGTGCTAAACCAGCCCCTTTTGAGATAGTAACAGAGAAGGTTGATGAGGACAATGCTGTTGATGTGGTGTATGTGGATTTTCAAAGGAACATGAAACAGTGCCACACCACAGACATGTGAGCAAAATTCTACCTCACAGAATAAAAGGGAAAGTAGGCACTTGGAAAATAAATTGGCTGGATGACAGGAAATAGAGAGTTGTGATAAATAGTTGTTTTTCAAATTGGAGGAAGGCTTGCAGTGGAATTCCCCAGGGGTCAGTGTTGGGACTCTTGCTCTTCGTGGTATATATTAATGAACTGGACTGTGGTGTGCAGGGCATGATTTCGAAATTTGGGGATTATGCGCCGATTGGAAACATTATCAACTGTGATGAGGATTGTCTTGAACTTCTCTTTTTTAATAAATGTAAAGTGCCCAATTCTTTTTGTTTCCAATTAAGGGGCAATTTAGCGTGGCCGATCCACCTACCCTATACATTTTTGGGTTGTGGGGCTGAGATTCACACAGACAAGGGGAGAATGGTCTTCAACTTCCAAAGGACACAGACATGTTGGTGAATTGGACAGACAGGTGGCAGATGAAGTTCAATACAGAGAAGTGTGAGGTAATACAATTTAGGGGGAAGAATGTGGAGAGACCGTGTAAAATAAAGGGTGAAACTCTGAAGGAGGTGCAGGGACAGAGGGATGTGTTTATGTACATAAGTAATTGAAGGTGGCAGGGCATGTTCAGAGAACAGATGATAAAACTTCTGGGCGGGATTCTCCCAACGGGAGTCTAAGTGCCGACGCCGGAGTAAAAACCGGAGTGTTTCAATCCTATTCTGGGGCCTCCGTGGGGCTGTCAGGGGCATGGCGTAATTTGCGGGGGCGGGGCCTCGGCGCAGCGTCGGAGACCCGGCGCCACGTAATAGAGGCGGCGCCTTGGATCCCGCGCATGTGCAGTTGGGCAGGCGCCAACTAGCGCATGCGCAGTGGCCGTCCT
Source organism: Scyliorhinus torazame (assembly GCF_047496885.1). NCBI lineage: Eukaryota > Metazoa > Chordata > Chondrichthyes > Carcharhiniformes > Scyliorhinidae > Scyliorhinus > Scyliorhinus torazame. Next base: position 194,228,039 of record NC_092721.1, read on the forward strand.
CCTCCAGGCCGCCCCGCACAACAATGGCGCAGGGCGATAACATTGCCGGCGGAGGAAAGGAGGCCCGCCGACAAGAGGCTGGCCTGCCAATCGGTGGGACCTGATCGCGGGCCAGACCCCATTGGAGTCCTGTTTCTCTCCCCCCCCACCCCCCCCCCCCCCCCCGCCCGGTGAAGTAGCCCCCTTGCACCCACCCACAGGCCGCCCCCCGATCGTTCCGGCAGAGCTCCCGCCGTCAGCGACCAGGGGTGAACGGCGCCGGCGGGACTCTGTCGTATCGGAGCGGCCGCTTGCCCCATCCGGGCTGGAGAATCGGCTGTCCCGCAGCCAGCACCGCGCCAAACGCGTCGGCGCAAATGCCGCCGATTTCTCCGCACCTCGGAGAATCACACGCCCATGGTCCCTTAGGTTTTATTAATAGAGGCATTGAATACAAGAGTAAGGAGGTGATGTTGAATTTGTATAAGACATTAGTTTGGCCTCACCAGTTCTGGGTACCATTCTTGAGGAAGGGTGCAAAGGGATTGGAAAGAGTACAGGGGAGATTCATAAGAATGATTCCAGGGATAAAGAACTGTGTCTATGGGGATAGATTGGAGAGTTTGGGTCTGTTTTTCTTGTAGAAAAGAAGGCTGAGAAGAGAATTGGTAGAGGTATTCAAGACCCTGAAGGGTATGAACAGGGTAAATAGTGAGAATCTGTCCCCACTCAATACAGCCCCAAATACTAGAGAGCACAGATTTAAAATATTTGGCAAAAAGAGTAAGAGTGGTGTGAGGAGAAATGTTTTCACCTCGAGGATGGCTGGAGCCTGGAATGAATTACCCGAGAGGGTGGTGGAGGCAGATTCGATCGAGGTATTCAAAAGGGAATTGGTTTGCTATCAGGAAAGAGAGAATGTGCAAGGTTACGGGGATAATGCAGGGGAGTGGGACTAGGTTGAATGCTCTTTCAGAGAGTCAGTACAGACTCGATGCACTGAATCCTGCTGAATTGCAAAGATTCTGTGAAGCCCACGGGCACATGAAGAAAATTGGTAAATGAACAAATGTCAATTTGGAACAAAAACCTGAGCAAACCGTTTTTACTCACAGATAGGTAAACCTTTGGAATACTTTACGGAGCAGAAAAATAGCGGGAAAAGCCATTGGGTGGAATTATCTGCTCCCATCCCCATCCCCCAATCCCTCACCAACACGGTGTTCTTTCCGGTGACAAAGATGGTTTCGCATTGGTTGCTGGGGGGATATTACGGGCCCACCGATGTCTGTGACATTTTGGGCGGTCGCCTTCGTGGGACTCGATCACCCCACCAGCAGGAAGGGGTGGTGATTGTTTCTTTTTGCACATACTATATGCCATGTTGTGAAAGAAGAAGTACTTGAGCTTCTGTAGGCCAACTGACCTTCTTTGTTTCATTTAGTTTTTGCCTGTCGCGCCCTTGTGAAACAATCTTAACAGACAAAGCACAGAAGGGGGCAATTTGCTTCACTGTGCCTCTTTAAATGAGTTATCTAGTTAGTCCCACATCTCCTGCTCTTTCCGCATATGCCTCTAAATTTCTCCTCTTCAAGGTTTTGCCCAATTCCCTTCTGAAAGTTATTACTGAATCTGATGGCACTATTGTATGGCAAGAAGTCTTACAACATCAGGTTAAAGTCCAACACGTTTGTTTCAAATCACTAGCTTTCGGAGCACTGCTCCTTCCACAGGTGAATGTAGGAGCAAAGCTCCGAAAGCTAGTGATTTGAAACAAACCTGTCAGACTTTAACTGGGTGTTGTAAGACTTCTTACTGCGCTCACCCCAGTCCAACGCCGGCATCTCCACATCATGGCTACTATTGTATTGGGCATTGAATCACGACAACTTGATGAACAAAAACAATACCAAAAATGCCAAATACCTTCAATCTGTCTCCTCTGGCGGCTGACGCCCCTGTCAGTAGTTTCTCCTTATTAACTCGTATCAAAACCCTTGATAACTCAGAACACCTCCATTTTCCACTGCATTGAGCTCACAAAGGCCTCGGAGCAAATTAGACCTCAAGCACCATATAAGGGAATTGAATTTTCAATTTGATTTTCCTTCCCAGCTCTGTTAAGTATCTGCAGTGAGTATATATTGACAATAAATATTCCATTATTGGGCAACTATGCACAACTGAGGCTGGAACATGTTATTAGCATGCTGCTTCAGATTAATGTTAGTCACAGTTCCGTGACTAATCTTCCATGCTCTTGTTTTGTCATGATTCCAAAGAGTTGTAAATTAGGAGGTGTTTTGTTTTCCATCTAGCTTAATACGATTCAAGTCTTGATGACCCAGTGCTTGTCCAGAATCGGCCTGCACACATTGGCAGAGAAATTGCAGGAGCTCATCTCTTTCTCTTGCTGCTTATTGCCACCTAGTACTCAGGGGATTAAGATATGCAAGTTTAGTAAACATAAACATAACTTCTTTCTTCTTTTTCTTAAGCAGTTCTTCTGCTGGAGGCATTTATTTGTCTATCCATGACAAAATGCTGGACTTCTTTTAAACTAAAGCTGAGGGTGAGCAGACCGACCCCGAGTCTACATCAGCTGGAGTAGGGATTAAACCCCATGGTGTTTGTGTAAATCTGCTCCACATGCCAGCTAATTAAGCCAACTGACGCCCCTAAAAATTGCTAGCATTGTGTCCAGTAAAACCATGTCGTATTTATAACTTTTAAAACATGAGTATTATTCAGTGTGGAATCTTCTTAACTGACTTGTTCTTTTACTAAATGGTTCTTTTACTAAATGGACTATGTCCTGCCCCAATGGCCATCGAAGGTCAGATGACCTCTCCTGTGTATTAAAGGACTGGCTGACTCACTGTCTAAAAGAAGGTAAAAAGTTATGTTCCAGACCGCAAGCTGTTTGCCACATCCTGGAATACAACCTGGGCTAGACTACAAGACCAGGGATGTACGTCTGAGGCTGTATAAGGCTCCCATTTGGAGTATTGTGAGCAGTTTTGGGCATCGTATCGAAGGAAGGATGGGCTGGCCTTGGAAAGGGTCCAGAGGAGTTTCACAAGAATGATCCTTGGAATGAAGAGCTTGTCATATGAGGAACAGTTGAGGACTCTGGGTCTGTATTCATTGGAGTTTAGAAGGATGAGGGGGGGATCTTATTGAAACTTACAGGATACTGCGAGGCCTGGATAATGTGGATGTGGAGAGAATGTTTCCACTTGTAGGATAAACTAGAAGCAGAGGACACAATCTCAGACTAAAGGGACGATCCTTTAAAACAGAGATGAGGAATTTTTTCAGCCAGAGGGTGGTGAATCTGTGGAACGCTTTGCTGCAGAAGGTTGTGGAGGCCAAATCACTGAGTGTCTTTAAAACAGAGATAGGTAGATTCTTGATTAATAAGGGGATATGGGGTTATGGGGAGCAGGCAGGAGAATGGGGATGAGAAAAATATCAGCCATGGTTGAATGGCGGAGCAGACTCGATGGGCCGAGTGGCCTAATTCTGCTCCTATGTCTTCTGGTCTTCTGGAAGGCCATCAAAAGACACACCTGAACAGAATGGGCCTTCTGATAACTTAAGAAAGGTAATTGCTTCAGCTCATTGTCTCAATACATTGAAACAGAACGCTGCTCACCAATCTACCAACACTATTTGATAAGGAAACCACAATTGTGAGCACTCACATGGTGAAGCAGCCATGCTTGTCCCTTTTAATCTTTAAATCCATAGAATTCCTTAGAGGCCATTCGGCCCATCAAGTATGCATCGACGCCCTGAAAGGGCACCCCACCGAGTCCCATTCCCCGGCCCTATCCCTGTAACCTAACCTGCATATCTTTGGACACTAATAGGCAATTTAACATGACCAATCCAACTAACCTGCACATCTTTGGACTCTGGGAGGAAAACGGAGCACCCGGAGGAAACCCACGCAGACACGGGGGGGGAACGTGTAAACTCCACACAGCCAGTCACCCAAAGTCGAACTCTAACCCGGGCCCCTGGTGCTGTGAAGCAGCAGTGCTAACCACTGTGCCACAGTGTTGCTGCTATCTGCAGAAAGAAAGACATGAGGAGAAGGCAGTAACATCAATGCCTGAGAAAGACCTGAAAGCGGCATCGTAAGCTCTCCAAGCCTGTTCCATTTTTGGGACGACCAAAACAGCAAACCTAGTAGTTTACAAAAAGCTGAATTTGTGCCTTACAAACAGTCCACCACTTTGGGACAATCCTGCAAATAACTTTGATTGTTAAATTCATCTAAATTTCAATTTAAGACCACAAATTTACCCTCTCCAAAACAAGATGACCACAGAAATTGTGTACTATTTCTTTTTTTAATTATAACTTTTAAAAGTGCGCTATTCTCCTCAAATGTATTTTTCTTGAGGGTGTTTCTGTGCAATTGTGTGAACAACATTAGGTTTTGGGGTGAGTGCTTAAGTAAATAATGCTCATTACTAATTTAAACCCACATAAAGCTTGCTGCTGATTATTCTTATTCATCTACATACGCAGAGGTTAAAAACACACACACACATCTTCCCCTCAAAAATTCACTGATTATGGAAAGTTGGGAAGGGGATAAGGATTTCAGCAGATCTCTCTTACCCTGATAAATGGCAAGGAAGTCTCAGGTGCGAGGGCAGCACGGTGGTGCAGTGTGTTAGCCCTGCAGCCTCACGGTGCCGAGGTCCCAGGTTCAATCCCAACTCTGGGTCACTGACTGTGTGGAGTTTGCACATTCTCCCTGTGTTTGCGTGGGTTTCGCCCCCACAACCCAACGACGTGTAGAGTAGATGGATTGGCCACGCTAAATTGCCCCTTAATTGGAAAAAATGAATTGGGTACTCTAAATTTATATTTTAAAAAAAAGAAAGTCTAAGGTGCTAACATTTCCTCCTTCACTGCCAAAACTGGAAGAGATAGAAGATAAGGAACCTGAGACAGATCGGGTTATCTCAGCAAAAAAAAGCATGCAGAGGTTGGAGTTAGTGTTCCAAGAATGAGAAAGGGAAATTTTGAAGAGAAAGGAAAGTGAACGGCTTGAAAGAAGAGAGTAGAGGGAATTCCAGGAGCGAGAGAGAGAGAGCCTACTGGCGAGAGCTGTTTGAGAAGGAGTTACAAATAAAAAAGGACAGTGAAATAAGACAGATCAACTTGAGTAGAGTGAAATTGTCTTTATAGATTTCATAGAATTTACAGTGCAGAAGGAGGCCATTTGGCCCATCGAGTCTGCACCGGCCCTTACAAAGAGCACCCTACTCAAGCCCGCGTATCTACCCTATCCCCGTAAGGCAATAAACCTCACTTAACCTTTTTGGACAATTTAACATGACCAGTCCACCTAACCTGCACATCATTGGACTGTGGGAGGAAAACGGAGCACCCAGAGGAAACCCATGCAGACACGGGGAGAACATGCAGACTCCGCACAGAGAGTGACCCAAGCCGGGAATCGAACCTGGGACCCTGCAGCTGTGAAGCAACCGTGCTAACCACTATGTTACCGTGCTGGATTTATGTAGCGGAGAAGCTGCTAGTAACTCAAGTGACCCTCGTTCAGAGCCAAGCTTATAAATTTAGAGTATCCAATTCATTTTTTCCAATTTTAAGGGGCAATTTAACGTGGTCAATCCACCTACCCTGCACATCTTTGGGTTGTGGGGGCGAAATCCACGCAAACACTGGGAGAATGTGCAAACTCCACCCGGACAGTGACCCAGAGCTGGGATCGAACCTGGGACCTCGGCGCCATGAGGCAGCCATGCTAACCACTGCACCACCGTGCTGCCCTTTTGTTTTGTTTTTAAGTATTCCTGTTTAGTACCGAAATTTGATGAAGGTAACATTGAAGCATTCTTCATAGCCTTTGAGAAGCTTGCAAATGAATTAAAATGGCCTGGAGAAATTTGGATTCTGCTGATGCAAGGTCAATTCACAGGAAAAGCCCACAAGGTTCATTCCAGGGGCTGATTTAGCACAGGGCTAAATTGCCGGCTTTGAAAGCAGACCAAGACAGGCCAGCAGCACGGTTCAATTCCCGTACCAGCCCCCTGAACAGGCGCCGGAATGTGGTGACTAGGGGCTTTTCACAGTAACTTCATTTGAAGCCTACTTGTGTCTAAGCAAATGTTTACATTTTTTTTCCCTCCATATTTCATGTTGAGAGCTCTTCAAAGTATGGGCAAACAAAAACTGCTACCCTGAGTGCTCATGAGCTATTTTCAGGAGATTATAACTCCAGAGATTCGAGAAAGTTTGCAAAATACCCACGCAAACAGCTTGCATTTGACCTCCAACACCAATTGTTTTCAATTGCAGCTTTTATTAATTTAATTTAAATTCTATCAACTGGTCATGGTAGGATTTAAACCCATGTCCCCAGAACATTAACCTGGGTCTCTGGATTACTTGTCCACTGGTGCCACCACCATGTGACCATTTCCTTAAGACCACAAGATGTAGAAGCAGAAGTAGTCCACTCGACTCATCGAGTCTGCTCCCCATTCAATGAGATCAGGGCTGATCTGATTTAACCCACAACTTCACTTTCCTGCCTTATTGCCATAACCCTTGATTATCTTACTGATTAAAAGTCTGTCTATCTCAGCCTTGAACATATTTAATGATCCAACCTCTACAGCTCTCTGTGGCAAAGAATTCACTACACCCTGAGAAAATAAATGTTGCCTCGTCTCTGTGTTAGATGGCCGACCTCTTACTCTGAGATTGGGCCACAAGTGGAGACAACCTCTCAGCATCCACCCTGCCAAGCTTGCTGAGAATTCTATATGTCTCAATAAGGTCACCTCTCATTCTTCTAAACTCCAAAGAGTACAGGCCTAATCTATTCAACCTCTCCTCATATCCCTGTACATCTTTCCTTAGATAAGGGGACCAAAGCATGTTTTCAGTATTCTAGGTGTGGCCTAACTAGTGCCTTATATAGTTTTAGCATGACCTCCCTATTTTTATACTCCATTGCCTTTGAAATAAAGGACAGCATTCCATTTGTTGTCCCAATTACCTGCTGAACTTGCATGCTAGCCTTTGGTGATTTATGCACGAGGACCCCCATATCCCTCTGTGCTGCCGTTTTCTGCTGCCTTTCTCCATTTAAATAATACTCGGCTCCTTTATTCTTCCTACCAAAATGCTTAACTTCACATTTTCCTACACTGTATTCTATCTGCTGTCATGAGAATGTCGCTTTAAGAAATGTTTGGCTGCTCATGTTACTGCAATGATGTCAGAGTGTGGGTGGAGCTGAGCTCTGGCTCTGCTTTTTAGTTTCACTTTGAGAAAAGCTTGGGTGTGTCTGTGCCTTTTTGTTTTCAGTGTTGTTTTCAGTGTTGGAGCTGAAGCCAGACAAAGCAGGTGTACTGTTGATCTCTCTGCCATGAAATGACTATCTCTTGATCATTTGATGAATTCCGAATTATAAATGTTTTCAGTAGTGATTTGTCTCTATCCCTCTGCGGACTGTTTGTGTTGTTGTCACCACTTGCCTTCCCACCTATTTTTGTGTCATCCGTAAACCTGGAAATAGTCCATTCACTTCCCTCACGCAAGTAATTAAGAAATATGGTGAATAATTGTGGCCCCAGCACAGATCTTGAAAATGCCCCTCTTATCCCAACACTCTAACTTCTATCAGTAAGCCAGTCTTCTATCCATGCTAATATACCCCCCATGATACCATGGACTCTTATCTTATTAAGTAGCCTTAACACGACATGAGTAGCAGGTAACCTGCTGTGAGTGTTGAGGGATAGACATTGGCGAGGTCAACAGGGGGAAGCCAGCTTGCCTGCTTCAAAATAGTGGCAGAGGAGTTTTTATAAATCTGTGTGAGAAGGAAGACAAGGCCCTAGTTTAACATCTTATGTGAAAGCTATCACCCATGCGTCACTCCCTCAGTACATTCTGCAGTGTCAATCTAGGTTTTGTGCTGACGTGGTGCTTGAATCCATAAGCACGACCAACTGAACCACCATTGACCAGAAGTTAATGATAAATGATACCAAACAGGAGTAGGAAGATGTGCACAGCGCAGACGAGTAAAATATTGTTCTTTCAACCCCGGTCAGAGGTAGGGTGACCAGAAAATGACCATCTCAATTCAATCTCAATTAACGTTGAAAATTGAAGGACAATCTTGTGAATCTCCCCAATCGATGTATATCAAGAACCCGTCAGCTCTGAAAGTTCAAGCCAGATATTTGGCTTAAGTTCTTAGCTCTTGCAGGGCTGATGCTGTTGATGTGAGATGGATAGGTTCTGATTCAAGCAGGCGATTCTGTGTACCAGATGATTTTCTTTTTTTCAATTCTCTCCTGTGATATTGAATTTCAAACCTCATCACAACATGATCAAGAATCAGTCATCTAAATCCTAGCACGAGCATTGACCCAATTATTTTTGCCTGCTGGATATCCTTGGAGCAAATGAGTTAGCATGGGGCACATTGCACGTCAGTCCCGTGTATTTCTATGCTCGTCGTGTGTTGTCATTCAGCAATGGTCGTTGAATGCCATTCCTGATGCCACCAGCCCTTGGCACAAGGGATCTCTAGGGTCAGAAGCCACTCTTAAATCCTGTCAAACCTAACCTGTGAAGCCAAACGCAATTCTATTTCGCTCCCTTGTGTCTCCAACTTTCCATTTACCTTTTTAATTATTTTTTTTGCACTTCTGCACTCACTGACTTTCAAACGTAGCCACCCAAGGGACCATATTAATATCAAGCCATTGCTGTCGAATTAGCTGCCGCATTTTCATCATTGAAGTCTCAGAAGGTTTCATTAAACGTACATAGAAAATAGAAGCAGGAGGAGGCCATTCAGCCCTTCAAGCCTGCTCCGCCATTCATTATGATCACGGCCGATCACCCAAGTTCAATACCCTGATCCAGCCTTCTCCCCATATCTCTCAATCCCTTTCACCCCATCTGACTCCTTGAAATGATACAACGTTTTGGCCTCAACTACTTTCTGTGGTAGCGAATTCCCCAGATTCACCACTCTCTGGGTGAAGAAATTTCTCCTCACCTCAGTCCTGAACGGCGTGCCCCACTCTTACATTTGTGCATCAAAGTCAGAAGTTTGTGGGGGCAAACCCTACTCAAACCCCCATGAAATCAAGGTTCTGTCTACCCTTTCTGATTGGTGAAAGTACAGCATTATTTGAAAGAAGAGCAAGGAAATTATCCCTGGCATCCTGACAATACTTACCCCTCCATAAACATCACAAGAACAGATTACCTTGTCACCATCACTTTGCTGTGTCTGGGAGTTTGATGCGTGTTAAATATCTGCTGTGTTTCCTACATTACAGCAGTGACGACACTTCAAAAGCATTTCAATCGTACTTGATGGACTTTCAAGCTTTGGGCATCCTGTGGACAAATACAAGTCCTTTCTTTCAAAGAAGGTCAGTGGTGGATGGGCCTCTGGTAAAACGGCTGTGATCCATGATATCTTATAATTGTGGATCAGGGCCGACATATAACTTCCTCTTTCCTCATTTGCCTTTCTCGTTCTTGGAGATTTATTTCCAGTCTCCGCTTTTCCAGCTGAATTTTCGCCAAGGTAATCTTGTCTGACCAGAAATTGAACTGGACCGTCTATATAAATACCATGTCCACAAGAGCAGCAGAGGATAGGTACAGAGATGAGTAACTCACCTCCTGACTCCCCAAAGCCTGTCCACTATCTACAAGGTCCAAGTCAGGAGTGTAATGGAATACTCCCCACTGGCCTGGATGAGTGCAGCTCCAACTACACTCAAGGAGTTCAACACCGTCCAAGACAAAGCAACCCACTTAATTGGCAGCCTATACACCAGCTTTAACATTCACTTCCTCCACCACCAACTCACAGGCTCAGCCGTGTGGACCACCAACAAGATGCACTGCAGCAACTCACCAAGGCTCCTTCAACAAATAAATGGTGGCCGAGCCATCGATGCACATATCCAATGAAAGAATTTAAAAATAGACTACACAGAAATATTAAATGAAGGACGACTTCCGGTGACGGCGGGCGGGAGGCGGCCGCACAATGTAGGGCTCCCGTTCGGGAACGACATTTTCGGGGCTTTAAGCCCGGTCCCAGGGTCCACGGAGGCGGCAAAAGCAGGGAGAAGGCAGAGAGGCGGCAGAGTGAAGGCAGAGTGAAGAAAAATGTCGAGGGTGAGCAAAAGAACAGGTAAGGAAAACAGCTGAAGGTCCGTCAGGGAGTGGAAAGGTCACCGCGGGGTCACCAAGGAAAATGGAGGCTGGAGCACCGGGGGGGCCGCATTGCTTACGGCTGAAGAAATAACTAAGGTGATGGCTGCGGAATTCGAAAGGCAGTTTACAAAATACATGGAGACAATGAGGAAGGAGATGAGAGAGGTTTTGAGTGTGCTGGTGGAGGAGGCGATTTCTCCGGTGACGAAGGCGATGGCAAGCGCAGTGGCGGAGGTGCGAGAGCAAGGGGAGGCGTTGAAGGAAGTGGAGGAGACGTTATTGCAGCACGGTGATCAACTTGCCTCGATGGGGACTTCCGGGTGCGGCGATGACCAGCTGAGTCGCACGTTTCGGCAGCTCCCTGTGAAATGGACTTTTGGGCTCTTGATAGGAGCCCCAACGGCAATTTTAACGGCTGAAAACACCGTGCGGTAAACCAGAAGGGTGTTCCCCCTGGACACGGATGGAAAAAGGAGAGGAAAGTGGCCGGATTGCAGCGGATCCTTTGGAACAACGGCAAGGAAGGCAAGCAGAAACCAAGATGGCGTCGGAAGGTGGCAGTTTCATATGGGGCCCTGAACAACAAGAGTTTTTGAAACGCTGCGTGGAGGAGATAAAAAAGGAAATGAAGAAAGAGTTGTTGGCCCCGATATTACAGGCGATTGAAGGGCTGAAAGAGGAACAAAAGACCCAGGAGCAGGAGCTTCGGGTCGTGAAGGCGAAAGCAGCAGAGAATGAAAACGACATACAGGGCCTGGTGGTGAAGTCGGAGATACAGGAGGCACACCAGAAACGATCTGTGGAGAGGTTGGAGGCACTGGAAAATAACGCAAGGAGGAACAACTTGAGGATTCTTGGCCTTCCTGAAGGTGTGGAGGGGGCGGACGTCGGGGCATATGTGAGCACGATGCTGCACTCGTTAATGGGAGTGGAGGCCCCGACGGGTCCGTTGGAGGTGGAGGGAGCATACCGAGTTATGGTGCGAGGACCGAGAGCAGGAGAAGCTCCCAGAGCCATAGTGGTGAGATTTCTCCGTTTTAAGGATAGAGAAATGGTCCTTAGATGGGCGAAGAAAACTCGGTGTAGTAAATGGGAGAACGCGGTGATCCGCGTCTGTCAAGATTGGAGTGCGGAGGTGGCGAGAAGGAGGGCGAGCTTTAATCGGGCCAAAGCGGGTACTTCACAAAAAAAAGATAAAGTTTGGAATGCTGCAACCGGCAAGACTGTGGGTCACATATCAAGGGAGGCACCACTACTTTGAGACGGCGGATGAAGCGTGGACTTTTATTGTAGAAGAAAAATTGGAATGATTGGACTACGAAAATGAACGTTTGGACAAAGTGGTGGGACGGGGGGGGGGGGGCGAAGAGGGATTGTATGATTAATCCTGCGGTATGGTAACTTTTCTTTCTCCCACAGGTGGTGATGGGGGGAGGTGGGGAGGGAGAGGAGATGGGGCGTTGGCCATGGGAGGCGGGGCCGAGGGAGAGGCGCGGGCTTGGTTCCCGCGCTATGATAATTATGGCGGGAATAGAGAAGCAGGAAGGAGGGGGCACCGCACGGGGCGAGCCGTGATCACGGGGGGAAGCCGAGGTCAGCCAGAGTTTGCTGACTTCTGGGAGCAACATGGGGGGAGTAATTACGCTAGCGGGGGGTCTAGCGGGGGGGGGGGGGGGGGGGGGGGAGGGGGGAATTACTGGGTTGCTGCTGCTGGGGAAAGGGGGGAGTGGGTGCGGGAAAGGATGGGCGGGGGGGCACCGTCTGGGAGAAATACAGCCGCGTGGGAACTGGGCGAGAAGCTGGAAAAAGATGATGGCTAACCGGCAAGGGGGGGGGGGTGGGAAGCCCCCCAACTCGGCTGATCACGTGGAACGTGAGGGGGCTTAACGGGCCGATAAAGAGGGCACGAGTACTCGCACACCTTAAGAAACTTAAAGCAGATGTGGTCATGTTACAGGAAACGCACCTGAAACTGATAGATCAGGTTAGGTTGCGCAAAGGATGGGTAGGGCAGGTGTTCCATTCGGGGCTGGATGCGAAAAACAGGGGGGTGGCTATATTAGTGGGGAAGCGGGTAATGTTCGAGGCAAAGACTATAGTGGCGGATAACGGGGGCAGATACGTGATGGTGAGTGGCAAATTACAGGGAGAGATGGTGGTGTTGGTAAACGTGTATGCCCCGAATTGGGACGATGCCAATTTTATGAGGCGAATGCTAGGACGCATCCCAGACCTAGAGACCGGAAAGCTGATAATGGGGGGAGACTTTAACACGGTGTTGGAACCAAGGCTGGATAGGTCGAAGTCCAGGACTGGTAGGAGGCCGGCAGCAGCCAAGGTGCTTAAGGATTTTATGGAGCAGATGGGAGGGGTGGACCCGTGGAGATTCAGTAGACCTAGGAGTAAGGAGTTCTCGTTTTTCTCCTATGTCCATAAAGTCTATTCACGCATAGACTTTTTTGTGTTGGGTAGGGCATTGATCCCGAGGGTGAGGGGAACGGAATATACGGCTATAGCCATTTCGGATCATGCCCCACACTGGGTAAATTGGAGATAGGGGAGGAAACAAGAGGGCGTCCACCCTGGAGAATGGATATGGGACTAATGGCGGATGAGGGGGTGTGCTTAAGGGTGAGGGGATGCATTGAAAAGTACTTGGAACTCAATGACAATGGGGAGGTTCAGGTGGGAGTGGTCTGGGAGGCGTTGAAGGCGGTGGTTAGGGGGGAGCTGATATCAATAAGGACACATAAAGGGAAGCAGGAGAGTAAGGAACGGGAGCGGTTGTTGCAAGAACTTTTGAGGGTGGACAGACAGTATGCGGAAGCACCGGAGGAGGGACTGTATAGGGAAAGGCAAAGGCTGCATGTGGAATTTGACTTGCTGACCACAGGCACTGCAGAGGCACAATGGAGGAAGGCGCAGGGTGTACAGTATGAATATGGAGAGAAGGCGAGCAGATTGCTGGCACACCAATTGAGGAAAAGGGGAGCAGCGAGGGAAATAGGGGGGGTGAGAGACGAAGATGGAGAGACGGAGCGGGGAGCGGAGAGAGTGAATGAAGTGTTCAAGACATTTTATAAAAAATTGTATGAAGCTCAACCCCCGGATGGGAGGGAGAGAATGATGGAGTTTTTGGATCGGCTGGAAATTCCCAAGGTGGAAGAGCAGGAAAGGATGGGATTGGGAGCACAGATCACGGTAGAAGAAGTGGTGGAAAGGAATTAGGAACATGCAGACGGGAAAGGCCCCGGGACCGGACGGATTCCCAGTTGAATTTTACAGAAAATATTTGGACTTGCTCGCCCCGCTACTGACGAGGACCTTCAACGAGGCAAAGGAAAGGGGACAACTGCCCCCGACTATGTCAGAAGCAACGATATCGCTTCTTTTAAAGAAGGAAAAGGATCCGCTACAATGCGGGTCCTACAGACCAATCTCCCTCCTCAATGTAGATGCCAAGGTCTTGGCCAAGGTAATGGCAATGAGAATAGAGGAATGT